>NC_134534.1:170006562-170631562 GCF_050624435.1 Tenrec ecaudatus
AACAAGGTTTGTCATCAATCAACATTTCACTTTTTTTGAACCAGAAAACCACAGCACTGTTCTTATAAGCTATGTTCAACATCACAACAGTTTCTGGGGTAGTTTTTGCAAGCAGCAAACAAAATTTCCCAGCTGCATGCTGATCTCTTAAATCAGCCATCCCAAAAATCAAGGTTCAAGTGAGACTGCTTTTGAAAAAAAAATTTACTGTGACCAGAGAGAACTGCTTTTCTTTCCTATCTTATTATTATTTTTATCCCAATATTTTCCCTATTCTATAATGTGATTTCAAGAAAGGATCAGAATAGATGTATCTGTTATTCAGTATACAACTCCAACCCATGTTTTTCTCCCCACTGTACTGTAATGGTCTCTCTTTTGCCAAGAAAAATGCATGATGTTCCAGATGTATTATGGGGGGAGGGGGAAGGAATCCCTAGCTGAACTGAAACCTGGAAAGAATTGTGTTTAATTAGTGAGATAAAGTTTTCCCTAGCATATTTCATTAAATATCGCCACTTTGAAGAAAAATAAAATAAAGCAATGCTATGTATACTAATGAAACATACTAGATGTTTCATTACTATACATACTAGTCAAACATATGATCAAATAAATGGTTGCCTCCTCTATAATTCTTTTGGAAACTTCGTACTTCCAAAATGAATTACTTTTGTTACACACACACACACACACACACACATTCATTTTGTATTTAATCAAAACACTTTTTTTTAACTCTATGAAAATGGAATTGATTTTTTTCAAATAGCAAGAATTCAGATACAGTTAAACAAGGTGAATGAGAAATGCCAAAAATAGCTTGTCATTTTTAGAAGGGCTTGTGGGTGACTTCAAACATATACAATTATTAGTGGTAGGAGACTTCAAACAGGAGCTCCTGAGTGATTGTAGCAGGATGTTTGGGAACCCAATGGCTATGAATGACTTAACCTCTGCCTGTCCCCAATGCTAGCAATGCATGCGTATCTCAGGCATGCTCCCCAGTAAGAAAACCCTTGTTTACCTACCCTTCCCCCGACTTGTCTGCTTATTCTTAGTGGGGTCAAAAGAATTCCTAAATCTTATATGGACTTCCTGCTCTTTTAAAGAGCCTCTTCTTTTTTTAGATCTGCTTTTTCTTATCATGTGATTTGATCCAAGAGAACTTTCCTGGTTAAAAACAAACCAAAAGAAAACAAAAACTCATTGCCTGGATTTATATGACAGATCAAGTGAGGGAAATAGCTTCATATGACTTGAAGATTTCACTACTGGAGGATATAAATGGTATTAGTAGATCAAAGTGTTGGGTTGCTAGTTTGCATTTCTAAATCTATATTGACAAAACAATTTAAAATAAGTTAAAAATAATCATAAGTTTCACACTGATATTCATTTATTAGACATCCAATTGTGACTAGCCTTTACATCTATTTTTAGATAAGAAATTATAAATCATTACATATGAATAATACATTGGAGGAGGAAATTATATAATGTAATCTATGACATATTGAGATATACAATATCATAATATGCATTACATAATAGATAGCATCATAATGTACATTATGTAGAATATATGATACATAAATGCATTCAATGAAGATAAACTAAAACCTAAGTTATTTTTATTTAAGAGAAAAAATGAGATAAATGAAAATATGGTGAAATACCTTATCTGTAGGAGAAGTATATATCAATTTATAAATGAGGTACTTTTAAATTTTTCATTGAAAAATGGAATTATCTTTTAATGGTATGAATTATGAAACATACACAAATATATATAATAAATAAGTGGTTGCCTCCTAAGTAATTCCTTTGGAAGGTTCATAGTTCCAAAAGGAGTTTACTTATTTTACTTATATATATATGAGATTTATATATATTATGTATGTTTTATGTATATGTAAATTATGTATTCCATATTTCCATAAACAATTTTAAGCTCCTCATACATACATATATATGTGTATGTATTTATACATGCATGTGTGTATATACAGATAACACTTATACATACACATATATGTCCAAGTACATGTAAATATGCACATATAGAGAGCTTAACCTTAACCTCACACCCTGTACAAAAATTAACTCAAAGATGGTAGATTAGAGTCCATTTACTTTACTATCAAGAACCATTTAGAGAGCATCCTGTCTTGAACTGAAAATGTGAATTGGGTAAGAGTTTACGGAGCAAATCCGCTCAGTAATCTGTGCACATTTTGCAGTCCCCACGGTGTGGAATCCTTCTTTCTCTTCTTACCTCTCTGCTTCTGGTTTCCATTCATCCTTCTTTCCTGACTGCAAAGTTTCATCAAAACAATAATCAATTAATTTTCTAAAGATGTTCTAATAAATCAAATCACACATCTCAAACGGTTGATCACTCTAAAGAGTGCATGTCTCCTCGTTATCGTTCTCCTTGTACACTTGACCATTGATGGGCTGGCAGTGTAGCCACCGGGCTGAGTTGACGCCAGACACGGAGCGTGCCAGGCCCAGAGTTTCATGAGTTTCATCAGCATCTGTCCACCCAGTACACCTGATTTTATTGTTTTTATGATTTTAAATTTGGTTCCAAAAACATACTAAAGTCTTATTCTAAAATCAAAAGACGTCAACCTTGTAGAGAAAATTAGTTATCTTTCAACATCACTCACATAATTTAGACTCCTGAATAAAAAGCTGCAAGATTTATGACCAGTCAGCTGCTTTGTTTTTGATGTTTATTTTCAAGTGAGTAGAAGGTGCCGGTCCAGTTTTTAAAAAAAAAACAAATAAAAAAGGAACCACTTGAAATATATTCTGAATTGTTGTTAATCATATAATGAGGCAGCCACTTTTATGGTACATCTTATAGGGAGTTTTTAGAAACTTCATCACGTGGAAATTGAAGATACGGTTTTACAATAAATATGTAGAAGCTTCATTGAGAAGAATGTCTGAAAGTACTGATGCTCTCACTCTTTGTGCCATGTTTCCCATGGCGTATAATACAATCCATTTATATTCTCTCTCATTATGGATGGATGTTCTGTGAGGGCAAGTACCTTATTCTTTGTTAGCATCACAAATGGGCATAAAGGGGAGCAGGCCTTAATAGGTAGTTTTCCTGAGCTTTGTGGTTCTGACTGTGCAGCCAGTCTCACAGTGTGGAAAATATTATATTTTATGAAGATCATACATTTTCAAAATTGCTCCCACAATGATGCTTTCATTTTGTGTTAGGACTGGAATGATGGCGTCTATCTATTCCAGAGGACTTCAACATTGCCTCGAGTGGAAAGGAAAAGCTCATATTTCAAGGCCAGTGACTGTAGTCCATTCACATTCCACCAGGGAGCATACGCCAGCTCCTTCTACAGTAAAGAAAATAGTGATGCATTAGAGTCTCTGTGCCCATGCCTCCTCCACCAGTCTTCCTGGTTTGTAGATCACCCTGCCCAGTTTCTGCAGCAAGATTAAAATGTAGTGTCTCCCTCACAGTGAGCGAAGGAATAGCAGAGTTCTTTCACCTTTTGTATGGAAACTCCCCTTTTAGTGGATAAAGCCATTAGTTGACAAAATATTGATGTTTTCATGGGGTTGTTTCTTGAAAAGACTAACATGTAATATTAAACTCAACATACACTCATGGTCAAATTATTTTCAATTGTGTCAAATGCTTGAATAATAACTGACTGCATTCTCTTGGCCAGAACACAGAGGGAAACTTGATTAATTTAACCAGTATTCCTTAATCTCCTTCCTTGGCTCCTATCCCATTCTGCATGGGTTGATAAATCTTATATCCCCCGAAGATTTTTTACAGTTTCTAATAGTCTTATGACATTAGAAAGAAGCTTGGCTCAATGACACAAAATATATCCAACAAATGAAATCACATAAATAATTTAGATTTTACAATTTAATTATTACGGGTTTCTTTTTGTTATTGTTACTGTTGTTTATGGAGCATAATAAGGACTGTGGTTTCGTTTTCAGTAAACATAGAGAGAACATTCTGACACCAAAAATTCCAGTGGTTTTTTTTACTACTGGCAATACTCAAGTATCCAGTTTCAGCCTCAGGTCATGAATATGTTCATAAATAATTCCATCCGTGAATCGAACATTCAAATAAAATTATAAAAGAGTAAGCTGGCTTATGTGTTCCTTTTCTTGTGAAACTAATTTCCTCCCAGAGTCTAGGGCAAATTTTACATGTCTTTGTCTGTTTTGAGATAACTGGTGCCAACTTACATTCATCAATAGCTTTTTCTTAGGAATCTAGAGAATAGCAACAAATTTACCAAGCTCCTTTCATGTGTGAGCAACTCCGCTGTGTACTATGATGAGTGTTGAGAAATTATGCCTTCCTTTGTTTTCAAAGAGTTACCCCTTTGTAACCATATGAACATTAAATGGAAAGATTTAGAGTCTCCTACAGAGTAGGAGAGCAGTGTATGCATGATTACTTGCTAAGCGTACTGCTTAAATAAGTATGTTAAAGGGATACAACCTTGACACATGCCTCCTCTGATTTTAAATTATGTAATGTCTTTTGCTCTGGTTCAAAGACTACTTCTTGGTCTATTTGCACATTCTTCATGAGCACAATTAAGGGTCCTGGAATTCCCCCAGCTAGACCCATAAGCAACATCACGATAAACAGAGAAATTATGGAAGTTTTCAAGGATTTTATTTCTCTTAGATCCACAGTCAATATCCTTGGAAGCAGCAATCAAGAAATCCAACGATCTAACAAAGTGGGCAAATCTGCTGCAAAAGAACTCTTTAAAGTGCTCAAAAGCAAAACACGTCACGTTGAGGGAAAGGTGCTCATGTCCCAAGCCATGGTTTTTCCAATGACATTATACACGCTCGAAACCTGGGCAACGACCACAGCAGATTGGAGACGGGTGCTGCCTTTCCATTATGGGGTTGGTGAGGAATGCTGACTATGCCATGAGCTGCCAGAAGGACCGAATATGTCCCAGTATAGAGCAAGCCCGAGTGTTCTTAGAAGAGAGGATGAGAAGACTTTGTCTCAGATGTCCTCTTTCCTCCTTAGTGTTCAGAGGAAACTGCATGATGATTTACAACGCAGATCACACACTTTTCAGTTAATGATTCATCAACGTTTTGCTTCATCTCCCTCATTGCATTCCCTTCCATGTAACATCACTCAGCCCACCTCCTTGTGTTTCTCACCCCCATTCTTCTTTCTTTCTTCACCCTTCTGGACCTTCCCTTTGGGCAAATATTGCACCCTTGATCTCAAATGGTAGGTTACCATATGTACTCTAATATAAGCCGACCTGAGTATAACCCGAGGTACCTAGAAAACCAGAAAAACTGGGAATATCAGAAAAACTGATTGACTTGAGTATAAGCCTAGGGTGGGAAATGCAGGATGTGAATTAACACAGAGACCAGAGGTGAAAGACAGAGCATCGTCACAGACACGTCCTTAACAGTTCAACTGCCGGCGTAAGTGAATCACTATGGGTGCTTCTGCGAATTGGAGCCATCCATGTCATAGGATGGCTCTGATTGGTTAGATGTGAGAAAACAAACATCCAAAGGCCTGCAGTGTCAGCTAGGCTTTGAAAGAACAGTGGAGGAACGGCAATCACCCGCGAGATGTAATACTTAACGGGGGTACCACTGACCCGTGTATAAGCCGAACCCCAGTTTTTCAGCACATCTTTTGTGCTGAAAAACTCAGCTTATACACGAGTATGTACGGTATTCTAAATTGTGTATACCTCCTCACTATTATCATTATCCTATTGACTTACTGTTTTCCTGAAGAATGAGCAATGGGAGTGAGTTCAGTTTTAGACGTGAAGGGTGAATTTAGGCTAGAGTCTCAGGGGTTCCGCCTGTCTCTATCTGACCATTGAGTATTTTTTTCTTGTATGATTTTGAGTTTTGTTCCACATTCCAATTCCTCCCCCTCCCCCCTCCCCCACACACACTTTATCTGGGACGATCTAATGTGATCCTTTTTACAGGAGTTGGTAGTGGTAGCTGGGCACCACATAGTTCTGCTCTCTGGGTTGTGAAGAATAATCTACACATGGTTCATTGGTCCATTGAACTAATGCTTTGCTGGTGTCTTCAGTTCTCAACACTCTTCTTTCCTCTCGGCAGAGAAAGGCCAATCATTGGACTTTTCTGTAACTAATCTTGAGCTTTAAAGAGCGCAGTCACTGTTCACCAAAGGCACATGGAGACCATCATCTTTGCAGGCCATGGTTATGTAAATTATCCCCAAGACTATGTCCTGAACCCCTCAGGCCAGTGACTCATTCTCTCCGTCTGTTTGGTATGTCTTAAGAAATGTTCACAATTTTGTCTCTTTGTATACTCCAAAACATACATAACGTGTCTGATGCACATCACACAAGGTCTGGTCATCCTTGCTTCTAAGAAGCATTTGGGCGGCACTTCATCCAAGACAGTTCTGTTTGTTCTTCTGACAGTCCAGGGTGCTGGCAATATTCTTTGCCATCCCCATAATTCAATTTTCTTGTGTCTTCCTTATTCAGTGTCCAACTTTCACACACATATGAGGTGATTGAAAATACTCTACCTTGGACTAGGCCCACTATAGTTCACAGAGTGACATCCTTGTTCTTCAACAAGAGGTCTTATGCAACAGATTCCTGCAATGACAGGCATAATTCCATGTCTTGACTATTGCTTCCATGGGCATTTTATTGTGGATCCAACTCAACCAGACTCACTGCAATCCAGTTGATGCTGACACATAGTGACCCGGTAAACTTAATTCTTTCGACAACTTCAATCCTTTTCCACATTCTCCCCCCAAACAAGCCAACAAACAAACTCACTTCCATTAGTCGATTCTTACTCATAGCAACCCTACAGGACATATTAGCACTGAGGCGGTCGGGTTTCTGAGACTGTACCTCTTTACAGGAGTAGAAAGCCTCCTCTTTCCACTTGGAGCAGTTGGTGGTTGCCATCTGCTGATCTTGAGTAGGAATTATTGGAGGCCATGTTTTTAGCCATGTACCTCATTTGCCTTCATATACATTTCCATAGTATCTTCACAACAAAGGTCACCACCAATGCTCCTAATAGATCTATCTTTTGTCTGTTACTGAGAGGTGATTTCTAGTGGTAGGTCCTAGATTCAAAGGGGGTTAAAGAGCCATAGGCTTATGGGGTTCAGCAGTTTCTGTAATATGTACGACTGGTCTTTTCTTATGATTTTGAATTTTGTTCTCTATTTTGTCCCGCGAGTCCCGGGACCTTCTACTATTATCCAGTGAGTTGTGATGGAGGGATGGCATTTAGTTCTTCAGGTCTCAAGCAAATCTCTTATTGTTCTGCCAGGTTCACTGTTATAGACCTCGGAATACAATCATCAGCAAAATGTACACATCACCTTCTTTCAGCGATGTACACCGTCTGGTGTATAAGAACAAAAGGGACGATAGCATGACTGACACTAACATCCCCCGAAAACCTACTCTCAGGAACAAAGCAAGATGTTTCCTGGACCTTTACCCGTTTTATTTTTACCTGTACACAATAAAAATCCCAACGTTAGGACTTAAAACAATAGGCTATTATTTTTCACAAATATGTAGATGGACTGGTTATTCTTCTACATGGCAGGGACTCACTCTTGTGACTGTATTCAGCTGACAGTGGAGCTGGCGGGCCTAAGAGGTCTACGGAGGCCCATTCACACATTGGGGACCTCAGGTAGGGTGCCTCAGCTCTCTTCCAAAAGGCCTCTCTTCTTCCTGTAGATTAGATTGACTTCCCTACATGTTAGTTCAAGGTTATAAGAAAGCCAGAATCAAGGTTGCAGGACTCTGAGGACTAGATTCAGGTTTGGCACAAGGTTCCTTCTATTGGTCAAAGTAAGTCACAACATGAGCACAATGATTAAAAAAACATTAAAAAGATGGACATAGCCTATTGTTAATGGGAGGAAGAGAGTTCGTGTTAAGGAGAGTAGGAATTGGTAGAGGCCATGTTTTTAGACATGCACCACATCAACCTTTACATGTATTTCTATATTATCTTTGCAACATCCTGCTGATAGAAAGTTTTGGTTTTTAGGTGGTAAAACAGGTTTAGAGATATACAGACATTATTTAACTTCGGGACCCCTTTGTTAAGAGCATTTGTTAAAAGTAAGGAACTTAAAATCAGATGGGGTCAAGAGTTAATGGCTATTTTATGATTTACTCCCAATGAAAAGGTGGCCAATTACTTATCTTGTCTGTAACATGAGAATAATAAGGTCTATCTCAAATGATTCTTTTCAGATGTGAGTGACAGCATGTATGTTAATTGCTTAACATATACCTACTAAGCATCTAGTACTCAGGTTGTACTACTAAACTTAATGTTCCTGAGTTAAAACAGGACATTGGCGAGTTTGGTTTGTTGGATAATCAAGTCCTTCCCTCCTTCTCTGCACGCCCCCCCACCCCCTGCCTGCTTAATAACCTAGGATCTACAAGTAACTACACTGTAGAGTGTTTTGAAGTGGAATTCAAGAAAATAATCGTGTGGTAGAAGTTTGAAACTTACCCACAAGAACACCAGAAAGACCGTGCTACTTTGTTTCCCTCCCTGGTGCACAGCAAGTAAATAAACCAAAGATATAATTAGGATTTCTTCAAAGGAAAACCACAGGGAACTTAAATTCATCTTCTGGCCTCAAATGGAAATCATTTCTCATGTAAAGTTAACTTAGGATTTTCAAGTGTATGTACTTTATTGTAGTGCACACAAAATAAATTAGAAAGATCCATTCATAGGTTAGCTGTTCCAATATAGTGCATGACATCACATGCAGAACAGCGGATTTCCTTTTTAGATGCTGCGAGGAGGGCTTCTACCCGCGCTCTGTGAGCGGTGAGCCACAGCGCACATCCCATGTTGGCTTGTCCACCGAGATGCGCCTTAGACTGCGTGTCATGTCAGAGCTGAAAGGCAACGTGGGACCTGCCTTTTACTTCCCTGAGTGGAATGTCACATGGCAAAGGGGCTGCTTTTAGAAGAGCTAAATGTCACCATAAATATTTATAAGAGACCTAGTATTGCTGTGCTAGAGGGCAGTTTGTTACTATAAAAGTCACAAAGAAAACTGAAAAAAAAAAAAAAGGTAGCAAAGACATCCCAGCTATGTAAATACATAATATATCTATATCCGTATGTCTGTGCATATATGAGGGGGTTTCAAAAAGATCATGGAAAAATGGAATTAAGAGATTATTGAGTTTCTCCACAAACTTTTTATACAAAAGTGCACACATACATCCAAGATTTAATCCGTGGATACGATGCATACATCTGATTCTTTAATTCCTTTTTTCTTTACCCAGTTCATTCTATTTTGGGATATCTTTTTTAGTTATCCACATTCATTTATCTGTTTCTAAAATTCAGCATGCCTATTGTCTTTGTGCGGCAGCTACCATGTTGAAGAGTCTAATCTCTACACTCACAAATGTGAGTGCTGGAAATTCTGCCCAATATGGCACAAAGATAATAGGCATGCTGACTTTTAGAAACAGATTTATTGTATGGTAACTTAAAAAAGGAATTCAAGTGGCTTCAAGTTATCCCTGTAATAATGTCAATGTACTATGATAATGGTTTCTTGATCTGTTAAAAAGGAGGAGGAGTTTTAAGTCAAAGCTTACATGGATGTGCACATGAAGCAGCTCTAATATATCGTCTTTCACAGGAATCTCCACTTCCCCCTCTTCCTCCCCACACCACCAAATATTTCTTGAGCCCCTTACGGGAAGAATGCTGTCCCCTCACGGACATGACTCTGTTATGAATTAAATTTGTTTCCCAAAATGATATGTGAAAGTCTTAACCTCTGTACTAGGGAACGTGCCCTTGTGTAGAAATAGGTTTTCCTTTGAAGTTGTGAGCAGCTAAGAAGGTCATCCTGGCGCAGTCATGCCTTCCAGAGTGGTGGTGTGTCAAAGAGGAGAAAAGAGCCAAAGAAGAATCAGAGGAAGTGATTCCAGGAGAAGATGTGTCCTAAAGGCAAAGCCAAGGAATCCTGAGGCTACTAGAAGCTTCGTCCCCTAATGCAGAGACAACACGGACCTGCTCACCCTCTGAGTGGAGACATCTCACCTCCCAAACTGTAAGACAATGAATTCCTGCTTTTCAAATCTCCCCACTTAGTGGCATTTAGTTATGCTGGTTCTAGCAAACTAAGAGAGTGCCTTTTCATATCCCAGGTCATCTCCAGGGTCAAGTTCAATGGACAGTTCCGTCTTTAGCTTCTTGATGTATCATTGTGATTTGACATCACCTGCTCATTTTGGAAATATTTTTCTCCCTTGCTTTGGGGGACATTCCAATTTCTGACTTTCACAACCCCTATTCCTTCTCAACATTTTATATTTTACTGAATTGTCTTTCTCTTTTCTGCTTTTCAAGGACCCCCAGTGGCATTGTGTGTTAAGTAGTGGGTTGCTAACCATGCGGGCAGCAATGTAAATCTACTAGCTGCTCTGTGGGAGAAAGAAGAGAGTTTCCTCGTAGAAAGACTTGTCGCTTCAAATATTCTAGACAGGTCCTTGGTGAATCAGAATCGACTCAACGGCAATGGGTTTGGGCTGGTTTGATTCTGCTTTTAAACATTGGTTTGCCCAAAGTTCACTCTCCAAAAGAAAACCTTGTGTCTGTGACACGATTAACCCCCATTATCCCAGCCTCTAGCCCCTCAAAATCATTCACCTCCCTTCTCTCCAGAGGGATTTGCCTACAGAGTGCCTTTTAGGCAACAATCCTTGGAGCAAGATTCTCTACGCAAATTGTAGGCTCACTGCAGAGTCAAGGCGTGGATGGAATCTCTTGTTTAAAAATTGTTAAGACTTTAAAGTTGCCACCAGCAGAGAATTAAACCAAGAACTGGACCCTTCCGAACCCACCCCCTGTGTAACTGTACATGTCACATGCCAATGAGGTTGACCATGAAAGACCGTTCCCTTCGCATCCGACATCCAATCCATCAACACAATACAGCTCCGTGGCTTCAAAATACAGAAATAATGTGATGATTGTTTGCACGGCAACAGTGAGGACTGTGACCCTCTTCTATCGGATGGACTGTGGTGGTTTCCGGGATTCCTGCCTCTTTTGTTGGGCCGCTGAATTCCATCCTCCACACAGCAGGGAGATCATCCTAAGTCAATGGTCAGCTTACTTTGCTTCTTTGCTCAGATATGTTCGATGGCTTCTGACTTCATTCAGAGTAAACTCCCCGATTCCCTTCATAGTCGACGTGCTTTTACATGGTGTGTTGTTCCGGCTCCCAGCCCTATACTTCCCTTGTCCTCACATTTTATTACAAATGGAAACCTTCGTTATGGGTTGATGCTGGCTCACAATGACTCCATGTGTGTCCGAGTAGAGCTCTGTTTCATAGACGGAATGGCTGATTTTTTTTTTTAAAAGGCAGATCACCAGGGTTTTCTTCTGAGGCACCTCCAGGTGGACTCAAACCTTTGTTTTATTAAGCTAATGAGTTAACCCTTTGTACCACCTAGGGACTTACCAATGAACATAGCAAGTAACTGTGTCATGGCAAGGCTCCCTCAGCTACCTCAGCTACCTACATGTTTGCATGCTTACTTCTTTCAGGTCACTCAGGAAATGTCCTCTTGCTCTCACTATGTAAAAGATCACTCCCTGAATCTGTTCTCCTTGTCATCCATAGTGTTCTTTTTTTTTCTTCTCATTCTTTAATTTGGCACTGGTGATTACCCGACTATCTCCCATAGAAACTCAAGGTCACGAGGGCAGACATTTTGTTATGTTATCTTTCTTCTGTACTGAATTTCGAGCATTTAAAAAGCATACACTGAATGTCCACGGAATGTTTCATGAATCCACACTCAAGCTTTGTCTACGCTGCAGTCTGGAGGGAAAAAGCGTTTCCTTTCACAAAGGAGTTTCCACTGTAGTTTTTAATAGTAGCGTAATTTAGATTTTTCTTCCCAATGGACTCACTGGGTGGTAAAACCCAGCATGCCTCTCTTGCCCCATGCACCTTAATCACCTGACCTCACTCGGTGAGACTCATCTTTCTTTCCTCACATGAAGAGGCACATGAAAGGACAGTGATTGGATGATATACAAAAGGCAAAGAAAAAAACAGCAAATAACAAGAGAGGTGCTGTCAACTGTCCAAACAGATGAGTTTGAAAAGTGTTTCAAAGAATGGAATTGCAGACTTGACAAATTTCTTAAGTGTAATGGGAAGTACTTTGAAGGTGTTAGAGTTACTTTGTAAAAAAAAAAGATATATAAGGTTTGAAAAAAAACATTATGATTTTTTTGGTACCCCCTAGTATAATGTGTTATATAGTGCATCATATCCCGCATTCTACGAGGAAGTACCGTATTCTACAAGGAAGTACACAATGCAGGTGAGCATTATAGCGGGTGTTGGGGAACTGTGTAAGGCAGGGAAAGAGAGAGAGAGGGTGTGACAGGCTGTCACTGATAGAGCATATGTGATGGAGATCCGTGGTCAGAGATTACTCTGGCAAATTGCTTACTCATGAATTTGAAGGTGGGCTGTGCTTTTGGAAAATGAAGTCCCAAATTTATGCCTAGCTCCATGTATACCTAAATCAATCATGTCACATATTGGAGACTGATATTGATCCAAATACCTTTCTGTGCTTCTATGCTCCTGCCTCGGAGGTAGACTCGGTGCTTAGACCCTACATTTCAATGATCACCTTGCTGCAAGGTTCAAGAGAGGCAGCCATGAAACATTTTACAGGCAGAAGAGAGACGACGTTTTTCTGTAGAGGCAGTGACAAGCAGGTGCGTGTCCATCAGCAGGTGGTGCTCACGGGTTTTACTGCAAGGCTGTAAGATGTCGTTTCCTACAACTGGCCATGTTTCCCCGAGACCCTGCCTTTCCTGGTTCCTGAAAGTGGCTGCCCGTGCCTTACTGCACTGCCTTTCTGACAGCCGAGAAAGCCCCGATGTCTTGGTTTGATCCACTTCTTTCTCCAAGCATCAGCTTTCTTGACTAAATTCTGACGGGATTACTAAATCCAGGTGGGAATTGTGGTTTGAGCAGAAAATTGTGGCCCTTGAGTTCCAGGCAATTCTAAGTGTACCAGGTCATATTAGTGGAGACACAGTTACAGTGAATGGGGAACTAACTCTTCCCAAAGGTGGGGGGTTCGCATCCATTCCCTAGGCCGCCCTGAGCTATGAGCTCTCACCCCTGGCAGGTGACTTGAAGCCCGATTCTGTGTTCGACCTTAAAATAATGGTCCATTGAGGCAGTTAATGAATCAAAACACGAGACACCACACTTTGACTCCAGGGTCTGGTGGTGGGTTGCTTTGGACAAATGACCACATTGTTTTCAACCAGCTTTTTTGCCCTTTTCTTAACAAGGATATTTTCCTTTGAGGAAATGTTGTAAGAAATGAATTGATTCTGGCTATTGAAAGCATTTGGAAATGTGCATACTTAACAATACAAGTATACTGTGATCATGCAGGAAAATGGACATGGACAGTACCAGCTCAAGCAAGGTAGACTCTAGAACTCACTGTTCACATTCATATTTTGGTTTTATTTACTTTGGAGCTAATTATACCTATCCAATATCATTGTAAGAATGAAATGAATTCATCCGTATGAAATACTCAGGATAATGTCCACTAAGTACCAAGCTTCATAAATATAAATTGTTATTATATGGGTAAGTGAAGATAAACATGGAATATATCTGTACTCTACTTACATCAACTAGGAAAGGACCAACTAGCATTTAGCTAGGTAGTAAAAGCAACCAGATCAATTATTTTAAAGCAAGTAATTTTAATGGCTCACTACATTGAGTGTTAAATTACATAATGCAGCCCTGCTTCATATATTTCTGAAATAATAGCAAACCTTATGATTTTTGTACATCGATTTTAAAGCTACCAAAGAAACTTTAAAACAATAACTTCATTTAAAACTCACAAGGAACTTGAAAGTTGTCGAATTGGTGTGTGTTTTGCTGTGCATCT
Organism: Tenrec ecaudatus; assembly: GCF_050624435.1. NCBI lineage: Eukaryota > Metazoa > Chordata > Mammalia > Afrosoricida > Tenrecidae > Tenrec > Tenrec ecaudatus. Next base: position 170,020,632 of record NC_134534.1, read on the forward strand.
TCTCAACTACAACATTAACCAAATAAAATTAATTTTTTTTAAAAAAGGACCTCATAAAGAAAATAGCACAGATCTTATATAGTCTCAATTTACAAATGGGGAAAAAGCAATTCCAAAAAGTTGTTTTTCAAGAAACTAAATGGAGCTAATTTCCAGTCTGGTGTTTTTCCCATGATTCCAAGAAACTTCCCAGATTAATTAAATGGTTTGATTGAGGAAATTCATTATTTTCAATAACCTTAGCTACAAGAGCTATGTAGAACCAATATACATGGCATTTGTGGTGGTGGAGATGGAAAGCAGATTCTGCAGGACACTGACTCCATTAGTTCAAGGATTTCTATTCCCTTTTGGATCGGGATGGGGATGTGGGGATGTGTGAAATGTGTGTCTATGTCCGGGGTACCTGTGTGTGTTTTCACGTGGTGGGGGATAGATTAGTTTCAAATGACATTGCTCAATTTGAATGGATTTTTATCAACTTTGATGGTAAACGATGGGTTGTTTTCATGCAATTAAACAGCGAGCAAGCTGTGAACAATGGCAACATCAATAACCATTACTGCTTTCCTACTCTGTAATTTCAGGAAAACACATTTTTCAATGTGCTTTCTTTGACACACATGAACTTCTCTATTTACTCCTAAAACAGGCACGAGGAGGACCCACACCCCAAAGCATGTTTATGTTTAAGGAGTTGCGTGGCAGAGGTAGCTAAGAAGAAGTTCCTATTAGAGAGACCCTACTGAAATGATTGTTCTGTTGTAAAATGTTCCCTGGGAGACATGCTTCCTTACTGTCATACTTGGCATTAAAAAAAAAAATACAGTTTAAAAACACATTTCAGAAGCAAGCAAAAAGCCTAAATGGAAGTAATGAGAAAATTAATCAGCAAAATCTTCTGAAATTGGTGCCTTCTAAGTCTTAGAAATGCTTTCCCATTCCTTTGAGATGCTCACAGGGAATAATAATTATTTTCTATAAACAGCTGGTTCAGCGATCTATTCTGCACATGCTGGGAGAAAAGTATTTAAGAAGAAATATTCTTGATGTGTTCTCAAAAGCTCCCCCCCACTGATAATATATACATATAAATATATACTACATGTACATATATAAAAAGAAATTCCAGAAGAAATTCAATATAGTCTTTATCTAACAAATGCATTCTATAAGGGGGTTTCAATTCACAAGAGAACAGAAATACATTTAAATCCAAGTTTGTTTTGAATGCTTATTACAGATGTGAAATATAATGTGCAGCTAATTTGTCAGTACATCAGAGAATTGGGATTTCCAAGGCTGGAAGAGGCTAAAGTAATCATCTGCCTGAGGCAGTCTGTGAGTTTTTTCTCTTAATACATACTCTCCTCCTCCCCAGAGAGTGGACGCCTAATTTATAACAATAAGGAGAAACAAATACAGACCATACAGAGAGAGGGAGGGATGGAGGACAATGTCCTGTAACTGGAGGCTGTGCGCCCCTCCTTGGGCCCCAGTGACATTGTCTTTCTTTCCTCACCAATACACATAGGTGACAGCTGCTGCTTTCCCACATTTGTCTCTACTGGAGACACCAGATACAGATGGCATGTAATCAAGTTGTGACACATTTAACCGGGGCCTCTGCAAGTCAGGCAGTCCCACATTTTCATTGGCATGCTCTTGTAGATATACCAGCAGCTAGGGGAGCAAAATGATATTCTATGTGATATTCCTGCTCCATCCAATAAAGATGAATTATATTCAAAGAGCGAATACATTTTGATGCCAGTTTGCTGAGCTTATTTTTTCGATTGGGCATTGCAAGTGCAAATAAGGAAACACACAAACTCCCTTTTTGTGATAGATCAAAAAATTCAGAAAAAGAGGGTATTTTTCTTAGCGCTTTATGCTGAAACAGAAGTAAAGTTAGAAGAGCTAAAGGCAATGCTAAACAAGGGCAACTTAACTTATGCTAAGAAACAAGCAACAATTGGCTTTTCCACATGCCATGTTTTTATATATGGTCTTTTTATTTTCGTATCAGATAATCCTTCCAAAGCCCTAAGTTCTTTAGAGTTCTTAATAACAAACTCATTTTCTACCACAAAGAGGGACTCACCATTTAAAAAAATGGACGTCAACACTTGGGCCTTGGGTCTCCACTCTGCACTTCCCCCTTCATTCAATATGGTATGTATATATATACTTATATATATACATATACACACATACACATACACACACACACATATATATACATACACACACATATCTCTTTTTTTTTTAGGAGAGTAGATGGGTCAGTCAGGGTGCGAGGTAGTACCGATGAAGAACACAGCTTTCCCCCTGATCCTGGATGCTTCCTCCCCCCAACTACCATGATCTGAATTCTACCTTGCAGGACTGGATAGGGCAGAGGTAGTACACTGGTGCATATGGGGGCTGGAGGCACAGGGAATCCAGGGTGGATGATACCTTCAGGACCAAGGGTGTGAGGGGCGATGCTGGGAGAGTGGAGGGTGAGTGGGTTGGAAAGGGGGAACTGATTACAAGGATCCACATGTGACCTCTTCCCTGGGAGAGGGACAGCAGAGAAGGGGGGGAAGGGAGACTCCGGATAGGGCAAGATATGACAAAATAACGATGTATAAATTACCAAGGGCACATGAGGGAGGGGGGAGCAGGGAGGGAGGGGGGAAAAAAGAGGACCTGATGCAAAGGGCTTAAGTGGAGAGCAGATGCTTTGAGAATGATTGGGGCAGGGAATGTATGGATGTGCTTTATACAATTGATGTATGTATATGTATGGATTGTGATAAGAGTTGTATGAGTCCCTAATAAAATGTAAAAAAAGAAAAAAAATGAGTGTAGAGGCTCAAGAGCGAAAAAAAAAAATGGATGTCAAACAACTGGGAATAGAAATTCCATGCGAGTTTGTAATCCCTCTTTTGTGTGTCCAACTTGAAGAAGTAAGAGACAACGCCAACAGACACATGGACTTGAGTGTTTATCGCAGTACTGTTGACAACAGCAAGAAGTTGGAAACAGCCCCAAGACCCATCAGTTGAAGAATGAAGAAAGAACCTTTGGTGCATACACACGACGGAATCCTCTGCGTTCCTAACAAACAATAATGAAACCATGAAGCATTTCATGACGTGGATGACCCTGGAGAACATTATGTGGCGTGAAGTCAGTCAATCACAACAGGATAAGCACCGTATGAGACCAGTACGATAAGCATGAAAATGAAGTCCAAGAGTTTCCTACCAAAGACAACAGACTTGGGAGCTTCCCAAGGGAAGGGTGGTAAGGGTAAGAAGATGAAGCAATGAACTAGGAAGTTGATGGATACTGACTTGGGTGAATGGGAGGCTGGAGGTCCATAAGAGGAAGAAGAGAAATCATGGGAGAAGGGCTGGGACAAAACACAGGGTGCGGGGATTGATGAGTGGGTTGAACTGTTGAATATAGAGCTGTTGATCTGAAATGTAAGCCCCTCACCAATTCACAATAAAACATTCATGTGAGAGAGAGAGAGAGAGAACAAGAGAGCGAGAGCGAGCAGTACTAACTCACAAGAGTACCTGCAATAGAACAGTAATGTCGGCGGTCTTTAAAAGTGCTGAGCTATGGTAGCTCTTCTTAGGGACCTGCTGATGATCTCAATTAACATAGCAATTACCTAGCCAAGCTGCTTTGTTCTAACAGCAGTGTGCTCTATAGTCTGGAGCTTTTCTTGTCAAACTGAAGTGTTCTTTCCCTTGTGGGCCGGTGCCTTCGAGTCAGTTCTGACTCATAGCAACCCTCTGTGCAACAGAACAAAAGAATGTTCGGTTCTGCACCATCCTCACAATGGCTGTTATGCTCGAACTCATTGTTGCCGTGGATTTTGAGTGTCTGCTGAACTGAAGATTAATCTCCTGGCACGATAGCTTAAAATGTTCTGCTACTGGTCATTAGGTTTCAGCGTATCTGACTATAGTCTACTCATGAGCATTGCAGTGGCGAATCCCTCCGGAGTGGCCAGCCTCTTCCTTTTTAGTTTGTGCTCAGGAAGCTCAGCGAAAACCTGGTCACTGTGGGTGACCCCGCTGATGTTTGAAATACCAGTGCCATAGCTTCCAGCATCACATCAGCTTGCAGGCTACCACAGTCACAGTGAGACAGACCCATGGGGATATATTCGTTCTAATTTTTATACAAAAAATATACATCGACTAAAAAGTGAAACAAGGATACCTGGCAAGTGAAAATATAAAACCAACAGTTTATACACGTGGACACCAATTTTCATTGCAGTACATTTCACAGTAGCTAAAAAGTGGAGGAAACCCCTGTGCCTCCAAACAGACCTGTAGAGAAACAAAGTTATAAAGAAAAACAAAACTCTGATACATGTTAGCATAGGAAGGCACCGTGAAAATATTTCATGGAGTGAAGTAAGCCAGAACAGAACATATAAGAAGGGAACATACAAGAACCGAACAGAACATACAAGAACCCCTATAGAGAATATCTAGAAATACATAGAAACAGAAAATCGAGCAATATGTAGAATGGGTAAATGCACAGAAACCGAAAATAGATGGGTGACCATCAGAGATTAAGGGGAGAGGAAGAGTGATTGCTAGTAAGTACAGCATTTCTTTTTAGGTTGATGAAAAACTCCTTTAAGTGGAGCACAATGATGGATCATTTTAAATATCATTAATGCCACAGAACTGTACATTTAAGAGCGATTACAATGGCATATTTTGTGTTTTATAAATGTTGTCTAAGTTTTAAAAGAAGCAAAAACAAACAGGAAACGATTGACAGGAGGGTTAAACATGATTTTTTTCTTTTCTTTCCTTTGTTGACCTGATTTCAACAACTCTAGTCAGTATCCTTCTGACCGAGTGCTTAAAAGCTAACCCAGGCAAATGCACACACGGTGTGGGCAATGTGCGCGTGATGTGCGATCTCATCCTGGATCCAGAACTGTTGCCTGAACGCATTTCAAACAGGAGTTTCCAATGCTTATTAGTAAAATGGAAGGCTTCTTCGTGTCATTTGCATTTTAATTTTTTAGCTCACGAAGTAGTGGAGTGACTAAAGACAGGAAATTCATCTGATTCCAAATGTGCCTATTGGGAAGCCAACTGCTCGTGTGAACCAGAAAGCTGCTCTCTCAAGACTGCACAAACGAAAACAAAGGAATTGAAACTCTTCCTGAAACAGCTTTGAAAGGGGAAGTTTTGTTGTTGTTGCTATTAAAGAAACTCAACGTTTTCAAATGCACCCTGAAGCTGCGGGATACCTCCTCCTCCACCCCTTACTGGGGTTAGCCTGACTTCTAGAAAATGACATCCCTTGTATAGGTATAAAGATGCTGACAGTGCCTAATCTGAACAAGTGACAGACATCAGCCTGATGTTCCATTTACAATGTGCTCATTTAAAAAGTAAGTATTCCTTAAGTCATGCCCCAGTTGGGTGATCAGCATGCAGTTAATTGGGAGAAAATTTGAAAGCCATACTCACTGCCATCGAGCCAGTGTGGACTCATATACCCTACAGGACAGGGTGCAACTATCGCTGTGGCTGTTGGGGACTGTAATTCTTTAGGGGAGTAGAGAGCCTACTTTTTCTCCCATGAAGTAGCCGGTGGTTTTGAATGGCTGATCTTGTGGTTAGCAGCTCCATGCATATCCACTAAACCATCAAGTTCCTCTTCATTGGGAAAACAGGGGCCAAATCATGAGTCTTAGTACTCTTGACCGAAAACAGTTATCAGCATTGGTGTGATACCTGAAGCATAAAAATGCTAATATCGTATTCTGTTAGTCTCTCACAGAAGAATAAAGGAACCAATCACAAGCTGTACACATAGCAAGAACTCCTTTTTCATCATGAAATACTCACTGGGTTTCAATTAAGCGTAACACCTTCTCTAAGTGGCCTTTAATAATGTCTCCAGCTGGGAAAAACAGGAAGGAAAAAATCTAGATGTTCTCAAAGTACCGGAAAGAGAAGCCAGGAGTTCCGGTGCAGTGAGCTCAGGTGATGCATGTACCCCTTGAGCCCATGCGTTGAAATGCGATGATTCCATGGGTGATGGAGACAAGGTTGGTGAATGAAGCTAGAACATGTCAGGGATAGACTGGTTCCATGTAAACTCTGAGGATGCCATTTCTATTACTGCTCATTGAGACCTGTGCTATTTGGGAGTGAATCATTTCCTAAACAGACTTCCTATAAAGAGGCTTTCCAAAAGCCCCCAGTTGTCCCTCTCCCTACAATCCAAAGGCAACACACGTTGGTCACCTAGCAGAGACTCACGGAAGCCCTCCATTCTTTCTGCAAACACTCCAGAGGCCAGTCAAGAGGCCAGTCCTAAGACAAACAGACACTCCAGAGGCCAGTCCTAAGACAAACAGACTAAATGGTTCTGTAGGCATATTGATATCCATTCCCTGCTGGAGCATCCAGGAGATTGGCCCCTCAATAAGTTCTTTTGCCTCCCTGTCTGTCATTTTGTCATATTGTAAGATTTTCATGTTACTATGATCCTGAAAGTTATCATACCAGTATTTCAAATACTATCAGCAGGGTCACTGATGGCGACCACGGGTTCGAGTTGGATTTCTCCACTAAGTCAAAATAGGAAGAAAAGCATCCAATCAAAACCCTAGAGAGCACAGCAGACTGCTGTCTGATAAGGTCCTGGAATACGAGCCCTCTACGCTGGGGAGCATTCAAATACATATGACAGCGACTAAGCACAGCAGCGATGGTGAAGGTAGCACAAGACAGGGAGCTATTTTGTTCTGTTGCTACATTTTGGAGTCAACTTGATGGCAACTAACAAGAGCAACAAGGGTTTTTTTTAGCAGAAAACATTTCTGGCAGGGTGACTGCCTGGACTTGTTGATAATGAACAGTGTTTCTCAAACTTGAACTTGCATGGCAATTCACTTGGGGTCTTATTAAAATGCTGATTCTGAGACGACAGGTCTAGAATTTGTACATTTGCATTTTTTGCATTTCTAACCAGCTTCCTGACAGCACTAGCACTGCACGTCCAGGAAATATGTTTCAGCAGCATCCAGGAAACAGTGCATGTATCACACCAAAACTGTTAAGGCAAATCTCCAGGACAGAAGATGTGGAGGTGACCCAGAGGGAAACTGGGTCAGGGGAGAAGGATGGAGGTCGGTGGAGACCAGGTCTTTGGAACCAAAAAGGAATTTGGATTTGGTTCTGTTTTTGTTGTCATTGGGTGCTGCTGTGTCAGTTGTGACTCGCAGCGACCTTGGGTGCGATGGAAATGCACACCGCTAAATCCTGTTCCACACTCAAAATTACTGTGATGTTTGTTCCACTGATGGCTAACCGACATAACCTTTAACTTTTAATAGCAGCACGAAGGTTACCATAAAGGTGATGGAAAGCGTTAAGGATATATTTGTTAGAAAATAATTTCAGTGAAAAATGGACAATTATTAGCCTCACTACTTCAAACCAACCCAAACCAAAATGTTAGAAGAAGATATTTTGTAGCTCGCTACTTGGAAGTACTCCCATAGGCTCCATAACGTACACTTCCATTATTGATTTATCTAAAATTTATTTTAAGACTTCTCCTATTGCTGGGTGAGATGAGTGTTATTAGGAGGACTTAAGAGGGTTAAATTCTCATCTCCTGGAGCAGGTAAAAGAATGAAAGCAATTCAGCCTGAAAGTAATAAACTAGGAATTAGTAAGGTGAGTGTTGTAATCAGAAATGTGGCGATAAAGTCTAGCAGAAACTGATCAAAAGGTTAAGAAGCCAATGGCTTTAAAAACGATAGCTAGAAAAAGGAATGTAGAGGGTTTAAAAAAAATTTCTGTAACACTTTATTTTAAAATTATGTGCATTTCTGATTCATGGGAGAGATGAGATAACCAAGGAAGGAGAGAGAAGTGGGTGAGGAGAGAAGGGATAACAACTAACAATAATAATAAACTACTATACTGTTTTTAAGGAGGGCCCTGTGGAGGGGGGAGCTGTTGGAGGCAATGAGAGTGAAGAGGAGGTGAGACACAGAGCAGGTGGGGTCAGCGAGACACACTGGCTATGGACTGATCACCCCATGAGCAAGGCTGAGTCACAGGCAACACACATTTCACCCAGTGCCCACATTTCTCTAGGGCAAGCCCTATGTCTAATCTCAGTTTCAAAACCCAAGTCTTTTCTCGGGACCAAAGGGAAGCACGAGTACCAATTCTCCTGTAATTCATTCTCTTATAAATCACATACATATTATGAGGAGCTCTGTCAGGTCTCAAGCAGAAGTTGGGAGGGGCTTTTAACTTTCTGAATTATACTAACCACTCTACTTTTTTTTTAAAAAAAGCTTTTCAGTTAAATATTTCTGTCTCACCAATTAGGTCTTCATATTTACGAGACAGAGATTCCACATTTGTCTCTGAATTAGTAGGGTGTGTAGGGTGGGTTTTGAATAAGACTGGGAATTAGTGTGAGAGTAAATCTTCCAGAGTTTCATACTCGCCGAGTTCTAAACCCCAAAACGCAAGGATTACGTCACAAGACCATCTCATTGCAGAGTACTTAATGGCAGCATGGCTTGTCTAATTTTGGAATGATTTGATAATCATAATTCATGTCATAAACATAATAGATATAAGTAGAATAAACATTAGCAATCTTACCAAGATCGATACTGATGATTGCTAACGAAGGATTTTCATTTTTATTTGTTTTCTGCTCTTGTGGGGTTAGGAACAATTGGGAAGAATTTTCTCTGTGCAAATGCAAACATTTTGAAGCAGAAACATAGTCTGACATATGCAACAACCTAGTGGCAATAATTCAAAGTTACCAATCTAATTAAAATGCCAACTGTCTGACAATAAACACTACGTAATCTCTAGGGTGATGAGCCACTGCGGAGTGGCTGGGGAGAGGATGAGATGACTGTCACGCGGTGTGGACTTGGAAAGTCTCTTCCTGACCAGACATTGCCATATCGGGTTCTATTGGAATGCGACTGGCTTTCGCGCCATTTTTTTTGTTTAAATTCAAGTAGTTGTGTTTTGAGGAAGAAAAGGAAGAGATTAATATTTCTAGAAACACAAGTGATACAGGAGCGAGGCCACGTGTAAGTATGTCTCCTCTACTTTCTGAGCCCTCTTGTTCTTCTCTTTGATCCAGTTGGTGATCATGGGAAAAAGTTCCAGGCCCCACCAATGCCCTTCTCCTGCCTAATGCCGTTCTTCTACCCAGAAGATATAAGAAGAAAAGGCAAGGAGGCTTGTCTTTCAAATGTGATTGGCAAGTTATATTGTTTGCTTCTCATGAAGATTTGCGATGGATCATAATTTTATAACACAACGAAAGGCATATGTGAAGAGTTTTTTTTCCAGGATTCTGAGCAAGAGTGACTTCTGACTAGTCCGGGAAATCAGCATTGTGATGGAAACAATATGAGTAACATGCACAGGCTCTTGGGAAGCACTAAGTTCTACCTGGACTTTCCAAAGGGTGTTGTCCAAGGGAAGGGCAGGAAGACAAAATGTTCTACTTGGCTCCCTAAGTGTCTAATTCTATATTTTTAGGGTTTTGGGGGGTGGGTCTGTTTTTCGTAGCATTATCAGTATTCACCACAGGCAAAACTGTATAGACAAGTCCATTTATCTCCTTAACCTGAAAATAAAGAAGCTCGAAATTCTCACTCGGTGCCATCAAATGTCTTCGCGTAATAGATCTTTTAGTTGTAGCTTATCAACCTGACGTAAAACAAGATTTATGAGAACGCTGTGACTTAATGCAAGATCTTTACATAGCAAAGAGAGAACCAGAAATAGGAACATGTTTATTTTGTTTTTTAACTCCCCTCCTCGACATACTTTACATTTAATACAAAATAATTGGAGCAGGCAGTTATAAAATATTTAACATATGCCAGGCTTCCTTCGTTTGGTTATCTCAACACTCTCATGCAATAGGTATTACAAAGATCCTCATTTTACAGACGAAGAACTAAGCCCATACAGATTAAGTACTTCGCTTCAGATTACACAAAATTCCAAAACTCACTGCCACCATGGCTCTTGAAGTTTATAGAGAACTCGTAGGACAGAGATCAACTGTCTCATAGGGTTCTCCAAGGCTAAACACTTTGATGAAAACCAACTGCTTCCGCTTTCTCCCAAGGCGTGACTGGTGGGGCTTGAGCAACAACCCACCTTTCTGTTAACAAGCCAATACTTACACCGTATCGCTAGGGCTCCTTTTATAGGTTACATGGAGATGTTGCCAATGTGGGCTTCATCTTTGCGCTACACTGTCTGGGAGAATCCGGATTATATGTTGGACTGCTGACCCACCAGCGACTCTGGAGTAGAAAACATGAGTCTCTTGGCGCTTGTAAAGATTGAGAGGCTCAGAAACCCTAAAGGGTAATTCTACCTTGTCCTACAGCGTATCAGTGAGTCAGGACCCACTTGAAGGCAGTGAGTTTGGTTTTGAGTTTGGTGATACATCTTCAGTCCTAAAACTTAACTGTTGGGGGTTATACCTCTCTCCCTCTACCAGTTTTGAGAATCTGTCATGTTTTCCCTGCATGATTCCTACTGGGAAATGACCTTTTTCCCCTGGACATTTGAACAGAGGAAGACAGCTCTCAAGAGCTCACTGGTAGCACAGAGTGTTAAGCGTTTAGTTGTTGGTTGAAGGACTGGAAATTCAAATCCAAGTAGAACTGCCTTTCAGAGCAAAGGTCTAATTATCTGCTTCTGAGAGATTCCAACCACAGAAACCTTATGGACCAGTTCGGCTCTGCACACATGGAATTTCCCCCGGTTGATATCAATTAGACCACAAATAACAAGAAGATACACCTCCTCGGTCTGCATGCAGCAGAATGCGTGCTCCTATTCAAAGACAACAAGAAGTGTTTGTTACAGTCAGGCCAGCATCATTTAATTTCTATATCATTAAATTAATTAAACTCAGGGGGATGGTCAGTGACATCTAATTAAACTTTACAGAATACGGTTCAATTATGCAATAGAGTTGGTTGACTTTTAGATAAATTGGGTTTTGGTACACATCAGCCATTTCATCACTTTTTTTGCCCATATCATGTAAACTGGGTTTAAACATTTCATCCCACCAAGTCCTAAATACGTCCTAGCTACAAGCCATATTCTTATCTATTTTTGTAAGCAGATGCCAGTTTACTCTTCTACAATGTTACTGATATTATTGATGAAATTATGGCTGTCACCTGCACAGTTATGATGTGTCCATGCTGGACTCTGAGGTTTCTGATGGTCTTAGCTACCTACTTCAGGTTAACAAATAATCAATTAAGAGGTTACTGTGAGCTCATACAACCCTTTGGAGAGTAATTTGTCAGTGTTAGATATAATCGAAGGTGCACACTTAAGTTGTTCTTCAGGTATGCTTCCTAGATAAACTATCAAATATGCACAACGAGACAGAAACAAGATTATTTTCTACAAGTTAATTTGTCTTGAAGATAAACTGGAAATGACTTAATTATTCAGAAGCAGGAGAATGAAAATTTACATTTTGGCACATACAGGCAACAGAAATTCTGCAGAAAAAAATGAATGAATTAGCTCTTAAAGTCCCCAAATGGATCAAGCACAGAAAATATTTAATGAAATGAAGCAAGAGGCAAAATGAGAGTCACCGTCCCGGGTTGTGGTTTGGTGACATCAAATAGGATCCAATTTACATACAACAATATGAAATCATGTTGGGTCCTGGGCCATCCTCCTAGTCATTTCTAAGTCCATTATTGTCACTGATGTGTCAATTCATCTTGGTCCACAGGTCTAGGTACTGAGGGCTGGAAATAGGAGTGGCACCACTCACTGTCACTCTTCGTGATTATGTTAGGGTTCTCTAGAGAAAAACTCTAGGGCACTTATGATTTTTTTTATGTGTAGAGATATATACAACACAATGATATAAACAGCTAATTACTTCACAGAGCAGTACAGAGGGTTCAGCTAAACTCACTCCCCTTAGGTAGTTAATATACTGGCAGTCCTTCAACTCATGAGGGTTGTTGGGTGCAAGTCAAGGAAGCAGACAGCTGAGTCTTCTGTAGAGCAATACAGACAGCCCATCCACAGGCAGCAAAAACAGCAAGGCAGGTCACTAATAATCAGCCAGATGACAGGGTCCAACAATCCCCCGCTCAAGTGATGTATACACCAGCAGTGTAGCAAAGCAGGTCTCAAGGGAACCTCAAACTATAGCAACATGGTCCACGGGTTGGGTGTCCCACAGGTAGTGTATCTCAGAAGTTAAGGCAGAGAACTAGCTAAGACAGCCGTAAACTGGTCTGATCAGCAGAGAGCAAAAGACAGAAAGGTGAGACTCGCTGAGTTATTTATCTCTTTGACCTTCAAGTAAACTGCAACCTTATTAATCCCACATGTGTCTATTGGCCAGGTTGGCACAATAAACCTACCTATCACAGTGACCCACTTGCTGTAGTTTTGCTTCTAGGCCTGGAGATACTATGCTCTCCAGGTCTGGAGCTCCTAGTTCCAAAGGGAGGAATAATTCCACCTGGAAATACAACACTGATTCCATTGAACTGGCAGTTAAGAATGCCACTCCCCTTACTCCCAACCCCCACCACATCTCTTGGGCTCCTCATGGCTCTGGATCAACAGGTAAAGAAGGGGTTTACTGTACTGAGTATAGGGATTGATTGGATTGGTGTGACATAATGGAGGTAAAGAAGAACATGTCTGGAAACCGGGGGATTCCTTAGGTCACTTAGACCTACTGCATCCTGTGTTTGAAGTCAATGGTAAAGCACCCCGAGTCTGACTTCACCAATATTAGCCCAGACTCTTCTGGAATGAAGATTTTAGTCACCTCACCAGGCAAAGAATCAAGACCAGCCAAGGTACTTGTTAAGGGTAAATGAAATATGGGATGGGTATTATAAGATGGTAGTTCTAAATACCGGCTAAGGCCATGTGACCAGCTGTAGCATGAGGCCTATAATTGTTACCAGTAATTTCTGTTTGTATGTATCTGTCAAATATTTTTGTTTTGTTTACTTACAAAATATAAGATGCTAATGGGTTTAGTGCCTTTGCAGGTATACACTTGCGAGCTGTTATCATGTTAGGCACCAGGTATGATTTTGTTGTCTTTGGCAGTAATGTATGATTAGAGTTGTATTAGGTGTGAAAAATTGAAAAGGGGTGGCCTGTGATGGTTAGAGATTATGTCAACTTGACACTCTTGGCTAGGGTTGGAGTTAAGCCCGTCAGTCAAGTCACAGCAGATTATATCCCCTCGATGTTACAAGCTTTTTGTCTAGGAAGGAGAGACCAAGAAGAGTCTAGTCTTCTTTGGACTTTCACCTTCTGCCGGAACTTTTGTCTGGTTCCTCATTGATTACAGAGTCATCAGTAGACTGTCATTGGTGGATTTAATTGGTCAACCTTGGACCTCTTCATCTACCAGCCTGTGCCCCTGCTATCTCGGCTTCATCATCCTGGTCTAGTGCCTCAGTCTCCTTTTGCTTCCTGATCATCAGCTTCCCTGCATCAGGAGAAGCCTGACTTGAAGCAGACTAGACTTGCCTCTTTCTATAATGATGCAAGTCATTTCTTAATATAAACATCTTTCTATATATAACATATACAAGTATCACTGGTCTCGTTTCTCTGGAGAACCCAGCCTAACACAAAGGCCTTGCTCTGTCACTGTGTTCCTAGTTTACCTGGCATGATGTCCTTCTTCAGTAACTGTCCCCTACTGATGGTATATCCGCAGTATGTGGGATAAAGTCTTAAAATCCTCACTCCTAAGAAGCATTCTGACAGTATTTCTTTTGATACAGATGTTTGTTCTTCTGGTCATCCATTGAATATTTAAGATTCTTTTCCCACACATAATTGAAAGACATCAATTCTTCTAAAATCTGACTCTTAATTTCTCAACATTCCCAGACATTTGAAGCCTTTGAAAATGCCATGGATAGCGCTTAGCATACCTTAGTTGTCAAAGTGATATTTTTGCATTTTTAATGTTTTTAAAAAGACCTTTTGCAGCAGAATTTCCTGTTGAAATATGTTGATATCCTGACTTCTGCTTCCATGACTGTTGATTGTAGATTCAAGTAAAATGAAATCCTCGACAACTTCAACCTTTCCTCCACTTACTGTGAACTTGCTTATTGGTCCAGTGGTGAGGATTTTTGTTGTCTTTATATGTAATCCATATGGAAGTATTTACAGTATTAAACGCTTATATTGCATTTACATTATTGTACCTGGCATATAAAGGCTAACGTCATGCAAACAAACCGCTGATCACACTATTTAGGGGCACATAACCTCACATGTAATAGAAACCAAAAAGCATTATTGAAAATAATTAAACACTAAGACTGTGATAGCAACTATCTTTCAGGAGGGTAAATGGTTAAAGTTGGGGAAATGTACGTTAAAAAGTACTCTATAATGATTTATTTTTTTAAACAACAAAATCTAAAGTAGTATTGCAAAATGTGTTTTAATAATGTCATTTTAGTTCTTTACAAAAAAAACTTTTGCGATGCATGAAATAGCTCATAGTGTAGAAAGAACTTTATGTGAGTTAAACATTCAGGAAATTCAATAAAGTAAATCTCAAAACTAATGCCTGCAAGAAAGATGGAGGAAGCAAGATGGCAAAAGTAGAAAGGATAGAAAAAATGCCTTCACATAGCTCTTGCCTATAATATGAGCAGATATTCTACGAAAACCTTTCTCTTGAGCAGACTTTACTCCAAAAATAACTCATTTTACTGACTTCTCTTTTAAAAGTGACATCCATATGAACTTGAATTTCAAACAAAGTTGTGTTGAATGGTGGAGATGTGCACAATGATAGATGACTTAGAAAGACATCTGCACAAGGGGCTGCCTGGTTGCAACCCTTTGATTTCATTACTAATTTAAGAATACTTTGGCTGAGCATATTAGAGGGAAGAAAGAATCACAGGTGGCTCTGACCACCTGCCAGACTTTTGAAAGACGAAAATATGGGCTGGAATATGTCACTACCCACAGCAGGTTGGGATGGCGGTTCAGCTGCAGGCACCTGATCCCTAGTTTCCTGCTGAAGATTTTTCCCTAGCTATTTAAAAATGTGTTGAAACTTCACTTAAAACAATCACTTCAACTTGAGATTAATTTGGCAAAAGACAGAGGAACAGTCAGTAGCTCAACAAATGGGAATAATGTAGGCCACAGATCATAAGCTCCCAGTGGGCAAGAAGTAAGTCTTCATCTGTACCCCAAGATGTTCCATACAGTCAGTAAACATTATTTGATGATGATTAGCATTGCTCAGATGATGCATTTAGTTCCTATAGGGATGCAACTGCTCATGATAAAACGATTAGGTAAAACTTATTTCTGTTATGCCCCTGATCCTATCTAGGATGTTTACAGGCATGCGGAATACACTATTCTCCTTACAGTAAACACTATATTATTATTGATTATTAAACATGCATTATCCAAAATGAATTGGAGATCACAGCTTTGGGAGAGATTGACTAAAGAAAGAAGTGTAAAATGATGTTCTGTATATATCAAAATCTGTGGGACACTGGACCATAGAAATAGACAAGGAATTAACATGAAGGCATGATCTGGTACAAGATAGCCTGAACATGTTTAAGACATTCAGTAAGGGTATTTTTTTTTGGACAACTTTGCTAGAGATTTGGAAGCAATGTTTCAAAAACTAAAGTGAAAATTCTATAATACAAAAATGCACAATGAGCAAAATAAACAATTCAATGGATAAATTTATCAGTAACTTAGACCCAGGTAAGGAATTGGTGACTGCAAATAAGAAAAAGCATTCAGACTGAGCCATAAAGTGTATAAATCAAACAATTTTTGAAAAGAGAAAATGAGGAAAAAATCTGAAAAATTAAAAAAGCTTTCAAAAAATTGAAAACCACATAATCAGAAGCCCTATAAAATTTCTTCAGAGTAAATTTTTATTGTCTTGCTAGATATGCAGTGACTTTAAATACATAAAAGAATATCTTCTTTTCTTTTAGTAGGTATTCTTGGTGAGAAATGTTATGCAAAATACCCAATTACTATTATGAAAGGGTGAAATCCCTATTTGAAATGCAGTGAGTTATTAATTGTAGCCTCTTTACTGACTTAGTTTCGCCTTAATGGGGGAAATACCCTTTTATTTGTGTGTATAAAAGTGAGAAAATTTTACTGAGAGAGAAAGAAATATTGCAGCCCCTGTACATATAATCTCTCAAGCTTTCTATACTCCTATACTTTCCATGACTGTAAAAACATATTTTAATCGAACTTTTGGAAAGATTGAAAATTTGCATACAAATGAGTTCCACTAAACCATCTTAATTAATTTTACAATTTGGTTTGACATTAAAATAAAAGTTATTTTTTGGTGAAATTATTTTATTTGGTAGCTTATTTTTTTAATCAAAGTTTTGATTTTTAACTTTGCTCATATCACCTTTTATTGATGATAGCTTGTGTTGTTTGGTGTAGTCAGAGTTTTTAAAAGTATTGGTTCCATGTTCTTTAAGTTAAACGATAAGGCTTTGGGATGCTTTTATTTTATGGTTTAGAATTTTAGCTGACGGCACATTTTCCTACCTGCAAGCTTTCTCTTTCCAGAACTCTTTTTGTTTACTAGAGCGACTCCCTCTGTGTAATAAAGAGAAGGTAACCTGGCACTGCGGATATGAATGTCAGAACCCGGTTTTCAAGACAGTGCCACATGTTCATTTGCACAGGGTGTTGCCAGCGTGTTAGTTTATATTTTGAAGCTTCTTTCTTCTTGAGAGTTGCAACTTGCTTCAGTTTTTAAAAAATTAAAATTGTTGCATTTGGGGAGTGTGATAGCTTTTGTGCTCCCTGTGAAATTTCAGATCACACAATGAGAGAGATGAAAGTTAGAATTATATTCAAGATGTCAAAAAATGGGGACATCAAGAAATAACTTGTGATTATTTCACATAGCTAAATTGTTAAAATGATTAGTTTATAGGGGTTGCCAGACCCAATTATAATAAGACATGGCATCACTAATAAAGACTTTTACTTACCATGATCCATGTTATTATTTTAAAAATCTTTTTATTAGGGGCTCATACAACTCTTATCATAATCCATACATCCATCAATTATGTAAAGCACATTTGTACATTCATTCCCCTCATCATTCTCAAAACATTTGCTCACAACCAAAGCCCCTTGCATCATCTCCTCATTTTTCCCCTTCCCTCCCTGCTTCCTGCTCCCTCATGAACCCTTGATAATTTATAAACTATTATTTTGTCATATCTTACACTGTGTGACATCTCCCTTCACCCACTCTCTGTTGTCCATCCCCTAGGGAGGAGGTTATATGTAGATCCTTGTAATTGATTTCCCCTTTCCACCCCATCCACCCTCCACTCTCCCCATATCATCACTCTTACCACTGGTCCTGAAGGGATCATCTGCTCTGGATTCCCTGTGTTCCAGTTCCTATCTGTACCAGTGTACATCATCTTGTCTAGCGGATTTGTAAGGTAGAACTAGGATCATGACAGTGAGGTGGGAGGGGGCGGAAGCATTTAGGAACTAGAGGAAAGTTGTATGTTTCATCGTTGCTACATTGCATCCTGACTGGCTCATCTCCTCCTCAGGACCCTTCCATAAGGGGATGTCCAATTGCTTACAGATGGGCTTTGGGTCTCCACTCCACACTCACCCTCATTCACAATGATAGGGTTTTTTGTTCTGATGATGCCTGATACCTGATCCCTTTGACACCTCATGATTGCACAGGCTGGTGTGCTTCTTTCATGTAGGCTTTTTTGTTTCTGAGCTAGATGGCTGCTTGTTTACCTTCAAGCCTTTAAGACCCCAGATGCTATGCCTTTTGATAGCTGGGCACCATCAGTTTTCTTCACCACGTTTGCTTATTTACTCGCTTTGTCTTCAGCAATTGTGTTGGGAAGCTGAGCATCATAGAAGGCCAGTTTAATATAACAAAGCATTCTTGCATTGAGGGTGTACTTGAGTGGAGGCCAAATGTCCATCTGCTACCTTAATACTAAATCTATGAATATATGCACATAGATCTATTTCCCCATCCTTATATATAAATATATTTCCATTTGCACATGCCTTTATTTAGACCTCTATAAATGCCCTTTGCCTCCTAGCTCTTTCCTCTATTTTCTTTGACTTTCCTCTTGTCCCACTATCATGCTCAGTGTTCCTCTGGGTTTCATTAATTCCTCTTGGTTACATTACCCTTGATCACTCTTTATCAGGCCTTCTACACCCTCCTCAACACCGATTTGGATCACTTGTTGTTCCCTTGTCCCTGGGTTTGTTAACACCACTACCTTTCCCCCACCTTCCCCTTTCTCATTTCCCCCGGAACTGTCTATCCTGTTGTTTTCTCCTCCAGATTGTTCATCAGCCTATTTTATTTAGACAGACCTGCCCTGTGCCCCCACTACCCATTTTTTTTTCCTTTCCCACCTCCTTTTTAGTTGTCTACCATGTGTATCCCTGTATTTGGTCTGGTCCCTGCCATACTACCTGGTCCTCACCCCAGGGATGTTTGCATACAGTAGCTTTTTCCCTATGGCCCTTTTGCATTTTTTAAAGCTTACCTCAGCAGATTCACGTTGTTCTTGTCCTTTTGTGCTTGGCTTATTTAGCTTAGTATGATTTCCTCCAGTTTTTCCCATGCAGCGATGTGCTTCATACATTTATCACTGCTTTTTAGTGATGTGTAGTACTCCATTGTATGTATACAACACAGTTTTTATTTCACTTGTCAGTTGATGGAAACTTGGATTGTTTCCAACTCCTTGCAATTGTGAACTGTGCCACAATGAACATTGGAGCACAGAGGTCTGGTCTTGGTTTGTTTCTTGCCTCTTCTGGGTATATGCCCAGTAGGCGGATTGCTGGGTCGTATGGTAACTCAATTTCCATCTGTTTTAGATATCGCCAAATCAATTTCCATGGTGGCTGTTTATACTTATAGGTCCACCCGCAGTGGATGAGAGTTCCCGTCTCCCCACACCCCCGCCAACACTTGTTGCTTTCCGATTTGGCCTATCTTTGAGGGTATTAGGTGGTACCTCATTGTTGTTTTAATTTGCATTTCTCTAATGGCTAACAATTGGGAGCATTTTCTCCTATGTTTGTTGGTCATTCAGATATCTGCTCCTGGGAAACTTCTGTTCAGGTCCTCTGCCTACCTCCTCAGTGGGCACAATGTTTGTTATTTTAAAGGAAAATAACTATAGAGTATTATGTAGATTTATTATGGTTGATTAAAAAGGGGTGAAAAGACTTCATTGAGAATTTAGAATATATATTATGACACACTTATATGTTGTGGCATAAAGGAAATTTTCCATGGTAAATTTTGAATTATTCTCTAAATATTTGACCACAGATAAACTGTGTATCTGGAAAGAATCTTGACCACTTAAGGAGCCCTGGTGGTGTAGTGATTACCACTGGGTTGTTGCTGTTAATCACAAGGTCAGCAGTTCAAAACTATCTGTTCTGAGATGAGGCTTTGTACACCCATAAAAAGTTACAGTCAAAACACAGAGGCAGGTCTTCTCTGTCCATTGGGTCACTATTAGTGTCCACTCAATAGCAGTGAGTTTAGTTTGTGTTTGAAGATTATAAAACAAAACCACACACAACACAAACCCAGAAGATGACAACTGTTGGCAAAAGTTTGGGAAAATTTGAGCCTTTACCTATTGCTGGTGGGTATGCAAAATGGTACATCCATTGTGGCTAGCAGTGTAGCAATTCCTATAAAAACTAAAATTGGAACTACCATATCACTCAGCTATTATCTTTCTGGCTGTTACCCCAAAGACTGGAAAACAAAGAGCCCTACTGAGGCTTTTATTCTGATGTTCATTGCAGCACAGTTCACAACAATAAATGAGAGAAACAAATGAAATCGCCATCAGTGTATCAATGGATAAACAGAATGTGCAGCATTCATCCCATGGAATAGTACAGCAGCAGAAGAAATGAAGTCCTGCAGCATGCTACGGTGTCAACGAAGCTGACAGACACGCATAGAAAAATAAGTCAGTCACCTTTTCAATAGAAAGAGACAGATGTGTTAAGAACAAAGTTTAGAAAATCAGGGACAGAGGGAAGAAGGGACGTTTACAGGGATGGAAATACAGCACTGATCCAGGGTAAGGTTGTACTGGTGGTTACTATACTTATTGTAAAAAGTTGATAAATATAATTACTGTAATGTCCAAATAAATAAATAAATAAGTCGCTGCTGTTACTGCCTATCTATAGTGAAAAAAAACATGAGATTTGATTTCTTTCTTTGGAGGTTAAGGGTCATGGTTTCATGAGACATCCCAGTTAGTTGGTCCAAGAATGCGTTTGGTGCTGCTATTTTTACCTCCTCATTCTAGGCATCCAAAGCACAATGGATTCTTATTTGTACAAAACATAAGAGGAAGGGCAGTCAGTAACGGGAGGGAAGCCTGAAACGTGATTTCTGTGAACAATTCTGTGAACAATTGCTTCCTTTGCTGTTCAGATTGCTGTCTGGCTGCAGTTACTGAACCTTTTGATCAGTGGATCCCTAAAAAGATCGTGACAAAAGGGAATACATGCAGAACAGAATTTCAAATTCTCAAGGACTCCAAAGTTCCTGGATCCATGAAGCTCGTAAGACCCCTGAAACTATGGCCCTGAACGATTGCATTTCAAGCCAAAAAGCCCCTAAAGTTTGGAAGACAAGGAAAAATTTAGCTCAACTCAAGAATGTTATATTCTTGACTGTTATATTCTCTTAAGAACTCTCTATATGGGCTCAAATTGTAAAAACCATTCAAAAGATTAGATAGGAATTTGAAGGGGCACTGATTTGAGGGTGATGGGGAACAGCAGTTTAGGAAAGGGAGATGAGATTGTTTATGCAATTTGAAGAACATAAGCACTAAATGCTACACATAGACACTGTTAACTGGGCATATTTAAATAAAAGTAAATAATAAAAAATACTTGATTATGTTTGAATAATCTATAACATAGGCTAGGAAAAAAACTTCTTTTAAAAATGAAATTTTATGTATATATTTAAAACATAGAAACAATCTTATGAAAGAAAAAAATAGATAAAAATAACACAAAGGAATGGACATATGTCTTAGGTAGATAAGAAACAATGCCCTGATGTGGAGCTTACAAACGTGTGTGTCAGTTAGATAAGGAAGCAATCCTAATGCAAGGACACTCATGAAAAGCACTTTTTGTATATAAAAAGGCAGGTTAGGTTGCTGATAGGTACCATCAACTGAGTTCCAACTCACAGCAACCTTCTGTGTGAAACCCTGCCTGGCGCGACACCATCCTCACAATTGTTGTCAGGATGAATTGAGCCCTTTGTTGCAGCCAAGAAAAGTCTGCTCATTTCTGGTAACCATGATAACATCAACACCTGGACAGTAATTGCACGGCCCTTCCAGGTGTATTGTACCTCGTAAAGGAAGGAGTGCAGGTAAGGGCTCACATTGGTGGCTTACGGCTAGGACCTTGGCTCCCTGTGTCACTGTGTCAACTCCTTAGGAGTTAAGAATTGCAGGAGGAGAGGAACTTACCAATGATCTCATCAAACCAAGAGCCACAAATGCTGGGACTCTTGTTCAGCTTTGTGGGTTATAAATTTGAACTGTTACTACATGACAGCCCCGTTTCTCCCTTCCTTCCATTTAACTAACTCATGGGGCCAAACAGCTCTGTGAATTATTTTATTGATTTGTTATCCTATTGGAAAAATAAATCTGACATTGTGAAAACACACAATTTTATATGTCAGTCATATTTTATGTGGCTTTCTCAAAACAAATCTCAAATTAGAAGTTCATGAGGAGTTATATCTTCTTGAGCTAGTTGATATAGCACCAGGGGGCACTGAAGGTTTCCCATACTATTTTTTGGATGGTAATAGAATTCTCCTAAGGAATTTACTTTCTCAGAAATTCCTTCTTTAGACGATCCTTCCATTTTCTCTATTATCTACAGGCGTCATGGGAGTATGTTTATAGCTATATAAATATAGTATATTATGAATTTAGTTATTACCTCATTTAACCATATCATTTAAATATTATCTAGGAATCTCTTCTCTTCCAATCTTCCAGTTGTTCCTATGGGCAGACCAAAACCCAAACCAAACTCACTGCCATTGGGTCAAAACCGACTCATAGTGACCCTATAGGATAGGGTAGAATTGGCCCTGTGAGTTTCTGAGGCTGTAACTCTTCATGGGAGTAGGAAGACCTGTCTTGGTCCCTCTGAGTGGCTGGTGGTTTAGAATTGCTGACCTTAGGGTTAGCAGCCGCACAAGGAACCATCAGGACCCCCTTCCTGTAAGCAGAGAATGGTTTTATTCACCTTCTATGCCATCATCTAACTTACAGACGGAGATAGTCCTCAGTAAGATGGATAAAATGAATGTGTGTATGGCTGCCTATGTGAGTCTGACCTTTCTAAAGAAGAATATTAGAAGTTGTTCATGAAAGATATCTGTTTTAAATAATTGGAACTCTTCAGAGACACATGTGCATTCATTCTACAAATGTTCATTAAAAACTTTTAGGCACCATGTGCAATGTTAGAAGCCAGTCCTACAGAGCTGATTTATCTTGTTGGAGGTCTTTGGGGTTGACTTTTAACTTCATTCCTGGTTCTTTCTCATAGTGATGCCGCACTATACCTCACCTTTGTGCTGACGGGTCCTGTACTCTGCTCACCTTCTGTTTCAATGTTGTCATCCTGTTAGAAGTCATGACAAATGGTAAGCCTGTGCTCTTTCCCTTTGGCCGTGAAGATGAACGGATCTCCATCTGGAGGGTGGGATTCAGCTAACAAGACCTGTAGCTGGAACACCGACCCTCAACGTTTAGCTGAGGCCTTCTGAATTTTGTGTCCCTTTTGTTGAAATCTTGCGATCCTGCTAGGATCCATGGTGACCTAAGTGTTGCTGTTTCCATTTAAGACATTAAGATTGCCTATCTCCATCCAAAAGGTGGGATTCAGCTGACGATATGTGCAGACTGCCAAAAAATCGTGCCTCTATGCAGAAAGAGCAGTCTGAGA
Source organism: Tenrec ecaudatus (assembly GCF_050624435.1). Lineage (NCBI taxonomy): Eukaryota > Metazoa > Chordata > Mammalia > Afrosoricida > Tenrecidae > Tenrec > Tenrec ecaudatus. The sequence continues at coordinate 170,043,827 of NC_134534.1, forward strand.
AGTAGACTGCCTATCTCACAGACTAGGATGCTCCAGGAGACCCCTTCACCGAGGCCCGCACTGTAGGCCTTGGGAAGTGGATTTTGATAGACATGGTAGAGACTACATACCTGTGCACTTAAACAAAACTCAAAAGTCACTGCCACAGAGTCACTTCTGATTCATAACAATCCCAAAATAGTCCTCGGCAAAGATTTTTGGTCTCCCTTCTATCTCTGTCTCATAAATTGGTTGACTTGTTACCAGAGTTTTATGAACAGCAAGATAATGGGAAGAAGATAAGGACATGCTCCACATGGGTGTATTCATTTAGGGTCGGAGGGTGGTTATTATTGTTTTTATATAGAATTGTTCCTAGTTGTTTCTGCGTAAGTGAAAGCATGATACACGGTAAAGAAACCATCTAGATTCCGAGTGTGATGTAGACTTTTGAGGACGATAGAGATGATTTGCTCTGCCTTCTATTACACATGGGAGAACACAACAGAATGGTCCTGAATACAAAGGCTGCAACATAAATTGGCATCTCCAAATATTCAAGGAAAATTCCATGGAATGCCCTTTATTTTTTGTGTGTGAAAGAGGACATCTGATGAAAAGAAAATGAAGAAATCCCAGAGGAGGCTGGTGACACGTTTACAATGGCCCAATTGGTTTGTCCATGTTGGTTATTTTCTTTAGTTGTCCCAAGCAGCCTGAACGTGTAATTCTAATAAAGTGGTTCAAATAGGTAGCTGGGTTCATACCAGAGGGGCTGTTTCCTGCGGATACACGAAAAGACCAACAGGGCCAGAGGATATTTCAAATGCCAGGCCACGTAGCCCTGCTACAAAGGGAAGAAGAATGAAGAACAGCAAAGAGGATTAGAGAAAAGACATGGAGGGAAACGGAACTGGTAGCCACAGGAAGATTGAAAATAGCTGTGTGGTGGTTAGTGTGGATGGAAGAATAGGTACTATGATCAGAGTTTAGAATATTGACAAAGGTACACCTGAACTATTATGATTCAAGTTGTGCTTATGGAGTGCACGAATAAAGCCATGGGGGAGAGGAAGTAAATGGGATGAAGCCATCAAGGGATGGCGTAGCCAAATTGTTAATGAGTCCACCAACATGGAAATTCTGGTCACTCAAATCTATAGCTGGACTTGAGGTAGGAGCATGCCTATAAAAGAGATAACAAAGCCCAAAGCCTTCCATGACTGAAGAGAAGAGCCTGGAGAGCCGGTGTGGAGTCTTGGTGAAGAAGTGGGCTTCCGATGAGAGTCACATTACCAAGGAAGCAAGCTGTCTCTATGAGGCTAGAGAATTATGTCCATAATTGGCAGTGAGACAGGAAATATACTCCTTCTCCATCTACCTTTTCTTCCTGAAGTATGTGGATAACAAAAAAAAAATTAGTAGCAACTGATAATCATTTAGAGAGAATTAATGAATAACACAAGTGTTTCATTATACAGTAGGGACACTTATGAGAGAGGAGGCAACTTGGATTATGTATATTTCTGGTGAGAAATTGTGCATCATGTCCATTGGAATTCATAGAGTTGCATACTTATTTTCTGTACTGCTTCTGTTATATTTAGCAACGCCAAAAGAGGGACAAAAAAGAGAGGTTAAGAAAGAAAAGGTGAGAAACATTATCCATGTGTTAGAATAACTAGTTCTATTCTCCTCTGCACCATAATTTTCCTTTTCCATCTGTTAAGAATAATAATACTTGTCATCCACCTACTTTGCAGGTTGTTATGAATGTGTTTTAGGAATAATGACTTTGATCTTCTTTGATAAAGAGGCTGTGTTTCCACAAAATACCACATTAGCTCAATCATGGTATGGTAAAATTGGCTTTTGCTATCACCAAGGTCAGGATTGTTAAAGGCAGAATAGTCTGCATGGGATAAATAATGCAATTAGTACTTCTTGACATGACTGGGAAAAAAACCCCAATTTATGCCTACAGAAAAGGCTAGGCAGACCTTGGTAATATCCCTAAATCGATGAGCCTCCAGATGCTGTTCTATGTTTGTAAGAGGATCAAAGAGCCGGACCTCTATGGAGCTACCTGGAGGTTGCCTTCCTGTGAAAACTTATATCAAGGCCGCACTTTCCTTGTTGGAAGCAGGTGGAGCGAAAAGTACCAAGCCTTTAAAACAACTGCTCTATTAGTCCTTCTCCAGGGCTTTTCTCCTGGACGCAAGTTCATGATGATTTCAGGGGACATTTTGAAGCTTACCAGCATTTTCCCAGCGACACAGATTTCATCATAGTCATTCGTAAAGTCAACAGTTATTAAACCCTCCATAGTCACAGAGCTGATTCTGACGAATAGTGAAGTTAGATAGGGTTTCCGATGCTGTGAAAATCTTCACAGGAGCAGAGAGCCGTACCTTTCTCGATAGGTGTAATTGGTGGGTTTGGGCAACTGACTGACATTGTGGTTTGCTGTCTACTTTTGTTTTCGTCTACCTGGGGTCATCATGGGTTAGGATGGTCTTGATGGCAGTGAATGAGAGCTGATTCTGTTGGCACTGAGAAGCTTTAGAGAAGGATCCTATGCGGTATAAAAGACTTAGTTTTTATCTTCAAGGCTCAGGCAATGTAGCCCAGAAAACAAATGATGCATATGCGATGGCAAGCCCCTCACATCTAGATTTTAATTCTCTTTGGATCAAAGATGTATCACAAGATTGAATTTCCGGAGTTTAGAACTGTGCATAGCAGGGTATTACAATAAGGGTTCAGCCAGAGAAGCAGAGTCGTCAGAGATCTGTTCCAGGAAGTTTTGCGTAGACTTTGTAAAGTTGTCTCTATGTCGCAAGCAGTGGCGTTTGAAGCCCCCATGATAGGCATTAGCAAGGGAATATCAAGAGCAAGCTGAGTTTCATGAGCTTGAGATCCCACAAGAAGAAGCTCAAACTTGGGGACCCCTCCTATGTCCCGTGACCTTACTAAAGAGGGCCATTTTCCAGGCCCTGTGTCGAAGAGATAATGACACACAGACCCAGGAATCTGAAAAGTTTCAGAAACTTCTAAAAAAGTAGAACAATTTCAATTTCAGCTGCAGATTGAAGTGAAAGAGGTAAGCAGATTGACAATAATGTGTCAGCTACAAAAAAATAGTGCCTCTCCCACCCCCACCCTTCAGATAGCACCAGAATTCCTGAGGATTATCCTAGTCAGGAATAAATGAGAAAGAACAGTCTGGGAGATAAGAGTTTAGCCTCACCAGATAGACCCAACGCCACCTGATGCGTGTCAAACTATGCTCATTGATTATTATTTATACTTTCAAATTCTGAACAGCCTCGAAGTAAATGTCATAGACTGAAAAGTGTTGGAGGAAAAATAGTTGGGTGTAGTGTTAGAGGGAAAAAAAAGGGGTAGAAAAATGTGATGGGAATATTCAGATTCTTTCCTAGGGAAAGGACACTTTGAGGCAGGTCTTCAAGGGTAAATGGAAATTAAAATGGAATGACGGCTAGAAGCTAGCAGCAAGGATTCAATAAAGCAGGAAGTTATTAATTGTTTATTTATTCCTACAACTTATGCTTAATGCATGCTAGCTGCTATAGGTGTTGCTACTGTTCTGATTCACAACCACCTTATTTACAGCAAAAAGGAAACGTTGCCTGATCCCGGGCCATCGTCACAATGCAGCTCATTGCTGCAGTTTCGGAGTCAGTCTGTCTCCGTGAGGGCCCTCCTCTGATTTTGCTGACCTCCTACTTTACAAGTTTGATGTCCATTTCCAGGACCTGGTCTTTCCTGATAGCCTGTTGAACATCTTGCCAACCTAGTTTCTGGTTGTATTTCTTCCAAGACAGATATTTTTTGTTCTTCTGGAAGTCCATGGCACTGTCAATATTCTTCGTCACCACCATAATTCAACTGTACCAAAATTTCAAGCTTATTTATTTATTGTCCAGCTTGTACAAGCATATGAGGCAATTGATGACTCCACAACGCAACTCAGGCTTGGGTCGCGGCTTCAGCTAGTCCCCCAAAGAGTATCTTTGCTTTCTTGAAGCCTTTAAATCCTTCTTGTGCAGCAGATTTGTCCGGTGCAATACAATGTTTCATTTTTGACTGCTGCTTCCGTAAATGTTGATTGCGGATCCAAATAAAATGAAATTCTTGATGATTTCAATCTTGTTTTCAATTATCGTGACGTGGTCTATTGGTCCCCCTGTGAAGATTTTGGCTTTCTTTACACGGAGGTGTAATCGGTACTGAAGGCTGCAGTGTTTTATCTTAATCAGTAAGTGCTTCAAGCCCTTTTTGTTTTCAGCAAGCAAATTTGTGCTATCTACATATTGCAGGTTGTTAATGAGACTTCTAGAAATCTTAATGCTGCATTCTTCTTCTTCAGACAGTCCATCTTATTTGTTCAGCAACTTGCAGCTTGAATGAGTATGGTGAAGGAACCAAACTCTGACACACGCCTTTCCTAATTTTAAACCATGGAGTTTCCCCTTGTTCTAGTTGACTGACTGTCTCTTGATTTATGTACAGGTTCTGCATGAGCAAAACAAAGTGTCCTGGAATGCCCATTTCTTCCAATGTTATTCATAGTTTGTTGTGATCTACAGGAGCTGAATGCATTTGCAGAGTCAGTAAAACACAGGGAAATAGTTTTCTTACATTCTCTACTTTTAGTCAAGATCCATCTGATATCAGCAATGCTGGCCCTCACTCTACATCCTCTTTTGAACTAGGCTTGAATTCTTGAATTCCCTATCAATGTGTTGCTGTAATTTTTTTAAAAGTATCTTTAGCCAAATTTTACTTGCATGTGATAATATTAATGATATCTTCTGCTAATGTTTTCATTCTGTTGGCTCACCTTTATTTGAAATGAACCCAAATATAGGTCTCACAGTAGTGAGGACTATGAGAAAAATATAAATAAAAGATTTGAAATTAAGACTGCATCTAACTAAAGTACTGACTTAAAATGGAGCCGCCCCCCCCCCCACATTTCTTACTCGTATTTCTTTGAGCCAATTAGAACTCATGTCCTTATCCTTTTCTATCCGTCACCATAGGAAGCCCAGATTCCTGCTTCATGCCTACTTTTGAGCATTCTAGTTCCCACCTGGCTTTACCTTTTATTCTGTTCTGCTGTCACTCCTCTCTTCTTTCCTTGCTCAGCTTGATTCCAGAATCCTTAGCTAATGATCACTTAAGGAATAATATAGTGTTTAATTATTATAGCAATTTAAAAATATACCTTCAACCCCTTTGCCTTCATCATTTTTTTCTTTCTCATTGAAAAACATCATAGTCCTGAAAGAAAGCCCATTCTATGAATTTTTGCCCCTGTATCCATGCAATTCAATGTGACTGGAGAAAAGCCTTCAATCGTCTTTGCTCCCAACCATTCACCCAATATAATGGAATAATTATTCCTATTCCATTAACTCTTTTACTACAGATATACCGGTTGAGTTAGTCTGGGTAGACTAGAGAAAACAAATCCACAGAAACTCATATATGTATAAGAGAGAGTTTTATATGAAGGGTAATTGTACATTAAGAAAGCATCCCACCCAGTCTAGTCCAACCACATAAGTCCGACATTAGCCCATATGTCCAACACGGATCTACAAAGTCCTCCTCAAACTCACAAAACACACACAATGACACCAAATGCAGGAGGAAAGCTGAATCAGTGAGTGTGTAAGCATCTCAACATTGGCTGGGGTCTCTACGTGGCTGCTCCAGCAACCAGGGCTGCATCAGGGTAGGTCCATGTGGTTTCCCCTCAGGCAATGTCTCATAGGAAGTGAACCTTGTCAGCTGAGGGAGAGAACTCGCTAAGGCAGCCACAACTGGTCTGACCATCAGAGAACAAGAAACAAGAAAGGTGAGGCTCGCCAAGCCATTGATCTCTCTGTCCTTCAATTAAACTGCTCTTTAATTCGCCCCACGTGTGTTCAATGGCCAGGTTGGCGCAATAAACCTAACTATCACACCCATTTTATTCTTTGTTTTGATTTTTTTCAAATCTTCAACCCTTCCTCTCTGTAGCTGACTCTCTGCTGATGATTTTGCTTCCCACATTGTTAAGAACATTGAAGAAATCAGAAATTGACTGTCAACGACTCCCACAACACATCTACCCACTAACAGCATATGTTTCCTTATCTGCTCTCTCATCCAGATGAACCTTCACAGCTCTATTTAAGTCAACACTACTAAAGCAATTCTTCCCTCTTGATTCTGTTTTATTAATTTCCAAGAATATACTTGTAGAAACATGCAGTTCTATTACGTGTAACAACAAACCCACAGACAAGAGGGAAACGAAACACTCTCTCATTCTACTTCTCCATCCAGCTTTGGTCCATTTCTCTATTATCTTCCCACTCTAATTGACCGCTGACTCTACAACTCCACGAAGGCTGGTTTTGTAGAGTCACTAATGACTTCCGTGGTGCTCCATCTGCTGATCAGTTATTCATCCTTGCCCTGCTTTCTCCATCAACCATACTTGACACAGATGATCACTCTCTCTTCATTTTAACTTTCCTCAGTTGACTTCAAAGATGTCTCTCTTGGTTTTTGTCTTACAACCTTAATGCATCGGACTTAGTCTTTTTTTCAATTCTCCCTACTTCTTATTTTTGGATGCTCTTGGATTCAGTAGTTTGCCCTTCCACTTCTTTTGCTACAGCCCCTCCTTGGTGGCATCATCCAATTTGAAGGCTTAAAATACCATTTGTATGCTAATATGTGCAGCTACATTTCCAGGCCAGACCTCTTTCTAAGTTTTTTTTTCATCCAATTGCCTTCTCACAGCATCACTCAGATGTGTGATTGGGATTTCAATCTCAGCAAGTGCAAACTTGAACTCTTGATGTATAAAGGCCAAACATCTTTTAACAATCTAGGGCTTTCATCTCACGAGAATGGGTTCAGTGATAGTCCACACAATCAAATCAGTTACATTTAAAGTTTAACAGTTCGATTAACCGGGACAGTAACCAGAATGGGAAAAATGACAAGGAGAAGGTCAGAAATGGGAGACTCAGAGGAGTTGTAGGAGCCTTTCAGGAGCCTCAGGAGGGAGATTGGACTACTATCAGGATTGTAGAGAGTGACACATCTTCAATGTGTTCTGACTTGCTGTCATTTTTGAGAGAGTTACTGTTGATTTTGACTCTGTTGATCAAGTGATTTGAGAGCTATGTAGATGCAATCTGACCATGTTTTCGAAGAGGGAGATTAATTTCCATCAATGTGTTAGTCTGTAATCTTTCCCCCTTTGGTCTGATTCATTTACATTTTAAAAATTAAGGTCCAACCAAGTTTTGCTTTGTCAGCCATCACTGAACTGTGAAGAACCCGTTTGAAGCCCTATTTCCTAGCTCAGTTGTTGACCCTCTCTTGATAGGATCCTTGAATGTTTCTTTGAATCATAACCCACATTTACTTAGTCAGCAAATCCATCTGGTTTTACCCGCAAAAGATACTCAGACTCTAAGATTACTTCAACCGCTATCAGGAAGATCAAAGGCATCTCTTTGTGTGTCTTGTTTTGGCCTGTGTTATTGCAACACTCTCCTACCTCTAGTTTACCGTGAATTTACAGTGATTCTGGTAAAACTTCCAACAGATCACATTGTTTCCTTACATGAAACAATCCAGTAACTTCCCACATCAACTGTTGTCAAAGTCAACGCTATCTCTATTGACCTGAAGTGATTTTCATCATTACCTTTCTGATCTTGACCCCTATGATCTCCCTGGAGCGTTAGGGCTTTCCTATTAGCTGTTTCTTGAGCTGGAAATGTTCTTGTCCCTAAAGGTTTTGTGATTTACTCTTTCTGCCCTTTCAATTTTTGCTTAAATGATTGTTTGCCCAAATGTAACCTTTCCAATGATGATTATTTTAAGCATTACATTTAAATTTTCAATTCATTCTCCAACTTTACCCCATTATACTTTTCACTACTATTGTATTTTTTCAAATTACTTAACAGCTTCTATCATATTTCATAACTTACTTTTATGTATATTTAATTTAATTTTTAAAATTCATTGATAATTTTCCCCAATTGGAAAGAAATTTACATAAAATAAGAGATTTTCTCTTTTGTTCACTGCATCTAGAATATTACCAGAGCTGAGAAAATATTTGTTGAATAAGTAAATAGACAAATTTAATGTATTTATATCTATGTTTAATTAGACAAATGCCTTGGTTTTTTTTTCTTCCTTGATATTTTAACCTGTTTTAATTGGTTTCCTTTTGACTCATGGTGACCTGTGTCTCAGAGCAGAATTCTGTTCCACAATGCTGAGGTTTTAGAGTTAGATTGCCAGATCTTTTTATCTGAGGTACCTCTGGGTAGACTAGTATCTCCAACCTTTCAATTAATAGCTAATCACTTTAACCTGTTGTGTTATTCAGGAAGGCAATGATGCAAATATGACTGTTGTATAAATAGAGGATAAGAAGTTAAATGAATTTATGTATTCACAAAATATTATTTCAAGGCTAGCAGTGGTATATTAACTTCAAGGAACTAAATAAAAAAATCAAACCTCAAGTTGAAACATTGGTGTGGGCAAAATATTGACTGATACAGGAATCATCTGAAGAAGATGGAGAGACTGCACAGAGACATTGAGCCAAAAAGAGCTAGTTGACATTCAAGCATTTAAAGAAGTATCACATGAGCAAGAACAAATGGTGCTGAAGGAAGAAGTTCCAACTGCATGCCAAGCACTAGTCAAAAGCAAAGTTCCAGGAATTGATGGAATAGCAGTCAAAATCTTCCAACAATCAGATGAAGCACTGGAAGCCCCCATTCATTTATGCCAGGAAATTTGGGAGACAGCTACTTGGTCAACTGACTGGAAAAGAGCCATCTTTGTACCTATTCCAAAGAAAGGTGACTCAACAGAATGCAAAGAATCAGAGAAGTTGAATTCCATGAAGAAGAATGCGGCGTCAGGATTGGAGGAAGGTTTATTAAGAACCAGTGATACACAGGTGATCCACACTTGCTTGCGGAACATGAGGAGGACTTGAAGCATCCATGAAGATGCAAGATGGAGTCCTTCAGTGTGGATTACAACTCCATGTAAAGAAAACAAAAGCCCTCACAACGGCACAAAGAGGAAGCATCCATCTTTGCACCCTTTCTGAAGAAAGGTGATCCAATAGAATGCCCTGGTTTTAAAACGATCATCTGGGGTACAAGTCAAACTCTCATCTTTGTACTTTTAGCAAGTGAAGTTTTAGTCTAAACCAGTTAAACAAGACATTTTATTTTATGTGAGTGTACCCAACATATTACATTCAAATAAAAATTAAAAAGAAAGCAAGTTTTGACAGCTAATGGAAATTCCATTTCTAGAATGTGTTTTTGTTTCTATAATTGTTAAAATTCTGACTTTTCAATTTTATATCCTTAAGGTCTTTTGTATTTAATTGTAACCAGAGGATCCTTGAAATGTGAAAACACTCAATCTACGCTCCACAACAGTATTATCCGCTATTTCTAAAACTAAACAAAGAAAACATGAAGTCTCATTTTTTTTAAAGAATCAAATAAAAGAAATAATTTGAATTATGTTTAGGGAAGCCATAAATAATTCACTAGGTTTAGTCTTTTTAAACGTGGTTCTGCCTTGATGAAAATTAAATAACTACCAAACATCAAATTGATTTCTACATAGTTTGATGTACATTTATTTTTAGTAATTCTTTCATCTTCTGAAAAGCTTATGCTAGAAAAGTGGAAAATGTTTCTGCCAATAAATCACATAGAAATAAAGTTTGTTTGGATAATTCCTGCAGTTTGTGTTTTCCAGAGAAACAATTTTCACCTAAATTTAGAATCTTAAAAATTGTTTTAAAAAATTGTCTGTTATTTGTTTTATCAAGTCATCATGCTTATGGAAAAAACTCTTTATCATTTTGACTAAAGTTTTAGCATTACAAAAGAACAGCACTGGAAACATACAAATACTGCTCATCAAATGCTACAATGTGTTTTGCTAAACTTTAATCTAAATTATTTTCTTCAGTAATGTGCAGGTTGGCAAATTAAATAGATTTGCAAAGCTAGGAAATTGGTCGATTCAAGCATAACAATAGATATTCAGAAACATCTGAGAAATCACAGCTCTGAAGAGTGACATCCGATAAAGTAATTAAAGTAGAGCACATTATTGGCATCCCGACAAGCAATGTTGCGACTATTAAGTGCCCTCAAACCTGTTCTGACTCCTTAGAGCCTTGCATGCAGCAGAAAGAAACAGTGCCGGGTCTTGTGACACCGTCACTGTCATTTATGTGTCTGAGCCTGTAGTTGTAGCCAATGGATCAATTCATCTTGTTGATAGACCCTCAACCTTTGTGGTAGACCCTCAACCTTACCAAAGCATTATGTCTGTCTTTCCTAAAACTATGTCCAAAATAATAGGAGGTGAAATCTTGACATCTTGACTTCTAAGGTGCATCCTCCCTGTTTTTCCTTCAAGACAAATGCGTTTGTTCTTTTGCTACCATGGTACATTCAGTGTCCTTGGTCAGTATCATGTACAAACACATTTGTTCTTCTTTGGTCTCTCGTATTTGCTGCTCAGCTTCTGGCATGCATGTGTGGCAACTGCCTTGGGGTCTTTTGTTGTCTTTTTTTTTATTAGAGTTCGTTTGCAGTAAATTTTCCTACAGTAATATATCACATGATTTCTTGACAGCGGCTTTCATGGCTGTTGACTGTGGGTTTGAAGCAAAATGAAATCATTGACAATTTCAGTCTCTTCTCCATTTGTCATGATGTTCCTATAGATCCAGTTGTGAGGTTTTTTGGCTTCTTTGTGTTGAGGTCTAATACATACTAAAGTGTGTAGTTTGATTTTGATCCATGCCTCAAGTCTTCTGCACATTCAGCAATTGTGTGTAAACCAGCTGCATATTGAAGATGGGAAATGATCCTTCCTCTCATCCCAAGGCTGTGTTTTCCCACTGGATGAAGCGAAGGGTGTATCCTTTTTAGAAGCCCTTTTCCTTTTGCGCTCTTTCTAGATATTACCTCTTTAAAGTGATGAAAGGATGTCATTTTGAATACTTAGTTGTACCTAACAATGTGGCTTTCTACTCTTATAAAAAGTTACAGTCTCAAAAACCCACAGGGTCACTTCTACCGTGACTTATAGATTTGCTATGAGTCTCAGTCTATTTGATGGCTGTGAATTTGAGAGGGAGACGGGAGCCAAACTCTTTTCCATGGTCTCATGTTGATGTGAGAGTTGGATGTTAACTAAGGAGGACCGAAGAAGAATCAGTGCATTTGAGTGGTAGTGCTGGTGAGGAATACTGAAGTACCACGTGATGCCAAAAAAAAAACAACGTACAAATATTTCTTGGAAGAAATACAGCCAGAATGGGTTTTAAAAGTAAGATGGCTAGATTTCACCTTAATATTTTTGATGTGCAATCAGGTAAGATCAGCCCTTGGAAAAAGGACCTAATGCTTGGGATAGCAGAGGTACAGAACATAGAGAAAGACCCAGGACAGGATGAATTGAGACAGTGGTTGTAATAGTGGGGTCCAATAGTTCTGTTGTACACAGGTTCATTCTAAACTCCACAGCACCTAACAGCATCAGCAGCAGCAACAACTCACATAGTTTGATTTTTAATATTAATTAAGAAAGTCTTTGAAGACATGGGGAACTAGCTATTTACAGGCTCTACTATTTGGTGATTATTTTCAGATTAAATTCACACACACACACAGATATTGATTCCTAATCAATATCCTAAAGAGACCAAAAAATGGGATGAAAAATAAAAAGGAATAATTTACTACTCTGCTGTTCAAACACAAAATAAGCTAATATGGCAACTGGTAGCCCACATTCACTTTGGGTTCTCCAATGTGTAAACTTTGGTGTGCAATACATTTTAGATTCATTTGCGTGTGTTAATTTACTGTCAATTTTGAAAAGTATGTTTTCTAATCTATAAAAAAATAACTGAATTAACCATTCTTCCTTATAGAAGAACTTCAAGTAATTAAAGTGTAAGGAATAAAGGAAATAGAGAAATCACCAGTAAAGCAACACAGCAATAATGCTATAGACAAGGTCCGCCTAAGAACATTAAAAATAGTCGCAAAATGTGAGGAGAAACAGGCCATTTTTTGTCTTAAAGTAGGACCCTCAATTATTTGTTAAGAACCATGCTGGTTTCCACATGTATCCATAGGTGCTTTGATAACTCTTCCTCCAGGAGCTGAAACCGGCCTCCCCTCTCGTTGACTATGGATTTAGTAACTCAGTCCTACTGAATAGAAAATGGGAAAAGAAACATAGTAACTTTACAGTGGAGAAAGTCGGACAGTACCACCTTACCCAACAAGTCAATGATAACATTGAACAATATGTAGATTGTGTCCTCTATATACTGGTAATTATTACAAGGCACTTCACTTTGATATTCTTCCCCCACACTGTAACCCAAGAAATGTCAGGAAAAAAATCTGTATTGCGGACCGTCTAGAAAATGTCTGATAAATTCTAAAAATTGTCAGGGTTAACACAAACATGGAAATGTAAAGACTCTATCAGAGGTCGAAGGAGAGGACCAGGTCAGGAAAACTAAGTGCAATGCAAGGTCCTGACCATGGAAAGAGCCACTGTGGAAAAACTGGTGGAATCCAAGTGGAAGCTGTGGTTGAAAATTTCATGAAAATGTTAATTTCTTCACTTTGATCATTGTACCATGGTACTAATTTTAAAACATTTTAAATATAAAATGATGTCAACATAAAAAGCTTTATAGATTTCTGAAGGCAGACCTCTTTAGCGTTTTTCATTTTATAACATAAAATTCACAATACTCTAGGGAAGACCTGAATTTGTTTGAATCATTATGAAAAGTATTTATTAGGAATGTAAATTGTGACGAGTACTTTTCTTTTTTAATTCTCAGCCAAGAATTCTCATATGCAAAATAAGATGATCGTGTTTGCTAGACTGTAACAGAGATTAAGGAAGAAAGACATACATACATGAAGTATCTACAGAACATGGTTTCAATGACTTTGTTTCTCCTCTCTCCTTATTTTCATATCTGAATGAAAACCAAAATCTTCAATTATGAATTATCCAAACATTAGGTGATAGATGACATTTAAAATATTTTAACAAAATTACGATTATATATATTTGCCAAATATATTTTTTCATTTGCCTTAATACCATTGACTAGGGTTTATATCTTCAAAGGGAGGTAAGCAAAATATTCAGTTAATACGGTACATACAGGTATCCAAATGAATAAATTAACCTTAACCTTTTCTGGGGGAGGGGGGTAGATTTAGGTATATATATGAACTTCCAAACTTTTGTCTCATTTCTCATTCTAGTTTTATTTATGTAAAACAGAAGGCAGATTTTTGTGACCATAGATGGATTTTTAGGACTGCATTTTATTTAGGTGTTCCTGTTAACTAATTCTAAGATTCTGTGTTTGGTGTTGAGTCTAAATGCTCTTGAAACCATTTCCATCTCCTTTTGGTTCCTACCAGTAAAATATTGCATCTCTTTAATTTTCAGTTACTGTTTTTTTAAAAAGAGTGTTTTTATGATGTACATAACAAATATATGAGTTCTGAATAAGTCAAGAATGCCTAATGCAGGCTTTGGATAGTTCCCTTGATTGTATGTTGATTTTGTAAAGTTAAGATGTGCCCTAAGAGAAAGGGGAAAGGGGATGGGATAATATCAGTACCAGGAGGGAGTCCCTAGATACGCGCAGATCCGATTTCTTTAAAAGCACAGGAGGCCCTTAGTCAGACAGAGAAGCGATGGGAGAGCAAAAGTCAGACACTGGAGACTATGGTGCTAGAAGACTGGGAAGATGGTGAGCACAGAACAAGAAGAATGACAAGAGCTGTAGGTCTCACTTAGGATAGGTTTTGTTTGTTTGTTTGTTTTTAATGGATTCTTTGGATAAAGTGGAGTCAGGGTAGATGGCCCGGAACACAATGACCACCATTAGAACTATCTTGGTTAAATTTCCATAGCCAGAGTGTTACTAGGCTAAGCTCCGACCTAGGCATTGGCAGGCCCAACCTTCTCTGGATTCGACTTACAGAAAGTCTCAGTCATGCTAAGCCATGATTGAGGTGACAGCCAAATTCCCTTTTACCTTTTACCCTCCCTGGTGCCCTAATCACCAGGTTGTGAATCATGATGTGGGGGCGTGCTAAACAAGCCCCACAACATAGTCAGACTGAGTCAGACGTCTACAAGGTACGTGGGAAAACAGAAAGTGCACAGGATTCTTAGAGACTAGTGAGCAGTAGGAGACCGAAGAGCATCGCCCCTGCCCAAATAGAAAGCTACTACCCAGCTGTAGAGAAACCAGTGCTAAAATGCCAGAGAACTGTTGCCACGTCCTCGCACTTAAAAAAAACAGACACGGGGAAGCGGGATCCTTACAAATGTGAGAACTTTCCGTTAAAATGATCCAGCAATAATTTCAATGTAAAACAGACAAAGAAGCAAAAAGTAAGACCTATACCCAGCAAACAGCACTCAACGCTAGGCTCCATTGGATTCATGAGCTGTTACTCCAATCTCTGAATGGAATCATTTTCCCCTGGCTCTCCACCACCCACTCACTCTCATGATCGGGAGAATGGGTGGATCTACTGAAGGTTGCACGAAGGGGTTTGGGGAAACTAAATAAAGACTCTATGGGCCTTTTGTTCCTCTTTGAGGCTGATTCTTGAGCCCCAAAAGGGCAGGTGCCTGCAGGCTGGATGTGCCAGGGTTGGTAGAAAATGTCCCTAGAGCTGCCTGAGAGACAGTCCTTTCTCAAGAGGTCTGACAAGGTCAACTCAAGTAAAATGGCTCCAAAGGAAGAGAAAAACCAAACAAAAACAACATTTTACAAAGAGTCATAAGCTTAGAATTGTGGCATTTGCCAATTTGGCTGGTGTACGTTCTTCCTCAAATCCAATAAGCTACCCACTCCACATCCCTGACCAAAGAATTGGGAGGAGATAATAGGCACTTGTCACTCAAGTGAGCCAGTCTGAGCTACACCCAGCACAGCAAGAAACCTTTCCTGTTGCTATCCCAAATTCTCCGGGGCTGCCCCTGAGTGCTTGAGCAAGGACAGAGGCACAAACAGCTGCCTGATTCACACACAGGAATTTGACAACCAGGGTTACTGGGGGCCATAGCAAGTGGACCCCGAACAAAATTTTACAAAAATATTCTGGGACATACATCTACAAGAAATAGATGCTTTCCTACCTTTCCCTATGTGTCCATTAGAAACTGGATACCTGAGTAAGTGAGTCAATTTTGAATGATTGTTATGAGAAGGATTCCAAAAAGATTTTCTAATGACTTTGGTACTCACTCATCAAAAGGAAAATCAATTTGAATCAACCATGCTTATAAAACTTGACTCTGTCATCATTTTCATAATGTATTAGCCATTCTGTCTACTACTCAGGGGATTGAAATCCTCAGTTTGTTTCAAATCTCACTAATGCAACACAGCTCCCATGTTAACATCAGTAATAAAACAACTTAACACCAATTAACTATTATGGATTCGTTCATTGTATGACTTCAAAGCGAACACATCTAATGCCAATTTTCACTTTGGATGTTTGAGCAAAGTGCAACAAAATGACACAAAAAGAAAACTCTGAAGGCTTACGTGTTTAAAAATTACAGTCCTTTTAATTTCAAAAGAATCTAATTTCCCCCTCATCCTAGCACCCAGGAAGTTGGAAATGGTTCAGGAAAAGAGTGGCTCTGGTGACAGCAGTGAGGGGAAATGGCCTTGAAATGAAAAAGTCATGGCCCGGGGGCCCTGTCCTCTTCCAAAGAAACCTGGTGGCACTGAGGTCTGTGGTTCTAACCCACTCTCTGCTCCTTGAAAAGGAACATGGCCGTCAGCCATTATAATGAATGGCAGCCTTGGAAAGCCTGTAGCATAGTTCTATTCTGTCCCATAGGGGAGCTGTGAATTTGAGTCAACTCACAGGCAGTGAGTTTGGTGTGGTTGTCTTCTTCCAAAAGGACTCAACGCTGTGTTGAAATGAGCTGATGTTGCTTGAAGACGCTATCACTTTGGTCCCTTGCCAAGCTTCCCAACTCCTGAGTTTTCACCATCTCATTCTATTGTCGACTATCTTTCATGGTTTCCCTGACCTGTCAAATCAACCCTAGGGAATTTTGAAGACCCGGGGTTTGGATTCTTTCTTTATCCAACCCGGTGTTTAATTCCTTGCCTACTTGAACAACTCAAAAACTATATTGATTTCTGAATATATCTTGGAGATGACTACTGCTTAACTATTTATCATGAGTTTCTATTTTCCTTTTTCAAAATCTTTTTTCTGGTGTGTTTGGACTGTAAATCCAATTTTCAGATGTGTGCAACATTTTCTTTTAACAAGTTAGAATTCTAACAGAGCCATGATTCACTTGAATAATGTCACCAGCTATTTTACAAGATTTATTCTGAAACTGGTCTTTTTCTTTCCTGAACTTCACCTCTGGTCCCCTTCTGCCTCTTCCTTTATCCACCCGATTTACTTTATTTTCAAGAGGAAGTTTCTCGGCCTCTGCCTCCACAGACCATTGTGATGGGTCCGTCTTGTGGAGTTCTATAGCGCTGCTTTTTATAATAGCAGTTCACACCCAGGGGATGTGGCATTCCCATACTCCCTTATTTTATGTTAAGAAAGAAAAAAGGAGAAATTCCTGCTAGCTACCTCATATGGCATAAGCCATAGTGTCTTCTTATCTCGAAATGTGTTTGCATGTGATATATTACCAAAGAGCTCCAAACTCGCTGCCATCCAGTTCACTCCAAACACTAGAGGAAGGATGGAATAGGACTTCCTCTGTGGATTTCGAGACTATACATCTTTACAATATTAGAGAGACCCATCTTTCTCCCACAGAGCAGCTGGTGGTTTGAGAATTGTTGACCCTTTGATTAGAAGTCCCCCTCCTAGCCCCTGTACCAGCAGGACTCTAGGGTGCTGCACTAGATGATGTTGTTAGATGCCATCAGGTCTCACAAGAGAAGGGAACACAGCCAGGTCCTGCGCCATCCTCACACTTGTTCCTCAGCTGAAGCTCATGGTGGCAGCCACCGTGTCAGTGAATCTCCTTGAAGGCCTTTGTCTTTTACACGGCCCCTGTACTTTACTGACCATGATGTGCCCCTTCAGGAACTGATGTCTTCTACAAGCCCCACGAATGTGAGCCAAAGTCTCACCATCTTTGCCTCCAAGGGGCACTCTGGCCATACTTCTTCCAAGCAATATAGATGTAGATAAGCAGAATTTTTCTTATGAATGCATTTTTATATACATAACTCATCAGAAAGAATGTAAACTTCCCTATGGACTGTGTGATATTATACATAAGTTGTTTGTGTTTGTGTGTATGCTCAGGTACAGCTGTTGTTAGTTACTATCTACTTGGACCCCAGTCCCATGTTGACCCTCATGCCCAATGACATGCAATAGTATCCCCATCCTATACTATTCCACTGATCTTTTGGGAATCAGAGCATCCACTTCTTTTTCTTACTGGCTCATGTCCTTTGTTCACCAATACACATTACTTGTCTTCTGGGCTGTGGAAACAGTAGGTGAGACAGGATTTGCCGCAGTAATCGCTGTCAAAGTGGCTGCCCGTAAACTCCCAGCCCCACGCTCACCTGAAGGACAATCATGCCGAAGGCAGCTGACTTGGCCATTTTCATCCACCTTATCGTATTTTAAAACGGCTGGCGTAACCTCCTTTCTCTTAAACTTGTTTTTGGGAGGGATGTAAGACTTCTTCCGACCACCCCAAAGTCTCAACAAAGGTGAAGAGTGGACTCCTTCTGAACACTGTAGTCACGCAAGGTACGTGTGTCTTCCAACTGGTTGCCAGCACAGATCAGCCTCTGCTGATCAGGAGGAATTCCTCCTTACCTTGGATTTGGCTTCACATTTTCTATCCTATCTGAGGGTTCAACCTTGACAGCGATGGTCTTCCCCGTTCGGGTCTTCACTGAAGATCTGCATCTTAGTGGCGGCTCTACCGCAGATGACAGGTCAGAGAGCAATCCATAGATATTTCATTGGCTGGTTTTTTGCAAATAGATTGCCAGGCCTTTCTTCTTAGGCCACCTTAATTAGCAAGCCACCCAGAAACCTGTTCAGTGTCATTTCAACAAGCAAGAATTACATATGCAGGAGCTCTAAGCTAGAAACTGCAGCCGCTGGAAGGGAAGCATCCTGTGTTACCCTTCTTAATACTTTGCACTGCATCATGGGTAGCATAGAAGGTTAACGTGGAAGGTACTTTGGAGATTATTGACTCCAGATGCAGGTGAAGAATACTAGCACCAGGGAGTTGATGGATGGCAATGCCACCGAGATCATGTGACACGAAGCAGACTGGAGAATCTAGGTCACCAGATGCACATTCGATTGTTTTCCTTGTGGTGCGGTCCTGACGGCATTAGAGAGATATACATAATAGATGCTCCTGGTTTATTATTACCAGATTGTGCTGGGATAATTTATCTGCATGTGTTTGGACACAAACCCTGTCCTGCTGGCTATTTACTTCCCCATTCAATCCAAATACTTGGATAAATGATCTCCTTTCTTATTCATAAATTTTCTCTCCTTGTCTCCCCACCCTCCCAAGGCTAAAAGAATGTCCTTTTAAAGAACAATACCTTGCTTTTCACAACAGAAGCAAAGGGAGAATCATAGCTAAAGTTAAAAGTAGTCACTCTTTCCAAGGCAACAAACCAACTTCAGAGAATTAGCATCAGTCACCTGGCTTCTCCTCCCCTAAGCCCCCACCAAAAGCTCAATATCACTTAGGGTATATAAATACAAAGCTGGGTGAGAAATTATTCCATGTTGCCCGTAGGAAGAATTGCACATCCTCTGTCTCAGGTCCTGTTGAGTTTCTTCTATGAGGTATAATAAGAATAACAAAAAAAGGTCTTTGTTTGCCTTCAGTTCTGCAGCTGTGAATTGTATTTAATGCTTTGGGGATTTGTTATTCTCTACAACAAAGCTGACATCGCCTTCCTGGTCAACAGGCTGCCGCACCTGCATCACCTAGATTCCTAATGCCTCCAGCAGATATTTCCTGTTTTCCATCTTTGCCCTATTGTCCGTTTTTAACTCTAGGTCCTGCTGCTTTCCATCTTTAATCCCATTATTTCAGGAGTTCCAAATTCAATTGTGTTATTCTTCTTTTTCATGGAAGGTGTCTAATCAGGAGTTGCAGAAGCGTTCATCTCTTTGAGGTATAAAAATATCATGCCGTTGGCTAAAAGAAGTGCTTCCCTCCTGCCCCCGCCCCCCCACCCCCTCCCGCCTTCCAGTGGGATGAGATCTAGAAACAACACATAAAAATAACCATGCATTTCTTCAATGGCCAGATAGAAGTAACACGACTGAGTGAAATGTGTACAGTTAAACTAGCTAAATAAAAAAATGGAAAACATTCCATCCTTACTGTTGTTTAGTTTTTTACCCCCTCAGATGTTTGCATTTTCAAATTGCTAACTGTTAGGTGTCAGAGAGGTCCCGCACTGCTCCTAGCTTCTGTGGCTCAGTGGGTGACATTAGCTCTGATCAGAATCTTGGGAGTCATCCAAGAACGTTCACACTCGTTTCCCACAGCCTGTCAGTGTGTCACGGAATCTATCGATTTTATCATCTTGGTATCCCCATTCTCCATCTATTATCTCCAGCCTCACAATTATCTCCTTTATATAAAGGCTCCATTTGGGTAAGACAGCAGTCTCCTACCTATCCTAAGTGGAGGCCCTTATCTCACTCATCAAATCTAAATGATATTCTCTAAAAAATCTTGGTGAATGTTATGGTTTAAATTAGGTCATGCTTCCCAAAATGTGTGTGTGTGTGTGTGTTGGAATCTTAACCCCTATAACTGTGGATGGAATCCTCTAGAAAAATCATTTTCTTTTATGACTTAGGCCATACACAGGGAAGGTGAGCTCAGAATCGAATCAATTCTTGGTTATAAGAGTAAATTAGGCAAGAAAGCAGGTGCCCTTTGACGACCATCTACAAATCAAGGATGGAAGGAAGGTCTTGGGCAGCATACAAGGAAGGAAGTCAGATGATGGGACTCTGATCAGGGCTCAACGTTGCCACAACTGTGAGAAAATAATTTGTGTGTTGTGTCTGTCATACCATCAGTAGAAAACTTGGACACTGGTTTTTCTAAAATTCGTTCTGCCATCCATCCCTAAATTACATCAGTAAATGCCTCTTATCTATCATTTAACAGACCTTGAGTGAGGCACGCACATGCGCCATGTCAGACTGACATTTGCCAACTCCTTACGACTATAAGGGCTTTGAATTTGGTGCAATATTTCTTTAATAGGGAGTGAGATTTTGGCTTTCTTTAAATAGCCATTATTGCCTCTTTCTTTAGGACACCAGTGGGACTTGAGCAAAGCACTGAATATCAACCAAAAATAACCCTGTGTGGAAGTTCCATTCATTTTATCATGTTCCTGTTCTCCCCGTGCCATTTACTGCACTGTTGGTGTGACCAGTGGTTGCACTGAACACCCAGAGAACACAGCATAAAAGTGACACACACACACACACACACACACACAAAATACGCATTGACAGCAAGTGCATTAATTAATGCTCAAGAAAACATTTTTCCACTCAAGAATACTGTCAACGTTAAGAATCAAGACAGCCATACCTGTTTCACCCATTGTGTTAGATGGAAAAACTGATGGGACCCTGGTAAAACTGATTGTCTGTCTCTATTGCAGTTAGATGCCATCACGTTGGTTCCAGCTCACAGCAAGCTTATGGACAACAGAAGGAAAGCCTTCCAGACCAGTACCATCCCCACACTTGTTACTATGTTTGTGTCAGTTCATCTGGTCACGGGTCTTTCTCTTTTTCACTGCCCTTCTATGTGATGGAGAATGATGTCCTTCTAGAGCCACTGCTCTTTCCGGACATGTCTAAAGTACATGGGATGAAGTCTTGCCATCATTGCCTCTGAGGAGCATTCTGACTATCCTTCTTTCAAGACAAATTTGTTATTTCTTTTGGCAGTCTATGGCAGTCTATGGGATTCAAATGGATCTATTCTTCTTTGGACTTCCTTATTCAATGCTCACGTGCATTCGAGGTCATTGAAAATACCACACCTTTAGAAAGGTGTACCTTTAGTCCTCAAAGTAGCCTCTTTGCTTTTCAACACTGTTAAAAAGCCTTGTGCAGCAGATTTATCCAATGTTATGTCCTTTGATCTCTTGACCGCTGCTTTTGTGAGCATAGATTGTGGACCTAAGCAAGAAATCCTTGACAACTTCAGTCTTTTCTCTGCTTCTCCTGATGTCACTTATCATTCCAGTTGTCAGACTTTGATCTTCGTTAAATTGCCTTTGTGCTGTATGCTGAAGGCTACAGTGCTTGATCTTGATCAGCAAGTGCTTCAAGTCATTGTCACTTTCGGCAGGCAAGCTCGTGTCATCTGCATATGGCAGGTTGTTAAGAAGCTGTTCTCCAACCCTGATGCTGCGTTCTTCTTCATATAATTCAGCGTCTCTGATGATTTGCTCAGCATACAGGTTGAACAAGTGGGGTGAGAGAATAACCCCTGATGCACACTCTTCCTGATGTTCAATCATGCAGTATTCCCTTGTTCTGTTTCAACAACTGTCTCTGGAGCCACATATAAGTTCCACATGAGCACAATGGAGTGTTCTGGAATTTCCATTCCTCTCAAGGCTAGCCATCGTGTGTTATAATCCATGCAGTTGAATCTCTTGGCATAGTTAATAAAACACAAGTAAATACCTTCCTGGTATTCTCTGCTCGCAGTCAAGATCTGTCTGACACCAGCAGTGCTATTCCTACTATATTCTTTTCTGAATTCAGCCTGAACCTCTTGTAGCTCCCTGTGAATGTATTATTACAACGGTTGTTGGATGATTCACAGCACAATTTTACTTGGACTGGGTACAAATATGGATCTCTTCCAGTCAGTTGGCCAAATAGCTGTCTTCGAAATTTCCTGGCCTAGAGAAGTAAGTGCTTCCTGTGCTTTATCTGTTTGTTGAAACATTTCTATTGGTATTCCATCATTTCTTGGAGCCTTGTTTTTAGATACTGCTTTTAGTGCAACTTGAACTTCTTCCTTCAGTATCATTGGCTTTTCCTCATTCATATGCCACCTCTTGACTTAATGGAATGTTGACTGGTTCTTTTTGGTACAGTGACTGTGCTTTTTCCTCCATCTTCCTTTGCTTTCTGAATCATTCAATACTTTGCCTATAGAATCTACCAGTATAACTCAAGGCTTGAATTTTCCCCTTAGTTCCTTTAGTTTAAGACAAGCTGAGCATGGCTGTCCCTCTTGGTTTTCTAACCGTGGGTTTTTGCACATTTCATTATAGTATTTTACTTTGTCTTTTCGAGCTGCCTGTTTGAGCTGTTCATTCCTTAGATTATTGGAAAGATCAAGGCAGATGCCATTTTTCATGGCGTCACCATGAGGTAGGGGCTGATGAAGGCAGTCAAAAGTGACAGAAATCTGTGTAGGTCAATCATCTTCCAGTGTGGAAATTGGTATGATTGTCTACAGGGCAAAGGAAGCACCAAGGGACAGTAGATGAAACACCCAACCACACTCCCTCCCCCCACCCTCAGATTGCCCCTTGGTGAAAGCCAACCAGATATCCAGGGAACCCATAGAAACGGATCATATAGTTGAGTTTTTCGAGGATGAGAACAGAACAAAGAAGGGTAAAAAGTGTGACTGGAGATGCAAATATCAAGCCACAAATATCACACCCAGGGAAATTTCAAAGGCACCTTCTGTTTTCCCAAGGTTAGGAGTGCTTTCTGTGTACGTGTCATGTGTCTCTCTCATCATTGCCTCTTATAAACATGCACTATACAATTGTATATATATATATATATAGTATTTATATACTTCTTTTATATTGTATTTCTATACTTCTCTGTCTCCTCCTACACTAGGTTGTAAATTCTTTGAATTGAATGTATATTCTTTGCATTGCCGGCTTTAGGGGGTTCATGTTCTAGTCTGATACAAAAGGCAGATTGTGAAGGTGACCGTGCGAATCAGGCCAAGCTTAAGGAGTGGGAGCTGTGATAGTTGAACAGCTTAGGCAGGAAAACTAGAGAAGGCGTCATCAAGGAGCTGGTATTGAGTAGAGTCTTACTGGGGATAAAATAGTTTCTTTAAAACAAAATTTAAGAATGCTTATAGAAAGAGCTATAAATAATGTATGTATGATTATTACTTTTGTATAGTAATCACTTTAGTGATCTGAAGTGTTGGTATTTCTTTCATAGAGTTTCCTCCAATCTTGGCGACCTGATGGATAACAGAACAAAATGTTGTCAGGCCTGCTGCCATTTGTATCATTGTCACTATATTTGAATCCATTCTTTTAGTTATTGTATCACTTTGTCTTTTCAAATTCAAGTCCCTGTTTGTCTACTTTACCAAACATGACGTCACTTCCTAGCAATGGGATTTTCCTGATGACAAGCCCAGAAGACGTAAGCTGACGTTTTACCCTCTTCCTTTCTGGCTGCATTTCTTCTAAGACTGATTTGTTCATTTTTAAATTATTATCCATTCTATCTTAAATATTCTTCACCACATGAAATGCTTCACATTCTTCTTTTGAATGTGTAGATGAATATTGACTCACCATGGTGAGTCAGGTCTACCTTACCGTACATACTCTAGTTTAAGCCAACCCAAATATCAGCGAAGGCACCTAATTTTATCACAGAAATGACATATAAATGTGCTGAAAAACTCGGCTTATACACGAGTATATATGGTAATTGTATTCATGGACGCCTATTTAGTTCATCCCTTTCTCATTTATAAACTATCTCATTAGTCAACATTCTGCATTAGTGAAAATTGTAAAAATACTACTCTTATTTTCTGCATGAACAACATCCACTTGGCAGTAACAAAGTGAAGTGCAGAGTGAGACTAATACTGCTGTGCAGGTTAAGGCGATGTGTCAGGTTGCTGGGGCCATGTTTCTCTGTGGTCTGGCAGTTATGTAATGATGGAACTCTCCTCCACTTTGTGAAGTGATGTGGTCAACCTCCATATTTTGCTTAATACCAAGTTGCACTTATCAACCTGATCTTTGAAGTCTAACCATGTCGGTAAGTGAGGAGAAGTTATAGATAAAACCTGTGCACATTAACTCTCTCTCTCTCTCTCTCTCTTTTCATTTTTGTGCCCACAGATATTCCTTACCCTATTGTTCTACCCACGTGAGTCTTGATAGTTAACTTTGTGTCTTCTTTATGGTGTACACAGATCATGCTCATGATGAAATTCATTATCATTCATTAAATTTGTTCATAAAAGAGCTTCATGTCCCCTGTGGCAAGTTCATTAAAAGAATCTCTTTGGTTCAATTATGAATCACTTTTCCTGATATCCGAAGGCAGCTCCTAAGATTTACCATGAACTAGGAGGTCTCACAAGACAGATTCAAACAGTCCAAAATCAGTGCCTGCACTAAAATTTTTGAATAAAAATATCACAGTGGGAGAGAGGAAGCCATATGGCTGTCTGGTGGTGCTCTGTGCTCAACATCAACTGCATTCACAGGACTGACTTGCACAGAAGGTAATTATATGATTGTGTATTGTGCTGAGAGGTGTTACATGGGGAATATATGCTAGCTTGGTGCCTGGTGATATAGTGTCTTCCCTATGGATAAGAATTAATTGTCTTTTATTATTATCATCATGATCTATTACAAAATTTTACTTATTTTTTCTTTTGAAAGCCAACATTTTAAAGATAAAAACTTAACTCTAAAACATTTTTTTTTTGGCATTGGGTTTTCATTCCAATTTCTAACCCTTTGTCTCTTCACAGAGTAACTGAGGTGAGGTCTTTCCTAGGGACTTTTCTGATGAGTTGGATAATAATATGAATAGTAATATCTATTTTAAGTCACTTGGAGACTTGATAGAAAGAAAGAATTGCTTTGCAGAATATGTTTCGCAAGAGGTTCTCTAAGTGCTATTTGTGTGCTGTCTCTGCCACTTGTCTCTACTCACACAATATTTGTAACTCTGACACCACTTTAACGCTTAGTGAAAAAGGCGAGTTTTGTCCCTTGCCAAATGTGTCGCATTTATGAGTCAGAAGGTTATTTATTCATGCGATTTTGCGGCCCCTAGCTGCCAGCACGATGGTGTGAGCTGCCAGTGGCAGCCGCAGTCATATGGCAGGGGCAGAGGGAGAAGAGGCACTGTTCGGGAGTGACAGCTCCTGGGAGACCCCTGAGGAAGGGCATGTGTGACCCCCACAAAGGAAGAGAGCAACAGAAAGGACTAGAAAGGACAGTCCTCAGGCAGGAAGGGAGATGCAGTGTCAGCTGCTGTTCTCTGGAGAATCTTCATTTTTCTTCTGCTCCAGCTCCGTCCCAGTGTACACTCAAGGGGTCCTCTATCCCCATCTCTTCTACTTCTTCATCCTCGCCTTCCGACACCTCCCTACTCAACCTCATTTTCAAATGGGTTAAAAGAGCAGCCAGAAGCAGGAGGGCGTGCGACACCACTCGTGGGCGATGGGGAAATTGCAGGATTAAATAACTTTTGATACACGAGGGCACAGATGGGAAAGAGGCACTGAAGGGGTTTTGTTAATAAGTTGGTCAGAGTTGGAGACTCTCGGAATATACAATCAACTCCCCGGCTGTCCAATCAATATCTACTCATAGGGACTCTGTAGGAAAGAGTAGAAGCAGCTCATCAGACTTGAAAATGCTTTGTGTGAATTACGTGAAGGTTTACAGAAGAGATCAGTTGAGTATCCGGCATATTTTGTTTCCACTCGTCCCTGACAAGCCCCTCAATGCGCAATCACTGACCTTCCTGCGTTTCCTGTTTCTGTCCCTTCTGTCCTCTCCCCCTGAGTATTGCCGTGGGTAAATGCTGCCCTCTTGATATCAAATGGTTGGTTATTCTACCACCAGGGTGAGTTCAGCTGCCAACCTGAAGTGCAGCGAGGTACAGAGTCTCTGCAATGACTAAGCCCACTCATTCTTCTGATGATTTTGAGTTTGATCTGCACCTTTTCTCCCACTTGATCGTGGGTCTCTTCGTGAGATCCTTCCAGAGCAAGTGGTAGTGTGAGCAGGGCCCCTCTAGTTCTTCTCAGCTCAGTGTTGTGGAGACTCCAGTGTGAATCGTCCATCGGTCCATGGGACTACTTGTTTCCCTGTGCCTTTTTGCCCCTGGAAAGGGAGAAACTTTGGTGGCACCTTTTAAGAGCCTAGTCACGACTCCCCTGGGTAGGATGTGCACATTGTCTTTGTGAACTATGTCAACACTGGAACTTGGTGTCCGATCGCTCAGACCCAGTGACCCCTGAGGGAGTTGATTGTGTCTAAGAAGGACTCCTAGGTCTGGAGCGCTGGCTCTGGAATACGCTGCCACATGATTGGATATATTGGCAACAAAAGTAAATACATATAAACAAATAATCTCCGTCAAATCTGTTTATATTTCTGGGTATATTTCCGCTGTCCCTCCCACACCTGTCCAGCCTACCTTTCTATATGCATGCCTCCTCATCGATTACTATTATTACAGGGTTGTGTGTATTTTCCTCTGTTGCCTTTAGCTCTTGCAAATCACCCAGTGTAGTTCCCACTTTCCTTGCTTCCATGTTTTGTTGATTTTTTTTAACGTTCCTATTAATTCTGGAGTGAGGCTGTACCTCATTGTTTGATTTGCATCTTCCTCGTGGCTCATGATTACAAGTATTTCTTCATCTCTTTGTTGGCTGCCTGTCTACTTTGGTGCATTGCCTGCTCAAGTCCCCTGCTTCAAGGGTAATCCTCAGGAAAGCAGCTAATGAGTTGGAAGGCTGACCTTGGGGTTGGCAGCTAAGCACTTCATCACCGTGCCACCAGGGTACCTGAGTAGACAATAAAGATCCAAGTTCAAAGTCAACTAACTGAAATATCACTAAGGCTTACTAAGAAGCATTAATAAGTACCACCTAACGTCTGGAAATTGTGCTGTGAAATTGTCACTGTGATAGGATTTCTCTTTTTAACCCCCGCCTGTGAGTCTTGGGTGGGCTGCATAGCATAATCCCCAGTTGCTCCTGAAGGATGGTACGTGTATGGGGAATCTATGGTGCAGCAGCATCTCAGTGCCACGCAGCATCATGCTTTATATTTACTTTTAACAAATAAATGTAAACTTTTAACATTTTGTCTTCTTAGCGATTACAAGAATATCTTAGAACATTTGAAATTAAGTAATCAGAGCAAGGTTGGATGTAGGGAGAAGAATAAATACCTTTCATCGATCCAGTCAATATTATTCATTTGGTTGTTAGCACGCCCGTTTTTATAATGTGGTGCTTAAAATTTTTGAATTTTCAAGTAATTACAAGGTAACAGGATGTTATAAAACCATTACAT
This sequence comes from Tenrec ecaudatus, assembly GCF_050624435.1. NCBI lineage: Eukaryota > Metazoa > Chordata > Mammalia > Afrosoricida > Tenrecidae > Tenrec > Tenrec ecaudatus. The sequence continues at coordinate 170,071,377 of NC_134534.1, forward strand.
TGAATGTCATGTAAACATCCCCTACCTTTACCCAAGATAACATCTCATATGACAATAATACTAGGTTAAAATTTGGAGATTGAAATTTATACTATTAGGGACTTGATTGAAGTCTTACTCAGTTTCCACAATTTCTAACCTACATTCATTCAAGTTTATGGAGTCATGGTGGCACAAATAGTTAAGCTCTGGCTGAGAGGTTGGAAGTTCAAACCCATTCAGCAGCTCCATGGGAGGAAGACGCAGCAATCTTCTTTCATGAAGAGAACAGCCCAGAAACCCTACGTGGCCTTTCTACTCAGTCACCTATGGTCAACATGCGTTGGAAATCAACTCAGCGACAACATAGGCCCATGCAGTTTAACTCCATGAATAAACTTGTGTGACCATAAACATGGCTGGATCGCTGTCGTCACTGTTGTCAACATGATTCTGACTGGAAGCACGGCCTGGTTCTGTCCTGTCCTTACAATTGTTATGCTGGACCCCACTGTTGCAGTTGATGAGTCAAATCACTTCATCAACTCCTTTTTCATGGACCGAGCATGATGTCCATTTCCAGGGACTGATCTCTTCAAGTAAGTGGTCCAAAGTATGTGAGATGAAGGACCGTTCGACTATCCTCCTTCTTGTTTTCCTTCTTTACCAGCACCACGCTGCAAATGCATCCATTCTTCTGTGCTCTTCCTTAGTCACGATGCAGTTTCACATGCACATGCTGTGACTGAAGATACCCCGGTTTGCATCAGGAGTACACACATCCCCAGCCTGACATCTGTGTTCTTTAGCACTTTAAAGAGGTTCATCAGATTGGCCCAATGCACTATGTTGGTACAAATCCTTGACTGCTGATCCATGAAAATTTACTGTGAATTTCAGTAACATAAAATCCTTGCTAGCTTTATTTTTTTTAAAATCATTTTATTGTGGGGTCCTACAACACTTATCAGAATCCATACATACCATTGTGTCAAGCACATTTGTACATTGGTTGCCATCATCGTTCACAAAACATTTGCTTTCTACTTGAGCCCTTGGTATCTGTGCCTCATTTCCCCCTCCCTTCCCCACCCCTCCCTCATGAACCCTTGATAATTTATAAATTATTATTATTTTGTCATGTTCTACACTGTCCAAGATCTCCTATCACCCATTTTTCTGTTTTCTGTCCCCCAGGGAGGGGGTTGCATGTGGATCCATGTAATTGGTTCCCCATTTCTACCCTACCTTCTCTCCCCCTTCCTGGTTTCGCCACTCTCACCACTGGTCCTGAAGGGACCATCTGTTCTTATCTGTACCAGTGTACATGTTCTGGTCTAGCCGGATTTGTAAGATAGAATTGGGATCATGATAGTGATAGGAAGGAATCATTTAAGAACTAGAGGAAAGTTTTATATTTTATCATTGCTACACTGCCCCCTGACTGACTCATTTCCGCCCTGTGACCCTTCTGTAAGGGGATGTCCAGTTGCCTACAGATGGGTTTTGGGTCCCCACTCCATACTCCCCCTCATTCCCAGTGATATGACTTTTGTTCTTTGATGCCTCATCCCTTTGACACCTCATGATCACACAGGCTGGTGTGCTTCTTCCATGTGGTCTTTGTTGCTTCTCAGCTAGATGGCTGCTTGTTTACATTTAAGCCTTTAAGACCCAGATGCTATATCTTTTGATAGCCAGGGATCATCAGCTTTTTTTCACCACATTTGCTTATGCACCCTCTGTCTTCAGCAACCATGTCAGCCATATGATCTTCTCTGCATTTGCTGCTCTTCTGAGCAGGGATATAGTTCTCAAGGCTTGGTGGGCCAGGATGTGTCCCACTCTCTCTTCCTCTCCCTTCATTTGCTCCCATGTGCTCTGATCAGACATGTCCCTCTACTGGAGCTATAGTTTGAGTGCTGTCCTCTGAAGTAAATTCTTCTGGGGGGAGGGGCAGGTGTCCACATAGTTGGGATTGGGACCGGCCACTCAGATCTCTCTACCAGTTCCTTGCTTCATGGCAATATGCTGCATTCACATCTTGGAGCACCGGGTTGAAGTCTGGTCTCTCTTTCCTGTGGAGATATAAACAATACCCTCCCCTTGGGTGGATTAGTGCCCTGTTCTCCCGCTACCCAATTCCACCCCGTTTCCCCCTCTCCTTTTAAGTTGGCTACCATATGTATCCCTGGATTTGGTCGGGCCCTTGCTGTTCTACCTAGACCTCATCCCAGGAATGTTTGTATATAGTAGTTTTTTCCCTATGTCCCTTTAGCATTTTTTTAAAAAGCTTACCTCAGTGGATTCATGTTGTACTTGGCTTTCTGTGCTTGGCTTACTTCACTTATCCTTGCTAACTTTTCTCTGCTTATCATGATGTTGTCTATTGGTTTAGCTGTGAGGGCTTTTGGTTCTTTTATATTGAATTGTAAACCCTACTGAAGGCTGAAGTATTTGATCTATATCAAAAAGGACTTCATGCTCGCTTGGCTTTCAGCAAGCAAGGTGTGTCATCTGCATTTAGATGAATTTTAATTAACCTCGTTCTAATCATGATGCCTGGTTCTTTATATAGTTCAGTTTCTCGGATAACGTGTTTACTAGGCAGATTGAATAGTATGGTGAAAGGTAAAACCTTGATGTACACCTTTCTTGATTTTGAATCATCCCCTATTGCTCTATCAGGATGACTGTCTCTTGGTCCATGCACAGCTTCTATAGGACTATGATTAATTTTGATGGCATTGCCGTTCTTTGGAATGTTATCCTTAAGTGGTTATGCTCCACACACAGATGCCTTTGCACAGTTAATAAAACACACGTAAACACCTCTCTGGCATTTTCTTTCTTGAGCTAAGAGGCCTTTGACTTTAACGATAATATCTCAGGCTCTATTTCTGAATCCAGCTTGAATTGGTGTAAGCTCCTTGTCAAAATATTGCTGCATAAGTTATTAGATAATTATCAGCAAAATTTTCTTGCATATACTATTAATAGTACTGTTATATAAATTCTGCATTGTGTTGGCTCACTTTTCTTTGGAATGGGCATAAATATAGATGTCTTCCTGTTGGTTGGCCCAGTAGTTTTCTTCCAAATTTCTTGGCATAGATGAGTGAATGCATCCAGCCCTGCATCAGTCTTTGGAAATATTTCAGTTGGTGTTTTATCCATTCCTAGAACATTTGTATCACTAATTCCTTCATTGAAGCTATAGTTATGCTCTTCCTTCAAATGTATATTATCCCTATCATTTGCCCCTGGCAGCTACTAATGTGTTCTCCATGTCCAGTGTCATTTCAAAAATGCTACATAAATGGAATCGTATAGCATTTAACCTTTTGATGCTGACATTTTCCACCATGCATAATGTCATTGGGGGTCATCCAGGCTGTCAGGTGTAGGGAGACGTTATTTCCTTTGATTCTCAAGCAACATCTCATTGTGTGGATGCACCTGAATTTCTTGAACTTCATCCATGAAGGAAATATGATTTCTGCCATTAAAAATAAAGTTCTCATAAAGGGTTTTTTTATGCATATATAATTTCATTCCTCTGGAATAAATGACCAAGATTATGATTACAAAGTTATATGGGAAGTTTCCACTTAGTGCTTTTAGGACCCTACCATTTTTCATTTTTTGCCATCAATGTAGGAGAGATTTCATTGCTTGGCATCCTCGATAGCATTTGATCTTATTACTCCTTTTTTTGGATAGCTATTCTAATAGATGGATAGTGGCATATCATTGCAGTTTTAATTTGACTTTTCCTTATGGCTAGTAGTGTTGAATATCTTCTCGTGTGTGTATTTACCACCTGGATCTCCTCTTGAGCAAAATGTCTGTTCAGATGTCTATACTTTTTCTAAATGGATCATTTGTTTTTTGCATCATTGAAAATGGAGAGGGCTTACTACATTTTAGACACAATTTTTTGTTGGCTACATAATTTGTAAATTGTTTCTCTCAGTTTGTGCCTTGTTTTTTCATAAGCTTAATAAGTTCTTTTCAGCATAAAGTCATTTAGATTAAATCTAGTTGATCTTTTTCTTTCTCAGCTCATGTTTTTGGTGTCAAGCCTCAAGAACCCATCAGCCAGCCCGAGGGCTTGAAGATTTTCTCTCTTTTTAACGATCTTTTCAAAGTGTTATCATTCTACATTTAAATGGAGCTTGATCAACTTTGAATTAATTTTTGTAGACAATATGAGGTTTAGGCCAAGGTTCCTTTTTTTCCCTTTGGTCTATGAAAATAGGATATTTTTCCAGCACCATATTTTGAAAAGACTCATTTCTTCCACTGAATTGATTTCCCTGCTTTGTAATGTAATATATATAAATATATATATATATATATATTACAGTTTGGTGTATTTGTGCTCTCTTTATGGGTTTTAACATGCTCAGCTCCTATGTGGAAGGTTAGCAGTTTGAGTCCATTCAGAGGCAGCTTGGATCTATGATATATTTCAACAAAATCAGGCACCAAAACCTTATGAAGCACAGTTCTACTTTGACATACACAAGATCTCCATGGGTCAGAATGGACAGCCCAGGTCCTATGTATATTGTTCCATTTCTTTTATTTCTTGGTCAATAATTGGAAGGTAGATGTTGGAGTCCACTTAGAAGAACCCTTATTTTCAAAAAAGTGTATGGAGGAGAGTGATAGCCTGACACATACTGTGTTGCCATAGGTATTGGCTCATGTGACTGGTCTACTTTTCTTATATCTAGATCTCTGTTCATTTCATTAAGTCATATGTCCATCCACCAGTGCCTACATAAGTCGTGCTAAACTAGGTATGTACACCTGGAATTCAAGTAAATGCATCCTCTCACTTTCTTCTTTATGAAAATTGTTCCAGCTATTCCCGATTTACCCATCAATTTCTGATTTAAAAATTTAAGTAAACTTACCTGTATCTACAAAATATCCTGCTGGGGTTTTGGTAGGAATTGAATGAACCTATAGATCAAGGTGGTGTGAACTAACTTATTTACTATACCAAGTATTTAAAACCATGAATATGGCATGTCTTTCCATTAATCTTAATCTTTGATTTTTGATATGATTTTTAATTACATGTGTTTGTCTGGGTTGACTAGAGAAACAAATCATAGACATTTGTGTATGTGTAAGAGAGCTTTATATCAAGAAGTAATTACATATCGGGCAAACATCCCAACCAAGTCTAGATCAAGTCCATAAATCTGAGACTAGTCCATAAGTCTGACACTGGTCCATAAATCCCTCTTTAGACTCATACAGCCACATGCAGTGATAGAGAATGCAGGAAGATCACAGGCTGGTGGGAGCAAAGTCTTGTGGATCCAGTGGTGGTCGGTGCATATCTAGGATTCTTTCAGGTCTCTAGTGGGTCTCCATGTGTCTCACCAGCAGGAAGGTGAAACAGAGAAACTCCCAGGATCCTCCTTATGAGAAGGCCATGCCCACCAGGAGGTAACATCAGTCTGAGACCTGACTGATGGGCTAGAAGACTTTACCCATATCTTCTTATGGGTGTCATGTTGGCACAAAAAACCTATTACATTACATAAATGACATCTGTTTTTGTATTGTCAGTTGTCATCAAGTTGGTTCTGATTCCAGCAAAATGTATAAAACAAATATTAAGATAAAATGTTGTGTGACAGACCATCATAAAATTTGGGGAATGATTCACTGAGGTGCGATTATGCATAAAACTCAGCAAACATCTAGATTAAAAAATTTTAAATGAGAGTGAAATTTAAAGGTTACATAGAGTTAGAGGAAACAGCAGAGTCTTTGTTTGGAAGTAGCTAGAGTCATGATGGAAATCAGTCTGTCTTGGATTTTTCTAATATAATTTAGCCTGGAGGCAGAAGAGTGAACTGGGTGATCTTTCAAGGTCTCATCCAAACCTATGAGTCTGTGATTAGTCTGAATAATTGATATTCTAAATAGTAATTAGTTTTTCCCTTCAGGGTAACTAGTATGCATAAAGGCAGTTGTAAAATATATCTGCCACAAATGCTTCTTTGAGTCATTTACATGTAAGATTTTTTCTCCTTAAGTATACCGTAGAATCAGTTGCATGTGCTTCAGTTCCGTGGCTTCAGGCCACATCCATGTCAGCCTAAAGTGAGCGCATCAGTACTGTTTCATTCTTGTTCATTCTCTTAATCTTGTGTATTCTCTCCTTCCTTCCTTCCCTTTTCCAGAAACAATAGATCATTGATCATCTAGGAAAACATTTATCTCAGTCTTCCATTGTATTAGTCGTGCTATTTCATATCTAGCCATATTACAGCTTTGCAGAGTCTTCTAATTTGTGTGATAGCCTGGAGTATAATCTGGAGAGAAATATGTTCCCTGGACACAGCTAAGTGTTTATGCATACTCCAGGAACATGAGTAAGATTGTGAATTGCTGGTGATAAGAGATGAAGCTGTTCTGTGATTTAACAACCCAAAATGTAAATGAGCCATGGAGGTTGGCCCTTTGTAAGTGACCTTTAAACTCAATGTGCAGCCTTCCTCTCCCTCAAGTACACCCCATCTCACATATTTCACTTTACTGCTCATTTTCATCATTTTTTACACAATTTCTAGCAGAGGACCTTCCATTTTTCCCCTTGTTGAAATACATTAGTTGCTATGGAAACTGTGATGTCACAAGTAGAGATGAAGCTTAATGACATCTACAATTGAAAGGTACAGTCAACACATTCAAGGTTTATGCAGGGCATGTCATGACTGGAGAAATACCTAAAGGGTCAGAATGACGATGACATGCTGTGCAGCATAGCTCCTGGGTGTGGGATCTAACTTTATAGAGTGAGATGCGCTGGAAAATGCTTTGTATGACAGAAATCCACAGATAATAAGCTAAAGGCCCTACCAGTGACTTTCAGGGTTTTCCACAGAAACAAAACCAATAGGAGAGTCTCTCTCTCTCTCTCTCTCTCTCTCTCTCTCTCTATATATATATATATATATATATATATATATATATATAATCTTATCTCTACACTATCCTGTACTATCTTATGCAATATTCCATGTATTACTTGTGCCTCTAAATATCCAATGTACATGGAACTTCTTTATTCATGCCTTTTCTTTTGTGACATGTATTTCATAAGTTTTTTTCTTAATATTTAGCAGTGTGTGATGGGACCATCTTATTTATCATTGTTTACTACTACCCTACAACAGACTTGGATGTACAGTGTTCCTAGAAGATAGACAGCAGCAAAGATCCTTTTCAACTTTTAATGGATATCTAAATCCAAATAAGATGATAATTTTTGTCAATTAACTGGAAATAATTTCTTCTGGTACACCAGGAACTCAATCCTTAAGTGACTAGACTTCTTAATGTGAAGCAGAAGTTAGGAAAAACAGAGTTTCTTTTCCGAATGCAGGATAAGTAACTATGACTGGTGTTTTGTTAGGTTTTCTCTGTGCTTGGAACTATGCTTTGACATTGAATGTTCCATTTAATACTCTCAACCATCCAGATAAGGCAAGCGAACCAATGTAAACCCAAAAGATCTCAAAGGTTTAATCCACAGCCAACACAGGGATGACACTGGAGTCACTGTGAGTTGGAGACTGCTCACTGGCAGCTCTTTCAAACAATAAAAGCACTATTGTTATTCCTATTTCAAAGTGTGGAGTCTTGGGGATTTCAATAGCTAGTAAGTCATGGAGTCCCTGAGTTGTGCTGCTGAAGAAATCGGTGGTTGGTGTCTGCCCAAAGGCACTCCCGTAAAAAGGCCATATGAAAAAGATTAAGGCATGCAATTCTTGATACTCTGATCCACATCGGGTTGCCACGAGTTGGAAACAGCTTATAGCAACTCTATCGGGAAGCCTTGAAGCCAAGGCTGAGGCCTGTCTGACTTCCACATTCATCTCTTAATCCCATCCTATATTTGCCTTGTTTCTGAACTGTAAACATCAAAGAGCTTGAGCTACTTCTAAATAAAAGCAAATGCTCTTCTTTTCTTCCTTTTTTTAAAATAGGCTATATTTGGGGTCTCTATTCATTTCCTGGAATCTAGAGGTTAACCCCAAAGTAGCAAACGGGCAAACTCAAATAAAATTGAACTGCAGTAAACTTCATTTCTTTATATGACATTTCCTTCTTATTTTCTAATCTCTTTCACTATAGGCTTCTTCGCAGGATAAAGGGTAATATCTCACCATATAGGAGAAAGGATGCCATAGATAAAATGAGCTATCAAACCCACACATTTATGACTTTGCTTTCGTGAAAGAGATATTTGAGCCATATGGTGACAGTTCCAGGTATAATTGGAACCACTATGCTATTAGCTGACAGACTTGGAGCTAAAAATACAAAAATATAAACCCTTACTTTTGCCTGGAGGGGAAAAAAGCACACACTATAACTGTCGATCTGGATGAAAAAGTCTTGTCTATCAGGCAAGTGATTCCCTTACTGGAGGAGAGGGCCGCATGCTCCTGGTCCTAAAGCAGGCTTCAGTGCGATGTAATATGTGGTAACGTCATTCAGAACAAGACTTTATTATATAGATTAATGATGCAAGGAAGAAAGAAGAAGAAACTAAATTGCTACCCAAATTAGAGGAGAGACTTAGGCACTGACCAGAAATGGTCCCAGTTTATAGAACTGGACTATTTGGCCAGGGAAGTATATTGTGGAAATGTCATCCCTATGCAACTATTATATTATAAAAATTAGCCAGCTAAATAGTCAACTTAAAAGAATGTAATTAGGGTTAATGGTTTATTTTCTTTACTAAAAGCATCTAGCCACTTATGGGGAAAAAATCAGATTAGTCCCATCTTGTATTATTTGGCCATTTGAACAGGGAGACTTTTGTTGACTTAGATACTTATAAGGTTTAAAATCTTTTTATAGATGAAGACCTTTTGTCACTGAGTCAACTTCCAGGTTCACTTCCCATGTAATTGTATGGGAAGATTTTATCCCGCTCCTTCCCCCAATAATTTGACTTCCCAAATGGATAAAATACTGGAAGGAAGAGAAAGAGCAGGGCTATTGATTTGATACCAGTTTTAAAAAAACACTTAAAACACTAATAACAGAAATAAGGAAGAAATTCTTAAGTTCATCATCAAATTTTAATGAGGGAAGGCAATAAATGTTAATCAATAATTTAAAGAATATTTATCTGCAATCAACTGAGTTTAGAACATTTAAACACACACACACACACACACAAACACACAATTGCGACAAAGCTCCTGTATTTTTATCAGGATAGAAGGAAAACAAGGATAGGGAACCATTAAGCTCACAGAAGGATAAAATACACTCCAGGTGGGCTCATTCACTGGTACCATCACAAGACAGACCCTAATAGAACGTCACCTATTAAACATGATTCAAACACCTTTGACTTGTTCAGACCCCTTCTTTGCTTCTAGACCCATCTGGGGACTTTGCATGTGTCTTTCAGAGGGGTTACGGTGTCGTCTTATTTTGCTCAATGGTTAAAAAACTCCCAAGGTGAATTTTTTTCTAATTTTCTTTTAAATGGACTAGGACACAGAGCTGAGGAAAAGATGCTACCAATAGTTTATGAGGCATATGCAGCTCATGACCGCACCACACACCACGGGTTTAGATGGGTGAGACACGTTGGGCGTTCACTTCCGGATTTTTGGAAGTTGATCTCTAGACTTCCTAGTCTATCTGAATCCGGAAGCTCTGCTAAGCTTGTCCACAATCATAGCAACACATAACCCTGCACTGGCAGATGAGTGGTGGCTGTGTATGAGATGAATTGACTGGACATCAACCTGGGGTTTCCAGTGAGGGGAACAAGAGTTGCCACGGCACCAGCAGTGTCCCTGAGCTCCTACAAACAGATGTCTGCTGAGCACCAACCATAGGCCAAATACAAGTGGACATGTTCTGTGACAAGTCATTCATTTAAAACTTACGATAAGCGTTTAAAGTGAATATTAGTACCATGCTCTTTTTGAATGAAGAAACCATGGAACAGAGAGAGTAACTTGGTCAGGATCACATAATACATAGGTGAAGAAGCCAAGTCTTGAAGACAGCTATCTGGCTCCAAAACTCTGCTCTAGGGTCAATGAGGAATTTCACAAAGAAGGTGTGGTTGGTTAGAAGCTAACTCAGGACCACAACAAACCAGGTTGATTCTTATGTAGAGGGTCCCCGGTGGCAGAGTGGTTGTAAGGTGGCCTGCTACCCACCGGGTAGGCATTTCAAAACCAGCAGCAGCTCCAGGCAGAGGGAGGAAAAGGGAGCTTTTTTGACTCAGGTGCAATGTCTCAGAAGCCCACAGAGTAGTTCTACCCTGTCCTGTAGAGTCAGTATGGACTTGAGGGCAGTGAGTTTGAGGAGCCCTAAGGTCGGCAGTTCCAAACTAGCTGTTCTGGAACAGAAGATAAGCCTTTCTTCTTCCATAAAGAGTCACAGTTTCAGAAACCCATGGGAAAAGTTCTACCCTCCCCTACCTGGTCTCCTTAAGTTGAAATCAACTGGGAGGTAGTAAGTTTGGGAGGCTTTTTGTTTGCTTGTTTGTTATTTAAGCGCTCCATCTAGCTTCATGAAAAAGTGCTAGTGTTTTGGAAGGAAATAAGTCTATTTATGGGATGAATCATTGTATAAAATATATATATTTATAATCATTTTATTGGGGGCTCATACAATTTTTATCACAATCCATACATCCATCCATTGTGTCAAGAACATATGTACATTTGTTGCCATCATCATTCTCAAAACATTTGCCTTTACTTGAGCCCTTAATATCTGCTGCTCATTTCCCCCCTCCTTTCCCCCCCTCCCCCCCTACCTCATGGACCCTTCATCATTCATATATTATTATTATTTTGTCATATACTGTCTGACATCTCCCCCTGCCGTCTTCTCTGCTGTCCCTCCCCCAGGGAGGAGGCTATATGTAGATTCTTGTAATCAGTTCCCCCTTTCTACCCCACATTCTCTCCACCCCCAGGCATCACCACTCTCATCCCTGGTTCTGGAGGAGTCATCTTTCCTGGATTCCCTGTGTTTCCAGTTGCTTTCTATACTAATGTACATTCTCTGGTCTAGCCAGATTTTCAAGGTAGGATTGGGGTCATGATAGAGTGGGGAGGAAGTATTTAAGAACTAGAGGAAAGTTATATGTTTCATCATTGCTACCCTGCACCCTGCCTGGTTCATCTCCCCACAACCCCTCAGTAAGGGGTGTCCAGTTGGCTACCATTGGGCTTTGAGTCTCCACTCTGAACTCAACCACATTTTCAATGATATATTTTTTGTTCCTTGATGCTTGATACCTGATCCCTTCGGCAGCTCGTGGCCACACAGGCTCGTGTGTTCCTTCCATGTGGGCTTTGTTGCTTCTGAGCTAGATGGCCACTTTTTTATCTTCGAGCCTTTAAGACCCCAGACGCTATATCTTTTGATAGGTGGGCACCATCAGCTTTCTTCACCACATTTGCTTGTGCACACGTTTGGCTTCATTGATCGTATCAGGGAGGTGGGCACTCACTGATATGGTTTTTAGCTCTTTGATATCTGATAACTGGTCCCTTCTGCACCTTGTGGTCAGACAGGCTCGTTTGCTTTTTCCATGTGGGCTTTGATGCTTCTCAGCTAGATGGCCCCTTGTTTATCTTCAAGCTTTTAAGACCCCAGACGCTGTATCCTTTGATAGCCAGGCACCATTAGCTTTCTTCACCACATTTGCTTATGCACACATTTGTCTTCAGTGGTTGTGTCAGGAAGGTGGGCAACCACTAATATGCTTTTTAGCTCTTTGTTGTCTGACAAAATCAAGTGTAGCTTAGGTAGGAACTGTTGAGTGTAGCAGGAGGTTGAGGTAGATTCCTTCATGTCCTATATTTTACAAATATTTTGTATTCAAGGAAGTGGAAAGCATTTATGCCAATGCCTTTTTTACTTTCAGACGGAAACCATGAAGATTTAAAAAGAAATGTAATCTACATATTTCGGAGTCATTGGCACCTAACTCATCAATATGTTATTTTGTCAGTTGATGTTCATGTAAATATTCAGAGCTTTTTTTTGCTTCAACACACACAATTTTTGTAATGTATTTCATCGTACAAACTATTTTAGTTTCCTAAAAATGTGAAAACATAATTTTTCTACATATCTTTTTGCTGAAGCTTTGAAAAATATAACAGCACGGTAAAATATTTTCAAATGTGTTGTGACTTTCTTCAAGGCTTCTTGAGGTGTTCTACATTCAAGTAGTCTTGTATGTTCTCCTGTCTGCATTAAACCAAAAGGAGCTCTGGTGACATGGTGGGTAACACATTGGGCTGCTAATCTCAAGGTCAGGTGTTCAAAACCACCAGCTGCTCCATGGTCCCCCAAAGACTGTAGGAAACCAAAAAGGACAATTCTTCCCAGTTGCATAGGGTCACTATGAGTTATGATTAACCCAATAACAATGAGTTTGATTATATATACATATATATATATATAGCCAAAACCCACCAACTGCCACCAAGTCAGTTCCAACATATACCAACTGCCATTGAGTCAGTTCTAAGACATTGAAACCCTATACAGAGCTGCAGAGACTGCAAATCTTTATGGAAGCAGATATCTTCTCTGTTCCCCTTTGGAGTTGTTGGTCGGTTTGAACCACTGACCTGGCCGTTGAAAATCCAACACTTACCTAAGGGCATGTTCATTTATCCTCTAGATTTCCTGACATAATTGAGATATTTCCTATAATCACATTGAAAGAGATATAGGTTAAATAAATTTTAATAATACATGTATCTGATATATTAAAACATATTATCCTTTTAACGTTTAATCAATGTAACAATATTAGTGAGCTATTTTAAATTGCTTTTCTTTGTTTGTTATGTGTGTTTTATAAAGTTTTATTGGGACATAATATCATACAATTCAATGAATTACTTTTACCGAGTTCTATCAAATTTGTGAGACAATCAATTCCTCTTTCTAAAGCCACTCATTTTTTGTGTTTTGTAAAAGCACAGCACACCTAAGCTCTACCCTCTACAATAATGGACCCTTTTCTAAAGAGAATTAGTCCAGTATATTTAAAAAGAAATAAACCAGGGAGAAGCCCACTTCTCTGAGTTTCCTAAGAACTGTGAGATGGAAATCTCAGGAGGTAATTCTACCTAGAAATTATCTTCAGGTTGTTTCTTCAACTGTTCTTTGCCCTTACATGAGTTCAGAACTGTTTGTGAGGGTTTTGCCAGGTCTACAGAGAGGGAGGAGGAAGTAGCAGAGGGAATTTATTTTAAGCCTAGAGACACGGTTCAAAAGGTGGCAGTGATGGGGGAGGTGGGAATGGGATTTAGAATAATAGGATTCCTCTAAGATACTAATGATCCTGATTTAGCCATTTTCTGTTTAAAAAGACACCTTGACCTTTTCTGGGCCTGAATATATGCTTGTTAATGGAATCTCATTGTTGTGTACAAGCTACTGAAGACTAGATTTATAGGACAGACTATGTTAGATTGCCAAATCCAGCAGGAGAGATGATGGTGCTATCATTAATTAAGTAAATGATGTATTTTATATGGCAATATACATATCTGCATATAATGCATAAATTATGCAAACATGTTTCCTTATGGCTAATGAACTTGCCTTAGGGCAAAAAGGATTTTTTTTGCTTAGCTAAGTTCTTTCTTTTTTTCTTTATGCATAGTGGCATTTTATTTAATAGCATCAATCAAGCTGAAGGACCAGCTGTGTTAAAACTTAAAGAACTTTTTTGAGGGCTGTCTGTCGGCACAAGCAAGGTGCCTCAGATGTCAATCAGGTTGAGGATTGCCCCAGGTCAAAGGGCTTAAATATGTGATCAAGTTATTTTTTAGAGTTCCTTCGTCCCTAAGACGAGCCTAACCTGGAAAGTGCTCTCACATTATTTGGGAGTCATCCTTTTTAGTAACAAAAGTCCCGGTGTGGCCCTGGTGGGGAAGTGGGCTGTGCATTGGGCTGCCCCCCGAAGGGTCAGCAGTTCGAAAGCACCGGCTCCTCCACGGAGGAAGACTCCTGCAGAGTCCCAGTCTCGGAAACCCATGGGGGCCGTTCTACTGTGTGTCAGAGGGTCGCTAGGTGTTGGAGTAGACTGGATGGTGGTGAGTTTTTTGAGGCAGAACAATACCTTCCTCTCTCCCAGGACACTATTCACTTAAATGAGCCCGGAGCTTCGATGCTCCATTCCTGTTGGGCCAGTAGTAGGCATCCAATGCTGGAGAAGTCATTTAACTAGCTGATCTGTTTCCTAATTTTGGCAAGTGACGATCTGTTTCTTCATGTGTTTATTCAACCCCCCCCCCTCTCTGTAGGTCCAATTCCTTTACTATTTTCTTGGGCGGTGCAAACGCTAAGTGCTCTGTTACTGATGGGAAGGTTGGAAGTGCAATCCCGTACATGGGAGGCTTCAAAGAAAGACCTCAGCGATCCAAGAGATCTGCTTCTGAAAAACCCGTGGAAGGATGGCTTTGATCCTCTTCAGCCCTGTTCAGTTCTGCCCAAGAAAGTGACACCAGAATGGGCAGGAATATATAAAATGTGGGTGAACTGGAAGGCCTCTAAAGTGGAAAATAGGAGTTTTTGTCTGTCTGCCATGATGCAACTGGTTCAAGCCTGTTTGTCAGCCCTGCTTCAAACTTTAAACCTAATAAAATAAAATAAAATCCCCTACAGTGCTCATGAAACCCATCAGTAAACCCACAGCCCGAGTCAACTCAGAGTGACTCTATAGGACAGGGGTTCTCAATCTTCCTAACGCTGTGACCCTTTCATACAGTTCCTCATGTGGTGCTGACCCCCAGCCATAAAATTATTTTCATTGCTACTTCATCACGGTCATTTTGCTACTGTTATGAATAGTCATGTAAACATCTGATAGGATGTATTTTCATTGTTAAAAATTGAATATAATTAAAGCATAGTGATTCACCACAAAACAATATGTAATTATATATTGTGAAATATTTATTTCTAATTGCAAATGAAATGTTGTCTTGAAGCATGGTGTAGTATGGCTAAGAGTCTTCATGCTGGGTAGCTGTATGTGGGCTTATCTGCATGTGGGCGGAGCCGCCTGGAGACAGAAAGAGGGGCGGTGGCTCGGTTCTTAAGACCATTGGAAATATGTATTCTGATGGTCTTGGTCTTAGGTGACCCCTGTGTAAGGGTCATTTGACACCCAAAGGGATCTCCACCACAGTTGAAAACCGCTGCTATAGGATCATGTAGACAAGCTCCTTAGATTTTCTGAGAATGTGAATTTTTACAGAGGCAAACTGCCTCGTCTTTCTCACATAGACTGCCTAGTAAGTTTCCACTGCTAACCTTTGAGTCAGTAGCCCAACATTTAACTAGTGAAAAAAAAATCTGCCGTGGGCATTATGCTCATTTAAGAATTATCTATATGGGATCAAATTGATAACGGCAATTGCAAGATGCAGAATAGAAACCCCTTTTAAAAGTAGCTTTACATTCTTCCTGATCATCAATACCACTGAAGAGCTTCCTCCACTCGCCTACTTACCCCTCCCACATAAGGATCCTGATTCTTAACATCTGCGCATGTGCACGCGCAAACACACACACGCCCACACACTGCCCTTTCTGAAATCGCGTTTTATCACCTGCGCGCGAGCCTGTGTTTACAATCCTAGGGGACCTGTTATCTACATTTCCTAAGAGTCCAAAGGAGTGAAACGATAGACAACTCCCGAAGAAAGCCTGATGAAAATCCAATTTCAGAAATGATCCGTTTAGATCACCAGACTGTTAACAAGCCACAGTTACTTCCACATGTTTCATCTGCAGATAGAAAACGGACCCTCTCAACTCTCCTGCCTTTTCAGGACTCACTGGACACTGTGGCAGCATTGCAGATGCAATGTCTGAGGAAAGCAGAGAATCCAAGCCATTACTTTGACTAGTGACTTAGTAGATGGCAACTGTCTTCCGTTGACAATCGTCAGAAGCCTGATGCCAACAGTGGGGAACAGACCACTATACATTATACTTAAGTAGGAGGATTTTAAATACAACCACCTTGAAGAAAGTCGCTACTTTAAGGGATTTTTTGTGTGTGCCTACAGTCATATTTCCATGTATTCCAACATCCATCATGTTGTTTGCTAGATTGTGTCCTTGAACCTTCAACATTGCCTGTTTTCTACATCTGTTGTGTTAAAAAAAATTCTAAGAGAAATAGAACCACTGGTGCTCAAGTAAAATTGCACACGTGATTAAGAGCATAGTGTTCCTGAAAGGTCATCTAGAAACTTCTAACTTTTCTACAGTTTTTTTCTCCTTTTGTTTGTTTCTTTGAAGTGGGCTTGTGTATCACTTAAAGACAAACCGGTCTGTAGTTTTGCATGTTATTTTTCTATTTGTACTCTGTTATTATCCTTCGGTGGCATCACCTCGATTTTGACTCACAGTGACGTGTGGACGGCAGAGTGGATCACTGCCCTGTTCTGCGTCGTACTCAAAGTTGTTTGAGTCCATTGTTGCAGCCATTGCGTCAATCCATCCCTTAAAGACATTGCTCTTCAGCTGCTCCGCCTCTCTGTCCTACGCATGGTGTCCCTTTTCAAGGGCTGGTGTCTCCTGATATCATGAGACTAAGTCTCAACACTCATTCTTCTAAGGAGAACACTGGCTGCACTTCTTCCTGCAGATGTTTGTTCTTTGGGCAATCAATGATACTTCCAATAATTCAAGTGCATTAATTCTATAGAGGTTTCCCTTGCAGATGAACTTTCACTTGCAGATGAGGTGAATGAAAACCCCATGCTTGAACCACACACAACTGAGCCCTCAGCGTGACCTTTTTCCTCTAGAGGTCTTGTGCAGCACACTTGACAATGCCGCGTGTTGCTTGACAACCTCTTCCATGGATGTTGATTGTTCTTTATGACAATGAATGTGCTTACCTTCCTCTCCAGTTTGTCATTCTTCACAGAGTAAGCAATATGATTGTCTGACTCAGAATGGCACCTAGGCGTCCATTCTAATTCACTAATGCCCAGGACACAAATCTTTATGCATACTAATATTGAAAACTTCCAATTTTCCAAGATTGAAATGTTATGTATTCTACATTTGGGTTATTAGGGGTGTGGTCTACATTCTGAGTTTTGCCCTATCAGCAAATGAAGTCCTGAGCACTTCGCTCACCCATAGGATTCAAGTTCGGCTGTGGGTTTAGGACGCAACTCTTCCCTGGTTGAATTTGAGTGACTTCCAACATGAGGGGCTCATCTTCTGGTACAAAATCAATGTCCGGCTGCTCTTCATAAATTTTTTGTACCCAAAAACTTCTCAGAAGATGACCATGCATTCCTTCTTCATAATCTCTTCCCTGTCTGGAAGATTATGACACCTCTACATCATGGGTGACCCTGCTCTTATTTGATAGGCTGGTCACATAGTTTTGAGCCACCACAGTATGACAAAATGACAGATGAATGGTAAATTTATAGTCTGAGAAAGTAAACTTTTAGCAGAACCATTATGTCAGATGGGGACTGCTGGAAATTGAGAAGATTTATGGGCAATAAGATGATGAGTTCAGTTTGGGAGAAATTAAATTTGAATTTTTGGAAAGATGGCATCTGGGGATTATTTAACCAGCATTTGAGGAGTTGGGACTCATCCAACTGAGAGGTCAGTGCTAGAAATAGAGATTTATGAACCATCTGTCTAGAGACAAGGGTTGAAGGCCTGGCTGTGCCTGAATGTGCCCATGGAGAGAACGGGGCAGGTCATTGTCCTTAGCCACAGACCACACTTGAAACTGAACAAGTTGGTTTTGTTACTCATTTTAGCAGCAAAGAATGTACTACCATGGGGAATGTTGGTATTTCAGAAGAGGGTGTCAGAAAGTAGCTATTAAAAGATTAAAGTTCATATTAGGTAATTTAGGGGGGGAGTTTAATGAGTTGAGGTTCAGTCTATATTGGTTGCTGAAAATGGGGACATTTTATAATTTTAGATTTGGTAAATCATATTTACTAGAGGGGTAGAATAGATGACAGCTAAAACTGGAATACAAAAGGAGCTTGGTAGCATCCCGCTGCTAAAAAGGTCAGTTGGTTTAAACACACTAATTCAAAGATTGTTGTTCTTGTTGTCACATGCCATTGAGTCGATTCCAACTCATAGCATCCCTGTGTCAAACAGCGTGAAACACTGCCGGTCCTCACAATGGTCCTTATGTCTGAGCCATTGCTGCCGTCACCATGTTAACCCATCGTGTCAAGGGTCTTCCTCTTTTCCACTGCCCGTCTACATTACCAAGCATGATGCCCTTCTCCAGGGCCTGGACTCTCCTCATAGCATGTTCAAAGTACGGGGATGGATTTTCACTGTCCTTGCCTCTATGGAGCATTCTGGCTGTGCTTCTTTGAAGATAGAATGGTTTGTTCTTTGCCAGTACATGGTACTTTAAATATTATTGGCCAACACCATAATTCAAATGCATTGATTTTTCTTGGACCTTCTTTATTTAATGTACAACTTTATGTGCATATGATGCCATTGAAAATACCCGGTCTTGGGGTGCCTTAGTAATCAAAGTAACATCATTGCTTTTCAACACTTAAAATAGGTCTTGTGCAACCTATTTGCCTAAAACAATGCACCATTTGATCTGTTCATGACTGCTTCCCTGAGCACTGATTGTGGATATAAGCAAGATGAAACCCTTCATAACTTTGATCCACATGATCATGGTCGATTTGAGAAGAAAGCACTGGTGATGTAATAGTTACTTGTTGGGCTCCCAACTGCAAGGTCAGTGGTTCAAAACCACCAGGTGCTCTGTGGGAGAAAGATGAGCTTTCCACTCTGATAGTCAAAGTCTTGAAAACTCACAGTGCCAGTTCTACACTGTCCTTTAGGGTTGCTATGAGTTGGTATAGACTCCATGGCAGTGAGTTCTCTCCTTCATAGTTTGAATGCCTTCCAACGTGGGGGACTCCTCTTGTGGCACTATCTCTGACAATGTGCTGCTTTTGTTCAGTGACTGACAAAGTTTCAAAGCTATGCAAAGGGTTTTCTGTGACTAATTCCTCAGATGTGGACAGCGTATTCCTTCTTTGCAGTTTTTTCTTAGTCTAAAAGCTCTGCTGAAACCCTTCCTTTTGGGGGACCCTGCTATATTTGCAACACCAGCAACATGACTCTCAGCAATAAGGCAACACACAAGCCACTATAGTAAGATAAGTGAATAGACAAATTCAACAATTATAGTCTTGGAAAACCTGTGGGACACTTGTACTTAGTCCCATAGTATCATTATGAGTCAGAATAGACTCAACAGATTCAAAGCTGGAATGTAGTGTCTGTGTGGACCAAAAGATTAGGTCTTAATGGTGAACTGAACGGTTGGGGTACACCCACTCTAGCTCCAAAATACCAGCCATTAAAATCTCCCGAGCCCTGTTCTACTCTGACATATATAAGATCAGCGTGAGTTGGAATGGACTCCTTGATAACTTGGTAGCCTTTGCTCTTGTTTTTATAAGTTATGGTTGGTCACGCTGATTGCCCAGAACAGCGAGAGGTTCAGTAATTCTTATGATTTTGACAATGGTCTTATTTTGTTTGTGTTCGCCTATAATTATATTGTTCTTTTGTGTGTGTGTGGGGGGGAGGGGTTATTGATCCTTCATGGTCAAAAGTGCTTTTAACTGATATTGATGTTCTGTGAAATAATACATATTCAAGAGGTGAACACCAAGGTCTATCTGCAAGCCAGGTCAGCTTGCCACACCTAAACCTAGCTGATCATCTCAGTTAACTCCTGGAGGATACAAATTGCTTCTCTCTCTCCTTTTTATTTTTCCAGGAAGAAAAATAAGGGCAGGATCTTGGGATATTCCCCCTATTTGGATGCCCCCCACCCCACCCCCCACAAATGAAACCTAAAAGAGAAAAGCTTAGAGGGTCCAACATCAATACTTCTGCTTTTCGGAGAAATGTGCACACAAGCACAGCAGCAATACCGAAATTACCTCGTGATGGGATTTATTTGGGATTCTCATGTACTATGGTGGAAGGGGAGAGGAGCACATACAGGGCACATAGACCGTGTCTCTGCTGAGTATGTTTCATTGGGTTCACTGGATAGGTCTGTTCAGTCCAGGCAATGGGACCCTGATAGAGTCCACAATTCATAAGCAGTATAACCTGTTTTCAAGATTCTTGTATCATTTAAAAAAAAGTTACTATAATGTCAAGAAATCCTCGTATCTGGCTTTTAGTGTAACTTTCCATTACCAATGTGTTCTGATCCATTCTGCCCAGTGGCATTTGATTTGTTCCAGTTAAACATGGATGTTATTAGCCTTACCTCTTGCTTAGATTCACAAGAGATTCTGTTCCAATTTCTATATAAATGCACCACTACACTTCCAAGAACATTTTCCAGACTTTGATTTCTCAGATCAGATATTTAAAGTCCCTGCAAACACCATGCTTACTCCTTCCCCCACCCCTTCTGTAGCAGGTTCTACACATTTGCATGAGATGGGAATCTGGCTCCTAAAAACCAAATAATATACTGTTTCTTCATTTGAATGTGACTTTCTTTTGATCTTAACCCACATGCTTCCATTGTGAGGTCTGTTGTTATTCAACGCCCTCCATCTTGGCACCGTGGGGATCTCAGTGCCTCTTTCCTCTCAAGCCCAGATATGATTCAATGCCCAGGCACATTTCCTGTCACTGTGCTCGCCAGAGATGTGAGAAACCCAGCCACTCCGCAGCCTCATTTCATCTCCTTTGGAATTCCCATTGCTTGTCAGGATGAACTCGGGGTGATGGAAGTTCAGAGAGGGCAACCAGGCACAGAGCACTCTCCTCTGCAGTGTTCCTGGCCATGTCCCTCAAGCCTTTCCAGGCCATTTTCCCCTGGGAAAAGCCCTGGTGAAGAATGTGCAGTGTGTGGGTGTTTTCAAATCAGGACTTTAAACCTATTTCTTTGATGGTTCCATTCGTTATGCTCATTTTGATCTTGCCGTTGAAGTTGGGAAGACGGTCTCATACAGTAGGCGCATGATTGCCATAATGGGACTATTGTTTCTGTGTTTCTTTAGACGAATAAAGGAGGCCTGTGGACAGCTGGTCCAATGCAAAGCTCCTCCCCTTATCTGCGTGCCTTTTATCATGTTATAAGTGGCTGCGAGCCATCCTCTGCCCAGTTGGACGATTTCTTTGTAGATGAGGAATCAAATCTGTGTCGTTTTAGCCCCTAATAGATATGCATAAGGCATATAACATCATTGTCATTTAAATAAGGTCCTTTTATGCTGCTCTTACTGATCTCAGTTCATGAATGGCTCTGCACTCTCTTTTTCCCAGTAGCTTAGAGGTAGCCCTGTAATTCACCATGGCCGTGTGGCATATGCGGACGTTTCCTGCCAATGTCAGAGTTACTTGTGATTTGTCAACAGCTGACACCATTAATAAAGGATTTACACATATCACGAGGAATGTCTATGTACTACTTAAATTTATGCTACTTGGTTAAATTTAATGTTGTGGCAATATAGTTCAGAACTTTCATTTGAGCTCTTCTGGGGCAAATTTGCCCTTAAATGAGAACATATGGAAGAGAGAGATGCCAGGTGCTTCAGATCAGAAACATTCCTTGCCCCGTGGATTACAGTATATTTGACATAATAAAGCAAAATTCATTAACTCTGAGGGGGCTATCTTTGTACCTGACATTAGCAGACTAATTAATCTCAATAATTGCCTGTTACTCAAATGAAATGTGTTTCCACAGCCACCAGATGTGTCTAGAACCTGCCTCTTCACTGCAGTTGCTTGGACTTTTACAACTTCCTAAAATTCCACGCATACTGAGCTCCCGAACTTGTATTTCTCTTCAGTCCTTCAGCCAGGAAGTTCAAACGGGAATTCAGAGATGGGGAATGAATTACTACTTTCCATATCGAGAAGGTGCCTATGTACCCATGAATCCATACCCAGAAGGATACACAAGACATGTTAATCTATTGGGATGTTTATTTTATGGCAGGACATGTTCTTGGAAATCTCTCACAAGTAGGTCTGCTGTACATGTCCAACCTCATTAAGTGAAAACCTCACATCCAGTAGATAAAGTGGTGGAATCAGATGAATGAAGCTGTATGAAATCAAATGAAACTGTGAGAAGCAGCCACTTCGTATTCCTCTATATCTCGATTTATTTTCCCTATTAATTTGCATGGGTGTCTTTTTTCATATATTTAGTTAAATTTTATTTCCATAATGCTGCTTTTAGAATGTATTTTAACTGGTACAAATTAGAAAGAAGATCAATTGGTATTTGAAGTTTTGGGACCCAGGGTCATATGACATTGGAAAATCTTTTTTCAGCAGATTAACGCTGTGAAATACATCAGTAATCCACATTAAAATTCAGAATAAAGAAAACTGCTTAAATTAGAAATATATTCTATAAATATAGTTATCTAATTTCTTTTCTTTCTATTTTTTGCTAGGAGGTTCTGCTTAGATACACATATTTTAAAACCAAATTTAGGTAACGAATCTAAATGAATATAATTATGTATTATTTATAACAGTTTCTGTTAAGCTGCAGAAGAAACCCACTTTTTCAATGTAGCACCAGAAAAAACATAACAAGAAACTTATTAAATATTGATCTATTTTGAAAAAATATTAATCTAAATAAAATTATGTTATATGTCTGTAGCACATACACATTATAGTATTTGAAGATAGCATAAAATTACATTGTAAAACTCTTCAGAGCAAGTTTTATGAAAATTAAATTAAGATAATAGCCATAGTATATTATCTATAAAACAATAGAGTTTGTTATCACTATTTATAAGGATTTTGGATCACTAGACTAAATTATACATCTCTTATCACAATCCATACATCCATTCATTGTGTCAAGCACATACATTTGTTGCCATCACCATTCTCAAAACATTTTCTTTCAGCTCCTCATTTTCTGCCTCCCCTCCCACCCTTCCTCCCTTATGAACCTTTGATGATTTATAAATTGTTGTTTTGTCATGTCTTACACAGTCTGATGTCTCCCTTCACCCACTTTTCTATTGTCCATTTTCCCCTAGGAAGGGGGTTATATGTAGATCATTGCGATTGGTTTTCACTTTCTCCCCCACCTTCTCTTTCCCATCCTAGTATCCCTACTCTCATTATTGATCCTGAGGGGTTCATCTGTCCTGGATCCCCTGTGTTTCCAGTCTTATCTGTATCAGTGTACATCCTCTGTTCTAGCTGAATTTGTAAGATAAAATTGGGATCATGATAGTGGGAGGGAGGAAACATTAAAGAACTAGAGGAAAGTTGTATGTTTCATCAGTGCTATACTGAACCCTGACTGACTTGTCTCCTCCAAGCAACCCTTCTGTAAGGGGATGTCCATTTGCCTACAGATGGGCTTGGGGTCTCCACTCCACACTCCCCCTCATTCACAACGATATGACTGCTTGTTCTTTGATGCCTGATACCTGATACATCAGCCCCTCATGTTCACATAGGCTGGTGTGTTTCTTCCATGAGGGCTTTGGTGCTTAGCTAGATGGCTTCTTGTTTATCTTCAAGTCTTTAAGACCCAAACACTAAAAAAAAAAAAGACCCAAACACTTTAACTTTTCATAGCCAGGCACCATCAGCTTTCTTCACCAAATTTGCTTATGCACCCATTTGTCTTCAGCAATCATATCTGGGAGGTGAGCACACAATGATAACGATTTTTTCTTCTTTGATGCCTGATAACTGATCTCTTTGGCACCTCCTGTTAATATCCCTTTTAACCAATTTTAAAGTCACAGCTTTTAATATGTTGTATGATCTTTCCCATTGATTTTTTTTCTCTTTTTTCCTAGTCATTATTGCTGGTCTATTTTAGTTGTTTTTGCTTGCTTCCTGTTTGTATTTTCCATGATTTTCTATATATTAGGGGTATCCACCCCCTAAAATTGGATTTTTTCAAAGCTATATATTTAAATTTGTTTATAAAATAACCATTTCACCTTCTAAGTACTCTCCATTACATTTAATACATTTGTCAAATCTGTCATTCAAGTCTTGGAAACATTTTTCTAATTCTTCTGCATGGGTGGCTGACAGCACCTCCCTCATTTTTTTCTTCACCTCTTTCATAACATCAAATTGCTGTCCTTTCATGTCCCTCTGCATTCCAAGGAGCAAAAAGAAGTTGTGTGGAGTGAGTAAGTGCCTGGGGCAAGAGAGACATGCTTTTCTTTTTGCCCCAAACTGGCACATTGAGGTGGCACAACCAGACTCCCGCATGCCACAAATCAGACCTTTTTTTGTCACACTGTTATGTTATCTTTTCAGAAACTCCAAATATAAAGCTTGATTAACAGTCTGACCTCGGGAAACAAACTCCCAATGCAATATCCTACTCACATCAAAGAAACAAATGAGCATCAGCTTTTGGGGAGTACTCCCTCATATGAATTCCAGGGTAGGTAAATCCCTAGACAGGTACTGGGTTAGTCATTACCTAGAAGAGAGTCTTGTGGTTGAATCCATGCAAAAATATAATTCAAATGTCTATTTAAAAAAATCCCAAATCTAGCCCTCAACCTATCTCTGCACTCTCTCTCTCTCTCATTTTGTAAAACATTCCATCCAGAGCCCATCCCTCTAATCTTTCTGTTTTGGGTTTCCTGTATCGACCCCATAATATTGTACTTGAAACTTCTGGTTAAGTTGCTCCCCCATCCAATGACCTGAATGCTACTTGAGTTAGTTAGTTTCTTGTGTCAGCCTGGCCGATAAACACATGGGTGTAATTTAAGGGTGGAGAGATAAATGGCTCAGTGAGCCTCGCCTTTTGAGTTTTGGGGTCTCTTGCTTTTCGATGGTCAGACCAGTGTGCAGCTTCCATAGCCAGTTCTCTGCTTCAGCTTGCAAGGCTCACTTCCTGCAAGACCTCCCCAAGAAGAATCCACATGGACCTACCCCGATACAGCCCTGGGTGCTGGAGCAGCGGTGTGAAGACCCCTGCCAGCACTGAGATGCTTACACATTCACTGATTTGGCTCTCCTCCTGTAGTTGGCATCATACTTTGTGTTTTGTGAGATGAAGGAGAACTTTGTGGATTGGTGTCGGATGTATGGGTTAATGTTGGCCTTGTGGGCTTGGGCAGCACTGGTTTGGGATGTTTTCTTGATGTGCACTTACCCTTTATATAAAACTCTCTCTTATACATGAGTTTCTGTGGATTTGTTTCTCTAAAGTGCCCAGACTCACACACTGCTCATCATCAAGACCCAGTCACAAACCTTAGGCTAACCATGACTTCCTTCTGAAACCTTAAACAACTGTAACCCAATGGAATCCCTCTTGTCTCTCATGTGATATTGTTTGTATATATTTTGTGGCCAGATTAGCAGAGCAAATGGGAGATTATAAGGGGAAAATGACCAAAAAAATAAAACCACAGAGAAAAGCTCACTTATTTTTGTAGTTTCAGAATCGCTCTAGGAGCAGAAAAGGATTATATGTTGAAATTGGGAGAACTTTGTTTTTTTTGGTCTTTCTTGAGCATATAAAATATTATAGACCATTCATAAATATTTTATTAAGTTAAAACATGAGTGAATAGGTAGATTAATGAAAGCAAGGCTCTGTGCCAGGTACTTTGATTAATTAATTAAATTTATACCTTGCCTCAAAGAATTTGCAATATGAAAGGGAAGATAAACTCTTTGTAATTTTCTCTAATAGAAAACAGGATGGCCATAATATAATAAATTACCTGGGAGTTGAAAGATGAGAAAGACTAATTATGACTACCTCAACAAAAGCCTCCTACAGAAGACAGGGTTTGGGTTGATTTTGAAAGATTATGTAGGATTTACAAGGTGCAATGCTGGAGGAACCTTCCAGAAGAACATTCCAGGAGAGACATGGTGCTGATCAGAGATATGGAGGGCTGTGAGCTATCGGTTTTACTCCTGCAGACTCAGCACA
Source organism: Tenrec ecaudatus (assembly GCF_050624435.1). Taxonomy (NCBI): domain Eukaryota; kingdom Metazoa; phylum Chordata; class Mammalia; order Afrosoricida; family Tenrecidae; genus Tenrec; species Tenrec ecaudatus. The sequence goes on from NC_134534.1 coordinate 170,097,412, forward strand.
ATGCCCGCCTTGCAGAGGTCGTGTGCTTCGAAAGGGTAGAAAAAAATTGGCTACTACAAGAGTCCATTGAAGAGATAAGAAATAAGTTTTAAAAAGCAGATTCAGTAGGTTATGGGTGACAATCCATTTGCAGTGTCCCTAAGTGAATTAAGCCTCTGACAAATCCCCTGCGCCCACTGGCTAGGAATGTGGATAGCCGTCTTCTCTATCAGACATAGCATTGGAAAGCGGGGGAATGCAGATGTAGTGAGGTTGAAATGTAACACCTTATCATGTGTTCTCCCTTTTGACTAATTTTTAACTTTGTTCTAGTCTTTATTATGTTCTGCTTTCTTATGGACTTGGTTTATTTTTTGTCTCTTTATTTTGCTGACTTTTGGGATATGATTTACTTTACTTTATATGAACAATATTCACGTTATGTAAACCTTAGAGACTGTTACTGGGTTCATAGTTTATTAGCATTATGGCTGGGGAGGTAGAGGAAATGGAGACATAATAATCGCGAGTACAAGAATGGAAAAACCTTCGGAAATTGATTGTAGAGACGATTGTACAACCCTATGTTTAAACCATTGAATTGTATGGATATATATATATATATATATATATATATGGGATTTTCACTGACTGATGGTTAGAAGTAGATAACCAGGCTTTTCTTCCTAGTCCACCTTGGCCTGAACGCCTCCCTGAAATTAGTCCAGCATGATAGCAATGTGCAAGCCTCCTTGGACAGATGTGTGGTGGGTGACTGCTTATTACCCTAAAGGTTGGCAGTTCAACACATTTGGTGGCACCATGGAAGAAAGGCCGGGTGGTCTGCTTCAATAATGCTTGCAACTAAGACATCGCTGAGCAGCAGTTCTCTGTGATGTAAGTAGTTTCCATGAATTGGAAAGACCATTGATGGCAATGGGTTTGGTTTTGAATTTTGTGGAGGAAAGAGAAGAGAGACTCTAGGATGTGAACAAGGAAAATTCTGAACAGATTAACAAGTGATTAAAAAATTAGCACCATTCTTTGGCTGCCATGTATATTCATAATTATCTAAAATTGAAATTTTCTTTCTGATAATGTTTTGCCTTTATATGCCTTTCCAGATATTAAGGGCATACCCAAAACATTGTTTGTGAAAGTTTTAAATAAGTTCTATAGAACATGGAAATGATTTCGGGTTATCAGCCAATTGACCAAAGAGAGGGGTTAGTGATCTGAGAGATGACAGAATACTTCCTAAACCTAGTCAGGACTGCTGTGGACAAATGTAATGCTTGTGTTTTCAGAATGCTTAGATAATTTGTTACTCTATTCACCTCTCTGAATACTGGAAATCCAGTCACCCTAGAGTTGATTCTAACTCGGGGCAATCTTCCCTGTGTCACAGTAGAGCCATGTTTCTTAGGTTTTTGGAAATAAGTCACCTAGACTTTCTTCCAGGCTACCTCGGGGTAGACTTGAAGCACTGATATATTTCAGATACCAGTTGAGCCTTGTGAGGATGGCACAGGGTCAGGCAGTGGTTCGTCCTCTTGTACACAGGGTCGCTGGAGTTCAGAACAGGCTCCTGGCACCTAACAACAACCATCAAGCCTGCTAACTATCGGCACCACCCAGAGACTATATTGACAGACAAAGAGGGAGTAGATTACTTGGGCAAGACCAAATAGCTTCCTGTGGATGTGGCTTGGATTAGATAGCTGGGTTTCCTGGTGATTCAACTAATGGTCTTTCAGTAGGTACCATTCCATTGCCTGGTGAGACTCACAGAGTCTTCTCTTGGAGATGGCCCTGCACAAATCATGCGTCCTTGACAATGAGGAAATTTGAGTCCGGCCCTGGCATTTCATTCTGCCAAGCAAGGCTGTGGAGAAATGGACTAAGTACTTCTAAAAGCAAGCAACAATTTTAAGAAAATCACCGTTCAAATGCTGGGGTTCTCCAAGTGACTATGAATATGTCTCACAGCATTATATTGGGTGATAATTTTCTTCTTGAATGTGCAATGATTCCTGTTAGATTAACTTTATAATCTAAAGCGTACTAAATTGTTATTACAGCTTGGCTTCTTCCACTTAATTTTATTTTACTACCTAGGTTATAGGCTCCATGTTGTAGTTGACATTTTATTTCATTTAAAACAAGGTTTATTCTGATTATTGGTTAGCATCCTCTATATTACTCGTAAGCAGGCTTCTTATGGCCACAGAATCCCACAGGGGCAGTTGTACCCTGTCCCACCAGAGTCACTATGAGTCAGTGTTGACTCAGAGGCATTACAGGGAGTTTGAGTGAGTATTTGGGGCCAAGTTAGAATAAGCCAGGACACCAGGCAGTTCAGTTGTCTGCGTTTTATATTTCTAAAGGATGGAGCTTTCTTTTATTTTTATAGTAGTCAGATACTCAGCTCTATTGATAACAAAATATCCATATTTCAACATTACCCTTACTTGCTATTTTTTCATATTAGTTAACAAAGGATTGGTGCGACATCTCTTCGTTTTCTTTCTACTACGATTTCAAAGGTATTTTCTGGACAAATTTTCTTTCATTATTTTGAACCGTTTCACCTAAGTCATTATCACTATCTTCTTCCAAGAACATTGGTTTGATTTTGTAGGAATGTATAATTTATGCAACCACAAAATACAAGCTACTTAGTGGTCTCAAATAGTAACCATTGTCTATTATTTACTTGTTTAAATATTTTTTACTGGTCATTCACTTAAGGTCCACTCATTCTTTCTACTTAGCTTATTAAAAAGAAAGTAAGAGAGAGAGAGAGACAGAGAGAGAGAGAGAGAGAGAGAGAGAGAGAGAGAGAGAGAGAGAGAACTATTTTCCTCAAGTTAATTCTGATTCACGGTGGTCACCCCGTATGCTAAAGAGTAGAACTGAGCTTTGTCGGGTTTTCTTGGCAATAATTTTTGCAGACACTAATCACCAAGTCTTTCTTCTTTGATGCCTCTGGGTATATTTGAAATGTCAACTTTTAATATACCAAATAAGCACCAAATATTTGTGTCACTCAGTTTATAAGTAGGATTCTATTTGGCTGTCTTATTTCTTGATAAAAATGATGTTGATATTATTCAACTTTGATCAGAGGAGAATCATCAGAGACTTAACCACGTGGGGATCCTGCAAATGGATTCTGGCCTTCCACTGTCATTCATAGGCTTCTGCAAACCGGGGGTACACAATTTAAGCTCCGATACCATTCTCACCTTTAGATTTTGGATTTTATACTTTACAATGCTTGAGTCATATAGGCTGGTGTGTTGCTTCCATGTGGACTTAGTAGACTTCACTAAAATAGCTGCTGGTCTTTAAGACCACAGAAGCTATTCTTTCTGATATCCAGGCACCATCTTGTTTTTTCACTACAGTTTCCTCTAGCAACCATATCGTCAATGATCTTTTCATAGGGGGTGATCATGGAGCAAGGCCAGGCCATAAGCATTAATTGTTCTGAGATTGAGGGTAGCATTAAGTGTTAACCCCAAATGCCTCACGCATATATGGTTTATGTATGTCTCTGGTTCACTTTAGAGACATCATTATCATTGTATGATTGGTAACTTTATAAACCATTCCCCCGGGTAAGAAGATTGATAGTATAATTAATTTAGTCAAGGATATAGAATTTAAAACACTGTTGAGAAAAGAATATTATGTTAGTATAGGCCAGCTTCAGACTGCAATGCATGAAATGTTGACTTGTACCAATTAAACATAAGTGAATGAACATTCTTGCTACAAACAATGGGAGTTGGTGATAGGGCCAAACCTTCAACAACACTCATTCACAAAAACAGAACTATGCCTACCACGTTAATACATGTCCTAACAAAGCAAGGAGGGCATTAAAATAGTAAATGCATGCTAGTTTCAGGCCACTGCTCATTGGGCACCCTCAGAACAAGAGATCTGAAACAAAGTCCCATGGTCGCCAGTTACATAACCTTGGGATAGCGATGATCTGCCTCCTCTCACACTAGGGTGTTTCACCGTAAGTCCAAGGAGTATATTGGTTCCTTAAATGTGAAACACATGAGTTTGAGGTAAATCTCAGTTCTCTTAAAGGGGTGTCCACATAGAATCCTTTCGGTACGGCCTTGAGGGTTATGACTAGTATTTCTATCAGACAGAGAACATTGTAAATCTTCATTATAGCTAGGTTAAAATGTACTACCTTATTATTTGATATCCCTTTTGACCAACCTTATAAAGTTATTTCAATTTTTGATCTTGCCTGCTTTTTTATTGAAGTTTTTCTATGTTTGGTCCAGTAATTATTGTTTGCTTCTTGTTAGTATTTTGAATGATTTCTGTAAATAAAATCTGGGATAAGTAGAGCTAAAGAAACAGTAACTGGGTTGATAGCTGCCAAGGGTCATGGCAGGGGAGGATGGAGGGAAAATGAGAAGCTAACAAGTATGAGAAGAAAATATTTTGAACTTGACTGTGGTGATGATTGCATAGATCTTCTCAATATGATTGAGCAATTTAGTTGTATGATATGTGAAGTACATGCAAATAAAACCATTTTTAAAATGTATGTTTTTTTTAACTCATTTTGTTAGGGGCTCGTGCAACTCTTACCACAATTGATACATACATCAATTGTGTAAAGCACATTTGTACATTCAATGCCATCATCATTCTCAAAATATTTGCTCTCCACCTAAGCCCCTGGCATCAGCTCCTCATTTTTCCCTTCCCTCCCCGCTCACCCTCCCTCATGAACACTTGATAATTTATAAATTTATTAATTTATAATTTATTATTTTGTCATATCTTACACTGTCAGACATCTCCCATCACGCACTTTTCTGTTGTCCATCCCCAAGGGAGAAGGTCACATGTATATCCTTGTAATTGGTTCCCCCTTTCCAAAACACTCTCCCTCTACCCTCCCAGTATCACCACTCACACCACTGGTCCTGAAGGGATCATCGCCCTGGATTTCCTGTGTTTCCAGTTCCTATCTGTACCAGTGTACATCCTCTGGTCTAGACAGATTTGTAAGGTAGAATTGGGATTATGATAATGGGGTAGGAGGAATAATTTGGGGACTAGAGGAAAGTTGTATGTTTCATCGTTGCTACATCACACTCTGACTGGCTCGTCTCCTCCCTGAGACCCTTCTGTAAAGGGATGTCCAGTGGCCTACAAGTGGGCTTTGGGTCTCCAATGTACACTCCACCCCTCATTCATTATGATAAGAATTTTTGTTCTGATGATGCCTGAAAACAAATCCCTTTGGCACCTCATGATCACACAGGCTGGTGTGCTTCTTCCAAGTGGGCTTTGTTGCTTCTGAGCTAGATGACTGCTTATTTACCTTCAACCCAGATGCTATATCTTTTGATAGCTAGGCACCATCAGCTTTCTTCACCACATTTTCTTATTCACCCGCTTTGTCTTCAGTGGTTGTGGCAGGAAGATGAGCATCATAGAATACTAATTTAATAGAAGAAAGTATTCTTGCATTGAGGGAGTAATTGAGTGGAGGCCCAATGTCCTTCTGCTACCTTAATACTAAACCTATAAATATATGCACATAGATCTATTTCCCCATCCTCATATATAATATATTTGCATGTGTACATGTACATACCATTATTTAGACCTCTATATATACCCTTTGCCTCCTAGGTCTTTCGACTATTTCCTTAATTTTCCTCTTGTCCCACTATCATACTCAGTCTTCATTTGTGTTTCAGTAATTCCTCTAGGTTACATTACCCTTGATCATGCCCTACCAGGCCTCCTATACCCTCCTCACCACCGATTTGGATCACTTGTTGTTCCCTTGTCTCTGGGTTTGTTAATACCACTACTGTCCCCCCTCTCCCATGTCCCCCTGGAACTGTAGGTCCCATTGTTTTCTGCTCCAGATTATTCATCCAGCCTATCTTATTTAGACAGACCTGCGGAGATAATAACATGCACAAAAACAAGACAGAGAAAAACCAAGCAACGACATACAACAAAACATCAACAACAACAAACCAATGACCAAAAAACCAAAAACAAAACACACACAACAAGAAAGAAAAGCTTGGAGTTAATTCAAGGATTGTTAGTTGGCCTTTAGGAGTGTGGTCCAGTCTAGTCTATTGGGGCACCAAGCCCTGGCCTCAAAGTCCACCTTCAGCATTCTCTGGGCACCTCGCCACTCCATTCCCTTGCTGTTCTGTTGCACCCCCTTAGTGTTTTCCACGGTGTGATGAGATCAGATCAGGCGCAATTCCCACACTGTGTCTCCGGTGTTGTCCTCTGTAGGGCTATAGGTCTCTCAGGGACGTCATATCTCATAGTGGGGGCGGCCATGTGATTCTCTCTGTAGACTGTCTGCTCTGAGTGGGAACATTGTCCTCAAGGCCTGGTAGGCCAGGATGTGCTCCACTCTCTCCTCCTCCCCATTCATCTGTTACCATGTGTTCCTATCAGATATGTCCCTCATCCAGAGCTGCAGAATCAATGCCGCCCTTTGAAATAAATTCTATTGGGGGGGGGAGCAGGTGTCCACATAGTAATTGGGATTGGACCCGGCCCCTCAGACCTCTCCACTGATTCCCTACTACACGCCGGCATGTTGCATTCACATCTTGGAGCACTGGGTTTAAGTCTGGTCCCTCTTTTCCTGTGGAGATATAAGCAATTACCTCCCCTTGGGTGGGTTATTGCCCTGTGCCCCTGCTACCCATTTCTTTTTTATTATTATTATTTTTCCTTTCCCCACCTCCTTTTTAGTTGGCTACCACATGTGTCCCTGTGTTTGTTGTGGTCCCTGCCACACGACCTGGCCCTCACCCAGGAATGTTTTTCCTTATGCACCTTTTGCATTTTTTAAGCTTACCTCAGCAGATTCATGCTGTACTTGTCCTTTTGTGCCTGGTTGATTTTGCTTTGCAGGATTTCCTCGAGTTCTTCCCATGCAGCGATGTGCTTCATACATTCGTCACTGCTTTTTAGCGATGCATAGTACTCCATTGTTTATATATACCACAGCTTTTTAATCTACTCATGAGACGATGGAAATTTGGGTTGTTTCCAGCTCCTTGCAATTGTGAACTGTGCCGCAATGAACACTGGAGCACAGATGTCTGGTCTTGGTTTGTTTATTCCCTCTTCTGGGTATATTTCGAGTAGGGGGATTGCTGGGTCATATGGTAACTCAATTTCCATCTGTTTTAGATATCGCCAGATCGAGTTCCATAGTGGCTGTACATACTTATAGGTCCACCAGCAGTGGATAGAGATCCTGTCTCCCCACAGCCTCTCCAACACTTGTCGCTTTCTCATTTTTTGAAATGGGCAATCTTTGAGGGCGTCAGGTGGTACCTCATTGTTGTTTTAATTTGCATTTCTCTTATGGATAAAGATCAGGAAAATTTTCTCATATGTTTGTTGGCCATTCGGATTTGTGCCCCTGTGAAACTTCTGTTCAGGTTCTTTTCCCACCTCCTCAGTGGGAAATTATTTTTTTCATTTTGGAAGCTAACAGAGTATTGTAGATTTTAGTAATAAGGCCTTTGTCTAATGTGTCATTGCTAAAGATGTTTTCTCAGTCTGTGGACTCTCATTACTCTCTTGGTGAATTCTTTCAATGTACACAGGCATTTTACCTACAGTGTATCCCATTTGTCAATTTGTGCCTCCTCTGTGTTTGTGTCCTTCCTTATTTCTTGTAGCCTATGTATTCCCTGTGGCAAAGTTCTCAAGTTGGTCCCAATTCCCTCATTGATGACCCCAATAGTTTGGAGTTTAATTTCAAGGTCTGTGATCCACCTTGAATTTCTTCTTGTGCATGGAGTGAGATATGGATCTTGCTTCATTTTTTGCAGGTAAATATCTGTTTTTTCCATCACCATTTGTTAAAGAGGGCATCTGCTTCCCATTGGATATTTTTGGGGCCCTTATCAAAGATCAGTTGTCTGTATGCTAATGATTTTATTTCTGGGTTTTCAGTTCTTTTCCATTGGTCTGAGTATCTGTCATTGTATCAATACCACGAATTGAGAATCTTGCAGATATAGCAAATTAGAGATAATAATGATATTTTTTTCTTAGAAAATTTATTTTTCACACACTTCTCCCCACCCCACCAACCTACTTCACACTTTGTTTCAGCTCTGAACTGGCCATCCTAAACTCACAAGGGTATTACCCCTAATTGGTTTTTGCTTTGTCTTGTTTTTAAACTCATCATCACTGGTTGCTTTGTTTGTATAAACTAACCTGCATACACAATGATTTTTTTTCCCAATTCTCCAGAAGTATTGGGAGGAGGTAATTAAAGCAGTCTGTTTCCCCAGAACGTTCTGTCCCCCCGCCCCTTTATTATTAGATGTGATGACAAATTGCCTCAAACATGGTGGCTTAAAACCACAGAGGAGGATTATTCCACAGCTCTAGGGGCCAGAGGTCTGGAATCAAGGACTCAGCAGGCCTGACTCCCTGGAGAGGCTCTGAGGGATCTGGTACCGAATGCTTTTCTCCTAGCATCTAGTGGCTGCCAGCAATCCTTGGCTTTTCTTTGCTAGTGGCTGCTTCACATCAATCTCTGCCTCCATCTTTTCTTGTCCTTACCAATGTTTTCTCCTAACCTGTATTCTATAAGGACATGTATTTGAGATAGTCTCTTCTTGAGATTTCCTACTCCAATTAGATCTGGGGAAAAAACAAAAACAAAACGCTTTTCTCAAACAAAATCATATTCAAAGGTATGAGTGGACATAGCCCCTCGGAGTCACCACTCAATGTCATTCTCTGAGACTGTGCAGATCAGGTGTTTGTCCACTCCTGAAAGGGCAGCCCCAGCTCCTTTTTCTATCTGGAGAGTGGACTAGTATCTGCTTCTAAACCCTTGTCTACACGCCTACAAGTAAAGCTACAGGTGGCCCCAGGCCTTCCCAGTAAAGAAGTCCCCACATCCCAGTAAGCTAGGCTCTGACTGTCCCTAGATTCAAGCAAGGTAATCCCCAACAACCACAGCAAGCCCCAGCATGAAGAATCCCCCCTTCCCTGACACTATGCAAGAACGGCTCTGGCCATCCCAGCTAGCCAGCAGAACTCAACTGTCCCACTTCCAATCTCCAAATGAGTAGCAAAACCACAATGCCATGGAAAAAACAGTCAATCACAGTACATACACCAAACCAGGAAAAGTAGCCACAAACAACTATACAACACAAACCTCCAGGATTTCTCTGAAGAAGAGGCCCTTGAATTTAAGAAATAGAATTCGGAAGAATGGTGGTTGGAAGAATTAATTGAAAAATAGAATGAGGAGCTGATACCAAGGGCTCAAGTAGAAAGAAAATGTTTTGAAAATGATGATGGCAACAGATGTACAAATGTCCTTGACACAATGGAGAAATGTATGGATTGTGATGAGAGCTGTAAGATCCCCCAATAAATTGATTCATAAAAAAAGAAAAATAGAAACCCTACACTAAATAGATCTCCAGAAGAGAAATAATAAAATAACAGAAATAGAAAACTTCAAGGAAAAAAATGCATCATGAGAGACTAAATAAATATGCTTACATGCCATCACTGTGACTTGAACTGTTTTCAAATGTCTTAATCATATTTGAGTTGTACCAGTTGCTAATTCTATCCATAGGAATTGGAGGATTAAGTGATTTAGAACTGAGTAGCTTGCAAACAAAACAAAGTATCAAGTAGACCGACGGAAAGTACATTAGCCACATTCTCACCATTAGCTTTGTACTCTAGAAATACTCTGGCTACAGAATCTGGTTTGTTTAGCACCTAGAAATATAAGAGTTGTATGAGCCCCGAATAAAATGCTTTAAAAAAAGAGAAATACTTGACATGAATTTTCAAATGACCCACTGTGATGGTAACAATCACTTGCCTTCTTTTGAGATAAGAAATTACACCTTTACAATAACAATCATCTCATGAAGCATAAACTGTAGTTCTCTTATTTATGGTGACCGCAGATGTGACAATTCCATTATCTAAAATAGTTTTGTTTCTACTATAGATACAGGATATATATCAATAGCTGTTTGATGGCTTCACAGGAAATCCCATCATGGCGTATGACCACCCTATGTTAGTTCATATCCTGGCCTGCCCAACTTGACATGAAATCTAAGTAGTGTACCATATGGTATTTTCAATTTCCTCAGATTTATGTGAAAGCTGGATAAGGGACCCCAGAGAATAATTGTTGCACTTGAATCATGATATTGGAGAAGAATATTGAATGTACCATGGACTTCCAGAAAAACAAAGTCGGTCTTGGAGGACTTACAGCCCAAATGTCTTTAGACAGCAGTTCTCAACCTTCCTCATGCCTTTACTCTTTCACACAGCTGCTCATGGTGTGGTGACCCCAACCATACAGTTATTTTCATTACTACTTCATCACTATCATTTTGCTACTGTTATGAATCATCATGTAAATATCTGATATGCAGGATGTAGTCTCATTGTTCCAAATTGAACATAGAGCATCATGATTCATCACAAAGCAATATGTAATTATATATTGTGAAATCTTTATTTCTAATGACAAGTGAAATATTGTCTTAAAGCATGGTGGAGTATGGATAACAGTCTTCATGCCGGGTACTCATAGGTGGGCGTATCTGTATGTGGGCGGACCCACCTGGACACGGATAGAGGAGTGGTGTCTTGGTTCCTAAGACCACCAGAAACATGTGTTTTCCGATGGTCTTAGGTGACCCTTGTGAGAGGGTCATTCGACCACCAAACAAGCTAGGATGGTGAGACTTCTTGTCACATACATCGACCTGATACCAGGCAGGCAGTGTTTGGTTCTGTGGTACAAAACGTGGTTGTGAGTTTAAACCGACTTTGGAGATCAGAGTGGTTATGTCTTAGGCATTGAGAGTTTTTAATTTCTGATTAAGAAAATTTTAAAACTAGAAACACACAAGTTCCTCGATGATATGATTTAGTGCAGCTAAACAAATACTTTGTAAAAGAGTTTAATCTTACACCGAAGAATCCCTGGTGACACAGTGGTCAAGTGCTTACCTACTAACTGAAAGGTTGGTGATTTGAGTCCACCAAGCAGCTTTGAGGGAGGAAGGCCTGGCAGACTTCCCCTTAAAAGTCACAGCCTAGAAAACCCTATGGGGCTAGTCTCACTTATCATGGGGTCACTGTAAGCCAGAATCTGCTTAGCAGCACCCAACAACAGCATCATAATGATAATAGCCATCTTCCATCCGAAGGCAGTGGTAGAATTCTTGCCTTCCGCGTGAGAAGCCCTGGGTTGATTCCCAGACAGTGCACCACTGCACAGCAATCGCTTTAGTCAGTGGAGTTTTGGATGTTGCTGGGGTGCTGGCCAGGACTCGGTGGGCCTTCTAGACTAACGCTGGTTTATGGCCCATCACGTGGATGGCCACTGTGTTCCATTATACACAAAGCTTCTATTGAGATGAGCTGAACTAACAGAGACAAACAACAACAGTATTGCATTAGCATAGGCTAGAGTTGGGAAGTTAGTTGGAAGGGTCGAGGCGGATACAGAGGTTGTTTTTATGAGGGTTGACTTACATATTTCTAGTGTGCTATTAATACTAACCCCTGCCCCCCCCAAAAAAAAGCTTTTCCAAAGTTTAGACTTTGAGATAGTTAAAGTTTATTGTGCCAACCTGGCTGATAAACACATGTGGGGTTAGTTGAAGAACAGAGAGATAAATGGTGAGCCTTGCCTTTCTAGTTCTTGGGTCTCTTGCTTTCTGATGGTCAGACCAGGGTGCAGCTGCCTTAGCCAGTTCCAAGCTTCAGTTGGCAAGGCTCACTTCCTGCAAGACATCCCTGAGAAGAAGCCACATGGACCTACCCTGATGCAGCCCTGGGTGCTGGAGCAGCTGTGTGGAGACCCCTGTCAGCGCTGAGATGCTTACATGGTCACTAATTCAGCTTTCCTCCTGCAGTCAGCATTATTGGGTGTGTTTTGTGGGTTGGAGGAGAACGTTGTGGATTGGTGTTGGAAATATGGGCTAATATTGGACTTATGGGCTTGGGCAGCACTGGGTTGGGATGTTTTCTTGATGTGCACTTACCCTTTACGTAAAACTCTCTCTTATTCATATGAGTTTCTGTGGATTTGTTTCTCTAATGTACCCAGACTCACACAGACTTTATTATCTTCCTACCCCAGGCTTTAACATAATCTTCATGGCCTAAATGCTCAATTCTGAGTTTCTATTGTACACTTTCCTATTACTTTAAGATTTTTTGCCTCTTCTCCATTTCTCTATTCAGGATGTCACTTGCAAAATATATTTTTTCTAAATTCAGAAACAATGACTTTTTAGTTGGTTTTAATAGATGGGCACTTCACAAGGCCTGGATTCCACTTTAACCTTCTTCTTTGTTGCATAGAAACCATTTCAAAGATGACTGATTGAATATAATTTCTTTACTCTTCCAAAATACCTTGAAGAGACATGATTCTGAAAAGGTGCCATAAATGATAAAATTGAGCCCTGGGTCTACTAGTCAGGCAAAATGGACATTGATGCTTACACACAGATTTATTTGTAAAGAGAGCATGCTCACCTGGTTACTGGACAGCTGCAGGGTTACATCCACCCAGGAGGAAGGCTTGGAGTTCCACCTTCAAAAAACACACACTCACCATGGCTCTATGCTTCGGAGAGTCTCGCCCTATCCCAAACCCTTATTGTTCACGCAAACAGTCTTCATCCACTTAAACTTTTACATGGTTTAAGACACCAATTTAGGTAGTTTGGTCTGAAAAACCAACCTTCATATATTTAATTTCCTTTTCTCAACAATGTTTTAAATGCTGTACCATTCGGTAATATACTAGTACTATCAGTAGAATAACCTTATGCCCCAGGTTATGTTCTCTGTCATCAAATGAGACATATATAGACTATAGATATATGAATGGGTTTGAACTTAATCGGCCCTAATCTAAGAACAATGGTTTCTTATGACGTGGCCCTACTTCATACTCACCCTCATGAAGAGATCACTGGAGATATAGGTGCAATAGGCAAATGTGAAGAAATCAGATGATGCTGCATAGCAGAAAGAATAGCATGGTGTCTGGGTCTTTAAAAGCTCGTTTTAAAACAAACAGCCATCCTAGGGAGTCCTCAACTGAGCCAACGTGGAAGAAGCACATCAGCCAGAACTTGCCAAGGATTCTGAATATTAACATCCAAATCTGAAGGAAAGAAAGTTTTAAGAGCTTAAATTCTAACTACCTGGTTTGCAGAAGCCTATGGATGACAAAGGAAGTGCAAAGTACACTGGCAGGGTCCGTCCCCAACCAGATGAAACCTCTGTTGAATCCCTTCCCCACTGAACATCGTCCAGTAATGTGAATAGCCTTGTTATCAGACAAAGAACCTTCTACAATTGATTTGCAGAGGTAGCTAGGTTAAAGTGTACCACCTTATCACTGGACCCCCTTGACCCATTTTAAAGATGCTCCACTTTGTTTCCCGCTTTCTTTTCAATTGATAGTTTTCTGTTTCGTCTTGCCATTGTTGTTGGTTTTTAAGAGTTTCTTCTCTGTGCTTTTTATGACCTTCTTTATAGGAAATCTAGGGTAGGTAAATGTATGGAGACAGTAACTGGATTTACAGTTATCTAGAGGCGTGGCGGGGAAGGCGGGAGCAATGAAGAGCTAGCAACAAGGAGTTTGAGAAAGAACAAAATGATCTGAAGTTGACTGTGGTGATGATTACACGATTCATCCTAATAAGATCAGATTACTAACCTGCATGATAATGAGTTATATTTTATACAATTATATTAAAATAATAAGTATATCATATAGATTATATTTTATGTAATTATATAAAATTATGCTTTGAATAAAACTCTTAAAAATTAGCCACCAAAGACTCTGAAACATCATTCTATTCTGACACTTAGGGAGTCACCATTCACCATGAGTCCTACTTGAATCAGTAGCAACTGTTCTTTTGTTTTAATTTTTGAATTTGGAATTGAAAACCTCTGTGACCCCTTTCTCTGCAGTGCCTGAAACAGATTCACACTCAAGTGCCTTTCATACAGGTGTTTGTAGGAATAGCTTACTCTCACAGACTGGCACATCGTTGCTTTAGAAATCGCAAGTCAATGAAGGAAAAATCAACTACAGGGTCTCTCTTTCGCCAAATGCCTGTCTTGCTTTGAGCAAGCCTTTCTGGTTGCACACGGAAGGGACGCTTCTAGTGGAAGCAGGGGCAATAAGTTTGTTGATTCTTGTTAGCAATAATTGGAAGTGGTTCATCAACCTCTGAGAAACAGCAGGTATAGGAGAAGCTCTTGTCTTCTCTTTTTTCCTTTTCTATGATATTAAAACATAATAATATAATATATTTTATATTATAATATAATATACAGCTTGGACACTGAATTGCACTCCTTACCTCTACTCTTTCAGCCAGCTCTCAGACCTTCATTTCCTTGGATAACAAATCTTCTATTTTATCTACCTCTTCAGTAACAATCGAGAGTTAATAAGGTGATACTGAAAGCACCTAACCAGTATTCAGGTCAAAACATTCAGAGTTTAATATTGTGACCTGTTATAAGCTAATTTTAGCCAAGATGTGAAATAATTTAGAAGAAACAACATGTTTGTATTTATTAACAATTAGAAGGAAATATTTTATTTGAGAAAGAAACTTAAAATATGGGGGAAACCTAATGATTTGTAGTCCTCATAATCCTAGAAGGACAACACTAAAAAGATAATCAGAAAATCAATAAATTCTCATTTATCAATGAAAATATAAGTGACCTAAAACTAAATTAAAACCAAATGAAGTAGTACAAACTATGTGCTCCTGACTATTGGATTTGAATCTCTCCAGTAGCATCTCTCATGAAAGCCCCCTAGATACTTCCATCAAGATGAAGCCAAGAACATCCTGTGGAGCTGAGGTCTACTCTGTCAGACATGGAGTTGACACGAGCGATAATCAACTTGATGGCAACGGTTTATCCACAAACGAAAGATGTCTTCTCATATTGTCAAACTCTCTCTCAAATTGTCAAGTTAATTGGGGCTCCCTGATCATAAAACTGAGTCACCTTTGCTGGCTTGATTCAATATTCTCCTTCTACCCTGTGTTTTTGCTTGCAATCTCTCTAGCATGCTCAAGAAGTAGTTGGCTGCTGCAGGCCACCACTAGACCATTGGTGCGGCTGAGAAAAGGCGTCTCTTCCTCCAGCTGGTGGAGCCTCTGAGCACATGGGGAGCTTGGCTTCAAAGACCCTCACTTGAAACCCAGGTTCCAACACCCAGGTATCTTTAGGCAAATAGCCACATTTACAACTGCCAACAGCACAAGAGAGACTGTGTTTATCTATTCTAGGTCAAAACAAAACACTTCTGGTCTATATGTTAGAGAGGGAGTTTTGGTGGTGGAAACTGTCATATATCAGCTACTAGCCCCAAATTTGGTGGTTTTCACTCCACGAGGGACAGACCTGGTGACCAATTTGGACATGCAGCTACGCTATAGCACCTAGAATCCTCAGAGGCAGTTTCACTGTGTCCATGGGTCACTAGGACTCCATCTCCCATGGCAGATGACTGTGTTCTAGTGTTTCGCTTTTCCAAATGTAGTCTGTGGACCAGCAGCGTGGCAAAGCTGGCACTAGGTCCCGGTTGTTAGAAAAGCAGAGTCTTGGGGTCTACCACTTCAAGATCTGCCTCCTAATGACTACCCTAGGATACATATCTGCACATTAAAATGTGAGAAACATTGCTCACATGCAGCAACTAAGATTTGTTGTTGTTGTGCTTGTTGTCAGAACCCCTCCACTCTCTGAAAAATTATGTCATATTCTAAAGTTGCATTTGTGGTTTATTCTTAGCTTTATTTACCAAGTTGAAATTTCAAGTTGTGACATTGGTAATTATTAAATTTAGTTAAACATAATTTCCAGCTTATTGCATGCTTGTTCACATGAGTAAATATTTTTATGAAACATTAACGGTGTATTCTAAAAGTTAGCAAGAAGAGCAACAATAATTTACAGTTTTGAAAATTTCTTTGATATATTTTTTAAAAAGACAGCTGGATTTTCATACCTGCTTCTGCATTCAATCTGTTACAACAGCTTCCAGCATGTAGCCCTGGAAGACTTAAGGTATATTCATGAGAGAATGAGGATGAAAAAGACAACAAAATCTTAGGATAATTATAAGCATAGTTTTGACTTTGAAAGCCTCCTGAAAGAGTCTTGTGACTCTCTCATGGGACCCTGGATTAATGGTGCAGAACTTTTTCTCCAATCCCCATTCTCATATTTGTTAGCTTATGGAGTCTTGAAGCAAGTGCCCAACCCTCCCATTTTCCCTACATGCAGGATACATCCAACACGAGATTACCCTTGCTCAAACCGTAGCTCTGCTTCGTCTACTTTCATTTGTTTTATGGGGTGGGATAGATGAGGACATGAGACTCGGTACATTTAAATGATCTCTCTGACCTAATGATAAACTAGAATATACAGTGAGATGGATTGAACCCAAGTCTTACCTCCCAGAACTGTAAGGATTATTTATCATGTATAAGTTGATTAGCGCTGGAGCCTAACTGCTAAGTATTACTATTTATATTGTCTTTAAAATGTCTACTGACTATGGCCGTGAAAGCTTCTTGGTGGCTGTGGCCTGGGTGTCGGGCTGCTAACCAACAAGTGCTTAGTGGGAGACCCCGAAGGCTATTAGATTTCTTTTGGAGAGCCCACAGATCAGTTCTTCCCTGCCTTTGTGTGTCCATGAGTTAGTGCCAACTCCACAGCAGTGGGCTTGGGTTTGCTGCTGCCAGTTGCCCGTGAGGAGGCAACCTTACATTTTACACAACACAATGCCACCCAGTCATGGGCCATCTTTATGAGCATTCCCACCTTACAATCAGACTTGAGTAGGAGCCACTGAGCAAAGGGAAAGGTGAAGACATGCAAAGACTGTCAAGAATTCCCTTTTATATTCACTGAGGCACAGGGACCCCTGAGAAGGTCTGAAGAGAAAATGGAGCCGGCATCTACTCCCTGTTAATGTAGACCCAACAGGACCACATGGAGGTTGATGGAGGGAGCAAAGTGCGATACAAAGTTGACATTGGCCATGGAACGAGAGGGCATGGCATATTGATTTTAGGAAAATTGGGGAAAGTAGGTTGTTGTTTCTCTGAAGCAGGGTGATTCAGTTTATGATTCCAAAGTCAACTCTGGAGTAAACAGGGAGACCCAATGGAGGAAAACGTGGCAACCGAGTTGGGGGTCTTTATTATTTAGGAAAGTTCTGAAGTGGAAACACTATGTGATTAAGAACTGAAAACGGAGTGTAAATTGAGTTTGACTGCAGATTGCTCCTTCATCTGTGGTCAGATTTTCTCTTTTCATTCAAGTTCATGTCTGTTAGCTCCATCAGTTGCCTTTGACTGAAGAGTGTGTCATATCTTTTAGCTTTTAAGAAGTCTATTGTGTCCAATGTAAATGATCAACACTCAAAAATTTGGTGCATTAGGCAGTCTTACTAAAAAAATGACAGTTTTTTCTTGCTATTTCAAGTTAAATAGGTATTCCCAAAGATATTTTAGGAGATATTTAATCATTATTTTTGTCAGAGTTTATGTTTATGCTGTATGTTAAAAGATACTAAACAGATTATTTCATTTCAATGGCTCATATCCAGAGAAGTGATGATTATGTTTTCAAGCCAACTACAGATCAGTTGTTTAGTTACCAATATATGTAAACATGTGATGTCACCGTCATTTTGTCAGCTTTTGTGGTATCTTGCCTTTTCTAAAGCAATAATTTACCTTTCATCTGCACATGCTGTCTATAACACCGGGTCTCCTGAACAGTAGGGCAGCTGGTTGAGTCATAAAAGATAAATATATCTTGAAACGACTATTGTTTCAAGTCCCTGAATCATTTCAAAGGATGTTTCCAAAGCAAATATGTGATGTCACTCTATGTAGTTTCAATAGTGCATCAGCAAGGTAACTTGTGTGATTTCCCATTAGATCTGTAAATGGATTGTCACTCGCAAACAATATTGTAAATGAGATCCATATAGTCCATGTCCTACCAAGAGGACCTTAACCTGTGTTTTCAGTGAAAGCCCTGTTCATTTTCTTAAGGAAATGCACCTTATTTTTATTGTGCTGGAGCTTTTATTATTGCAAACTTCCTGCACATAAAATGCACTAGTAAAAATTCTTTAGGTATACTAGCAGCTTGCATTACACAAAACCGATAAAAAATAGATTAAAAATTAAACATTTATGACCCAAGGAACTGCTGAACAGACTATGCTGAGAAGAACATCTGTAACCATAAAACCCAGACTCTTGAAATCTGAATTTGCCTGTTGTGCTTACTTAATTACTGTGCAGAGTAACTTGGTGGGTCCTGATAGGGCAATGACTGGGTTGTAGAAAATATTATTCCCGCAGGGATTTTCCTGTGCAAATTCTAGAGGGGAACATTCTCTTTTCAATGCCCAAGTGTGACTTTCATTACTATTAAATGAAGTCAGTTATATTGTGCAATGGTAAAAGAGACCCCTGAGTAGAGAGATAAAATAATAATACACATCCCCTATATTATGTTAGCAGTGTTATTTAACTTATCACTGCTTAACCTGTGGGAAAAAAAGAATAGAACTGGTTTTTTATTCAATTAATGGAATAGCAAAGTTTGTAAATACCCTCTTAATAGGAGGGTAAATTTATGGTTTGATGGTAAGGCAGGACTGCTTAGACCCCAATGCCCATTCTATCCAAGCAAGTGGCAACTGCTCAGTGGGTAGAAACCATACCTCGATCAGTTTTGTATTCTCAACAATGTTTAACGCAGGAGAAACAGGATCTCACTAATTATGACAAAAATGAGCTGGGGACAAAAGGACATATTTTTGCTTTACTATTCGGGCAGGGCATTTCATATTTTACCTCTGAGTTAAAAACTTACGACAGTTCAACTTTGAAAGCACCAAACTTATTAGAATTGTTAATGGAAAAATGTGTTTACATCTGTGTTTTCAAATGGTTGCAGTTATTGGATTGTTTGTCTTAAAAGGAAAAAGCAACCTGTGACCAACTCGCCGAAGAATAAAGAACAATGAGCCGGGAAACCTGGTTTAGTTCAAGTCTGCTATGAAATATTTATGTTATCCTAAGTTTCCTTGAACCTGATTCATTATTCGTCATTTGAGGATGAACCGATTTACCTCAGAGGATATCATGTGGATGAAATGGTATAATGGATGTGAACCTGTTTTCAAGTATTTGAGGTAGACCATATGTCTGCAACTTCATTATTATTTGTGTAAAGATGTGCTTTTATGTTGATGATGGAGCTGCAGGAAACGCCTTGGACGTAACAAATCTTACCAAGAGGCTGGAGATGACAGTCAAATTATTCTGCTCGATTTGTTTCCAGAAATAACAGAACTTTGCAAATATTAATACACTAAATAATAACATGCCACATCAGCACAGTGATGTAGTAAGGTCTGAGTGAATCAATCTCTCGAACTGAGATAATGAAGAGCACGCTGAAACGATATCGGCTAAGCTATTGGAATCATACATAGAGATGTCTACTGCACATTATCAAATGCTTATACATATACTCATCTTCTCTTGATCATAAAAGCAACATAGAATTGTGCAAGATATTATTTGGCACTATATTGCTTTGTCACATCATCATTAATCAAAAAGTGACAGCCTAATAATGGCATTTGATAGAGTAATTCATTTTTCCCTTGTGAAACTATAGATAGCATTGCACTTGTCAACACAACTTTTTTTAGCATATATAATTCAGTGACATCAGTCATTTTGTTCAGCCATCGCAGATGTCCTCTGCCAAATGCTCCGTACCCCCAAACAAAAGCTCAGTGGTTCTTAAACAATAATTTCTCTATCCTCCTTCTTCTAGTCTCAGTAAACTCTAGACAAAAAAAAAATTGAACTCTGATCTCTACATATTTATCTATTCTGTATACATCACATCCTTAAAATCATACAATGTTTGCCATTTTGTGATTGATTTATTTCACTCAGCATATTGCCTTTAATGTTCTTTCATGCTGTTCATGTATCAATCCTGACAGACAAATACTACGTTCTATATATGAACCCTATTTTGTTTATGCTGTCACCTGTTGATGGGTCTTTGAGTGTTTTCATTCCAATAGGCTTGAAGGCAGCATTGTGAACAGACACTCAATGCTCCCTGGGACAGCATTTGTTGATTGGCTACTGTACCTAGTGATATCAGTATATTTCTGTCTCACAACATCATTGAGAAGTGCGCTTCTCAAAAGTCCCAGATGAACTCTAGTCTGCCATAATTTAGCATCAAAAATAGTTCATCTGGATTTTACTCTCATAAAATCTAGAATTTCAAGGAAAACATGGGGGATTGTGAGCATAGCATCTGCAGCCAACTGTCCACAGGGACCCACATCTCCCAGGCACAGTGTCTCTGAAAGTCTTGTTCTTCGGGAGCCACTCTAGCTTCAACATGGAGAGATCAGCGTTCTTGTTTCAGACCGAAGCACAAACTGGCTCTCATAGTGTATGCTGTTCTGGAATTTTCCCTATTCTAGTTATCACTGGGATCAACCAAGTGGCAAGCCAATTTGTTCTTTCAGAGCTGTGTTTCACCATGTTCTTGGAGCCGCAGCATGAGCACCAGCCGGAACTTGTTAGAAATGCAGACCTCGGGCCTCTTCCCCCAATGACTAGATCAGAATTGTCCAAGAAGTGCTCCAGGTTCTCCTGAGGTACCATCGAGTAGGAGATACTGTAGGGGAGATGACAGAAATAGTCAGTCCTCCCCACTCCACCATGCTTGCTGCTCTTTCTGATTACAACAGCCTTTTCTTTCTGTGTCCAAAAGGTGGAGGTGTGAGGCTACTGAATGAAAGAAACAAAATCAATCAAAATCCAAGTCCCCTCAGAAGGATTTGTAGCTTTCCTTAGATGACAGGTTTTGCAGTGCGCATCACAACTGCCTGGAGGTCTTGTTAAAGCCCATATTGCTAGGCACCCCCTCCAGAGCTCCTGATTCAGGAGGCAAATAGGTTACTTGTAATCTAAGCTCATGTTAGACATGCAAACTATTGGACCTCATCAAGGCTTCCTGAATCAGAAGCTCTGGGGTCTGGGGCCCAGCAATCTGTGTTTTAATAAGAGCTCCAGGTGATTCTGATAGGCACCAAACAAGTCTCAGTTCAATGTCTAATGCAGGGAACCCCTTTGAAAACCACTATCTTGGAGATCTATGAGTCTCTGAACTCTTTGCTCTTAATTTAAGATCAGAGAAAACATACTGTAATCAACAAACCCAGTATGTATGAAATAATGCATCTTATTTGAATAATATTGCCAAATTGGGCTGATGGCATGGGAGAAAAGAGCAGCAATTTAATGGGGATAGAAGGGGGAGAGAGCAGAGCGACAGCAGAGAAAAAGAAAGTTACCTGCGAACAGACAGACACTGATGGTTAAAAAAAAAAAGAGTCGCCAAAAGAAAGTTTAGAAATATGAACAAATAAACACAATTTACAAAAGTTTGGAAAAGCATAGGCTTTTAATTTGGAATTTGTGAAGGGGTGAAAGCAGTTTTTTAGAGAATGCCTGCCTCACCTGAGCCTGTTAGAGTAACACAGATTGCTAACTGAAAGACCAGAGGTCCAAACCAACCAGGGGAGGAAGATGAGGCTGTTTCCATTCAGTAGCATAGGAGCCATTATTTGGGGACATGAATTCTATACATTTTAATATATGTGCTCTTAGTACATATCTTCATAATAAAGTCATTTAGTGTAGCAGCTAAGCTTTTGTTTTTATATATTGATTTGCATTTCACCAGGCCTTTAAAATCACATAGACTTGTGTCCAAAGAGAAGGGTTTAGAGTGCCCATATTTTCAACAAAATGTAATTTTCGCTATTGATATAAAACAAACATACAAATATAGTATTCATTCTATTTGTACTTTGAAAATACTCATTAAAATGTCTCATTAGTGACTGTAAATTGCAGTAGTTTTCCATGAATTAAATTAATGAAGTACATTTTTAATAGATATGGTTAAGTCTATCACTACATTATATAACATTGAAGAAAACTCTTATTTGTGTTATGGAAAAGGGAAAATTTTGTATACTTCATGTATCCATATTTTTTGAACAAAGGCTGAGTCTACATGAAAAATTAGAATAAGAAAAGAAAATTATTTTCAGGATCAAAGGAAAAGGTATACTTACAGGTTACTAATCGAACGCTATAAGTTAGTGACAATAAACATTTGAGCTACTTTTTAAAAAATGCACGTTTTAAAATAAAAATGCTCTTACCTGAAATGGGCAGAGACTTACATCATTTTATTACTCTTGCTATTGTTATTTTAAAATTATCAAAATTTCATTGGTTTTTTTATTTATTTGGTTGAATTTTTGGAACAGTTATAAAATCCTGTGTGTCTTAAAACTGTGCTACTTGGACCTCAAGCCCAGAAAATGCCTCCCTAGCTTTGCCATCGGAGACTGTTTATTTAGAACTCATTTCCTTGAATGTGGATCGGCGAACCTCCTAATGATTTGGGGACAAGGTAACCTGAGGATTACAGCCCAATGCAAAGAAAACAAAACTCCTCACCACCGGGCCAGTCGACAATGCCATGCTAAATGCAGCCAAGACGGACGAGGTCAAGGACTTGATTTTACTTGGATCCACAATCAATGCTTATGGAAACAGCAGTCAAGGAATCAAGCAACATAACTGACTTGGGCCAAATTCTCAGAAAACCTATTACGAGTGTTGGACAGCTAAGCTGTCACTTTGAGAACTAACCCCAACCTTGACCCAAGCCTGACCCATCGTGGCCTTTTCTTCTCCTCTGCGCGCAGAAGCTGAGCCACGAATAAGGAAGACTGAAGAAGGATCGATGCATTTGGATTATGATATTGATGAAGAATATGGATGTTACTATTCGCTGCCCGAAAGATGAATCTGGCTCAGAGGAGGCATAACCAGAATGCTTCTTCCAAGTGAAGCTGGCGGACTGTATCTCCTGTTCTCCGTAGGAACCACTTTATGGAGGAGGACAACGTGCTTGGTAAAGGTTCAGTGGAAAAAGAGGAAGACTCTCAAGGAGATGGATGGACACCGTGGCTGCAACAATGGGCTCAAACACAACAAGTAGGAGGATGCTTCAGGACCAGGCAATGCTTCCTTTGGTTGTTATGTGTAAGAACCACCAGCACCAACCAAACATACAAGTTGTTTCACTATCTTCTGTGTGTATAGTTCTCACCTCAGGAATAGATATTAAATGTAAATAAACCACTACAACCAGTTACTGCCATCAGGTCACTGCCGACTCACAACGACCTCCTAGGGCAGGGTAGAATTGCCCCTGTTGGTTTCCAAGAGTCTAATTGTTTCAAGAATATCAAACCTCGTTTTTCATCTGAGAAGCAGCTGGTGGTTTTGAACAGATGATCTTGAGGACAGCAGCCCAAAATGTAACCCTAATCTCTTCACAAAAAACCCGTGAAACCTCTTTATATCAGTTTCCCCCAACGTGTTAAATTTTGCCTTACGATAGATCATTTATTACTGGTTTGCAATGGAAATGCTGAAACCCTTATAAATGCAGTGACATTGGTACCGCTGCTGAAATAATGGAGCCTTTCGTCCCTACCTGGGAGAGGCTACAGAGAAAACATTCTCCCACCGTTTGGAACAGAAAGATGATATGGAAAATTCCTTGAAGAGAAACAAGCAATTGGGGGGATATTGGCTAAGGATCTCACTAGTGACCGTTTGCCAGGACAGCTGTTTCCATGAAAACAAGGGGCTTGTTCCATGTGATAAATGGAAAGTCATTCTAAACAGGTACACCTCTATTGTAGCAATTATTCCATGATGTATTACTCCATGCTTGTTACGGTTACTAAGATAACAGTACTTTGTTATTTAGTATGGATTTTCCTAATTGCAAAACACCTTATGATTTATTATACAGCCTATGATTAGACCAGGCTGAACCAATCAATACCCTATTAATTACTGGTTGCTGTTTTACATGCACTCTAACAATATCTGAGTTCGGAACGTTGTTAAGTCATCTTAGCCAGCAGCTGAAATTATACACATTTTTCATAAATACAAAAGGCTCATTTCATCTAAACAGGAAGCCATTATGCTAAGGAAAATTGAATGCAATTTATATGGAAGCAGACAAATCACTGTGTGTTAAGGAGAAAATCATTCAATTTGTTGATCAGGTCCTATGAGTACCAAAAAAAAAAAAAATGTTGTCAAGGTAATTCTGACTCATAGTGACCCTTTAGGACAGAGAAGAACTGTCCCAGAGGATTTCCCAGCTGTGAGCCTCTCTCAATGCAAAGCGCACCTTCCTCCAGAAGAGCATTGGGTAGGTTCCAACTACCAACCTTTTGGTTCACAGCCAATGTTTTCACCACTAGGCCACCCACAGCTCCATGTAGAAAGAGGACAAAAGGAGCTATTGGTGAGACCAGTATTAGTGGCTGGTATTTTTCATCATTCAATTATATTTTACAATCATTTGCTTGGCTAATTTTTCCTAAAAATGCTGTTCTTCAACTGAATGCTAACGTCTCCCGACAGACAAAGTCAGATTTTGAGCACTGAAGAATTTATAGTAACTAATATATTGGGTAGAAGTGGGCACACCTTCAGGGGCCTACTCAAATTATACTCTAACCAAACAAAAAAAAAAAAAAGAAAAAGAAAAAGAATCGCAAAACCAGACAACATTGTCCTCAAGTTTATTCTGACTCGTAGTGGCCCCACGTGCTACAGAGTGCATTCTCCACAGGGTTTTCTTGGCTACCATCTTTAGACACAGGTTTACAGTTCACTCTTCTGCAGTATCTTTGTGTGAATGAATTCTTACCTCCAAACTGTAAGGTAGTACTCAAGCTATATTAATTTATGTCACTTGGGGACCTATCCTCTTACTAGGTAGGAGTGATTTGAGTCTTGAAAGTCTTAATAAACTACTTTCAAGGAAAATTACCCCCCCCTTAATGAGGCCAACAAGAGTGATGGGGATGAAGTTTCTGGTTGATGCCAGCTAATATTCAACTGGTACTCAATTAAACTGAGCTATCCATCTGGACAAATGAGGACATTGAGCATCCCCGTGTCTTTGAGGATCATTGAAAAGTTAGAGTGTGAAATTCCCCATTTAGTTTCGTGAGGCTGCCAATACTCCTCTGCAGTCAGAGGAAAGGCTCATTAGAGCAATCCACATGATCTTTGGGGCAGAGACACGGACCAGAAGAGACAAAACCATGGATAACATTGTAGATGAATGTCATGCATCCTACATTTCGAGATGTATCCCAGAAATTTGGAAATATACTTTCCCACTTTTTAGAATTCGTACAAGTCTGATGACAAGAAGACATCAACAAAGAAACAGCTGCTGAGAACACCCAGGTGCAGTGCTTCTGGTCAGTCTTGATTCTCATCTATAGTTCTCTTTTCTGGGTATGCAGATCTATCCTGCAGACCGTGAAGCTGCTGCCTGATGGGCCGGCCCACCATAGTCTCTTTCCCTGTGCTTTTCTCCCTCTCTTCCTTTCTCCTTTTCTAGTCTTTTCCTTCTCTATTCCTTTAATACTATTTTTAAAACACACTGAAAACTAAGTAGTTGGAAGTTGCCCTCTGCATCTAACCCATGACTCATGAGCAGTAGCTTCTAACACTATCTCTATAGGATTCTTCTCTGTAATGCCATTAGTCTGTGCTTCTCAATAGTATTGTCCTTATCAAATTACCATATATACTTGTGTATAAGTCAAGTTTTTCAGCACAAAAAGTGTGCTGAAAAACAGGTTCGGCTTATACACCGGTCAGTGGTACCCCAGTGAGGAGAGTATCTATGATGACCTCACACCAGCTGAAGCTCTGCATTGGGATACGGATGATGAGGAGGAATTCAGTTTTGAAGGATTTTTAACTCTTTACATTTTTAGCTTGGTTGTTGATTGAGGTCAGGGAATAGTACTCTTAAGGTATCATTGTTGATACCTGATTGTTTTTGTTGAACCTATTTTCCACTTACTGTGCTGGTTTACTAATGTTCAATGACGTGTTGTCCTTTTACTAATGTTTTTTACTTAGAATAAATATTTAAATACATTACCCCACTGATGTCTCAATTTTTAGTAATTTTATTTTAATTTGTTTTGATTATTGAAACTCACCAATAGCTTCTGCATTTTCCACCCTAGGCTTATACTCAAGTTAATCAGTTTTTCTGGTTTCCGGGGTAATAATTAGGTACCTCGGCTTATACTCGGGTCGGCTTATATTCGAGTATATACGGTATACGATGCACATATAATTTGGTACATAATATGGGAAGAGACCCAGACTTTTATATCTGTGTCCCCTGTACCCAACACGCAGTGCTTCTTGAGAATGTTTCTCATATGGACAAAGAGGTAAGTGATGGTGAACACAGGCAAGAGCATACGGACTGACATGCCTTCTCAGAGGCTGCCAATCACTTCCTCCTTTAGGGTTCTGTGAATTCTTGTGTTATCATCGGTTCTAAATGCTTCATAGACGAGGATGTGGTGCTAGTTCCCATCTGTATTATTCTCACTCTTTTGTTGTTCTTGCTTCGGTGCCGTCAAATTGGCTCTGACCTATGCACAATAGACCAAAACAATGCATGGTTCTGCTCTGTCCTCACAATTGTTCCGATTTCGGAGCCCATTGGTGCAGCGACTGTGTCAATCCATCTTACCAAGGGCCTTTCTCTTTGTCACTGCCCCTCCCCTTTACCATGATGTCCTTCTCCAAGGACTAGACTTTCCTGACAATATATCTATTCTCTTGGGACTATGATATTTATTATTTTAAGCTATTGAGTTTGGGGTAGTAATGAGACAGACAAAAGACAATTTATTTCCTCCAGAGGTTACTTGAACCACTAGTTGTTGTCCTTGGAAGAGACTGGCACTAGTGCATGAGGCCCATAAAGGGCATTTATAACTGAGAAGAGCTTTTGGTGACAAAACACAAAAGATGGTCGTTTTAAACATTTTGTGTATTATCAGGTGAAGTTGCCTTCTGCCATATGCATTAGTAGCTTTTGGGGTAATAGTATTATGCAGCACTGAAAGAAGGGAGTGGGGTTGATTAGGTATGACTTCATATAGAGAGAATGACGTTCCCCTTCCAGGAAGTAAGGTGAATTACTTTCCTGTGAAAAAAATTAAAATAAAAAGAAAAAAGAGACAATAATCTACATTCCCCCTACCCCTACCCCCGATATCCTTGTTTAATTTGCTTTCCCCAAAAGCCCAGTGTCCCTAAGTTTCATTTACCGAAACAAATAACTCAACTTCAAAAGGGTGAACCCCCGTGGCCATGCACCTCTGAGATATACCCTAATATGAAAAAGCATAAGTAATATATGACCTTCACAGGATTGCTTGAATAATACGTTATCTTAATACCACATGCAGGATGTTGATGTAGCAAGGCCTCATTTGTCTGCTAACCAACAGGTTAGCAGTCTTGGCACAGATGCCTTCTGCTTCCTCAGACACCAGATCTTTATTTGCTAAGTCCTCAGGTTACAAGTGCACCTGAAGTAGAATCCAGTTCACCCAGTGGTGTTCCCATAGAGGATCTCATCCATGCAGTCTCTGGAGCGTATTGGTACCCTGAAGATCCATTGTCCCACAGCACCCAGCCTGGGCTTCCGGGATGTCTCCAGATGCCCTTGTTCAATTTTGCCCACCTGCTGCACACCCCTAAAGACACTCCCCACCTAATGCTCCCCAAAGCACCCCCAGTCTATCCTCACAACAGACATGCATCTTTGTGCCCCCAAATAGGACCATTCCCTCTCCCCTCTCCTGAGCCTCATCCCTCTGACAGGGCTGCCTTTGTCTCCAGAGGACCACCTTCTTCAGATCCACATGGCAGCCACTCAGCGGAGGGCATCCCCCCACCTATCCCCTGACCATTGGATCACAGCTGCCATGAGGCACACATGCAAGCCAGCCAATGACCTACACTCTGCTTACCTGGATGATGTGTGGCGTGTTGGCACTGGTCCGACTCTTGACCAGGCGGTCTGGTCCCCGGCCAGAGCTTGTGTCTGTGCTTTTCACTCAGCAGAGGTCTTTATATCTCGAGGTGGTTCATGGCGTCATCACTGCTGTTAGGCATGCGCAGCATTCCAGTGTGTGTACCAGAGTCTTATTTTACCCACTCTTCTATTGATGGGAATTTAGGCAGTTTCCAGCTTCTTGCTATTGTGAACTGTGCTGCGATGAAGATGGGGGAGCAAACATCTATTTGTGAACTGTTTCTTATTTCTTTGGGGTATATGCCCAGGGATTGGGAGCATTTCCTTTTTTTTTTTATTAGCCATTTGAGTGTCATCCTTTGTGAAGTGTCTGTTCAGGTCCTTTGCCCAACTTTTCAGAAGGCTAGTAGAGTTTTTTCTTGTTGTAAATTTGTAAAATTCTGTAGATTTTATTAATTAGTCATTTGTCTGTTATTTCATTCTTAATATCCTTTCCCAATCTGTGGGCTCTCTTTTCACTCTTTTAATGAAGTCTTCCCGTGTACACAGTGTTTTATTTTTAATAGGTCCCACTCATCTAGTTTATGTCCCACGAAGTGCATTTCCTTTGTTATGTCTGAGAGCCTTTGTATTCCCTGCACTAGCGCCCCTAGCTTTGTCCCACTTTTCTCATCGATGATCCTGGTCGCTGCGGGTTTTACATTTAAGTCTCTGATCCACCTTGAGTTTATTTTTGTTCATAGTGTGAGATATTGTTTCATTGTTTCTTGTTTCATGCTTCTGCAAAATGGATATCCAGCCTTGCCAACACCATTTATCGAAGAGTGTTGGTCTGGGGCCTTTGTCAAAAATCCGATGTCTGAATGTGATAGTTTTTATTTCTGAGTTTTCTGTCCTGAGGCAATGGTCTGAGTTATTTATCACTGTACCAGTACCAGGCTGTTTTGACAACTGTGGCTGGATAGCAGAGTTAGAGGCCAGGTAGCGCAAGGACGCCTACTTTGTTCTTCTGGAAGACTCCCTTGACTATCCTGGACTTCTCCCCTTTCCACATTAAGTTGGTAATCAATTTTCCCATCTATCTGAAGAATGATGCAGGAATTTGGATTGGGGCGCATTGAACTTATATATTGCTTTAGGTAGTATTGACATTTTCACAATGCTGAGCCTCTGACCCACGAACATGGAATACGCTTTCGTTTGTGTAGCTCCCGTTTGGTTTCCTGCCGTAGTATCCTGTAGTTTCCTTACTACAGGTCTTTTGGTGGTTGTTTTTTTGGTTTTTTGGGGTGTGTGTGTTAGGGTTATTCTCAGGTATTTCAGCTTCTGTGTGGTGATTGTGAATAGAACTGATTCCTTGATATCTTTCTCTGCATTACCATCACTGGTATATAGGAAACCAATTGATTTCTGCTTGTTAATCTATTTTTGAGATCATTTGCCATTTTATCTATTTGTGCTACATCATTCCTTAATTCCTGGATTTCCTTTCGGTGTGAGGATTCTAGTATATACATTTTTTCACTAGTCTTCTGGATTGATCCCCTAATATCTTGTATGGCCCTAAACAATATTCCAATATTCTCATGATTTTTTCCCCTGGCAGTTCAAGGGCTGCTTCTTATGTGTAAACCATTGAGTTTGGGTCCTCTTTATTTATTGATTTTTTTATCTAGTTTTTTTTTAATGGAGCTACTGGTGTTGGCTGTATTTTATGTTGCATTTTGCTTGAGCCTAAGGTGGTGCGTAGTCTTCTGAGATGTGTTGCGAGTGGGGGAGGGTCAGATAGCTGATGGGAAATTTAGTGTGTGGACGAGGAGGAAGTTTTAGCTGGGTGAGTATGAGGACTGGGATATAGGTGCTCAGGAGTAAGTTTTAAGTGGTGGTATTAAGCATAGAAAACCCTCACAGTAAGTGCAGTACGTTTTAATGAGTTGGAAAAGAGGGTTAAGGAATGTGCGATTTTACTTGGTAAGCTAAGGAGAGTGTGTTACTGATATGGGGGAACAGGTTGCAGAGGCTATGGTGGTTGGGGTAAGGGAGGGGTGTATTGAATCTACCAGAGTCCCTTAACAACCCTGTATATTATGTAGGAAGAGTGCAGCTCTTTAACAGTGGATTCCTGCACAACTGAGAATGATCCACTCCTAACGTGTGGTCCTAGCGTGGAAATGGGCTCTCATAATGGATGCCCCAGGGAAGAGGGGCTTCCCATCACATGGCGATCTGGCTAAACCATGGGTCCCGGGAAAGTCGCAGAGAAATCTGGAAATGCCAAGCTGTTTCCTCTCTCATGGGAAGAAGTTTTGGGTTTTCTTTCTCAAAAGAAAATGGGAAGAAATCTAGCAGCCTCCTGGAGCCCACCATGCTGGGCGTTCCCGTCATTCCTCTGTCTCCTCAGTGCCAGATCCCTGTCTAGCTGGGGACTGTTTCTCTGCAGAGCCCAGTCATGTCCCTGCTACCAGGGTAGGCAGCTGGGCTTCTGCTAGGGGTCATCCCCAATGGGAACTCTACTCCATGGGCTGCAGAAGATTCCGGTGTCCAGGCATGCAGGAGTATGTGCAGGTACCACTGGGATACCCCGAGGGGTAGTCCTGTACCACCGCCCCACATTGCTGAGCCACTAAATGGGCTTGGGGGGGAAGGTGAAGAGGCCAGAAGTTGCCACCGGACAGATAAGGGAAGCAGAACACAGGCTGGTGCAGTGATGAGCAGAGCCGCACTCTGTGGGAGCACTGACAAAAGAACCCGGGGTGTTGAGACCCGGTCTTGCATCCTGGTTCCCCCACTTGGCCTCCTAACTTATAAATCTGACAATCACACAGCGAGCTCTTCACGCAGGCGACCCCACATAAGCCCCCTCTTTCCGGAAGTCCTCATGACATCCTTTCAGGGCCTCCTCTGCACTGTTTTCTGGGGAGTGTGTACCACTCCATCACCCTCGTCCTCCGCTGGCGCTCTCATCCACTGGCACTCTATGTCCACCACTCACATCCCAAATTCTTTCATTTCTTTCTTTCTTTTTTTTAGAAATGAGACAAGCTTTCATTTTGGCAACAGCTTTAGAAAATCCTATTTCAGAAACGGCTCATATTTCCTTTCAGTGTTACAAATGCAGAAAAGAAATACTTTGTCAAAATATCTTTTGTGTGTACGTATTTTCCGTAGCAAATTCAGTTACAGAGGTTCAATCACGGACAGGAATGAAATGTTTCTCATGGCCACATTTATAAAAAGGAAGACGAAAACAGGTAGAACTCTTGGCATTTTATTTAATGCAATACATCCCAAATCTCATCAATGTGTAACCTATAATAATGATTAGTGATCTCACCTTCTATCTTTTTAATCATTTTATTGGAGGCTTGTACAATTCTTATCAAAATCCATACATTCATCAATTGTGTCAAACACATTTGTACAATTGTTGCCATCATCATTTTCAAAGCATTTGCTTTCTACTTGAGTCCTTGATATCAGCTCCTCATTTCCCCCCTCCTTCCCCACTCCCCACTCCCTCATAAACCCTTGATAATTTATAAAGTATTATTTTGTCATATCTTACACTGTCCAACATCTTCTTTCACCCACTTTTCTGTTGTTCATGCCCCATGGAGGAGGTTATATGTAGATCCTTGTGACTGGTTCCCCCTTTCTACACCACCTTGCCTCAACCCTCTGAATATCACCACTCTCACCTCTGGTCCTGAAGCAACCATCTGTCCTGCATTCCCTTTGTTTCCAGTTCCTATGTGTACTAATGTACATCCTCTGGTCTAGCCAGATTTGTAAGGTAGAATTGGGATAATGATAATGGGGGGATGAAGCATTTAAGAACTAGAGGAAATTTTTGTTTCATTGTAGATACCCTGCACCCTGAATGGCTCATCTCCTCTCCACACCCTTCTGTAAAGGGATATCCAGTTGCCCACAGATGGGCTTTGGGTCCCCAAAATACACTCCCCCTCATTCACCATAATATGGTTTTATGTTCTAATGATGTTCGATACCTCATCCCTTTGGCACCTTGTTATCACACAGGCTGGTGTGCTTCTTCCATGTGGGCTTTGTTGCTTCTGAGCTAGATGGCCGCTTGTTTACCTTCAAGCCATTAAGACCCAAGATGCTATATCTTTTGATAGCTGGGCACCATCAACTTTCTTCACCACATTTGCTTATGCACACATTTGTCTTCAGCAATCCTGTAGGGAAAGTGTGCATCGTGGAATGCCAATTTAATAGAACTAAGTGTTCTTGCATTGAGTAAGAACTTGAGTGGATGTCCAATGTCCATTTGCTGCCTTAATATTAAACATATAAATATATGCACATAGATCTATTTCCCCACCATCCTATATAAATATATTTACATATGTACATGCTTGTACTTAGACCTCTATAAATATCCTTTGCCTCCTAGTTCTTTCCTCTATTTCCTTTTACTTTCCTCTTGTCCCACTCTCTTGCTCAGCTTTCATTTTTCATTTGGGTTTCCGTAATTCATCTCGGTTACATTGCCCTTGCTGAATCCCTACCAGACCTCTCACATCCTCCTTTCCTCTAATTTTGGGTCACTTGTTGCTCCCTTGTCACTAGGTTGGTCAACACCACCTCCTTTCCACAACCCCTTCCCATGTCCATCTGGAACCATCGGTCCCATTGTTTTCTCCGCCAGATTATTCATTCAGGCTATCTTATCTAGATAGACCTGCAGAGATAATAATATGCACCCCAAAATAAGGCAGAGCAAGACAAAGTGACAAAAGAGAACACAGCAATGACAAAGAAAGAGAAAATCAGTGACCCAGAAAAGAACAAATTAATTTAAAAAGAAAAAAAAATGAATTAAGAAAAACCTGTAAATAGATCAAGATCTGATTTTTGAACTCTAGGCATGTCCTCCAGTCAAGTCTGATGGGGTGCCACGCTCTGGCCCCAAAGTCTATCCTTTGTACTCTCTCGGGAACTCCCTCCTCTGCTCTCCCTGCTGCTCTGCTGAACACCTTTAGTCTTTTGCCACGGTGTGGTGGGGTCAGTCTGGGCCAGTCCCGACACTGAGTCTCCAGTGTTGTCCCCCGTAGGACCATGGGTCAGCGAGGGATGTAGTGTCTCATAATGGGATCAGCCATATGGTCCACTCTGTGCATTGGATGTTCTGAGCAGGGATATCATCCTCCAGGTCTGGTGGGCCAGGGTGTGCTCCACTCTCTCTTCCTCCCCATTCATTTGCTCCCGTGTGCTCTGATGAGACATGTCCCTGTGTCCTAGCTGCAGCTCCAGTGCTATCCTCTAAAGTAAGTTCTTCTGGGGGGAGGGGTAGTTGTCCACTTAGCTGGTATGGGGATAAAGCCCTCAGGCCCCTCCATTGGCTCCCCTCTCCATGCTGGCACCCTGCATTCACATCCCGGAACACTGAATTTAAGTCTGGTCCCTCTTTCCCTGTGGAGACACAAACAATACCCTCCCCTTGGGTGGGTCAGTACCTGTTCCCCAGCCACACATCTCTCCTCTCCCCCCCCCTTTCCTCCCTCCACCCCTTTTTATTTGGCTACCGTATGTACTCCTGGATTTGGTCTGGCCCCTGCCATACTACCTGGACCTCACCCATGGAGTGTTTGTATACTGTAGCTTTTCCCTGTGCCCCTTTTGCATTTTTCTTTTAAAAATAAACTTACCCACATTTTTTTAACCCAAATTTCTAATGAAGCGTATACCCATGTTTTCTGTTCTATGAGGTAGTTCTCCAACAAAAAATCGGATGTGATATGAGGTGGATAGTGAATTTAGAGTTAGTTTCACCAGATCAGACTGTAAAATCATGCCTTCTATTTGGAGGTTCTGAAAAGATTACATAACAGTGTGTGACAAAAACGGCCTGATTGTGGGGAACTGGCTTTGCCACCATGACAATGCACCTGCATATGCAGCCATCTCAGAGCTGCAATTTTTTGCAAAAAAGAGCATGTTTCTCTTGCCCCACACATCTTACTCACCTGATCTCACTCCACGATACTTCTTTTTGTTTATGAGAATGCATAAGGAGAGGAAATGACAGTGATTTGATGACATAGAAGAGGTGAAGAAAAAAACAAGGGGGATGCTGTCATCCATCCAAAGAGATACATTTGAAAAATGTTTCCAAGAATGGAATGGCAAATGAATTAAGTGTAATGGAGAGTACTACGGAGGGGAAAAGGTTTTTTTAATTAAATACATAGTTTTGAAAAACATTTTCATTTTTATTGGTACCCCTGTGTGTGTTAAAATAGACCAAACCCCTCACCTTTCTTAACCATATAGTAAGTCCCTCAATTAAGAAATTCAAAGATAAGACAAGTCCTTAATGTTATTAAAATTTGCCCTCACTTGGAAACTATTGAGCCAACACTTACTCTAAATGAATTCTTTATCATAATCATTTTCACTTGCTGCATATGCAACTTCTGAATCATTCCATCAACTCACCTCTGCCATTTAGTTGACTCCCAGTCCTATGAGGGTTTCCAAGGCTTTGTAAATCTTTGCAGGAGCAGACAACCTTTCTCCATGGGAGCTGGCAGTGGATTTGAACCACCAGCATGACGGTTAGAAGTCTGACACCCGACAGCACCAACAGGGCTTCCAAAATAAGGCTAAATAAGAACTCTATCCCCATGTTCTGACTTGCCCTACAGATTGTATGGACATAGTTGGGGAATACTTGTACAAATAATTCAGGAGAAATTGGATGGACCTAAGGGAAGTAGGGACTCTTGAAGTTCAGGGTCAAAAACAGGAGTTTCAAACAATTTGTTACAAATCAACAACTTTCATATGGCCCGGTTTTGGTGCACAAGAAGTTTTCTTTAAAAGAACTATCAGTTTACTCCAAAGGGACTTTTATTTAGTTTGAATTTTCTTAGGAAATTAAAAAAATTAAACC
Source organism: Tenrec ecaudatus (assembly GCF_050624435.1). NCBI lineage: Eukaryota > Metazoa > Chordata > Mammalia > Afrosoricida > Tenrecidae > Tenrec > Tenrec ecaudatus. The sequence continues at coordinate 170,132,498 of NC_134534.1, forward strand.
TTTAAATTATGTTTGCCAAACAGATTGGGGTATGGTTGTATGTGCCAAACAGAACTATCATTCTATGTGGAGAGCCTGTTATTCAAAGAATATTTTAGGCCTTGCCATTTTGCAGCTCTTCTTCTGCAGAACTTGATAATATTGTTTAAATAAGGAGTTCACTAGGATGTCAGTTTTAAGCTTCAAAAAGATTATGGCAAAAGAGCCTCTTTTCCGCATAAACATTATTTTTTATTATTGGTAAATTGCAACAAATAAATAATTATGTGTGGTAAAATGATAAAAATCCCCCAAATATCAAGATTCTTAGGGCTGCACGCATACAATCATTCCAAGGGAGTGTGGAACAACAAAATTAATCTGTTGTCTGGAAAGAAAGATAAGCTTTCAATATTTTTTGAAGCAAGGGAATTATTTGAACTGCTGTTCATAAATAGTTTGTTGAGTTTAAATGGGAATCTAGATTTTTTTTTCTATTCAAGAGAGCATCCAGATTGTACTTTCCTACTTGGTTAGGATTATGAGTTAAATTGTGTTCCTAAAAAAGATGTGTGGAGGATCTAACTCTATGAATGCATCTATGAATGTAACATTGGTCAGAACTAGCGACTTTGAAGATGTTATCAGATACATTGGTAGGAGGTCATACAGGAGTAGAGTGGAGCCTAATCCAATCTATTTGGTGTCCATATAAAAGAGGAAAAGAGACACAGAAGAAAGAGATATAAAGGAAAGCCCATCACATGAAGATGGAAGCAGAGACCGGATGATACATGTACAAATCAAGGGACTTCAAAGACATCAAGAGTGACCAGAACCTAGGAAGAGGCAAGGAAGGATTCTCGCTCATGGACCCAGTGATATCCGAAAGTGAGATTTCCAGGCTTTGTAAACATGTGACTGTACATTTCTGTTGTAGGAATTCACCCGTTTGAGGTATTTTGGTTCAAATAGCCCAAAGATACTAATGCATTTTTATGTGAGAGTCTATGAAGATTGGGTTTTTCTATATTCTTTGCAAAATTCGGGATAGTCCCTGGCTTAAACAAAGTGGCTATAACTACATTTCTAAATCATAAAGTACATCAGAGTCATCTATTGAAGGCGTTATCTTGTCATGTTCTTGTAGAAGCTATACTTTTCACATTTTGTACAAATGCAGATCAATTAAATTGGCTGTTGTTAGGTCCCAACAAGTTGGTTCCGACTCATGGCCACCGTGTGCACACCAGAACAGAACAGCCCAGTTCTGCCCATTGTAATAATTGTTGTTCCTGTTTGAGCCCCTTGTTGCAGCCACTGTGTCAATCCATTATGTCAATCCACTGTGTCAATCCATTGTGTCAATCCACTGTGTCAATCCATTGTGTCAAGGTTGCCTTTGTCAGTTGCCCTTCTTCCTTAGCAAGTATGATATTCTTTTCCCAGAAGCGCTTTCTTCTGAAAACATGTCCAAAGTATGTATATCTTGCAATCCTTTCCTCTAAGGAGCATTTTGGCTGTACTTCTACCAAGGTAAGTTTTGTTTTCTGGAAGTCTGTGGTGCTTTCAATGTTCCTCACCAGCACCATAATTCAAATGTATCGATTCCTCTTCAACTTCCTTATTCAACGTCCAACTTTCACAGGAAGAGAAGAGGACTGAAAATACCATGGGTTGGGGCAGGTACACCATCATCCTCAAAGGGACCTCCTTGCTTTCAACACGTTAAAGAGGTCTTATGGAGCAGATGTACCAATGCAAGGCATTGTTTGATCTCTTGACTGTTATTCCATGAGCATCCATTGTGGATCCAAACAAAACAGAATCCTTGATAACGTCAACCTTTTCCCTTTTTCAGGATGTTACCTGCTGAGCCAGTTGTGAGGATTTTTATTTTCTTTATATTGAGTGCACATTGAAGGCTGCAATCTTTGCTCTTCATCAGCAAGTGCTCCAAATCCTCCCCATTTTCCGCAGGCAAAGTTGTGTCAGCTGTTTGCCACATGTTGTTAATAAGCCTTTCTCCAAATCTGATGCAGATTTCTTCTTCATGTAATAGTGTCTCTGATGGTTTGTTCAGCATAGAGGACGCATGGTGAACGAATACAACACTGACAAACACACCTTTCTTCAAAACCACGTAGTATTCCCTCATTCTACTGACACAATTGGCACTTGATTCATTTATAAGTTCCAAATGAGCACAGATAATTGCTCTGGGATTCCCCTTCTTTCCAAGACGAAACTTAAAGAATGGAGAAGATTCACCCTTCCTTATAAATGGTTCTTCCAAGGCCCTTAATGATTTACCCAAGATTTCAGAATTAGGGTTTGATTCCTAGATTGTAAAATCTATTTGCAAGGAAAAGATATGACCTATGAGATTGAGAGCAAGCATAATGTTAGGCTAGAGGAGAGTGTGAAGGATCTGGGCTGGGTAACATCTTAGAAATATATATTTTTTAATTTAATTTTTTATTTGGGAGCTAATACATGTATCATGTACTTCTGTAGTTCAATCACATCAAGCAGTGTTGTACCATTGCTGCCACAACCAGTTTCCCAGCATTCTTTTCCTTTCTGGACTCCTTTATATTGTCTCCCTTTTATCCCTCCACACCACCACCACGGAACCACCCTCCACGCCACCCCCAAACCCTTATTCTACTTGCTATACCTATGGGTTCATTACTCTGGGGTTTCATATACCGAAAAACAGAAAAACATGTAACACAATTTCAAGAGGATGACCCCTCCCAAAATGACCTAACACATCTGAGATAAACGTAAACCCTCATATTAACAAACAAACAAAAATACAATGTTGAAAAGCAGATCAGGTCCAGCGTGCATCAGAGGGGGATCAACTGACAGGTTTTACTGTTCAAGTCAGGCTTATCCCTTCCATCTTCTCTACTCATGCACTCTGCTCAGTACCCCTTTCTTCCCATGCCCCTATTATGGAGAGAGGGAGATCACCAGAGGCTTATTTCCATTGTAGTTCCCACAAATATATCTCAATGAAATAAAGAGGAGCAGTGAAAGTATCTTCAAGAAAAACTATTGTTATCATTTTTTGCCATTGAGTTGGGACCGACTCATGGTGACCTTCTGTATGACTGAATGAAGGGCTGTCTGATCCAATACCGGCCTCATGAGCACTGATCTGCTTGAAGCTATATTAACTATTGTGTCGATGTATCTCATTAGGGTGGGGGTCCCTCATTTTCACTGATCCTCTACCAAGCATGATATTCATCTCTAGTAATTGGTCTGTCTGGAAGACTGACCAGGTGTCGTGGAGTCATAGATCCTAGCTTATGGTGATCCCATGTGCGTCGAAGTAGAATCATGACCATGGTTTTCAATTAGTGTGATCTTTCAAAGGGGGACTGCCAAGGTTTTCCTCGGAGGCAGTACTGGGTTGCTTTGAACCGCCCATCTGTTATACATGAACCATTACTTTCATCAGTGGGCTGATATATATTTGCCATAGTTTATGAAGTCTGAATGTATAGAGGTCACATTTCAGTTGCTGAAGAGTCTGTGATAGACATTATATCCAATGTCCGATGTACAGTTGGTAGCCACCATGCAGGCAAGGGTAATTTTAAAACAAAATTGGATCAAAAATAAAATGTGGTGTTGAAACTTAGAGAGGTGCACATTACATACCTATTCCCATGATGTGCTAGGGTTACCTTCAAACTTCTTATGTATAAATTCTCTGGTGCAATGCCATTGAAAGTGAGAGTGAGAGGCAGATAAACAAATAAGGTTCATCTAAGTATCACCTTATAATAAATTCAGCTGTTTCTAGACCTTGCCTTTGATTTCATACAATGATGTTTTTAGCTTCTCAGAGTGCAATTATCTATTTTTAATGCTGCACTTCCCCGCGATCTCTGCTGTACCCGACGTCTGAGTGGTTTTCCCAGGCTGTGCTCAACGCTGGCGTGGAAAGTTTCCCACTATCACTTTTCACTGAGAAGGCGAGTGCCTCCTGCTGCAGGTTTTAATTACCTTCGGAGGGAGCTTATCTGTGTCTGTGCTCTGCTGATCTCAGAAATGTAGTTGTTTTTCTTGACTTCAGACCTCTGCACCTATTTATTCCAGGAAGTCTGAGTTGGTTTTTTTTAAATACCATAGTTTTTGCCTCATTCCCACCCACCACACTTTTTTTTTAAAGAAAAATTTTTATGGATGCAGAGTAGACAAAGACAGGTAAGTTATAAGGAATTCCTCAGGACATTTTACCTGTGGTTATCCTTGATCTCCAGGAGACCGATATCCTTCACTTTCTGCCTGCGTTCAATGTCAATACACTAACACTCATGTGCATCCACTCATGCACACACACACACACACACACACACACACACTCCCTCATAATTCAGAGAAAATTTAAAATGACATTAGCCAGATTGTTCCTCTATCTTTAGTGGAAGTTGATATGTTATTTTGAGTGGTTATCTACTTTAAAATAATAACTTGAATTGAAAATACTGAACATAATAACTGTTTTTCTTATTTATTTAAAAGGAAAATGACTCCCCCAACGACACATTTTACCAATTGGGAAAAAAAACAAGAAAAATGAGATTTATATTAACCTATGAATCTACATACCTCTATCATATTTTCCTAACATTTAAAAATATTTGATCATTATTTTCAAAGGATGTGTTAGTCTGGGTAGACTAGAAAAACAAATCTATGGACACACATATATGTATAAGAAAGAGATTTATATACAACAGCAATTGAACATTGAGAAAACATCCCAACCCAGTCCAGTCCAAGGCCATAAGTCTAATATTAACCCATGTGTTCAATACCAATCTATAAAGTCTCTTCAGACTCATGAAACACATGCAATGAAGCCAAATACAGGGCAATCACAAGCCATTGGGTAGAAAATCTTTGGGTCCAGTGGTGTTGTAAGCATCTCAGTGCTGGCAGGAGTGTCTCTCTGTGGCTTCTCTGGCTTCCAAGGTCTGGTTGCATCCATTTGACTTGTCTTCTGCAATGTCACCCAGGAAGTGGCAGAGAGAAAAGTGTCTTTCACCTCCAAGTAGGAAGTCCCAGATTTCCCAGAATTCTCAGGAGAAGGCCATGCCCACACAGAAGTCTCATTGGCTCTCTCAAAATTGACAGCCTAGACTCCACCCCTACCCTCTTTTTTTTTTTTACTACACTCTTAATCCTTAAATTGACACCAGATTAGGTGACTACCACAAAGGGCTACACTTTTGCAAATGTTGTTCCTATAGAGAGGTAAAAAGATGGACTCAGCCTTTCTTTCCTCTAGCATGGCTGATAAAATTTTTATTGGTTAATTAGGAAAATACTCTTCTCTTTACCCTTTGTTTTTGCTAATGTCGCAAGAATATTTAGATTAATGTGAAATTTGAGAAAGGTGTATCAATTTTATTTCATGTGTAAGAATAGCATTTCTGGCTTTTAAATTTCATTGTATGCGAGTTAATTTTAAATAATTTGAATTGACATTTGTTACTTGTGTTGTTATCAATGGTCCTGTTTTGGCGTAATCACATGAGCCCTATTTTATCTTAAGGAGCACCGGTTGTGTAATAGTTAAGCATTTGGCTGCTCACACAAAAGTTGGTGGTTCAAGCCCATCAGCTGATCTGAAGGAGAAAGATGTGGCAGTATGCTCTCAGAAAGATATAGCTTTCCTTAATTCACAAAGAAAATATTCTTCATCTTATTTGGGTGAGTAATGTCTGGGACCTTAAGATTGTGAGGCGCCATCTAACATACAACTGTAGGTTTCACCCAGCCAGAATAAAGAAGAATGAAGAAAATCAGACACATAGAAACCACTAATGGACCAAGTGAATCTCTACCACCAGGATGCTGAGAGCAGAACCACACGACACCCGGCTACCACTACCAACTACTGGCTTATAGAGGAGTGCGTAGCAGTTGTGAATTGAGGAAGGTAAATGTAAACAAGAACTCAAAATATAAAACTTGAACAGCCTCATTGGGCAGATAGTGACTGGAAGAAACCCTAGACTATGATCTTCAGTCACCCTAAAACCTGGAACTGAACACTCAGCTCCCAACTAGACAGGTGTATAAGATACACAATCATACCAGGATGGTGTGAGCATCAACCATTTGCGCTCACAAGGGCAGTATTTGGATAGGACCAAGGTCAGCAGGCAAACATGTTTCGGAAAGACAGACAAATAAAAAAAAAAAAAGACAAATGGAAACAGGAAACACAAGAAGAAAGTTAGTTAGTTAGGTGCTGCCACACTGAGGAATTGTAACCAACAGCATGAAATGAAATGTGTATGGATTGTTTAATGCAGGCTCATGACTTGTTCTGTGTTTATCTAAATCAAAACAAAAGGTTAAAATCATAAAACTAAAGTGATTTGGAGTTATGTTATGCTTATGCAAATAACCCATACTTATTTAGCCAGCCCAACTCTCTTCCCAAGGCTTTTTTGTAAGCACATTATACTTTGTTTTGTTTTTTACAGACACTGGAAAGAATTAGCATAGGTTGCTTATGAAAATATCTTAGATGGAGCATGCAATTGGTTAAAATATTTAGCATACTTTTTTTTCTATAAAAATACAGTGAGTCTCTTGACCCAAGTATGCCATAGACTATTTAAAAGGTTGACACTTGTTCAGATGCGCAGGCCTTGCTGGGTGTGTTGATTGTCATTCTCAGCAGAACTCAATGGTTTTCCTCATCTCCGAGACCTTGCATGTAATCGCAGTCTCCCCACAGTGCATACAAAGAAGTGATGACATGGCTTCGTCGGTCATTGATCTGCCTTTGCGTTAGAGTTCACAGTGTAGGTGTTTTCAGTAAACAGGGAGGAATGATTGTGGAAACAATAGTGAGTGGCCAGATGTAGAGAAAACGGAAAAGTAGACACATGATTGTATCTTAAATGGCTACAGTTTCAAGATCTCACAGACACCTCTCAGTGAATTAGAGTGTCAAACAATGGTTCTAAAAACAGTATTAGACCAGTTGATTGGACAGTCCCATGAAGCCCATGCCTTTGAACCAAGAAAACTGATCCTATGACAGGTTTGGAAATACTGAACAGTATTTGCCTCTTCAGCCTCCTTTGTTGTTGTAAAACTATAAATAACACAAGACTTGTCATTTCACCTTTTTTTCTGATGTACAGCTTTCATTTAAATATTTTGCATCTTCTGGAGATGGTGACACTGACAGAATATTTTAGAGTTTATCAAGGTTTCTGGAGAATAATATTAAAAAATGTTTGTTGCTCTCATGAGTACATATTACTTTGTTTTTTTATTTCTGTTTTTCCATTTTTAATCATTTTATTGGGAGCTCTTACATATATCGTAATAATTCATAGTCTATTCACATCAAGCAGTATTGTACAATTGCTCCCATAATCAGTTTAGAAATATTTTCTTTCTTCTAGAATTCCTTGATATCAGCTCCCCTTTGTCTCCTCCCTCCTTCACCCTACCCCCTAGGAACCCTTATTTTATTTTCCTATAAGAGTCCCCCCCCCCCGTATCTTACAAAATCCATTATATTCATTCACATACAATTCTGTTATTGATCCCACTGAGTGGGGTTATACAGTCATCAATTTTATCAGCTCCCTGATTCCCCCTCCTGTTCTCTTTCCCTACCCTCAGGGAACCATTACTCCAGTTACTGCGTCTGAAGAGTTACCTATCTTGGCTTTCATGTCCTGAATGATCTTAAATATACAAATGAACATACCCAAATCTAACATGATTAAGGAGGTAAAACAAATAGAAACCATAATAGTAAGGGGAAGAAATATTAGTGAACTAGAGGATAGTTATTTGATTCATCAGGGCTATATTGCATCTTGGATTTTCATCGCTTCTATGTGGCCCTTCTGAGAGGGACTGCCCAATTACCTTACAGGTGGTTTGGGGGCTCTAGTACCTCCACTACACTACTCTTCACATTGATTTGGTTGCTTGTTTTTGAACTTCGGATACCTCTTCCTGGTAGGCAACTCATGATCACACAGGTTGGTGTGCTTCTTCCATGTGAGCTTTATTGCTTCCCTGCTAAATGGCTGCTCATTTAGCTACAAGCCTTTAAGACCCCAGATGCTATATCTTTCCATAGCTGGGTACCATCCGCTTTCTTCAGCACAATTTCTTATGCACCCATTTTGTCTTCAGCAATTGTGTCAGGAAGGGGAGTAACATATAAGTTTAAATTATTAGAACAAACCATTCTTGTACTGAAGATTTAAGTAGAGACCCAAAGTCTAGCTGCTTCCTTGTTTCAATTGCATACATATACTTATAGAAACAAGTACACCTAAATTATACATTTAAATATTTTTTCTTCTTTCCTCTTTTTCTGTTTCTCTTTTTGCCCCACTATCTGTTTACTCATATTCACCTCTCAATAATTTCTCTCAGATACATCTTGATTGTTCGAGCACGACCGGAAAAGGTGTACGTACCTCGACATCAGTTTTAGAACACGTACGATGCTCCTGTACACGGCATCGTTGGCGCCCTGCTGCCCTCCCCCTCTCTTCCGATGCCTCCCAGGAACTGTTGGTCCAATCGCTGTCTCCATAAGATTGCCTATCCTGCCTGTCTTATATAGATAAACATCAAACCAAACCAAGCAAAACGCAAAAAATTCACAAGACTAGCAGGGATCCTGGCATAGAGCATGTTAAATGAGAGAAAGGCATGTTATAAACCATCAGTCCGGTCCCCTTTCTTCCAGAGCTGCATATCCCGGGTTCCACTTGCCTAGCAACTCACACACCGGTTAAGTCTTCAGCATTTGTGTCTGAAAGGCAAGGATCCTAAATGTCCCCATTGCTATGCTTGTAGTCAGGGATAGAGTGGTCTCCTGAAAACCCCTGTCCCTCCCCACCACCCCCGATTTACACCATTAGACATTCATTTGGGGCCCATTGTGAGTAATCCCCAACCAGTTAGATGGAGTGCCAAGTGCTTCCCCAGGAGTCAGAGTCTATGATCCGGAATCTTCATTTTGCTTCCCCCATCCCCCTGTGGGTTTTAAAGCATATGGGGGTAGAGGGGTGGTAAAGAGTACAAATTACTTTGGAACAACCTAGAAGCTGTTATAAAAGTGAACGTGATACAGAATAATATCAGATCCGAACATAGACAACAGAACTCATAGGAAGCTATGAATGATCACTATAGTTTACCGAAGGAAAAAGACTTAAACAAGAGAAGCAGGGCCCACAAATAATCGTACGTTGTGTGGCCCCATTCTCTGTTCCATCCCTGGCTTTAAAGTGTCATTTAGAATTTGAAATACAGACATATTGATTTTGTGTATAGTTTTTTAAGCATACAGAATTGAAAAGGGTGATATTGATCCAGTACCCACCAGTGTGTTATATTTCAGCAGTCTATGTGGTTGTGATGCTGGATGCCAGGCCACTGTTCTTTCCAATATTAGCAGAGGAGCCCCGGTGACAGGGACAGCACGTGTAGAATGAATAGAATTAGGAAGAAAGTCTGTGATCTGTTTCCAAAAATTAACAAGTGAAAATCAAGGCTTTGAATCAGTTCAAAATCATGTGTCGCAAATCATTCAAATATTTTGCTCATGAGGTTTTTTGTCCCTTTTTTCAACATCTGCCAGCCATTTTTTGAAGATTTCCATGTGTCTTGAATTCTATCTTCCTTGGGTCTAGCAGGTTCTCCATACAGAAACCCCTGATCCAAAGGATACACTTTCCCATAGCTCTTATTTCTTGTTTCTAAAAGGTCTCTTATGTGATTATTACTTTCTCTTTTAGGATAAAAGGCTATACAAACTTTATTTCATGGAAATTCCTCTGACATAGATCAAGGCTATGACTTAGTAAGTGTTGCCTTCTACCCTAACCCCCTTAAAAATGATTGCTTGATCATATCAGATCACATAACTACAAATGATCACAAAATTACATAATTACCAAATGAAATCTTTACAAAACTGCCAAAGTACTGAGAAACTTAGCTGAGCTGAGTGGACATATTTTAAAATTATTTTTTTTTGTGGCTGGGGCACAATTTATTTGTGACAGATTCTAACAGCATACCCTATGCTAAAATACAGGCCTAATGCGTTCTATTTAATTATATTTTATAATTAGTAACAGCAAACTCTTAATATGTCAATGCATATACTCACATATAAGACCTATATTTAAACCACTGAGTCGTCATAAAAGAAATCCAATAATCCAATCCTCCAAAGCTATAATGGGGAGACTGCTGTAGGACAAGCGACTCAACTTCTTCAACAAGTCCATTTCATGCAGAAAGTTAGATGTGGGCCATGGTACAAAATCTAACAAACAAATGTAAAACGTGGTGCTTATTTTTATAATAATAACAAAATAATGATAAAAATAATTTCTAGACACTCAATGGACATTGTGGATTGGGCATTAGATATTATTAAGGGCTTTTGTCAATTTTATAGGGAGTGATAATCGGATGTAGTTCAGTTTAAAATTTTTCATGGTACACATAATAAAACATTTATGGATGAAATAATATGTTGAGGTTTATTTTGAAACCACAGCAAACATGGTATAGATTCATCAGTCACAAGAAATAAAAACATTGAAAATTATTTACATGTACCCAGAAATTTATTATATGATTTTCTTTATTGTGTTTAAAATGTAACCTGATAAAATGTTATGAAAATGGAAACTGCTAAATGATGTCTGGTTGTATAAAGAAGCTCTACTGTGCAAGTGTTTGCACTAATCAAAAGGTTGATGGTTTAAACTCATCCAGTGGTACTTAGAAGGAAAAGTCTGCCGCCTTTCTTCTGGAAAGAGCCCCTCCAAGAAGACCCTGTGGGATTCAGTTTTACTCTCTAACTCATGGGGCCTTTGGATCAACCTGAGAGTGAAGGGTTTGGATTTTGTTCTTTTGTTGTTGTTTTTATTTGTTTGCTGCTATCATGGGTAGCACTGATGGATTTAGATATTGTATAAGTTCATTGTTCCAATGGAGAATGGGCTAAGAGTTGAAACATTGACATTGACAGAGAGAATGGGGTTCAAATCTAGACTGCTCAGGGACTATTTAACTAGTGGAAAATGTATGGGTCACCCTAACTGTCAATCTTCTCAAATTTCAAATGGAGCGTATGCTAGTACCTTTCTCCCAGTACCTCATACTGGTACGCAGATCACAGTGAGTACTCCGTCAGTGCTTGTTGGAAACATAAGTAAAGGAATGATTGCATGGAAGAGTTGAACGAAGAAATGAAGCTCTTAGGAAAAGTGTTGCAATCATAGTAGTAAGATAAGTCCAAACTATTTGCATGAAATCAAAGAAATCTTATTTAAAAATATAAAAATGTGAAGCTACTGCTCCTCAACACATCCTGTATCTAGGTCTATACGCTTTTGGCATTTTTATTTGTCTAACCCTTCACCTAAGAATTCTACACTATTTGATTTAAAGCATGTCAAACTAGAAATTTAGGCATGCTTGAGGGACTCAAATTGTGTTCCTCTAAAATGTGTTTTGAGCGTGGGAAACTAAAAGAAGTCTAAAGGGGCAATATCGGGACTATAGGATGGACAGAGTGATGATTTGCAGGAAATTCTCAAAGGACAGAACCTGCTACCTGAAGAATGAGCAAGCACATTGTTCTGATAGGACAAAACTAGTTGGTGAAACTCTTGAGATCTTTTCTTACCAAAAAGTTTCCAGTTTCCCTAAAGCCTCTGCATAATACGCTCCGGCAATTGTCCTGTTTCCTTCAAGAGACCATATCAAGATTAACCCTTTGGAATCCCCCAAATCAGTCACCATACCCTTCTGAGCTCAAGTTTCTATCTTGAATTTAACTGGAAAAGTAGATTCCCTTAGAATTCTCTGCTTTGCTTGGACCATCCATTGCTTTTTCAGCCATCCTAATGAGACTCTTGTTAGGTGTCCTTGAGTCAAGACTAACTCATAGTGACCCGATGTACAAGAAAGTCAAGCACTACCCAGTCCCACACAAGTCTCATCATTGTTGCTCTATTTGAATGTCTTTTTTGGTAGCTGCTGTATTTGTTCATCTTATTGGGGCATCTTTGTTTTTGCTAACCCGCTGCTTTACCAAGCATGATGTTTCTTTTAAGGGACTGGTCCCTCTTGGTAACATGTCCAAAGTATATAATAGGAAGTCTCAACATCTTTGCTTCTAATAAAAACAATTCTGACTGTCCATCTTCCAACATAGATCTTTATTTTCATCATTCCGACAGCATTACTATTCCATCTGAGATTGTGTTGCACCTTCTTCTTCCATTTTCAACAACATATCTTTGTGAAACAAGGTTTTCCAGCTTGTTGGTTATCAAGTCTAAATATAGAAGTAGACTTGTTGTGGAAGATGATCTTCGTTGTGCTCTTGCAAAGACTGCCCCAAGAATTTCTGATCTGGTGAGAAAGAAGCTATCCCAGCCTTCTCACCAACATTGGATTTTTATGCATATTGTCGCAAAATGTAGCAATGTAGTTTACTGTTGTTATATTAAAACTGTTACTCATGTTGCACCATGCTTCAAGACAAAATTTCATTGATTTTAATTAGAAATAAATATTTCAAAATATACAATTACATATTGTTATTGTAATTAAATACTATGCTTTAATTATATTAAATGTGGAACAATGAAAATACATCCTGCATATCATATATTTACATGATGATTCATAACAGTAGCAAAGTTACAGTTATGAAGTAGCAACAAAAATAATTTTATGGTTGAGGGCCACTACCACATGAGGAACTGTATGAAAAGGTCGCTGAAATAAATAGATAGATAGCTAGATAGATAGATAGATAGATAGATAGATAGATAGATAGATACAGGGTTGCAGCATGGGGAATTTGAGAACCACTGCTATAGATAGGTCTAGATGCAGTCCTGGAACACTTTAATCTGTTCTCTGTTTTTCATGGAAGTGCTTCTTGCCTCGATGTACGGATTTTTCTTTGATGTTACGGTGTGACCCATATCAAAGTCTGTAGTCCCTGGTTTTCAACAGTAAATGTGTGAAGTCTTCTTCACTCTCAGCAAGAGGTGCTTGATCCCCCTCCCACTCTGAAGCTCCGTTCCTCTTCATTCTGCACAGCTTCCTGGGTTGGTTCCTCAGAACCCAGATTAAATCTTTTTGGTGAAAAGGTATAACCATGACAAAACCCTTTTCGGATTTTAAACCACGAAAGACCTTTTGTTCGGTTCAAAGAATTGACTCAGCTTTTATACAGATTCCGTGTGAGCACAAGTCAGTGTTGTGGAATTTCCTATTCTTTGAAGGAGTTATCAATACTTTGTTGGATGTACACAATCAAACACCTTTGCATAGTCAATAACACACCTTTTTGAGTGTCTCTGCTTCCAGTCACAATCCACCTGATCGCTCTTTCAACATCCTCTTCAGAATCTGGCTCGGGTTTTCTGAGAACTCCCTGTCACTGTTAGAAAATTAGTTTTAGAAAAATTTTACTTGTATGTGATATTAATGATATTGTATGATTATTTCCATATTCTGTTGAATCACCTGTCTTGTGTATGGGCACACATAGGGATCGCTTCCAGTTGGTTGCCTAGGTAGCTGCCTTCCAAATTCCCCCGTATAGCCAAGTAAGCAATACTAGCTCTGGGTCAGTTGGGTGAAACAATTTCATTGGTGTTGCATCGATTTCCAGAGTCTTGTGTTACACCACAGCCTGCAGTTCAGCAGAGTCTTCTTTCTTTAATAACATTAGTTCTCGGTGATGTGTTGCCTTCTGAAATGGTCGAACATCAATCAATTTGGGGGGAGGGGTAAGTGACTCCGTGTATTCTCTCCATCTTGTTTTGATGTGCCCTTCAGCACTTTGCTCAGAAAACCCAACGCACTGGCATGGAGTCAATTCCAGCTCGTGGGTATTTTATAAGATAGAGTATAACGACTCCCTAGAGTTTCTGAGACGCTAAATCTTTGTAGAAGGAGACAGTCTCATTTTTCTTGTACATTTGACTCAGAATTTTTCAATATTGTATCTGGTGGCATTCTTTTCTTCAGTTCTTTCCGTCTAAGAAATGCTGAACATGTCCTTCCTTTTTGTCTTTGCATACTTCATTATTGTACTTTGTTTTGTTTTCTCTAGCTGCCCTTTGAAATATTCAGTTCAGTGACTTAACGTCACCATTTCTTTCTTTCACTTTATCTAGTCTTTGCTCAGAAGCAAGTTTCAGAGTCACTTCTGTCATCCATTTTGGTCTTTTCTTTCGTTTGTGTCTTTTCGTTCTTGGTGCCAGCCCGGCATGCGCACGCTCTTCCTTCTTTAGTGTTCAAGGTGACAAACAGCGTCTGGAGACAGACATTAGATTCAGGTAGGAGAAACTCAAGGTCATGGTTTTTTGAGTCTTGTGAACTTGCTTTAATTTTCTTCAGCTTCAATTTGCAACCTGTGTATAAACAATTGGTGGTCTGTTCCTCAGTTGACCCCTTTGTTTTGATTGGTGATATTAAACTTCTTTCCTTTGTTCCCACAGATGAGCTCCATTTGATTCCTGGGTATCCCATCCGGTGAGGTTGCATGTACAGTTGCCAGTTATTTTGTTGGGAAAAAGGGATTTTCAATGAAGACGCTATTGGTCTTGTAAATCTCTCCAGTGTAATTTCTATCACAAAAGCCATATTTTCTAACTACCTATCCTTCTTTGTTTCTGTAATTTGAATTCTAGTCACTAGCAATTATTCAATCATGATCGCATGCTTAATCAATTTCAGACTTCAGAGGATGGTAAAACACCTCCGTCTCTTCATCTTTAGCCTTAGTACTTGGCTTGTAAATCATAAAAATTATCTTATTCCCCACCTTTCTTGTAGGAGTAAGGATATTTTCCTATTGATGATAGCATTGTAGCTCAGGATCGTTCTTGAAAGGATTTTTATGATTATGAATGCAAAACCACCCCTCTTTGATTTTTCTCTCCTCTTTGCACAGTGGACTCTGCTGGTTCAATTCAAAATAGTCAATAGCAGTATATTTCAGCTCATTAATACCTAGGACATTGACCTGTATGCATTCCATTTCATTTGTTATGATTTTCCATTTCCTTCATTTGTCCTTCATTGCTCCGGTGACTAATGGATGCCTTCAGCTCTTTTCTTCTCAGTTTGAGTTGTGCCCGATGAAAAGATGAGGGGCCTTCGCGCTTTTCTCAGTTGACGTCACCGAAGCGGCTCTGCTTTGAGGAGGCAGCTCTTCCAGGGCTGCCTTTCTGGTGCCTTTCAACCTGAGTGGCTCCTCTTCCTGACCTGCATCGGACAGTGCTCCACTGCTTTGTTCATAGAGGTTCCCGTGGGCGTTTGTTTTCAATCAGCAGTTCTTGCTTCCTAGTCTATCTTTGTCTGGAGGCTGCACTAAAACCTGTTCACCGCAAATGCCACCACGGGCATTTGAAACACTGGCGGTGCAGCTCCCAGCATCATCACAGCGACACACAAGCCGCCGCACTACAACAAACTGACAAGTGAGCGGTCGTTAACGAGACAAAGACAAGGGCATTGCTGCGAGAACCTGTCTGCCGCCATTCGCTGACAGCAGACCCACGTTTAAACACATTTCGCTTGGAATAAGCTCAAATTCATGCACGCAGGAACTGGAACCCCCGTAGCTATACTTTTTAACTCTCTCTCACAGTTCATAAATATACTTTTTAAGCAAATCAACAACAAACATGATGTGGATCTGTGATTCCTTCTATATTCAGTTCTCTCATTTATACAGGCTTAAATGAAGGCAGGTCACTGGAGTGGGTGGGTGATACTCTGTATCATGAACCGTATAATTTCCCCTCAAAATAAATATGGAAATTTTCACTTCTGTACTAGTAATTAGAGACCATGTAGTGTAGTAGTTGGACTGATAATCAGAAGGTCAGCAGTTAGAAACCACTAGCCTCTCCAAGGGAGAAAGATGAGGCTTCTCTCCTGTAATGATCCATAATGCGTCCTTGGAAAGTCCTAGGTGCTGCTCTGTCTTACAGGACTGGCTTGAGGTAGAATCAGCTTTATGGCAATGGGTTTGAAGCTTGATACCTGTAGATGCTTGTGCAGAAATACAATTTTTCTTGCTATTTTAGTTAGGCCATTCCCTGAATCAGCTGGGTTCTAGACCGATTATACTCAATGCTGGAGTGCACACAGAGGTGCACAAGGAAGAAGAGGACTGTAGAGGACAGAACAGATGCAGCTCTCAGCATTGTTGGCAGCTGCTGCAATCAGAACTAGACCAGGAAAGACGTCTCCCCAGGCCACACCCTGACTTGGCTATCTAATCTTTGAAGGGTGAGAAAAGAAATCTCCATTGTTTAAAGCTACCCATTTGTAGAATTTCTGCCCTGAGTAGGATTGAACCTATACTCAATGGCCACACTAATAACATTTAAAAAAGTGAAATTTTGCTGAAATATTTCATGAATATTTTCAGAATAAGGAAGGCTTCTCTCATTTAGAATTGCTGGTGGCAAAGATGTTTCCCTCATGTATCTGTAACAGCCAGCACAGCGCCCAATTTCTCCCTGTCCAGTGACCTTCAAGACACCCAACTCGCTGCCCTGGAGCATTCCCAGGAAGGGGCGTCTGAGGGCTTTCAAAAGAAAAGTTTTGTTTGGAGGTTGGGCTTATGTGTGTGTTACAGGTATTGTGGGTATTTCAATAAATATCATGGAATTAGTTACTTTTTTCTTTGATTTTTCTTAGTATTTCCTTAGACATGTCCTCTGGTCTTCCGTGATCATTTTCGTGAACATCAGCACCCAGATACACAACACAGAGCTGATCTTCTCCCTACACCCGCTGATGCTCACCGAGGTCACTGATGCTCACTCTTGACATCTCTACCCAAGACGCACCCTCTTCGCATCCTTTTTGCTATTGTTGCTAGTTGCTGGTGAGACAATTGCAACTCCCAGTGACTCCATGTACAAAGTAGAGTGGCTCCGTAGGATCTTCTTGGTCGAACCTTAATGGGAGCAAATGGTCAGCCTTAGTTCCACAGAGCTGGTGTGTGGGTACAAACCACTAACACCGAGTTTAGCAGTTCCAGTTGAAACCATCTGTGAAATCCAGGCACCTCTTAACCTTTGCCAATCCTCAGCAATTCAACGTTGATGGCCCCTACAAGCCAGAGCCTCCTCTGCCGGTTACAAAGGACTTGATGTGGTTATTTCATTTTTTTTAAGTGAAGGGCATGGTTCTAGGAATCATGGGAGGATGGTATTATGGGAATGGGTGTCCTTCCCAAGAGTACAGGACTTTATTTTACCTAAAAGCAAGGTAGGGAAAAACAAACAGGGGGATTTCCGCAGTATTGTCAAATTTTCTACTTTGTTCATAATTGCTGCTCAAAAAACGTTAGCTGAGAGATGGAGGAATGGAGCAGGAGGGAAAGAAGGAAGAGGGACGGAGGGAGGAAAAACAGGAGGAGGGAAGAGAAGAAGGGAGAAAAAAAATCTATTGCCAACCCCCATTTTGGGTCATCCTAAGCTAACAGTGAGCATCTACTAGCAAAATGCAAACTATCAGAAAGCATGCTCTCCAGTCTAGTAACAGAGAGCCACTTGCCGCCATCATTCGTTCCTTCAGAGGGAACGCCGGGGCTCAGTATTGTTTGCTGCTCTACACAGCAGCAACCGACGCTGATGTTTACAAAGGGAGGAGATAGTGAGCACTAAATATCCTCATGAATTTTGAGATGCAGTGGAGTATACAATAGCACATGATTTAGAAGGCTGTTCAGTGACTCTTATTTACTCTGACCAATAATATATGAACAAAAGCCAGGTGATAAAATTAGAAGTCATCACATTTAAATGAGATAAAGGAGGACCTTGTATTGTTTACTCACCATGTAATTATCTTGTGAAAGTCTCCACTACAGAATATTATTGTGACAAATAGCTCCAACTATGTGTTGGGCATTTAGAATAACAAGAAACAAGAAAAAACACGTGCAGTCACATTGTTCAGACCAAATTAAGAAGCCCTTCAAGGTACATATTATCTCATGCAGTTAAACTGGAAAAAGTGGAGAACAGTTTCCAGGTCATTCAAAGCCTAAAAGAAAATCCGTTCCCTTTTTACCCATATTGGTTTATCGGTTGTAATAAATATATCATAGGAATACCAGATGCTAATGACAGAGGAAATAACATGAGCGGTGTGGAGGATTATTGGAATGCTGTATTCTGCTCACGTTTTCTGTAATTCACTCAAAGCTCACCACCATCCAGTCGATTCTAACAGAAGTGACCCGGTAGGACAGAGCAAACTGCCCCTGTGGGTTTCTGAGATGGGTGACTCTTAATGGTGTTTCTCTACTCCAAAGAGAAATACACAAATAAGACCTTTATTAAAAAGAATTCTGTCACACACAAAAAAAAGAATTCTGTCTCCAAACAGGCTGAGCTTAACTTTCAATGTAGAGGACAATGTGCTGTATTGTGTGCATGTATTTCATTTATTATTTCTGTCCTAATTTATTTTCCTTATTTTTTTCCATTGTGTGAAGAGACATGCTTAAATCAAGCGATTTTTGTCTCCCTAACAATTGCAAGCTATCACTTTTTTTTTGATAAATTAACTAAGTTACGAAGGATTTGACAGGAACAGATTGACTAGATATTAGAGAAGATAAAAAACAGTTGTATGGATCACAAAATTAAATCATTCACCCTCCTAATTACATTGGTGGGCATGACTGTTCCAGATTGTCTACATTCATTTAAAAATCTGATAGCTAAGTTGGAATCTCCCTTCCTCTAATGTGGAGATGAGGACTGGTGGGTAACATACTGGGATACTAATCACAAGGTCAGCAGTTGGGAACCACCAGCTGCTCCGCGGGAGAAAGACGAGGCTTTTCAACGCCTGTAAAGAGTGACAGTCTCACAAAACCACCGTGGCAGGTCAACCCTGACCTATGGGGTCATTATGAGGCACGACAGTCACTCAGTGGCAGTGAACTTGGTTTTTGAGAATGTGTTTAGAGCCTGTTGAAATGGCATGCGTTCCCTGAAGCCTTTGGGTTTATATCCTATTAGGTACATGACGATCTATAAGCCTACATTGGTGGGCAGTTAGAGTAAACTGCCCCTCCGCCCCGCTTTCGTTTCTTGTAGTTTTTCTAGAAACAATACCAAAGCAGTGAAAACTTAAACGAACCTGTAGTTTGTCATTATAAAAACAGCCACACAACAAATCCGACCCCGAGTCTCTTAGACCCACTTATTTAGTTAAAGCCGCTGTGGATACAACTCACCCTTGAACAACATGGGAGTCAGGGGTGCCAAACCCCACAGACAAGCCAAGTACAACTTGTGTTTTATCAAAACCTTAACTGCTAACAGCTTAATATTGACCAGAAGCCTTACCAATAATATTAATAGATGATATAGCATTTTTGCTTTCTGTATTTCTATGTACTGTACCCACATACTATATAATTGCATTTTCTATATGGGGCAAAAAAGTATTTCCCAACAAATGCTAGGTTTTTGTGTCTGTTTTCATAGCTGCAGCGTTGGCCTCACAGACTTATTTTTTATTTACAATTAATCCTTATTCTGGATTCCTGTATCTTGAAATGAGAGGCAGCTGCGGGTGCAGACTTCAGCCTCTGGTGCCCTATCAGCCCTCAGCTCTCTGGTTACACAGCAAGCAACTCAACTTTTTCTTGTAATGCCGCAACTTCCCTCTCCTTCTTGTGAGCACGTCCAGCATCATTAGCGACACTTCATGTGGGTCCCCGGGGGTTATTACAGTTTATGGCATTGCCCTAAACACAATGAAAAATATATGAAAACCTCAGGAGTGCTAATTTTTGCTTCCATACACAATTTGCTGCAAAGATGAACTGCTCTTGTGAGATAATTAACATCATAGGGCTTTTCTTTAAAGTCTCCTTATAAGTGAAACAGAACAGTCGAAACTAATTCTGTCTGAAACTAATGCTGTCCAAGAGTCGTGTATATATCCAGGTAAGTGAAAAAAAAGTGCTAGCCCTAGCGTTCCAGTTAGACGTGCTGTGTGCATGGGGTTATTACACTCAAGACATGTTTAAACATGTCTCTTTGATGAGCGGATCACTACAGACCATTATCCTAGTCTTTTTTGGGTGCCTTTAAAAAAGTCCAGTCAAAACAAGTGACATCCAAGGGGATCTGCTACGCTAGGCAAGTTTAAGGCCCCTAGGTCCACTCAGGAGGCGAGGGCAGCTCTTTATGAGGATTTCAAAGAGATAATGGATCTTCTCAGGGACTCAGCAACATCACAGGAGCTTATTGTAAAGAAATTAGAGAAAATTGAGGGTGTCGGTTGTAAGAAAACTTCATAAAAATTGCACTGAAGAATTAAGATTTTTTTAACATGACAATGCACCTCCTCCTTCCACAAGAATGATGAGAGTTGCCCACAGAATTTTGTTGGGAAACCTTACCTCACCCACCTTCCAGCCTGATCTCCCCCCTTCTGAACATATACGAGGTGTAGTCCGATTCCCTCTAGATTCCCTGAATTTCAATGAGGTGTCCGTCTAAGCACACAGGAGTCTGTGGGGAAGGGTTCGAGAGATGGTAACACACCTTGACAAGTATGAAGAGTTAAGTGGAGGGTATACTGAAAAGTAATAGCTTCATATTTTGGCGTTTTTATTTAATAAAGGCTTCTCTAATCTTGTAGCGATTTTTTTAAATGTCCATACATGTAATTTGACTAAGCCTGATTTTCCTAAGTCTTTGTATAAGTAGAATTGTTGTACCTATTAGGCATTCTATTCAAAAAGCTTTTCTTGTTATTGTGAATGGGAATTTAATATACATATACACACTTATTTTCTATTAAGTATAAGTTTGTGTGATTCCTCTACATCTGATTTTATTATTATCTAAATGAAAATAACTTCTTGTTTATTAGAAACCTAATAATGCCTTTGCATTGCTACATGAATTTGTTATTATTATTTTCCCTGTAAAATTGAATGTAAACTAAGCCTAAATAGCCACAGAAATAAACTGGTTTGGTGTTTTAGTTGTATTTTTTTCCCCTTCAATTTAACACATTTTAAATTTACTCTGTATCTTTCAGAATTGGATTAAGTCTGCAAATGAACTGTTAGCCATAGATATAAATATTGTTTCTGTTTTTAAAGATTGCAGAGAAGGATGAGCAAGGATTCTATTTCCAGACAGTGGTTCCACAGATACGTACCAAGTACATTTCAAAGCAATGCATTCTCTGTGCTTACCATTTCCTCAGAGAAGCTGGTTAATGTAAAGACAATACAAGATGGCATATAGGAGTGAGCACCTGCCCCAGGGCATTGTTTTTGAAAAATCAACAGAGGTATACTCAAAGCGAAGTGAAGGATATGTCCTTCCAAAAAGAAGTGTCACCCTAGCAATACGCACCTTCAAACTTGCATCCCCGACTTGCCTTTTCCTCACTCTTTACTAGCCCCTCCAACCATGGACTTCCCCGTGATGCTCACACTGCCCACACCTCCTCTCAGGCACATGCTTACTCTATCAGGAAAACTAATGTTGACTCCATTCCTACCCCCTCCTCCCATCTTGATTTAAAAAATCAAAGCCCTCTGAGCTTTGACGTGTCTGGTGTTAAACCCCAGTCTATATTCTGTTTAGGGTTTTGCTGTTGTACGGGAAAGGGTTATTTGATACTTTCTAGAGACCAGAAATCTCTGCATGGCTTAGCTGGATTCACTGGCTCTCTCACTAGGTGCAATCAAGGTGTTGGGCAGGCGAGGGCTGAAGCCTTATCTGAACATTCGACAGAGGAAGGACCGACTTCCAGCCTCACTTAACATGTGTGTAGGCAGGATGAAGCCCTTCCAAGGGAGTTACATTGCAACCTCAGGTCCTTACTCACTTTTGACTGAGACCATCTTTCAACTCTTGCTCAGTGGTCCTTTCTTTCAGTGCAAGCACTCATGAAAAGTCAGGGAGAGAATTTATACAAGCTAGACGTCCATCTTTTTAAACTTAATCTCAGAAGTAAAATCTCCTCAATATGATGGCATGGGATCCATTTTCCTAATGGAAAGTGCTACCCAAAGCTGTGGCTACCGGGAAATGGAGAAAATCGGGCACAATCGGGCATTCTTAGTGGCTGCCTGACACTGGTACCCACCACTCATCTGTCACTCATTCATTGCATTGTTTTGGCTTGTGTGTTGCCGTGATAGTGTAACCTGTACCTACAGTGTTTCAAGACAAAGCATCACACGCGGTGGGCAGGTTTTGGAGTATCTTCTAGACTAAGGCAGATGGGGAAGAAAGGTTGGGGGGTTCTAGTTCTGAAAATCAGTCAAAGGAAACCCTACGGGTCTCACAGTGCATTGTTTAGTATAGTGCTGAAAGACAAGCTCGTAGGTTGGTAGACACTCAAAATGTGTCTTCCAGTGGTGGCCGCCGTGGACTAGAGTTTACCAGTCACTGTGAAGATGGTGCAGAATGAGACAAAGCCGTCTTCTGTTATACACAGTGTTCTCATGAGTCAGAGACAGCTTGACGGGAACTAACAGCAACAATAATCACAGATACCATGTCACTATAGCCAAATGGATCTTCATTGCTCAGAATTATATTCAATTTATAGTTCCTACTACAAGGAGATGTTTTGAAGTGGCAAAGACAATGGGCAGTGAAGGTGCAGCCATATCGCGTCTAGGCTTAGGAGATGTGGGCAATGGTCTTGCAGCTCATCTATGTTTTTACTTATTAGCTGGTCGGCAGGTGAGCTGGCAGGCATTGAGTAGGTAGGACAAGAGCACATCCCTCTGACAGGTCCTAAGGGAGCTTCTGCTTCAGCCTCCCTGCTTTCTGTCTTTACCTCTGCATTTAAGAGCACCATGTGTTTCTTCTCCAGATACACTCATCATCCAGAGTGGAGATTCAGAGGCATTGCAAAATCAATATGGAGTCCAGTGGGTGCCTCTCAGTCTTGAAGGAGCAAGCTTGCCTTTGCGGTACCTCTAATTTGGGCCTGTTCCCTGGAGCAGCAGAGCCAACTCACTCACTCCAGGTTAGACAGCAAAAGAGAAGTTGATGAGAAGGTGACAGCAGCAGGGAGACCATGGGCAACACAGGCAGCTTTGATGGAGTCACACGGATACGCAGAATACGTAGAGTTTATACCCTCTTACACAGGAGTGTACGATGTATTCTGGAAGAAGTTATACACTTTCCCAGGCAGTTCCCATTACTAAAGACACAGATAGCTACAAGTTGTAAATGTTCACTACAGCGATTAGGTAAGGCCATAAGAGCGACTTTTATGATAAATAAGCAATTTTCTGCAATGTCTTAATGACCCTCCAGGCAGAACTGTCAAGAGTGCTGCCTCCTACCTTGGCAAAATCACACAGACAGTCACGCATCATACATCTGTCTTCTGAGCAGTACATAATGTTAACAACGCCCAGAGGACAGGGTGCGGGACAAGGCTAACATGGCGTGAGTTAGGCTGACTACTGCCAGCGACTAAGTCTAGGTTTCGTCTGCTTCCCTTATTTCTTCTTTTCTTTCCTCCGCTGTTAGACGCGTCCCTTCCATGCGACAATTCCAGAGGTAAAGATAATACATTCAACTTTGTCAGGAGATCATTTGTTTGGAGCCTCTTGTCAGTCATGTCTTCCCTGCTCCTCTGATTACTAATATTGGGATGTTTTAGGACAAAGCCACTGAATTCCTACTTTGGGAATCCTCATAGTTTAAGTATCAACAAAATTAAAGAGATACAACCCAAGACTGAACACCAAGGTGCCTGACCTCTTCCCTTCTAGGGTGGTCAGGCAGGAAAATTGTGTAGTGCTCTGTGTAGTGGGTCACATAGATCCCAGTCACAAGAATCTTGTGGTATAAAAATTGCCATCTGAGAGACCTCACGGTCTCCTCATCTATGACTTAGGTAGTAACACATGAAGCAAAAGATTATAGCCCATCTAACCGGATCTACCTGGCCAGGGGAGACCAATAGATGGTAGGCTCCCACTGAATGCCTCATTCAGAATGGTAGGTGGAGGCTGTGGAGAACTCTTTGCATACAGCAGAAACATGGGCCACCAGTCTATCATGCAACTGCCCAGTTCAACCCCTCAGCTGCCACACGGAGTTGTAAAGTCATCATCACTGCACAGACAACCACATATATGCCCTATTGTGTGTTGTCTATTTTTTTTTAGGAGGGGTAAAAAATAAAAGCTACTTTCCATTGCTAGCGTGTCTAGCATCTGGTCAGAATGATACGGTATTTTCACATGGAACAATCACAATTGGGGCTCTGCCTTTAACAGCCTCCCAGCTAGTTCGAAATTGGTTACAACCTGTGAACTTCTCATCATTTTGCCATGTATTATCTCACCAACTCCCCCTAATAAATCTGCTCCCATGTACATGAGCATCTCAGTGTCTCTGCTTCTCAGATCAAACCCTGGATGATAACACCATTCTGACTATTAGAAAGCTCATGAAGCAAAGCAAAAGGAAAAACAATGCAGACCTTAAGATGCTTGGAGTACAGATGAGAGTTAGACCACACTGAGAGGAAGTATGTAAAAAGTTAGATTTCCCTGTGCTATCCAAAAGGGTACCATGCGACTATTCTCCTATTCCCCATAGAGTTCAGAGAATAGCCCTACACTTGGATGCTAGAGGAAGGTGAGAAAAATTACCGTATATACTTGAATATAAGCCAACTGAGTATAAGCCGAGGAACCTAATTATTACTGGGGAAACCAGAAAAGCAGATTGACTCAAGTAGAAGCCTAGGGTGGAAGATGCAGAAGCTATTGGTGAGTTTCAATAAAAAAAGCAAATGAAAATAAAATTACTAAAATTTAAGACATCAGTGGCGTAATGCATTTAAATATTTATTTTAAATAAAAAGCATAAATAAAAGGACAACAAGTCATTTAACATTAGTAAATCAGCATGGTAAGTGGAAAATAGGTTCAACAAAAACAATAAGGTATCAACAATGATACCTTAAGAGTACTATTCCCTGAGCTCAATCAGCAACCAAGCTAACATGTAAACAGTTAAAATCCTTCAAAACTGGATTCCTCATCATCCGTATCCCAAATGCAGAGCTTCAGCTGGTGTGAGGTCATCATAGACACTGACCTTGCTGGGGTACCACTGACCCGTGTATAAGTGAAACTCCAGTTTTCAGCACATTTTTTGTACTGAAAACTCGGCTTATACATGAGTATATATGGTACATAATATTGCCAATAGTGAGGCCACCTCACCTGTCGCTATCAACTTGACTCTGACTCATGATGTCGCAGTGTGGTACTGAGCAGAGCTGCTCCATAAAGCATCCTTGGCTGTAATCTTCACTGAAGTGGATTGCCAGGGATGTTACTCCTCAATGTCCCTGCGTGGGTTCAAACCACAAACCTTCAGATTAGTCCATGAGCACCAAACATTTGTGGGACCAAGAAATCTATGAAGATCTAGAATATTGATTAAAAACAAATGGACTGGGGTTAAAAAACAAGCACGCACACAAGTATTTACTGCCATCAAGCTGATCACAACTTATGCGACCCTTTAGGACAGAGTAGAGCTGCCCCAGTGGGTCTCTGAGACTGTAGCTCTTTACAGGTGCAGAAAGTCTCATTTTTCTCCCTCAGAGCAGCTGGGGGTTTTGAATGGAGAATCTTGCCCAATGTGCAGCCATGCCACCACCAGGGCTTCTACACCGCCACTGTGGGGGATGTGTGGAAGGTCCTAAGTGTTAGCCTTTCCCCAGCCTTTATCAAAACATGTTCACTTTGTGATAAAAGCTACACGTTCGTTTCCCTTGTGGACTTCACACGTGAACATGCACTTAAGCTAAAATATCTGTCCTCCAGACCCCTGCGGCCACCTAGTTCCTGGCTGTAGAGACCCTATGTATGAGCAACATGAGTCATCTGACCCATACGCCAATTGTTTAAAATCAGCCTTCATATTTTAAGAGTTATAATAGGTGTACAATGAGAAGAGCGTGGCTTCAGGTTTGGTTCTGGATGGATACAGTGGTCCTGAAGAAATCCTCATACACTCATCATACACCGGGAAGAGTATGAATGACACTTGCCCGTCTTGGGTCCCATCCCTTTGTTAGCCATGTTCTTTACCTATGAGATGGAAAAACAAACCACTCTAAAATGCGGTGAATTATTCTATTCATTTTATACCTAGAATTTATGGAGAAAATTTAAGTCAAAAATAACTCAACCAAACACGTATCATGCACTGGGAAACAGTAAGGCAACAAGAGAGAACCCTTTTTCTGGTGGTGAGTGTTACAGTTTGTGCTCAGCTGATCCCACTTACATGGCTGCCCGACTTCCCCAATCAGAAGGGTCCTCTGTGGGAGAATAGAACAATGTGGTTCTACTGAGCAGTGGCTTATCAGTCTGTCCCGCTGGCTTACATCTCTGCGGAATTATTTTCCGTTCCCCATCAGGCCAGGGGGTAGAGAGGGCAGGGAGTGGAATGGTTCCTCAGGGACCTACAAAAGGTAATTTACTTTTTCTCCAAAAGGTTTTGGCCTGTAAGTGTGCTTGCCTTTCCCTGGCTCGGTGTCAGGCCATGTCAGAACTTGTTATGGGGGAAATGCCTGGGAAGGCAATTATGCATGGCACATTTTAACCCATGTGGGGAACGAGGTGGTGAAAGGCAAACCACTCTTTAAGTACAGGGAAATTCCCAATTACAAGTGTGTTGTGCCAGCCTCCAGGTAAGTTTCTCTGCTTCTTTCACTCACACTGTTGGCGCTGCTCAAGCCCAGCAGTGTGGTTTTAATAAAGTTACACACGTCCAGAAGGAAGCTCACAGATGATTATTCTATTGGTAAAGATTAGATGCCATCCCTGTGATCCACTGAAGGTCACTTTTGCTGTTCATTTGAAATCTAGTCCAGGCAAGAAAGGACATCATGAACACTAAAATCATTAGAGTTTTAATTGGAAAATGGTGTAAATGAAGACAGCAATTCTTCCCTCTCACTAAGATCCAGTCAACAAAAGGGCTCTGCCCTCAGAACTTGTGAACAAAACCTCCCATTGGGGTTGACTCACTTGCCAGATGAGCGAGTCAGTATGTTAAGCACTGACTTGTGTGGCGTTTCCTTCATAGAAAAATAATCACTTGGGGGAAAACCTGACATCATTTTCTTCTATTCTCCAAAAAATCTGGCTTACAGCCCTGAAAGGAAAGCTCTCACTGGGCTGTTTTGACAGGTCTTTGTGACCCCATCGTCCTTTGCTCTATAACGGTCAGATTTGGAAAAAAAAAAATAGACTGCATGGCAGTTTCTCGGTCTCATTTACAAAGTACATTCCCATTGCTGGTGACTATTTGCTTTGTGGGAAAGGTCTACACCCGCAGATTCTTTCTGACTAGCTCACTGAACTGCACACAGCCTTGTGTTGGAGGCAGGAGTATGACTAATTTATTGGGGTTGTATACTCTCGAGTCAGACCCAATACTAAGTGGTTGACATGTGTTCTATCTTAAATTAAGTTCTGAGGCCCAAATATGAGTTGTAAATATGACCGCGTCTGTGGCTACAATTTCACTTGGCAATTAGGTTTTCTTTATGATGAGGCCATATTAATTTGGAGTATATATTATATCAACTTATTTTGAGATAGAAAAAAGGAGATTAAGAGAGTGAAAAGAGGTGGGGAAGACAGATGCTTTGTCACATGAACATTGCCAAGGTATTAAGGAATCAAGGAACAAGGTTCCTCCCCTCCCCCAGATGACAGAGAGTAATTCAATTGTCAGTGTCTGATTTTTCAAAAGTGTATTTCCAGACTTTTCTTTCTAGTTCCTTAGTCTGGACCCCACTGAAACCTGATCTGCATTGTAGCAGCATTCAGGCATCCCCTTTGCTGGTCATGATTGTTGCATTTTGTGTCAACTTGGTTGAGCCAGGATATTCAGTCATTTGGCATTTGAGGCTTCATCCATGATGTGATCTAACAAAATACAGTCAACTCTATGATGGGATCTAATGTGTGTAGTCAAGCAGTTGTGGGAAGATTACAGTGAAGTGTGACCCCTTCATAAAGCAAACATCTTAAAGCAATTGGAAGGAAGTTTAATTGTAGGTGTGGTCTACTCCTATAGAGTTGATGCTGTTGGATCTGAATCTTGCATCTGACTTATCAACCCCTAGTTCTTGGGACTTGAGGCAACAGCCTTCCGTATTGTTTGGTGGAGTCATCAGTGGCCTCTTGACCTTGGATTCGTTTGACTCTGCATCCACAAGACTGTGGCTTTCCTGTTTCATATTCCTACTTTGTGATTGTCGACCTCACAACTACATGTGTCAGGAGCAGCCTCCTGCATGCTGTCTGACCCACTGACTTGAACAAAACTGACTTACACATTTTCAAAACTTTGTGATAAGTTTCTTGTTATAAATTTCTATGTGTAAGCATCACTGGTTTTACTTCTTTGAACCCAGAGAAACACACTAGGTAACCAGAGTGTTCTAGATAAACAAAATCAGAAGGAAAGCTTTTTAAATTTGTTCTCAAGTGTGATGGTTCTTGTCAGGGGAGCCAGCACCTAGCAAATTATCACAGGCCCAGCAGGCACAATTGTACAGCGATAATAAGTAAAGATTATAATAAAGTCATAGAAAATAAGATAGAAGAGAGATTGAAATAATGGAGTCAGACACATTTCATGGTAGCATTCTCACCTCAGCTCCTCTTGGTGGTACAGGGCAGGAGTGAGCGCAGGAGAGAGAGCTTTCTTTCTTTTTTTTATTTTAACCAAGGCTTATATGTCTTTAGGGGTGTGTATGTCCCCTAATCACAGGTAGAGACATATGCCATAGGAAGGTGTTGTACAATAGGCAATATGAGCAATAGGAGGGGGATATACAATGGGCATAAGCATTACAGGATGGGGATGAGGCAGGGGTGTATTTGTGACAAGAAGGGGACCCTAGATTCATGATGGCGGCCTAACCTTGGCCACCCTTGAGTGGACTTGACCTCCCTGGACTCTCCTACAAGGAAACAGTCTACTACTATCCTTATCAGAAGGGAGTGGGTCCTACTTAGGGTGGGACAGACTATACAGTCTGATTGCTCTAGACTGCTGATAACCCTTAGGGAGAATAACCCCTGGCCGACTTCTGTTGATCTCCAAGTATATAGTCATTCACCACGTGTAGCAAGCAGCTAAGTTTGGCGTATTTGGGGGAGACAACTTGGGACAAATCTTTCTGCTTCCCACAGGTCCTCAAGGCACTGGTAACTCTGAGTCTCTGAATGAAATGCATGGATCAGAACCCAGGTTTCCCGCATGGAAGGCAAGTAGGCATTCCACCATTCAAATTATGTTTCTCATTAAAATTTTCTCACAATATGGTAAATTGGATCAATGGCTCCCTCCTAGAACAATGCACTTGCCTCATAATTGCCCCCTCTTAAAGTTTGTAATGAAACACTTACTTTTATGATTTTATGATTGCTTTTCTTCCTCACTAGATCCAAAGCTTCCTTAATAAATGGATTGTGTGTTTTGTACTCAGTAGGATGTCTGTATTTAGCACAGTGCTGAGCTTACAGTGGGTGGCTAGCTTACACCTTTGAGGAAGAAAGGATCCATTCTGCTGAAGAGAATGCAAAACTCATGGACCTGCACATGAACTTGCCCAACACTTTAACATTTCCTTTGTAGTTGTTCCTGTTAGTTACCTTCCAATTAGTTGGCCCTTGGCTCATGGTGATCACATACACACAAAACCCAAATACTGCCTGTCTGGAAACATCTCCATGTGAGGTATTGAACCCCAGTGATCCACAGGGTCTTTCCAGGCTTATTTTCATAAACAGATCAACATCTCTCCTCTCTCTCTCTCTCTCTCTCTCTCTCTCTCTCTCTCTCTCTCTCTCTCTCTCTCTCTCTCTCTGCATTAGTTTTTAAGCTAGGACAATCAAAAACAGAGAGCTGGAAAATAATTCGTGAAAATGTATGGAACAATTGAATGACAGCCAAGACCAGTTTAAAGATCTTCTAGTGACCATTTCAACCACTTAGGACAGTCTATCCAGGAGTGAGAGCAAGAGCGAGAGATAGAGAAAGAGAGAGAAACGGAGAGAGAAAGAGAAAAAGAGAGGGGGGGCGGTCTTTAGAATTATATAAGGAAGTTCAGTAGTTTTAAGACTTGGAAATATGCCTAGTACTATGATCATTGCTCTACTTACTAGCAAAACCAAGTAGTGCTGATAAGATTAGTATTCCCAGTACACAATATCAGCTCGGAATCTAATCCAAGAGAAGGGAAGCCACCCCACTAGGCAAGTTGCGTGTCTGGGTTGAAAACTACTTTCATCATCGCCGTATTTCCCACTTGATCCCATCCTTACTCTTCTCTGTGAATCAATCTCATTTATCCTCTCTTTTTACTGGATATGAATTTAGATCTCCCAACTACATTTCACATCTTTTGTTTCTCTAAATCTGTTTCCTCATCCATGAAATAATGTGAACAATTTCTACATTTTAATTACTCCGAAGGCAAAATGAACCCTATGAGGATAATGAAAGAGTATTGCTACAAAGTCTTAAGAAACTTTTATTAAACAAAATAGAATCACAGTGTAAAACTATTGTTCTTCATCGTATCCTCCATCTAAGTCTATATATTTCAGAAGGCAAAATTTCCACCTCGCTCACTCTTCCCCAAGGGACTCTGCACGCTGATTTACTCCGTGTCATGAAAGCGGTTTTGGCATCCTCTGATGGCTCACTTCATGTGCACTTTCAAGGTTCTTTGAGTTTGAGAAATAAAAGGAGATACATCAATTAAAGTGATGTATGAAAAGACTTTGTTCAGGAAGCCTGGCATCCTGGATTCTGAAGCTGGCTTTGTTCCTGAGCTTCTGATGCCCGATTTAACAGACTACTGAACTTACTTGACCCTGACTCTCCTAACCTGATGAGTGGATGAGTGAGTGAGTGTCTGGAGATCTGGAAATAAGTCTAACTTTCAACTCCTGTGACTGCAATTTTAGTTCATTCAAAACCCTAGTGGTGCTGTCGTTTTTCTGTCTGACTGCTAATTTCAGGATCAGCAGTTCGAAGCTAGCAGCCTCTCTGAGGGAGAAAGATGAGGCTGCCTGGTTTGGATAATGATTTACTACCTTGGAAGTCCTAGGAAGCGGTTCTCCTCTGTCCTATAGGGTTTCTGTGCCTCTGAATCGGCTTGAGGACAGTGGGCTGGTTTGGGGAATACACGGTCTCCTTCCTCCTCTCACCTTTGCTTCTCTGTACAGGAGAAAATGGTTAACACCTGTGCTAATGGATAAAACGTGCACATCTTTATTGAACTAAACTTCTGCTTGTAGATAATATTGACCATGTGTTAAAACACAGAGTAGAAAGTCACAAGGGCAATATTTAGAAAGATAGGAAAAAATACTGTTTTGGTTAATTCCCTTGCTAGAGGTTAGCAAAGCCGAAGTTTGCTTCAATTGTATTGCTGTGAGATTGGCAAAAGTGGCAGTTGAAAATCTAATACGAAATTCATTGCACAACTAGCTGGCCATACAAATGCACCGTGCACCTCCGTTTAGAGTACTCACCATGAATATTTATAAATCGTAAAACAAATGTAGAAATACCACTAGGAGGACAAACAATCTGGAATTACAGAACACACATTTTAGTTTCTCTGAAGGGGATGGTGTTGAAAAGCAGCAGAAGCTCCCAGACTGTAAACCTGTTATCTCTTGCATATAATGGTATTTCAGGAGCTGCCACTGAACCCATCGCTTTAAAAACAGTGGGTTTCTCAGAGCTCTGGAAAGCATGTCTGACGAATGAGTGATCACTGTTGAAAACGAGCTTTCTTTTTTAGTGAACGAAGTTCACATCAGTGTAAAGAGTTTATTCAAGTACATTTCATTACATCATTGCAAAAGTATTTTTGTCCGGCAAGCAAAGCAGTGAGACCCAGAGAGATTTTGTGTTCTAAACAAAGCTATTTCCTGTTACCATCGTTCAGAACTGTGCAGGAACCCCCGGGAGCCTGCTCAGCATTCAGAGACAAGCAGTTCCTAATAAGGCAGCAGGGGAAGAGCTGGAAGGAAGATGTGCGGATGTCAAC
This sequence comes from Tenrec ecaudatus, assembly GCF_050624435.1. Lineage (NCBI taxonomy): Eukaryota > Metazoa > Chordata > Mammalia > Afrosoricida > Tenrecidae > Tenrec > Tenrec ecaudatus. The sequence goes on from NC_134534.1 coordinate 170,164,709, forward strand.
CCTCTAGGCCCTAGAGTCTAGGGTGTTTAGGGAGTATCAACCCCCCCTGTTTACTTCTTTGCTCTGTTTAGTATTGTGCATTAAAGATAGCGACATGTAGCAAGGAACTCTCCCATACACAGATATACAATCGCCTTGTGTAGAATGAAGCTCGCTTCAGTGATACATATCGACTCTCCAGTACAGGCAACAAGCGATTTAGAGATCCCTACACTTGGGGCTTCTGAATTAGATCATGGCTTTTGACAGAGAAACTACAGGATAATTAATGGCATTTTCTCAGTTAAGAGTGACATCTGAGACAACGAAATAAATTGTATTTTGAGGACTTCTAGCATCTCTTCCACCCCCCCCCATGCCCCTCCCCCAGAAGAACCATTGTGCAAAATTGGAGTGTGACAAGCAATAAATGAGAACCTGTGGCTGTTCTTCAAACATATTCTAATTAAGTCAAACACACTCCTGGAAGAGATTCTGTAACATTATTTAGGGAAAGAAATGATATCTTTCTCATCCTTCAGGTTAAACAAAGCTTATGTACTTTAGTGTGTCATTCCCTCATCAATACGACCCCTCAGGTGCCAATTTTGTATGCTTACGATCTGAATTAGGAATGGAGTCCTGGTGGGGGAGTGAGTGCTTAAGCATCGGGCTGTAATCCACAGGGTCGGCAGTTCAAAACCACCAGCAGTTCTACTAGAGAAAGACTGGGCTTTCTACTGCCATAAACAGTTACAGTCTTGGACACCCACAGGGGGTCCTTAGGGGTCAGCATTGACTTGAGGGCCATGAGCACAGCATATGCACCTCATTATATTTCTTCTTCCTCAGACTTCCTTACATGACAAAGTTGACTTGATGCACCTGGGATCCAGATTTTAGTTTCCTGGGATTGAGGTATCCCACCTAGCTCACCTGCCTTAGATGTCCTTTTGAACCTTAAAGTAATTGGTTGGGGAGTCCAACAGTAGCTTCATAAGAAGCTTAGTGGAGGGCATGTAGCCTTAGCTACATTGAGTTCCTTTGGGAAACTATCTATATGCAGCCAGCTTCCAGAAGCAGGACCTTCAGAGTCTTATTTGTTCGGTGCGGTTAAGGATTTTGCGACTCGTAACCATCCTGTGTATCTTGTAAAAACCAAACCAAACAAACAAACAGAAAACACTGCCTGATTCTGCTCACATTTGTTATGTTTGAGCCCATTGTTGCAGACACCATGTCAATCCATCCCATAGAGGGTCTTCCTTTCTTTCGCCACCCCTCTACTTTACTAACCATGATGTCTTTCTCCAAGGATTGATCTCCTGATATCATATCCGAATGACATGAGATGAAGCCTCACTGTCCTGAGATCTAAGGAGCATTCGGAGTGAGCTTTTTCCAAGACAGATTTATTTTTTCCTCTGGCTTTCCGTGATACTTTGAATATTCATTGTAATCATCATCACCCAAATACATAAATTCTTGGGTTTTCCTGATTCATTGTCCAGACTTTCAGATGCATATGAAGATGATTGGAAATGCCAAGGTTTGGGTCAGGTTCCCCTTAGTCCCTTGCTCTTCAACATTTTAAAGAGAATCTGACTAGAAGCTTTTAGTATGGATAGTGAGATAGTTCCGGTTTATTGTGCCAACCTGGCCAATAAACACATGTGGGGTTAATTGAAGAGCTGAGAGATAAATGGCTCTATGAGTCTCACCTTTCTAGTTCTTGGGTCTCTTGCTTCCTGATGGCCAGACCAGTGTGCAGCTGCCTTTGCCAGTTCCCTGCTTCAGCTGGCAAGGCTCACTTCCTGTGTGACATCCCTGAGGAGAAGCCACATGGACCTACCCTGATGGAGACCCCTGCTAGTGCTGAGATGCTTACATGTTCACTGATTCTGCTTTCTTCCTGCAGTCGGCATCATGGTGTGTGTTATGTGAGATTGAGGAGGACTTTGTAGATTGGTGTGAAACAAATGGGCTAATTTTGGACTTATGGACTTGGGCAGCACTGGTTTGGGATGTTTTCTTGATGTGCACTTACCCTTTATATAAAACTCTCATATATATATAGACATATATATGACACATAAACATATGTTTATGTGGCTTTGTTTCCCTAATTTCCCCAGCCTGACACAGATAGTGTGTCCTTGTTGATTCTATTTCTGCAACTGATGGACTCTGGAGCCCTCCTCCTGCTTTGAAGTGATCTTCTGAGAAACCAAGGTAATAACTAACTCTATAGTCCCCTTTCATTGTCCCCTCGATGGAGCATCTTCCCTATATGCTTGGGTGATGTTGCCTAAATAAAAGAAATTCAATAAATACATCATTTCACTAATATCCGGTGTTTCTCTAAGCAATGTAAGATGCTACTTCACACCAACCTTTCACATTCTAACCTCTTGTTCTAACTCCTTACCTCAAAAATCCTTCCTTATGCTCAATTAGTAAAAAAAAAATTCAGGAGGCTTGAACACATAATTTTGTCCAGCACTATTATTGAGTTATCCATATAGAGATTACCAACTAAGAAGTGATCTCTTAAATGAGAAACACAATCATGTAAAACCGAGTGACATATTTGGCGATGAACAGGGTCCCCTTGGAATGGGATTCCTGATTCCTTCCTAGTTCCCCGTCCTTCCTGTAGCATCTGGGAAGGAGGGGGAGGACTGGGAGGGTGACCCATTTACTAATAAGGGAAAGGAATTGGAAATTGGAAAATGAATCCTGCACAGAGTCTGCTGTTTTCCAAAGGGATGGCTTGGTTGTAACTCTTTATGTCACACAATGATGGGGTAATTCTGATTGGAGTTTAAAAAGAAACATCTGTTTGGGTGAGAAAAGTGCTCAGCTGAACTCAACCATAAAATAGGAGGCAGCAGAGAAGCCCCCAGGAGACCGAATTAAGCTGTTGTGTGGGGTCAGTTCTGAACTGTGCCTTGGAGAGGTCATGTACCTTTTCGATGCCTCAGGTTAGCATGAAAAAGGACTTACCTCTTCTGGAACTAAAGAGTTTAGCATCTATAAAGTCCGATGAGATGAAAGGTGCCATAGAAATGCAAATTATTATCTTATGATGAGATGCCATCAATAGAATCGAAGAGAAAATGTTCTCTTTGATGGAGACTCAGTTCCCTGGGCTGAGAGCATGCGCCTCCATCTCAGGAACGGAGGCTCTTTAACTGCACCGGATAATTACCTCCCTCCCACTTTGTATCATCTGTTCTAGAGAAGAATTATTTTTGGTCGCTTCTCTTCAGGGGTTACCCCTGTCATTTTATTCTGACATTCCTCAGCAAATTGAACAAAATCGCTGCCATAAATCCCCAAAGAGGAGCAATATATCTTCATTACCGTAATTATGTTTTATGCAGAGGCTTTTTCATAAAAAAAGAAATAGGTATCGAAGTTTTAATTTAAGTTCAAAAGGCAGTAAATTGCTCGTGGAAATAACTTTAACTGAAGCCCACTTGCTAAACTGCAAATTAGTTTTTTAAGCTAGAATTGTCGTTGTCATTATTTTTAAGAACCCCAAGTACCCCTTTCCTTGGGAAAGAAAAAAAGTGGTGGTTTAATTGTTAAACCTCAGAAACCCAATCAGAACCCTAAAGCACTACCCTGTGATCAAGAGTCAAGCAGTGGTCTGATTCCTTTTCCTTCACCGTGGTTTCTTTTTTGGGGTCTCACGTGGTGTGCCCGGCTTCCCATTCCACTTGCAGGGGTCCTCAAACTTTTAAACAGGGGGCCAATTCACTGTCCCTCAGACCAGTTGGAGGGCCGGACTATAGTTAAAAAACAAACGAACAATGCACAAATTCCTATGCACACTGCACGTATCTTATTTTAAAGTATTAAAACAAACAGGGCAAAAACACCTGGTGGGTCGGATAAATGTCCTCGACGGGCCGCATGTGGCCCACGGGCCGTAGTTTGAGGACGCTTGGCTCAGCAGGATACCATGGTGATTAGACTGGCCCAGGTGTTTTAAACTACAGTCTCAGATATGGCAGAAGGCCCATGGTTCTGCTCAGTCTGTAGCCCCAATACAGACAAAACCTAAGTGTGTTGCTGCAGACGGCTGCCATCAACGTCCACTCCTAATCATGGCAACCCTGCATGTGTCAGCATGGAACTGTGCTCCCCTGAGCTTCAAGTGGCTCATCTTTCCAAAGTAGACCGCCAGGCCTTTCCTCTGATGCGCTGCTGGGTGGATGACACCGCTGCACCGTGGTTAACACTGTGCGCACCACCCAAGGGCTCACGGCTACACTGTGAGCCGGGGGCACAGGGACAACGCTGGGGCACATGGTTTTCCTATGCATTGTGAAGCATCGTAATGATCACATCACATTTTCTTTCACGGAAACCTGGAAGATGGCCCGACAATGAAGCTCTGCACTGTTTTCTGTGCTAGAACATCAAGGAGAAAGGGATGTTGTAGGTTTAGATACTTGGTATTCTTTTGATTTATTTGGAAAATAGCCACAATGTTTACATTTAAAGTGATCCATGTAACCTAACGTATACACAAAGGTAAAGGTTCTCAAGTCAAAACCAGGACCACCCATCTAGGACGTAATAGAACTAACTGGCCTCCTGGCTGTCTAAGGAGCCCGGGGTGGAGTGGTTGGTTGTGGGACTGTTAACTGCGTGTACGGTCAGCAGCTTGAAAACCACCAGCTGCTCGCAGAGGCAGGAGGAACTTTTTGCTCCCTAAACAGTTACGGTCTTGAAGACCCACAGGGGCAGCTCTACCCTGTCCTATAGAGTCAGCATGAATCAGAAGCGATCCCAGGCAGTGAGTTTGGTTTGGCTTGGTTTTGTAGAGAGTTTCTAAGGCTGTGGGCTTTATGGAGGAACACTGACATCATGGTGGTTCAGTGCTTTGCTGCAAACTGGAAGATCAGTGGTTTGAGCCCACCCAAAGCATCTTGGAAGAAAGATATAGCAGTCTGGTTCTCTAAAGATTACAGCCTTGAAAACCCCAAAGGAGAATATCTACTTTGTCTTACAAGGTCACGCTGAGTCAGAATTGATTCTGTGAGAGTGGGTTTGGTTTAATCTTTACCAAACCAGATTGTCACATTCTTTCTCCATTAGAACCACAGGTAAATTCGAACCACTGAACTTTTAGGTAGCAGCTGAACAACTTAACTTCTGTCCCCCCAGGGGTCCTTGGAAAGATTCTGGGGTGGCAGGTGTGGAGTAGATGCAGGTAGCCTGGACAAGCAAATTGAATAATACAGGCTTATTGTCTTTTTACCTACGTACTTCTTTTTGGTTAATGAGTTAAACTTTGAGAGAAGGCAAACTTGACTTCAAAGTTGGCTCTATCACTCACTTAGGGTAGGGTACTAGAGAGGTAGTATGAAACAAATTCCCCTCCCCTCCAGAGACAAATGCAACTTTGAGAATAAGATCTTTGAAGATGCTGTCCATTAACTTATTTTGCAGTATGGCAGCTCTTCATCCAATATGACTTTTGTCCTTATGAAAAGAGAAGACACACCGCCAGAAGACAGGCAAGTGAAGACAGAGGCAGAGACTGACGGATGCACCTGCCAGTCAATGGGGCACCATGGATTGCCAGGAAGCACCAGAACTGCAAAAGAGCCCTTGGAGGATCCTCAGCATCATCAGAGGGAGCATGGCCACGTGGAACCCTGCTTTCAGACTTCTAGCCTCCACAAGTGCGAGAGAAGACTTTTCTCATGATATTGTGAATTGGGTCAAGGGTTACAGAACAGATCAGCAATTCATACATGCTTTGTTTCCTCTAATTTACTGCATAATGCAGCATGCCCTAACCTATTTCCTCACTGCTCCTTGTTCCTATTCCTGTTGTTTTTCCCTAAACTTTCTGAATTCTGTCTTGGGGCAAATGCTGCCCTTGTGATCTCAGGTGTGGTTGGTTACCTCAGGTGTGTGCGTTCTCATGAGGGTTATTGGTAGGTTTCCCTTATGAACCTGTCTTACTGTGTGGTTGAAAATTGAAACTTGGAGCATGGTGAAGGGCCATAGGCTCAGGAATTCCACCAATATCCACTTTGATGTTTTAAACAACCTAGCTTGTCGTTCTGGTGGCACTGCGGGCTAGGCATTGAGATGCTACCTGTAAGATTGGCAGCTCAAACACACCAGCTGCTACTTGGGAGAAAGATGAGGCTATCTGTCACTGTGAATATGAATCCCCTTGGATAATACTCTAATGAGAATTTTACTCGGTCCTAGAGAGTCACTGTAGGTCTCAATGAGCTTGAAGGTTATGAGTTTGGTTTGACTTAGCTTATCGTACCTTTTTATAGAATCACAAGGAAATTAATACAGCGGGTTACAGAAACTTTCTGTACCTTGGGTTCCTGCTCACAGGGACCACCTGCTCACGTGGGCATATAAAATATAAACATATTTATAAAATATAAATAAAATATTGTGAAAGTATTTATTAAACATTTAGTAAGTGCCAGATCACACCGTGCATGTATACGAGTAAAATGCATCTATCAAATGCATGGTGTGATCTGGCACTTAGTAGATGTTTAATAAATACTGCTTCCCTTTCCCATTTCTATCAACATTTAAAGAGAAGTGAAAAAGATATTGGTGAATAGCTTAAGAATTGTTTCAACGTGGGAGACTTTGAAATTGAATGACGAGCATTTACTACATTAGTTCAAAGAAGCATGGTAAATTTGGTTCAGGCATTTCTAAAAGTGGGGGCTGGTGATCTCCTCGAGGAATGGCTATTAAAGTAATTTCCAGCTATAGTATTTCATTAGGAAATCCAGTTATTGAACTTACTCCATTTATAATTCATAGAACAAAAATTAGAGAGCCAAGGAAACAGAGTTCTGGTTTTTGATTTGTTCTTTTTACACTGAATATACTTTAGAAACACCTATCTGCATGGTTTTTACATTTTCAAGGTACTTTGATTGTATTGTTTTATATTACTTTTAACAATCCACCCATGAGCAAGAGAGGAAAGTTTTATACTCCACAATTTGGGTGAAGAAATTTAGATTGAAGAGGCCATCAACAAGTTGGAAGAGAGCTGAACCAAAATCCATATCTCCTCCCTCCAAAGCTATTACTATTCTCACTCTGTTACAGAGAATCCTGATTTATAAAACTAGCCTCATGCTAGAGATGCATTTTACTTAGGGCAATTTTCTAACTTCCATTGTGACTACACAACAGAATTTAGAATCGACATTTATGGGTTGAATGCAATGAATACTTGAGCCTTTATGTGTAGATGCATGCATATATGTATGCATCTTATCTCATGATTATCTCTACATTTTTGGTAACACATTATAATAAAAATGCAGAAAATAAAGTTGTTAAAATGGACGGATGTAGGGCATAAACTTGACGTCTGTTTAAAACAGATTAAATTATTGGGAAAGGGAACCGAGTTAGCAGTTCTGTAATTCAATGATGATGATAGATTTCTGTTTTTGGAGTTGCACAGTTTTTTGCTTGTGAGAGCTTGTAGTTTTTGATAAAACATGACCGACTGTGATCACCACGTGTGGTGGAAGAGAACATTTAAAGGCATTAGATTACAAGTGAATTTCTACGTTATTTGTGGTTCAGATACAATGATTGTATGATCAGTATGTTGGGCGTTACGCTACATGTTTCACATGCGTCATGTCATTAACTTTCTTCATTCGAACCCTAGTCACCCTTGTCGGTAGGAAATACAACCACTGTTCTACAGCTAAAGATGCCAAGGATACATCACTTGCCCACTGTCAGAGAGCAGGTAATTGGCAGAGCTGAAGTTTGCGTTCAGGTCCTTTTGATGGCAAAATCATCTGGCCTAGAAAACGCTCTCTTTGGTGTCTCCAGCTGCTGCAGCCAGTAAATACACTCAGCTGCTCACCCAGGGGTTGGGAATTCGAGTCCACCCACAGGCATCTGGACAGGACGGCCTGGTGATCTGTTTCAGCCGTTGAAGAGCAGATGAAGCCCAGCTCATCTCACATATACATGGAACCCCCAGGAGCTGGCATCCACGGAAACTGTCGTTGTTTGAGAACAATGGCGCTGCCATGTCAGCACAATTGCACAGTGATGTCTTTCCGTTAATAAAGTGGACTCAGCCACGGTCAGTGGTAGTTGGGGTCAGTGTTTGACTGCCGCTGGCAGCATACCCGTCCCATTAGTTGAAGATTCTACCTCCTCCAACTCAGGGCGACCCCATATTTGTCAGAGCAGAAATGGGCTCTATGGAGTTTCCCAAGGCTGAGTCTTGGGCAGTAGTTTTCCGAGCCTCTAATCCAAGGTATCTCTGGGTGGATTCTAATCTGCAAAATCCTTCTGTTTGTCCCCGAGCACATTAGCCGTTTGGGCAGGCAGGGACTCGGATTGTTCCCCAGAAAGCTGACAATACACATGCTCATTTTGTGAGCATGCTGGCCATGTGACTAATGTTTCAACCCCAAAATGAAACACACAAACAAAAATCTGTAGGCGCTGATTCCTTCTGGAAATCTGTCACATTAACGTTGCCCTTTGAATTTCTTTACATCCAAGAATCCACCTTTGAGATAGAGACACCCAACTCTGGAGCAGTCCTCTTACGAAGGCTTCCTTGTCGCTGGTGGTCGCTGGTGGAAAGCATTACAATCCATTTCTTTGGAGTCAGTCAACCCAGGGCTGGAATCGAGCCCTGACAAGACATAGAAAGTTTCCAGGGAAAGAAAGGAAATTCTGTTTTGTCACTTAGACCAAAGAGGCCATATTTATTGTGAGTGAGACAGCCAAGTACACGGGGGGTGGGGGGTGGGGTAGCGTATCCTTTGTTGTGCTTCCCTGACTTTGATTTGAGTGGTCTCCCAGAACCTTCCCCGCGTGGCAGGGGGAGCCAGGATGGAATTGCGGTATTTGTTCTGAACACACGGGGCTGTTGTCAGGATAAGCCAGATGCCAAAGCTCAGGCTAGCATGTGAGTGAATAACATTAACAATGCCCCTCTCCACTGGTGCGGAAAATGAAGCCGTCAGAACAGGGAATGGAATTCACCGGGGTGGGGGTGGGGGTGGATTGTAAATTGTCTCCAAATAAATAGGCTTTCCTTCCAAAGGTGCTAATAAGCTATGTGTTGCTCTTTTAAATAGAAGAAGGCAAGTAATGGTGTGTGTATAAAGAAATCTCCTCACAGACGACAGAAATAAGAAGATAATACATTTTCATCTGCCTTAAGATTAATTGCTATTGCTTTTCTCATTTCAGACCAAAGAATAATCAATTACTTGATACAGCATTCCATGCTTAAGAGGGACTTATCACGTTGACCAGGCCTCTGACTTTCAAAAGATTTTAATGTTGTGATCATGTAAGTACACACATGCCACCGTCACATGGAGAATTAAGACACCTGTGCATGGTGTATCTTTGGGACACAGGCCCATGGTTCCGTTTATTAGGGAAAGAGAGGATGGAGGTGTAAGCAGACTGGCCAAGGGGAGGAAGTGATAGTTGACTGAGCAGGCTGAATGGCTCCGGTTGGCAGAACAGTCAAACAAAGAAAGCCAAGTACGCACCTACCTGCACTTTGTATGCACAAACAGGTCATTTACACTCCCTGGGATCCAAGTGCTTTTGGTTCCCCCCACCCTTGTGTGGTGAGAATGGTGATTAAGTCTGACAACTAACAGGAAGACCCATGGTTCTAGTCCAGCCAGAGGTGACTTGGAAGAAAGACTTGACAATCAACTTGAAAAATATCAGCCATTGAAAGCCATGTGGTGCACCATTTACTTGGACACAAATGGGGCAGATTCAACTCAACAGCAACTGGTACTGGCATAGGCCTTGTGTTAGGCAGGGTTCTCTAGAGAAACAAAACTGGAACACTCACGATTATAGATAGATAGATAGGTTTATACAATAAGAAGGAATATAACCGCTAATTAGTCCATACAGTAGTACAAAGGGCTCAGTCCAACTCATTTTAGTGGAACAGTTAATATACTGGAAGTCCTTGAACTCATATGGACTGCTGGGTCCAAGGTCAAGGAGGCAGACAGTGGAGTCTTCCCCTCAGGCAAGACAGGCAGTCTGCCTAAAGGCAGCAGACAGCAGGGTGGGTCAGCAGCAGTCAGTAGCATGGGAGCTTAGTGAAACATGTCCTGATTGGAACTGGAACTCAAGCAATGCACAGGTGACAGGATCCACCAGCCTCAAGCTCAAGCGATGCATGCACCAGAAGTGTGGCACAGCAGGTCTCAAAGGAGCCTCAAGCTCTAGCAACACGACCCACAGGTTGGCTTGGCCCACGGGTAATGTAGCACACAGGCTGAGGCAGAGAAGCAGCTAAATCAGCAGCACACTGGTCCAATCACCAGGGGGCAAGAGAGAGGGGGCAGGCCATTTATCTCATTGCCCTCAACTCAAGCTGTAACCTGATTAATCTCCACCTACTTGTTCCTCTTCACCTAGTTGGCACAATAAACCTAACTATCACAGTACGCATAGGGTCCTCCTCAGATGCAATGGGAAGAGGAATTTGAAAATGCCTTACTCATCGTAATGTATGGTACAGATCTAAGGGACTGTAAGAACTATCTTGAATAGAGAGGAAGGTCAGTGGTGTGAGAGAAATCACACCTATTCTCTTCTGCAGATGACCCAGTTAGGGGAAACCCCTGTGCCCCTACATGGTAGAAGACTCAAAGGTGTCAGCTGTGGTGGCTGCGGCTGAGATGGCACATGGTAGGCCGGAGAAGTCATAGCAGAGGACAACTGTCGCATGGGGTGGGCCTCAGACTCCCTATTCCTGGCCCCCAGAGCATTTGTCCTCCTCTAAGCCACCTTCGCACATATGCTGGAAGGAATTTCTTGTAGCGAGTCCCATGGCAGATTAGAACATGCCATCCTCCACAGCAGAATGGGTGCTGTTGCTGTTCGAAGCCATGGCATCGGTTCCGGCCCACAGCGTCCCCATGCACAACGGAACAAAGCACTGCACCATCCTTGCAATTGTCCCTTTATTATGATAGTGTCTTCCATTTATCGGTGACTATCCCTACAGTACGTGTGTTTACTGTCTGTGTATGTGTGCTTGTAGGCATAAAATGTGGGATTGCATACTTTCAGTTAGGCTTCTCAGCATTCTCATGCATTTCAAATGATGCATTAGAAAAGCAGGGGAACAATTGGTAGTGATACAGCCATCATGGAGGGAGCTGGTCTTGGAAAGAGAAGACAGGTATACTGTGCACGTTTGGGCTGTGAATGATCGTGAAAAAGCTCCGTTAACCAAAGCTCCCAGGTAATACCGGAGTCAATGGTTAACTTAGCTTCCTCATTGTTTGGGGGGATGAATTTAATGGAGCACAAGTGCACGCAGGAGCTACAAGACCCAGCGCGGAGCTTCGTTTGATCATCCTGATAGCCAGTGGCCTTTTCATCGCTTCAAAGGTAATTTGCCCAGCGAGCTGGCAGCACTTGTGATCTCATATTCCATGTTGAAAGATTTCATTCTGAAGTCAAAACTTCCTAACTGTGATCTTGGCTTTTAATGTCCCTGATGTTCTTTTTAGTAGATGAAGGACAAGTTCAGTGAGGCATGTCAGAGTGGTACTGAGGACAGGATCCAAACCCAGAAACCCAGTGCCATGGGGTCATTTATAGCGCACAGCGACTCCGGGGCGAGAGTGGAGCTGTTTCATAGGGTTTCCAATGGTGTCTGTAGTGTTTCTGGAAGTGAACGGCCACATCGTTCCATGGAGGAGTGACCGGTAGATGGCTGCTCTTCTGGTCAGCAGTGGCATCCTTACTTCTAGCACACCAGGGCTCCTTAGCACTGTGGGGAGTCATTACATTGTTTGAACGTCACCTTTACCTGTCTACTTTCCCAGAACGAGATTGAGTTCTCATTAAGTAAAGTAAAAATCTGTTGAATACTAAATACTGCAAAAGGCGGAGGTGAGTCCTGGTAAGAGAAAATAAAGCCAGATATCCCAGGATCCCGGTGTGACACCATTAACTGGCAAAGTTACAGCAATAGAACGGGAAAGGGGCCACCACACTCATCACTCATCGAGTGCTGAGTCTGTTCTCAAACAAGAAAAAAATTCTAATAGCGCTTAACCCACAGTCCATTGCCATTGAGTTGATTCTGACTCATACTGACCCGAGATGGGGCAGAGTAGAACTACTTCTCAGGATTTCCAAGACTGCAAATTTTTAAAAGGCCAGACAGTCTCATCTTTCTCCCAAGGAGAGGCTGGTGGTTTTGAATCACCAACCTTAAAATTAGTAGCCTGCCCTTTAACCCACCTTACCACCAGGGCTCCTAGCCATTGGTTTATTTATATCCAAACATGCCCTGTATGATGAACATCTGCTTTACTTACAAACTCAGTAAAGCTTATTGTATTACGCATTTGAGATACAGACAGTGTTTCATGATAACACTGGGGACTACTTTTCATTATGCATTAAAAGCATTATCAGTATTATTATTATTGTATTATTGTGCTAAATGTCAGGTAATGAGCAACCCACATGCCATTTATAAAAATAACAGTATCTTTCATTTGTTCTGCTCCATTCTGTGACTACCACACTGTAAATGGTGTGTGGGGGGGTGGGGTGGGTGGATGGGTGTAGTTTCATGGATGGGGATGTAATTTTCCAAAAGTAGCTCGCAAGTGGTAGAACTAGGGCTTAAAACTGGTTCAATGCCACATACTTGCACTAGCCATCCCAGGAGTACACGTGTGTTCTTTTTCTCGGTATTGTGTTTAAGTCTAAATTGAATGTACCGTATATACTTCAATAAGAGCCGACCCGAGTATAAGCCGAGGTACCTAATCATTACCTGGAAAACCAGAAAAACTGATTGACTCGAGTATAAGCCTAGGGTGGGAAATGCAGAAGCTATTGGTGAGCTTCAATAATCAAAACAAATGAAAATAAAATTACTAAAAATTGAGACATCAGTGGGATAATGTATTTAAATATTTATTTTAAATAAAAAGCATAAATAAAAGGATAAGTCATTTAACATTAGTAAACCAGCACAGTAAGTAGAAAATAGGTTCAACAAAAACAATAAGGTATCAACAATGATACCTTAAGAGTACTATTCCCTGAGCTCAATCAGCAACCAAGCTAAAATGTAAAGAGTTAAAATCCTTCAAAACTGGATTCCTCATCATCCGTATCCCAATGCAGAGCTTCAGCTGGTGTGAGGTCATCATAGACACTGTCCTCACTGAGATCGCCGTCATCACCATCACTGCTGTCATTTTCATCAAAGCGCAGTCTTCACTGCCATCCATAGCATTACTAATACTACATTTCTGGAAGGCACGTCGCACCATGTCTTCTGGAAAGTCTTCCCATGCATCTCGAACCCACTTTAACTCTATGTCAGGCTTCATGAGATTTCCTCCTTTTGTTAGTCGGGCTTGACCAGATGACATCCATTCATGCCACGTCCTTCGCACACGGTCTTTAAAAAGGTTTATTCAGCAGGGCTTTGAATGAACAGGGGAGAAATGACAATCACCCGAGAGATAAGGGGCTCTCCTCCCATTACCTGGGGGGGGGGAGGGGAGAGGCATCAAGATGTTACACCTCGCTGTTTTCCCATTGACCCGGGTATAAGCCGAACTCCAGTTTTTCAGCATTGTGCTGAAAAACTCGGCTTATACACGAGTCTAGATGGTAAGTCAGAAGAGCTGGGCCATGTTTGTAAGAAACATCCATTGATCAAATGTCTGTATTAGTTTACAGAATGTAGCACACCTGTCTGTCAACACTGTATATGGACGTGTTTCTTGGATGCATAGAAAGGTATACTACGTCCTGGTTCTGCCACTAGCATACAACTCTTGGCGAGTCACATCCCCAGGCACCCTCCCCACCCCACCCTAAGTTTTGTAAAGGAGACCACACACATACACACAACACACCTGCTGTAGTGACAGTCACCGAGCAGAATAAATGGAAGATGTTCCTAGTTTTCTCAATGGCATCTGTACGAGTCATGACCTATTTGCCCTCATGCCGAGAGCCCTTCCCTAATTCATAAATGGTAATGCTGGCCCTTGCTCTTCCCAGGCCACAGGATCTCTGACCTGTGGCTGAGTGCACCCACCAGGAGGCAGGGGGGCTGAATTGAGCAGCGGTAGGGTCGAAGGGGAAGGCAGGCCATTTTACCCTTTGATATGTCTCTACTTTGAGGACGGCTCCCTGTCAGTGGCCACAGCGCCCTTGGGCCTCTATCACCTGCTTGAATGACAAGCCTGTGTGCTTCCAGCTTTATTTGGCGGGGTTGGGTGGGGGGGGGGGTTGGTCCATGGCCCTGCGCTCCAGGAGCATGGCCTCCACTCTCTTTCTGTCGAGGCTAGGAATGGTAGGTGCTGCCCGATGTGGCTGTTTCTCCGTTGGCTCGCTGACCTTACTTGACCTCTCGGATCTTCCAGCACCGAGGTACTGCATTTCCTTCACTGCTGTTGTTGCTGGCTGCGTCGTCGAGTTCGTTTCCGTCATTAAGTCCTCCTGTTTTAAAGACTCAAGTGATTCCCGTTTCCCAGGTAGATCCACACGGAACGATAGGGAGCGCCTCAAGAAAGCAGGCGCACAGTGATAACGGATAGAATGAATGCTAGAAGTAAGACATGCCCCGCTGCCAGAATCCTCTAACACAAACACCGTATCACAAACCTCAAGAAGTCGTTACCCTGGTGATGGTGGCCCCATATGTGTCAGGAAAGAGCTGCGCTCCGCTGAGTTTTCAATTGCAGATATTAGGAAACAGAGCCTCAGGCTTTTCTTTAAAGGCACCTCTGGGTGTCAAGTCTCTGAACCTCTATGTCTTCATTGGGTCAAATGCGCTAGTAATACCCACTTCCCACGACACATCAATCTATGATGCAGTACATGTGCCAGATATATTCTCAACACTCAGTGGACTATCAGTAAGAATCTTTGGCTGACTCATCTTTTTAGGTCTCTGTTTAAATGGTTCCACCCCAGTGAGATTACTTTGCTAACATTTATCATATCCCCCGCCTCAGACAACTTCACTTTCCATGGGCTGACATTTTATGCATGTTTATTTTAGATATGGTCATGTGTTTATTTTTTCTCTCCCATCTTCTCCATTAGATCTTACATCCCAAGGGAGGAGCACTTTCATCTGTTTAGGTGATTGCTCTATACCAAGTCCTTAGCATAATGGCGGGCACACAACTAAGCACGCAGTGAATGTTTGCTGGATGAGACTTGATTTTTCCACAATGTGCAAGGGCACTTACCCTTGGGAGCGCCTGAGCAGCCTCCAGTGCACTCTGAGAAGCATGGGGCTGCGGGAGGCCTGCATTCAGTTCTATTTCCGTTTGGGACTTTCAGTCATCTCCACTCAGAGGCACTGATAGCAGCTCACCATTGAATCATCCACTTCCATTTTTATTCCAATCCTTAATTTGAGACTTGTGTAATTCTCATTCCAGATATACCTAGCCTGACAGTCAGGACTTGTTGGTCATCAGAGAAGTCAAAGAGCATTGAGAAAATCGGCCAGGTTATTTGTCATTGCCAGTTTTCAGGCGATTGCTAGCAACCTCCTGACTCAGTTAAACAACAGAAGCAGCTCAGGGAAAATTAAAAACAAACAGAAAACATAATCAAATTACTTCCGTGGAATTAACCAATTAAGGAAATTCATGGGACTTCTGAATAATCCCATCTAACATGCACTTGCCAAAGCATTTTGTTGTTGGTGTTAATCAGTTCCATGTTATTTGTTTTAAAGGTATAATAAAATCTACGTATAACATTTCTTTATAGTGGTTTGAATGTAATTGATGTTAAGTGGTATTTTTTGTGTACTTAATCTTTGTGTGTGTGTCTGTTCTACTACGCTGACTCATAAGTAAACATATTAACTGGGTACGTATTTTGTGGCCTCTTTTTCAGGTGTTAATTCCCACATGGGTCTTACACATAGACTCACTCACTCACTCACTCACTCACTCACTCACTCACTCACTCACTCATTACCATCAAGTCGACTCCATATCTAAGAGATACCCTGCAGGACAGAGCAGAACTACCTCTGTGGGTTTATGAGACCTTAAATCTTAACATGAGCCGACAGCCCCATCATTTCCCCACAGAGAGGCTGGTGGGTTTGAATTGCTGATCTCGGGGTTAGCAGCTCCCCACGTAGCCCCCTACACCACCAGGACTTCTTGCTTTTTGGAGTGCTGATTATAGCACACAAATAGGACTTCATTTGTCCTTGATCTCTGTATTTGGATGGAATAGCAGACGCTGTCAGTAGCTGCGCCTCTACCGAGTTCTCCCCAGAGGCTACAGACAGAGGGTGCTTGTGTGCAGAGATCTCCATGTGGTCTCTGCCTCTGGGTGCTCCCTGGCTGCAAAACGTGTTTCGTCATGTTTCATTCATCGCAGGCTTGAAATGCCATCATGCAGTGCCTCAGGAATGACCCTCTTTCAGAGATGAACAAAATTTGGTGAACAAACACCAATTTCTCATCTTTCAACTAGACAACTCTAAAGAATGTTCCAGGCTGTCTTAGAGAGACCCCCGTGAGACTGAGCCCCACTTGATGCAACTCAAGAATGCTTATGAACCTGTTTATTGGCTTACAGCTCTTTCCAGTTGTAATTCCCCAATTCTTCATCGTGCTTCCTGATATTCCTTCCCTTTTATAGGGAACAACTTACATCCAAATTATTTTCCTTTGGAAATATAGAAATCAAAACAGCTAGATGTAGAAATACAGTTTGCCGGAGACCAAGAAGTTCCCCAGGACACAAGATTTTCAATACTATTGCTATGGAAACCTCAATACAATAAGATAAGGCAGTAATCCCTCCTGGAAATGGCACTTGAAAGCAAGTCCTTGGGAAATTTTACAGATCAAATTGTGACCCCCCAAAATATGTATTGTAAATTCTATGGGAATTAGTTTTCATTGTCAACTCAGTGAGTGTAGTGCGTGCTTTAAATCAACCCCTTTTGGAATTGGGGTGGGAACAGATCGAATCAGCAATAGGTTAAGAAAACAGAGATGGGGGAAGATAGACCACCAAGGAATGAAACAGAATAGCAGCTGATACAAGATAAGAACCTTTCCTCATAGTTGGCATAGAGAAAAAGCCTTCTTGAGCCAGCTCCCTGCATTCAGACTTATAGCTTCCTGAACTGAGAGAAAAATGCATTTCTTTTTGAAAGCCATCCACTTGTGGGATTTCTGTTACAGCAGCATGAGGTGTCAAAGACAGGAGAATATTTATAGTGAGAAAGCAATGACTACTGTCATTCTTCAACATCCCTCGAACTAAGAACCCTATCTGGGGTAAATTGAGATAAGGTATAGGTGGGATGGAAAGCATTGACTTGTAGTGATAATAACACATGAAAGCGATGGAGTGATAGAAATTGCAAGAGTGTGGATTTGGTGGACTTTAGTAACTGTCATAAAAGCCTGGAATAGAGGAAAATTTCAGGCTCACATCAACCATATTGCAATACAGGGCATGCTTTGTGGTCAGGAAGCATCCACGGTGACATTCATAGAGACCCATATCTCCTGCAACTGGAGAGCAGACTGCTGAAAATTGGGTTTGAGATTGGATTATAAGGGTGGCAACGTCAGAAAGGAAACTGGCTTCTCACAGCAAGTCTCCTTCTGTAAAATCAAGGCTCTGCTAGACCTTGAGTAAGTAGTTAGGAGTGGGACTGAGAAGTCTACAGCAGGGCATTTGGGTGAATGTGCTGCTAGAGAGATATGAATTTGGGGGGTCTGTTGAACACTGACAAGCCACAAGTGGCCTCTTTACTTTGTTAAAAGAAAACAAATCCCCATAACCCAGAGACATTCAAAGACCTTACCTTAGACAGACGTCTTAGAAAATTGTTTGCCTACCTCATTCTCACCTCACCTCATAAGTCTAGACAAAAACAACAGACAGGTCTCAGCATGGCTCAGGGCAGAAATTCCTCTACACTACATGCTACAGAAGGAAATGGAAATTTTGCCAAAAGATCTGCAGAGTCTGACTAATATGTCCTGCCAAGAACTAGAGGAAGGTGTATGGGAGTGCATTTTAAAGGGTTGGGGGATCATTGTAAGAGTCGGTAGGAGGACACTCACCTGTGACTCAGAACATCTTTGCTACTTGGAAATGATGAGGAGGCACAGGAAATAAAATGTTAGATGCTGGAATTGTCTAGACAGACGACTCAAGGAGGAGTAACCAGGCTCGGAGAAGTGGGCAGACTGAGTCAATTTATTGCTAAAGATCAGAAAACCCACCACCTAATCATATTCTGTGGGAAGAAGCAGCGTATGCCCCCTGTATTGAAGTAGTTAGGAATGCATGAATGAAGAGACACGCACTTCCTTGGTCATGGTGACTACCATATCTGGAAGTCGGGAATGCTGTCAGGGCATGATTCCATGGAATTGGGTTGCTTTTGTTACCCTCTGCTTTACCAAGCGTAATGTTCTTTTCCAGGGACTGGTCTCTCCAGACAACATGTCAGAAGATTGTGTAACAAGGTCTCACCATCCATGCATCTGAGGTGCATTCTGGTCGGACCTCTTCCAAGACAGACTAATTTGTGCTTTCGGCAGTCCCTGGTAATTTCAATATTCTTCGTGAACACCAAAACTCAAACACGCTCATTCTTCTTAGGTCTTCCTTATCTAATGTCCAAATTTCACATGCAGACGAGGCAATGGAAAATACCATAGCTTGGATCAGATGCACCTTTGACCTCAAAGTATGATCTTTGCTTTTAAGCACTCTAAAGAGGTTTTGTGCAGCAGATGTACCCAATGCAATGCATCTGTTAATGTCGTCACTGCTGCTTCCTTGAACACTGAGTGTGGATCCAAGCAAGATGCAATCCTGGACAACTTCATTTTTTTCGCTGGTTCTCATGATGCTACCTATTGGTTCAATGGTGGGGATTTAGCTCTTTTTTACATTGAGTTGTAATCCACACTGAAGTCTTCAGTCCTTGATTTACATCACTAGTGCCATAAGTTCTCTTCACTTTCAGCAAGCAAGGTTGTGCATCTGCATATCTCAGATTACTAATAAGCCTTCCTCCAATCCTGGTGCTGCATTCCTTTTCATACAATCCAGCTTCTCAGGAGGTTTCTCAGCATAAAATAATGAGTATGCAGAAAGGATATGACTGACATACTACTTCTATGATTTTAAACAATGCAGTATCCGCCTGCTCTGTTTGCACTATCGCTTCTTGATCTATGAACAGGTTCTTCATGAGCACAATGAAGTGTTATGGAATCCCCATTCTTCTCAAGGCTCTCCATAGTTTGTTATAATGTACACAGTTGAATGCATTGCTATATTCAATGAAACACAAGTAAATATCTTTCTGATAATCTCTGGTTTCAACCAAAATCCATCTGACATCAGCTATAATATCTCTTGTTCCACGTCCTCTTCTGAATTCAACCTGCACCTCTGGAAGCTCCCTGTCAATGCATTGCTGCAACATTGTTGAGTGATCTTCAGCAAATTTCATTTTCATGTGATATCAGTGATATGGCTCTGTAATTTGAGTCTTCTGTTGGGCCACCTTTCTTTGGAATGGGTACAAATATGGATCTCGTGCTGTCACTTGGCCCAGTAGCTTTCTTTCAAAGTTCCTGGCATACACGAGTGAGTGCTTCCAGTGTTTCAGCAACGTGTTGAAACATTTCAATTGGTATTTAATTACTTCCTGAATCCTTGTTTTTGACTAATGCTTTCAGTCAAAATCAGAGAACCCACCACCTAATCATATTCAACTTCTTCCTTAGCCACATTGGCTCTTGCTCACATGCTAGCTCTGGAAATGGTGGAATGTTGACTTTTTCTTTTGTGTATAGTGACTCTGTGTATTCTTTCCATCTGTTTTTGATGTTTTCTACATCATTCTATATTTTGCCCACAGAATCTTTTGATATTGCAACTTAAGGCTTGAACTTTTTCTTGAATGTTTTTTTTTTTTCAGTTTAAGATATGCTACGTGTGTTTTTCTTTTTTGGTTGTCTAACTCTAGGCCTTTGCACATTTCTTTATACTATTTGACTTTATCTTCTTGAGCTGCCCTTTGAAATTTTCTGCTCACCTCTTTGACTTCTTCATTTCTTCCACTTGCCTCAGCTGTTCTATGATCAGAGCAAGTTTCAGGGTCTATTCTGACAGCTGTTTGACATTTTCTTTCTGTTTACTGCTGTTTGCTTTCATCATGAGTGAGGTCCTGACATCCTCCCACAGCTCATCATGCATTCCGTCATTAGTGCTGAATGTGTCAAGTATGTTGTTGAGATGTTCTGGAAATTCATGTGGAACAGACTCAAGATCGTCTTTTGCCTTTCATGGACATGTTTTCAGTGTCTTCAGCTTTAAAGTGTACTTTCCCATGAGCAATTCACGGTCTGTTCCACAATCAGTCCCTGGCCTGGGTGT
Organism: Tenrec ecaudatus; assembly: GCF_050624435.1. Classification (NCBI taxonomy): domain Eukaryota; kingdom Metazoa; phylum Chordata; class Mammalia; order Afrosoricida; family Tenrecidae; genus Tenrec; species Tenrec ecaudatus. The sequence continues at coordinate 170,185,190 of NC_134534.1, forward strand.
AGCTGCTAATATTGAACTTTTCCGTCACATCTTCTCACAGATATAGCCTATTTTATTTTTATGCAGTCCATCTTGTGGACAGTCTACATGTATATGCGTAAGTCTATGTGTACAGTCACCTTTTGTGTTGTTGAAAACAGGGAAAAAGGTATTTGCTATGAACAAGTCGTTGACCTTAGAAAATTCAATCATGTGATCGCCAGCTTCATTTCTGTCACCAAGACCATATGTTCCAATTGCTGTTTCTTCTTCTTTGTTTCCAACTTTTGCTTTCCAACTGCCAATAATTATCAGTCCATCTTGATTGCATGTTTGATCACACTGAAGACGTTGGTAAAATTCAATATTTTCATTACTACCTTTGGTGATTGGTGCAGAAATTGTAATATTAGTTGTAATGATTGGATTTCTTTGAAGGCATATAAATAAAATGTTATCACGGGCTGCATTGTACGTCGACATAGAGTTGCAGTGGCATTTGTAACGATCTATGCAGCACCGTTCCTTGAAATTGTAAGCCATACGATGTTCTCAACCCAAATGGGCAATATCAGTGCATTTCAGCTCAATCACACCTAGGATAGTCTATTTTTATGTGTCCGTAAATGATCATAAATATGTCTTAATCCTTTTGCAAGGAGACATGCAACTCTAATGTGTGTACCCTGGAGAAGGAAGGTAAGAAGGTCACTCAGTGAGTAATGAACGTGTAGGAGAGTCCAAATAATGCCATGGAATCCTCATAGATGAGGGTCACTTAGAAGTCAGGTGATAGATAGGAGTCTAGTCCCAAGTTCATATAACAGTTCCTTCCGTGTGTTTATGGACCAACAGTGGCCATTTCCCAAGCGTATGGTTAGAAATTATAAGAACTTTGACCTGTGAAGTAAGATGAGTTGCATTGCTCCAAGGGAAAATCTCAGAAGTTAAACACCCATCACATCCTTTTCATTTATGATCGTAACTGAAGTGAAATTCATCCTGGGTTAGATAGGACATTTCTGTCACAGCCAAGGAGTGAAAGCACATAGGGGTGGTGCTCTCCATTTCTTCCCCAGTCTAGCAGCCCTGAAAAACAGGTGTTTTATGGCAGGTGAGGGTGAACTCCTGTGAACTTTACTGAAAGGCCCACGAATAGTTAGAGGGCCTAATGTCATATCTTAATATGTGTCTGTTATGGTATCTGTGTAGAGAGAGCTCTCCTCCTTTCTCCTCATCATAGTGATCTAGTGCTGCTGTACAGAAATACCACGGTGGGCAGCTTTAACAAAAATATATGTTCTCACAATGTAGAAGACGGGAAGTCCAAATTCAGAGTGCCAGCTCAAAGGGAACGTCTTGGTCTCCTTTCAATATTTGTGGGCCCAGTGTCCCTTGGAGCTAGATACCCATGTGTTTGTCATCAAACTTCCCCTCGTCAAAGATGTTCTCAAGGATGTACTCCTGGCTCCTAATTCTTGGTGAGGTCCCTCTACTCACTTATTTAATCTCTTTTATATCTCCAGAGATTGATTTGACCTATAGCCTCCTCCTGTAGATTGTGTCCTTCCTCATGAGCATAACTACTTCTCAACCTGCCTAACACAACAGATAGAGGGTTGAGCCCATTGCAAAATGGAGGATAAGCATGTAATACTGAGAATCCTGGCCTAACTACATTGACACATATTTTGAGGGGACTCAGTTCAATCCAGGACACTCTTTCCTTGACTTTCTCGTTTCCTTCCATGTTCGCCCCTGAACGTGCCTGTTGATTGTGAAGGAAACTTGCGATACAGAATGCTGGAGCAGGGCGAAGCATGGAATCTGGACCTGGACCCGGATTCACCGGCAGGTGTCACTTCCTAGGCCAGCCATGAAAACACTTTGCTCTCTCCTACCTCACTCCTCTGGTTCCGGATTGCAGGCGGCTCCAAGCTTACCACACACTTTTGAGCTCGCAGCCCCACCTCTTCCAGCCAAGGGCTCAGCTCCATTAGCACACCTTGCACTTCCTGTTTGTTCAATTGAAGAGTCAGCCATGGTGATGCTCAACTGAAGCGTTCGGCTGGAGAAAAGCTTCCGGGAAGGGTGGTTGTCTCCACTGGCTGCATCTTTAAATCTGGGTAGCATTCCCACTCGGGTCAACTCTGCTCAGGCCACTCCCAGACAATGGTAAAGGGTGATGGGTAGAAGGGCTGAATCATTCCTGCTTTCTATGCGGCTCTTTGAGACATAATGAGACTCTCAGAGCGGAACCTCACGCAGAAATTCTTCCTCCCTAAGCCTCCTTCCTCCCGTGCTCTTCCACACGTGTCAGGCCTGTGTCACGCAGTCTGCGGCTCTCTCTGCCCACTTCTGCTTCCCCTTCACTTAGTCTGCCACGTGTATATTTCCAATAAAGCTCCCGGGCTTCTGATCTCACCTGGGTATGCTCTTCTTGTAGGATACGAACTAGCACAATATTGATCCTTAATTTTATGACAGATTTCTCGGAACACCAAAATGAGATCTTTGATTGTTGGATTGTTGACTTGTTTTTTAAAAGGTTTGATTCAGTCATGTGTGGGCCCTCCGAAGTCCAGAGGCCACGGACGGGACCCTTCCTTGCCAGGTCTAATGTAGGATATGAATAAATTGATGCCCAAATAGGATTGACTGCATTTCTTCATTATCTAGTGATGCTGTAACAGAAATATCACAAGTGGGCGGTTTGAAAGAACAGAAATTTGTTTTCTCATAGCTCAGGTATCAAGAAAATTGAATTCAGTCATCAGCTTAGGGGAAGTCTTTGGGGGGCAAATTCATGTCTCTGATTCCCTTGAGTTCTCTTCTGCATTTCTTGAGATTTTTCAGGAGTCATCTCTTCCCCCAGCGGTGCTTGCTGCCCCTGTGTCTAATCATTGATTCTCCTACACCTCAGAGGCTGTTGGCTGATGACATACCTGCACTCCTAAGGCCTCGCTGTAAATCATTCCTACTTGGGAATGAGCTGTAAAGATAAGGGTTGGAACTGACAACACATGCCCAAACAATTCCAACAGTTGGTGGGAGAGTTCCAATTTCTTTTGATTTCATTTTCCCACAAAGTATCTGAATCCCTTTCATGTTTAAGAGAGGAGCCCTAGTGGTGTAGTGGTTGTGTGTTGGGCTGCAATCCGCATCGTCGGCAGTTCCAAACCACCAGCAGCTCATCAGGAGAAAGACTGGACTTTCTACCCCCTGTAAACAGCTCCTGCCTCAGTAGAGCACAGGGGGGCGTTATGAGCCAGCGTAAGCTGCATGGCACTGATTTTTGGTGTTTTTTTTTCATATTTGGGGTGGGAGTGGGGGGGGTTCACCATTTAATCAATAACACTGTAGTATATAGGGCCTTGTAAATGAAGAAATATTTGTTAGTCTTTGCATTTAAAGAGAGAAATTTTCTCTGTCAGAGGGAGGTAAGATTAACATATAAAACTATTCCAAAGTATAAATTATAGAATATTCAAGTTTACCTTGTATCGAAACTCCCAATACAACAGGAATTCAGATGGATATGGGGGATCAGTGTTGGTGATCATGTTACCCTTCTGAGGACAATTACACTGAGCATAAGGATGGAATGGTTTTAAGTCGTCATTGGGTGGTCTGCCTTAAGAAGCAGGGCTCGATTCCAACCTTAGGGAACCTGCTAACAGTCCAAGCTTCTGCTTTTCTGTCCTTTTCTTCCCAAGGTGGAAATCCCCACGACAGTGGTTATTGCCACTGACTTCTAGAAAAGTGATCTTTATGATAAGGAGAAACGAAGAGTTCCGGTGTTTCTTTTAAAAATCTTTGCTTCCATAAACGGAAACATGATGAAGAATCGAAACTATTCACGGTCACATGGTCTGTCCTATACCAATTCTCCCCTCTTCTAAACACAAGGTCCCTTGACGGGGGAGCGGGTGCCCCATAAGAGAATTTTCTCAACAAATCCTAAAATCTGTATCTCCTGTGAGGACTTCCTATCTTTACTTCAACTGTCTTAGTTACCTAGTGTTGCCTCTAGGTAGGCTCAGTGGGAATCTGAATTGAGCTGATGGCTGTAAATCTGATCATAACAACATAGAGCACAGTAGGTTGCTGCCAAGAACAGAAATATCTTTTCTCCAAGTTCGGGAGGCTAGAAGTCTCGATGCGGAGCAAATAGGGGGAGGCTCTTCTTTCTTTGTTTCAGCTTCTGATAGCTGCCAGCGGTTCCTGGCACTCCTGGGCTTATCGATGGATCTGTTATTATATTTTCTTCCCTACGTGTCTCTAGATCTATGATAGCCTTTTTCATGACTCAGAAGTGATCAGATTCAGGATCTACCTTTCACAGGTAATACCTCAGTAACATAACCATAAAATATCTTGTTTCCAAACATCCACAAGCCAGAAATTCAGCATTTAAAAATTGTTTCTATGGGGAGAGAGGGAGGGTAGAAAGCAAAATTCAAGCCATGATACTCATTAACATGAGGTGGCTGTAACAAATCACAGTGATAGAGTCTCACAAAGCTTCCCAAAGCTTCCATTGATCTCATTGGGTTTGAGTTGGCTCGTTGTTCATGTGGAACACATAGCCTGCCTTTGGTAACTATTTTCCGATTGTATGGAATGATAAGGGATGGAGGAAGAAGAGCAGGAGGGTGCCAGTGTATGTGTTATGAATGGAATTGTGTCCCCTCAAAACCTATGCTAACCTTCGTCCTTCTGGAAGTGAACCTTGGTGCTACAATGATTATGAGCTTGGATCCTGATAAAAGATGAGAAAGATCTTACCATCTGCTTTCTTAAAGATCACACACCTGAATACCCTATGGTTGGCTGTTCAGTGCTGTTGAGTTGATTTTTGACAAACCTGAGGGAAGAATCTCATTAGAATGTGATTCATTTGTGATGTTAATGAGATTAAGTCACTGCCGAGTATGTCGGTCCTAATCCTAATCACTTCTGAGTTTAAAAGAATGGCATAGACACAGAGATAAGCAAATTTGCACAAGGAAGATAAATATCCTGTGAAGATCCTCCAGGAATGCCGGGATGATAGAAGCTGGAAAAGACAAGGGTCTTCCAGCGGAAAGGAAGAGCTTTCTCCTGGAGCTGGTGAATTCAGACATCTGATGGCATAGTGGTTTTGAGAGGGGCTGCTAACTAACTGCAAAATCAGCAGTTTGAAACAACTAGCCATTCTTCTTTAGAAAGATGAGGTTTTCTACTCTGGTAGAGACTACACGGGGTAGTTCTAACCTCTCCTACAGGACCATTATGAGTTTAAAGGGACTTAATGACTGTGTGTGTGTGTGTGTGTGTGTGTGTGTGTGTGTGTGTGTGTGTGTGTGTGAGAGAGAGAGAGAGAGAGAGAGAGAGAGAGAGAGAGAGAATAAATCTCTGTCCTTTCAAATCACTCACTTGTATTATTTCTGTTACAGCAGCCCTAAAAGACTAAGATGGAATCTGAGACCATTGTTCTGCCAACAAAGAACAAAGATGTGTAATTTCACTTAAAACAATACACTGGACAGTCAATTGTTATGAGATTGAAAAGACATTAGATTTTTCAAACCTAAAACCATCTGGTAGGTGATAAGCTAACTAGTGAGGATGTTTAATGTACCGAAATGTAGAATTTGCCATAGAAGTCAGTCTCCCAAAGAGTGATGTCTGCTTTCTTTAATACTCAGATCCCCCCAAATAATCAGCAGAGGGGGAAATGGCAGCATCACTCTGGTATCCAGTTCAACTACTTTAGCATGAAAGTCCTACAGTGTAATTCCCTTCTTCTTTCCTACTAACTGTGATGCTCTTGTGAGTGCATTATATTAGGACTGGTTTGAAATTGGAATAACCCATATATGACTGCAGCCTCTCTAAATGACAGATCATGTAGTGTAGACAAGTTTTAAGAAAATTACCTCAACACCCATAAGAAATGGAATAATCAGACAGTTCACATTTCTTACTACAATCATATCTATTCTAATTGTATTGCTTCATGTTTGCTTTTTATACTTTATGTTGGAATGACTCATCATTTTTTCCCTATACATTTAAAAATACTTTGTGGAAAGAATCACTTACAGGGTAGAAGCAGGGCAATTCAGTGGCTTCCGACCATTTACCAACATCTAGCAGTCCAGGAAGGCAGGACATTGTTCTAGGGGGAAACGCCTCCAAATTAACATATATTTACAGAGAACCTGCTCTTAAGTAGATGGCCAGGTCTTTCTTTGGAGGCACCTGTAACCCACAGCCATTAAGTTAAGTTAGCAAGCTATAGGGCAAAGAAAAACTGCTCCATAGGGTTTCTCTGCCTATACATCTTTGTGGGAGCAGGCTACCTCATTTGTGCAGAGCAACTGGTGGGTCTGAAGCGCCAACCTTTCAGTTAACCGTCCAATGTTTAATTCACTGTGTCATAGGCTTCCTTGGAGGCAACTCTACATGGGCTCGAACTACCAACCTTCAGCTTAACAATGTAATATGTTATTCATCTACACTGCCTAAGAACATAGACTTGACTAATACTTTGTGGTCTTGATGGCATTTAAATATAATGGTGTTTACTAAATTTCGACTTCTTGCTCTTGCTCCACAGAACTTTAAATGTTGAAAATCTTATTACAGTGCTGCTGTTGTTGTTGTTGTTGTTGTTGTTGTTGCAAGAACTACATACCAGCCAAACAAAAGAGAGCTGATTCCCAGCATCAGCAAATGAGGCACATTGGGGTTTCCCTTCAAATAAGCTACCGTTTTACAATTTGCTTTTTTTGCTGTACTTTTGTTCCTCAAATATGAAGCCCTCTTCCTCACAATTAAAAGAACAACTTGTATCATCATTATTACACTTTACCTACTTCTTTTAAGAGTGAACCTAAACAATTTAGGCCCTGCATATGCCTTCTTAAAATACGGATTGCATTTCAGTGTATGGCCTGACATCCTGCATTTCAAATGAATCCCCAGGTAATGGCGATGTTGCTGCTTCATGACTTACCATTTGAGTGTAAAGTCCATGGAGACCTCTCCAGGCTGGATGGTGGTTCAAAGAGCCCCCCCCACCCCATTAAAAGCAACTGGGGGTCTATTCAGTAACAAATCAGAATGGGATAGGGATTTCTCAGTTATGTAACTTCCTTAATACTCTACACTTCCAAGTCATGTATTTCCAGCTCATTTCAATCCAAACATTTTCAGAGTATAGCGTTGAGACAATGTAGTACTGTATAACTGAAAGAGAAAGGCATTGGGGCCAGAAGATCTTGATTTTTGACCTATCCTTACCACTTATAATCTACTCTATCTAACCTAAAATACCTTAAAAACAAACACACAAACAAACACCTCAACCCCCAATCTCTATGCTCAACTTCAGCATCCTCAATAGGATAATATCACGAATAGTGTTGCCAGGTCTGTCCCTTCTCTAAGGCTCTGAAGGAAATCTCCTCTCCTTTCCTCTTCCACTTTCCGATGAATGCCAAGGTCCCTTGGTTTGTGATTGTATCAGATATCATTTCAAGCTCTGCCTCATTTGTAACCATCTTGCCGTCTCTTCTGTGTGTCAGCTCCCTCTCTGCCTCCCTCTTAGAAGGCTATCCATGACTGCAAGGAGAGTGCATCTGGATCATCCAAAATAATCTCCCCAGCTCAGGATTCTTCATTTCGTCACACCTGCAGACGCCTTTTATTATCACACAAGGTAGCAAGCACAGAGCCCCTGACATAGATACCTATTTTGGGGCAGGAGAGGAAGTAGGCACGAGGAATATGCATTACCCTGTCTGTCTGCTACAAGGAGGTTTTGAAACAATTCTCAGAGAAGATTGAATCGGAATTGCAACCGCTATTCTGTCAATTCCTGGAGCCTCGTTTGGAGCCAGAATGCTGACAAAAGGGGACCCCAGCAAGAATAGACCTAGACTCGCTCTACTCAACATAATTGCCACGAGCAGCATATGGCTGTTTAAATTTATTAAAATTAACTGAAATTAAAACTGGAATTTCCCATCATACTAGCTACACTTCAAGTGCTAAATAGCCACGTGTGGCTGGCAGTTACTCTATAAAACGGCCCAGGCTATTGAGCATGTTTGTCATTGCAGAATGTTCTAATGGCAATATTTTTTAAAATAAAACCCCCAAATCTGAGCAAGGTGTCACTTTATATTATCCCAGTCTCACTCAGAATAGGAGCGAACTAGGGCTGTAAAACATCAGGATGAAGGGGTGGGAGGGTGACAGCAAGAACAACAAGACTTGCAGACACATACACACATACAAGGGGTACTCCCCCAAAATGGAACATTATATTTAAGCCTATGTATTTATTTATTTTTTTTAACAAAACAGCCTATAACCTTCAAAGTACTCTCCACTACTCTCAATACATTTGTCAAATCTGTGATTCCATTCTTTGAAGCATTTTTCAAACTCATCTGTTTGGATGGATGACAGCATCTCCCTCATTTTTGTTTTTCTTTAAATTTTTATTCATCTTTTTTATGTCATCAAACTGCTACCCTTTCATGTTCCTCTTCATTCGTGGGAACAAAAAGAAGTCACACAGAGCAAAGTTTGGTGAGTCAGGTGCATGGAGCAAGAGAAGCATGCTGTTTTTTGCTCCAAACTGGCTCACTGAGATGGCTGTGTAAGCAGGTGCACTGCCACGGTGGCAAAACTGGTCCCCTGTTTGCCATAGATCAGGTCACTTTTGTTGCACACTGTTACGCAATCTTTTCAGTGCCTCTAAATAGAAAGCTTGATTAACCCTCTGACCTGGTGGAATGAACTCCAAATGTACTATGAGTGGACATTTTTTATTCATTTGGGAAGTTGATGGATGTTCAGAATGATTTGTCATCAATCGACATTTCACCTTTTTTGAAATGAGAAAACCACTCACACACTTGAGTTTTTCCCATAGCACTGTCCTTGTACACTGTATTCAACATCACAACAATTTCGGTGGCATTTTCCCAAAGCAGCGAAGAAATTTTCATAGCCTCATGCTGTTCTCATAAATCTGTCATCCCCCAAAATGAGGTTTGAGGGAAACTACTTTTACTGAAAAATTCACTGTGACCACAGAGAACCTTCCCAGATGATGCCACTGGATCCACTACCGCAGAGTGAGTTGCTAGATGCTGTGAAAGTTCTGCTCCACCAAGCTCAATTCCATTTTATTGGAGGTAGGGGGAGTACACACACACACACACACACACACACACACACACACACGCGTGCGTGTGCACATACGGACACATACACCAACCTCAACCAGAGCACCGATCTCTTCTTTAATGTTTTCCAAAGCTAAAGGCTAAACAAGTAGCAGTTTTCCTGTTTAGGGGAATACCGTCAATAAACATAACTTAGTATTGGGGAAAGAGAGCAAAAGAGAGGTATAGAGACAGTGCAGTGTCTCTGGGCTTCTTGTGATGAAAAATCATAGTCTTTAGAGTCCTATTTAATGAAGTAATTGTTCTCTGAGGCGTCTTTGAGCCATAAGCATTCATTTATTGATTTCCTTGCTTAGAACCTTGCTTCAGACTGGACTTGGCTGGCCTACCTATACTAAATATAGCTCTACTGAGTTCATGGTATGCCCAGTTATGTTCACTGATCTGGAATAGGCCTTGATTCCTCATTCACTGAACCAATTTCTATTGATTTCTTATTGTGTGGCCATGCTACATGCTCTTCCTATGTGGGAGCTTACTCCTTGGTACAATTCCATTCTGTAAAATTGAATTCATCCTCTCTATATATTAGGCCTTTTGTCTACCATAAGAGATAGACAGATAGACAGTTTGGGAATATTAATGATATGATGCTGTGTTAGACAGGGTTCTCTAGAGAGATAAAACCAGATTGCTGATAATTATACATATATATTTCTAAAGATAGATATATAACACAAGAAATGAACAGTTAAATTATAAACAGATATATAATATAAGAAATGAACAGTTAAGTTATAAACAGATTGATATATAATACAAGAAATGAACAATTAAATTATAAAGCAGTACAAATGGCTCAGTGCAACTCACTCCCGTGAGAGAGTTGTGAGACACTGGCAGTCCTTCAAGTCTTGAGGGCCTCCAGGTAGTCCTCTGTAGAGAGAGAGAGCTAGGCTATCCCAGCACAGGCAGCAAACAGCAAGGGAGTTCACCAACCATCAGCCAGGTCACCAACTGTCAGTCCTCCACTACGGAGATGTAAATTTCATTCGTGTGGTCTTAAAGGGATCTCAACTTACAGCTACACAGTCCACAGCTAGGCGTCCCACAGGTAGTGTGCCCTTTAAATTGAGGCACAGAACGAGCAAGGCAGCTGCACACTGGCCCAAAGAGCGAGGGAAAAGAAAGGCAAGACTCACCGAGCCACTTAGTTCTCCGCCCTTCAATTGATCCCACTTGTGTTTATCAGCCAGGCTGGCACAATAAACTATCTCAGATGCCCACCAGGTAAGAGAACGATATTCATTGCATCTAAGGGAATTAGGAAGGGCTTGCTGTTCTGAAAGTGTCTTGGTTGTGTAGTGGGTTGCTAGTTGGGCTGGTAGCCCCAAGGTCAGCAGTTACAAACCACCAGCCAATTTTCAGGAGAAAGATAAGTCTTTCTGCTGCCATATGGATTTACAACCTCATAAACGCACAGGGGCAGTTGTACTCTATCTTACAGGATCTCTATGCATCATAATTGACTCAGTGGCAAAGTCTTTTGATATATTTTGTTGTTATTCTGAGGTGATACCTGATTTGAGTCAGGTAGAAGAGTAGGGGCTAGCCAGGTCACTGGAGAAATAATAGGAAGGGAGCTCGTTGTAATTCATTAAGATCACACCTATTTGTGCTTTTAATCAATTTACCTTTGTCCCTGGGAAGATAGGGCATTGGTTATCAACTGAAAACTAAGGCATGCTAATAATATTCTGCAGTAAAATTGGGTTGGGAATGAGCGAGAACCTGATCAAAAGTCCATATGCAAGAACCATCACTTTTACCTTCAAGCTATATTTTCTCTCAAAATAGGTGGACACTTTGAAATGTAGTGGTGCTTTTAGGTGTGTGAGCCTCTGAAAGAACTGGTCCAAGTTTAGTTTAATTTTCTAGTGCATTTGCCCATGGGAAGTGGAAGCCTCCGGCACATAAAAGTCAAACAAGCTGCACCTGCCATTCTTGGGTAGAAAGAAAAAGGGGAAGGTTTTTGGCGATTTTTCATTTGCAAAACAACTGAAGAATTGAAAATAGCACATAAGGGGTTATTTTTAGGTTCATCTGGGCTGATGATAGTTTGAGAATTTACAGATTCCAGAGTTCCTGTTAGCCGTTTAGATTTACACCATTGGGATGCATTAAACTCAATGACACCTGGTTAGATTTGGTTATTATTGCTTTTCTTAAGCATTTTATTGGGGGCTAGTACAATTCTTATCAGAGTCCATCCATCCATCCATTGTGTCAAGCACATTTGTACATTTGTTGCCATCATCATTCTCAAAACATTTGCCTTCTACTTGAGCCCTTATTATCGGCTCATTTCCCCCCTCCCTCCCCTCTCCCCCCTCCCTCATGAACCCTTCATAATTTATAAATTATTGTTATTTTGCCATCTGTTATGCTGTCCAATGTCTCCCCCTGCCCTCTTCTCTGCTGTCCATCCCCCATGGAGCAGGCTATACAAAGATTCTTGTAATTGGTTCCCCCTTCCTACCCCACATTCTCTCTACCCTCCAGGCATCGCCACTCTCACCACTGGTCCTGGATTCCCTGTGTTTCCAGTTGTTATCTGTACCGATGTACATCCTCTGTTCTAGCCAGATTTGTAAGGTAGAATTGGAATTATGATAGTGGGGTAGGGGGGAAGGAAGCATTTAAGAAGTAGAGGAAAGTTATATGTTTCATCGTTGCTACCCTGCACCATGACTGGCTCATCTCCTCCCCACAACCCTTCAGTAAGGGGCTGTCCAGTTGCCTACAGATGAACTTTGAGTCTCCACTCTGCACTCACCCTCATTTAAAATGATTTGATTTTTTGTTCTTTGATGCCTGATACCTGATCCCTTCAACATCTCGTGGTCACACAGGCCGGTGTGATCCTTCCATGTGGGCTTTGTTGCTTCTGAGCTAGATGGCCCCTTGTTTATCTTCAATCCTTTAAGACCCCAGACGCTATACCTTTTGATAGTCGGGTACCAGTAGCTTTTTTCACCACATTTGCTTATGTACACGTTTGTCTTCAGTAATCATATTGAGAATGTGGACACCCACTGATATGATTTTTTGTTCTTTGACGCCTGATACCTGGACCCTTCCATACCTTGTGGTCACACAGGCTATTGTGCTTCTTTCATGGGGGCTTTGATGCTTCTGAGCTAGATGGCCTCTTGTTTATCTGCCAGCCGTTAAGACCCCAGATGCTATATCTTTTGATAGCCATTATTATTTCTAATGAAGTCCCTGTCTGTTGCAATCGTCTGGTAAAGGAAAGGGTCCAGTCAACCCAGAGGAACACTGGAATGATGTGCAGTGATTTTGTTCCAAAACATCAGAAGTTGAAGCCAAGCCATGTGGGGTGCATTTCTACTCTGACACATGTGGAAAGCCAGGAGTTGGAATCAATTGGATCACAACTGGTCTTATTCTTAATTTCTCCACATTATTAAAAAAAGTTATCCAAAAGATTTTTGACATGTCATATATCCAAAATGAATGATTTCTTTCTTATGAGAAAGAATGATTTTTGACATGTCATACATCCTAAATGAATGATTTCTTTCTTATAAGAAATGCAACTTTCAGTGCCTTGTTCTTGACTGACTTCCTGCTAGGAGGGAGTTAGGAAGGGCTGCAGTGGGGAGTGATGGCGTTGATGTGGTGAGTGTGGGACATGCAGGAAGAAGCCTTGAAGGAGGCACTCCACTTCTATCTGGAGCTGCTTGCTGCAAAACTGCGGGTTACAAAGTTGCACTGAGCCATCAACCTATTGATAAAAGGTTGTGTGACTGTAGAAGACTATAACATGCTCCTAAAGAGAGTTTCAAGTCTCTCAAAGGAAAGCTATGTGTGTAAAAGGACTTTGGCATTCTACGAGTATACATGTATAGCTTATTGTTTGGCCCAGTAGTGGGGATAAACATTAAAATCTCCCTTGTCTTCCAAGAAGTTGTTGGATGTCTTGAACATGTTGGATCCCTGAAAGGCCTACTCGTTGGTGCTGAGAGGAATAACAAGGAATAAAGCAGTCTAGATGTTAGGTTTACTGAGTCCTCGGGTTGAAATTGATCTCTTTTACTTAATAGTTGTGAAATTTAGTGCAATCCCTTACTCCGAGTTTCAATTTCTGTGCTATAAACAAAATCTATGTACAGTAACAAGTTCTATCTCATTAATCATGAGAAGAATGGAATGTAACCTAGTTCCTGAAATCACCTGACTAGATTTCTGGTTCTTCCTGTTCCAGCTTCATCTCAGAGAGAAAGGGATCACAAGAGCAAGAAGAAATTGTCTCCGTAGACCTGCTGCAGCAGTTGCCATGAGACAGATGGGAGGAAGAGTGTGTGTGTGGGTTCCCTGCTGTCCAGCATACTGGACAATAGAGCACAGTATGACAGCATCAGATTCCACGGGGGAAACCTGCCCGGGGACCAGGTGAGTTTTAATCTGCATGACCAGAGGCACACCAACCCTTCCTTTGTCTGATCAGGACATGTTAGCGTTGAGTTAAAACTTGGTTCCTTCTCTGCCTTTGCCACCCAGCCTTTATGGCAGATTGGGCCTATAGTCCTCTCTTGGCATAACCCAGGGATGAAGTTTCAGCCCTGAATTGGCTGCTAAAAGACCCATAAAGCCAGAGGCAGGATTCCATTGCCTGGCATGACTTGAGTTGAGACGTCGTTGATCAGGATTGACTACTTCACAGATGTGGCAATGGCCAATATCATAAACCTTTGCAGATGAACAGATCCTTTTAAAAAAATCATGTTATTGGGGGCTCGTACAACTCATCACAATCCACCCATCCATCCATTGTGTCAAGCACATCTGTACATTTGTTGCCATCATCATTCTCAAACCATTTGCTTTCTGCTTGAGCCCTTGGTATCAGCTCCTTTTTTTTTAATGAACAGATCCTTTACTGAAAAACTAGTCTATTAGAATTGACTTTTAAAAAATTAATTCTTATTTATTTTACTTGTTCAGATTTCTGCCAGGAAGCTTGTTTATAATTAAAATGTGAGAAAAGAAATGGTTTAGTCCTTAATCCAACCCTAAATAAGACTAAGTTCTTTTCCTCCTTGGAAATTGAATATACGGCATAAACTTGAGCATAAGCCAACCCAAAAATCAGCCAGTGCCCTTAATTGTACCACAAAAACTACATTACAAATGTGCTGAAAAACTTGGCTGATGCACGAGTATATAAGGTAAGTGTTTCGTCAGCTACTGTTTTGGTGGTGCCAGGTCATTCTCATCTGACTGTTACCTTAATAGCTGTTGCCATCAAGGTCACCCAGACTCATGGCAACCCCTGGGTGTCATGGCACTACTCTTGCTCCATAGGTTTGACTTTTGGAACCATCAGACCTTTCATTTGAGGCACCCTGGGGGAGAGTTGAACATCTAACCTTTCAGTTATAAGCTTAGAATGTCGATCATTTGTGCTACCCAGGGACTGCCATTGCATGAATACCATCCTTGAAATTGGTCCAAAGGATGACCGGGAAATGTATCTTTTCCTGATAAAAGTACTGCTTTTAGGTGAGAGATGATTGTAGATTTTAGAGAAGAGGGAAAAAGGAAATGGAATCAAAACATTTAATCCGATTAAAACTAGAATGAAAAGAATTAAATTGGCGTGGCAGATAAGAATAAAGCTTATATAGATCGACCGGGCAACTTTCAGTGAGTGTCATGGGTGTATCCTTCACTGTGTGAGAAGGAAATATTTCTGTTGTCACATTACTTGCTGTGAATACGTCCTAAAGTCCCTGCGTAAGCAAGGCTCAGAAAGCCGATACATGTTGGAAATATTAAGACTCTTGTGCTAGATATTGCTCAATGGTTAAGTGTGATATTTTCACACAAACTTGATCCTTTTGAATTCCACTTGAATTATCGGGAGGAGAGGGGGTATTGTTAGCTTCCCATTAGTCAGACCCTGATTTGTGGTGAGACCATACATATACAATGTCCCAAACTTCTGCCCATTTCTGCACCATCCCCGTGATCGTTTGTGAGTAAATCGTGCTTTTGCAATCATATCTTTACTGGTGTATATGAGAAAGTAGGTCTCCAGGCCTTTCTTCCTAGTTTACTAGGCAATGCTGATGGAATACATTCAGCACCACAGCAAGGCACAATGCTCCACTGACCAACAAGCGGCGGCTGCACAACGCAATGCAGTGGCCAGAAATCAGACCTGGGTCTTCTGCTTGGAAGGTGAGAATTCTATTGTGGAACCACCACTACCCCTCACCACACAGTCCACAGGTAAATGGACTCCCCCTAACTCATGTGTTTGGTTTTCTGTGCTCATTGTAACCTACATTGATCTTGTTTTTAGTATTTACCCCAGGTCAAAACTGAATTTTATAATTACTATCCCAGAATTATCTTTGAATGACTATGTACTCATTGATATCAGAGTCTTTTATTAACTACCACTTTTGGACAATAAGCAGTATGACATTGAAAATGAACATATGATGCATTTAGGCTGATCTAAGTACCTCCCACTTTGTTGATGGTTCAGCAATCAGTTGAGTAATGCAGTCCACTGGAGTATTGACTGTGTTTAGGAGAGAGCAAAATACCAAGTCCACTTTTATCAGCACCTAGGTGCCCTTCAGGACAGAGCAGAACTGCTCCCTATGGCTTCCCTCTACCCTGTACTCACTGTCATTGAGTCAATGGCGACTCCTTCATGGGCCTTTAGGACAGGACAGAGTGGCTCCTTCAGGTTTCTGAGACTAACTATTTATGGGAGTAGAAAGCTTCCTATGAGCCTATACATTTTCCCAGGAGCAGACTGTACCATCATTCTCTCTTAGAGTGGCTGGGAGGTTGGGAAAGCTAACTTTCCAATGAACTACCCAATGCTTAACCCAGGGTATCCCAAGCACTCCTTGAAAGGTGTTTTAGGACATAAAATGAATTAAGATATGAACCCAGCCTTTAAATAACTTCCATTGAAGGATATTGTGTGTGTGTGTGTGCGCACACACACAAAAGGGGATTAGCCTTTTATTTATTTTTTAAAAATCATTTTATTGGGGGATCATACAACTCTTATCACAATCCATTGGAGGATTTAAAATGGTACAAGCACACAAAAGATGAGTTGGAAATAATTCAGTTAATAATAAGGGCTTTAAGTGTACTGAAGGTACCCAATTCTGTTGAGAGTCAGAGAAGAGATGGAGCTGAAAGAATTTTGTGACAAGATGGTCTTCCAGATGGAAGCATGACTGAAAAATCATCTGAGTTTGACTGTGAAAAGGTGGGGCACAGGGAGCAAACTTCTAGGACAAGAAGAGATGACTCCCTGTTGGAGGAGGTCGTAGGGATTCTTCCACTGTAGGCCCTGATGGAGCCTTTAGCTTATCCTGGTCCACGGGTGTGTGGCAAGATGGTTGTTGAGAGTGACCTTTGAGTTGGGTTTGACTCATGGCCATGCCATGTAAGCCACAATGAAGCCTTGCATGATCCTAATCTGTTTTCCTATCTGTGGATTTGGAACAATCATCCCATTTTGCCAGTGGAAATTACTTTGGTAGCTTCCCAGGGAAAGAAAGCCAAGAATAAGGGAATGTGGGAAGAGGACTTTCATTTCAGGTAAGAAAGGGGTGCTCACTCTTTGGAAAGTTCCTAAAATCAAGGATTGCTGATCAGCCCAGGGTAAATACCTAATTTCTGATGTAAGTTTCCACATTGAAGCACGGATGTTCAAAGCAACACCATCACAATTAAATGTATACTACCTGGAATGTACAGGTCCTTTGCTTTCTTGGTTCTCTAGCTGATTCTGGGATGTTGTTCCTGTTAGTTCTGTTTAAATTGTGTTTCCCAATAAAATTCCATACCTTGGCCCCCTTCCCTCCCAAAATAGGAAGGTAATGCTATTCAAAAGTCTGTGTTCTAATTCTGGGTTTCAGCACTACCTAGATAACAGCCACTTCTCTCTATGAGCTTCCGCATTCTTAGCAAAATAAAGTAGAAGAGTTAATGCACATGAGATTTACAAGCTCTTTATTTGCAACCAGTATTGAATCTTTTAAAGCTACCAGAGTAAAACAAAACACGTTTCCATTTTAAACACATATAGCAAGGCAAAGTAAAAATAAAACATTAATTTATCATCTCCTAGAGCTGTTTCTAGGGAGACCTGGTGGCATAGTAGCTTAGGCTTTGGGCTGCTAACCACAAGGTCAGTGGTTCAAACCAACCAGCCAGTCTGCAGGAAAAAGGTTCAGCCTTCTAATGCCTCAAAGAAGTATAGCTTAGGTAACCCTGCAAGGGCAGTTCTGTCCTGTCTTATAAGATGGCTATGAGTCAGAAGGGACTCGATGGCAGTGAGTTTGGTTTGGGATCAGAGAGTTGTTGCTAGGGTGGTGGTGGCTTGTGGGAGAATTCTCACCTTCCAGGTGGTGAGACTCAGGTCAGATTCCCAGCCAATGCACCTCAGGTGCCACTCACCTCTCAGAGGAGGCTTACAGATTTCCACGATGCTAAAAATGTGTTTGGGAGCTTCCAGATAAGAAGAAAAGTTCAACAAAACGAAATAAACCAAAACTCAAACTCACTGCCATGGAATCAATTCCTTCTCAAGACAACCCTACAGGGCAGAGTAGAATTACCTCTATGGGCGTCCGAGGCTGTAAATCTTCTCAGGAGTAGAAAGCCTCGTCTTTCTCCCAAGGAGCCGCTGGTGGTTTCCAACTGCTGAACTTGTGCAAAACCCACTTGGCCACCAGGGTTCCCAGGTGGTGCTGGAAGAAATTCCTGGTCAGCCAGTGAGATCCCCATCAATCACTGCAGTCTGATCCACCACCAATCGTGGGGATAGCACAGGACCCGGTGGGGTTTTGTTTCATCAAACATGGGTCAGCTTGAGTTGGAAGACTTTGCCATCACAGGTCACAAGCACAAAGTGCTGCAATACACAGAAACCAGGGCCTGGTCCAACAGTCTTCTTTTAAATGTTCTGGTGCCCCACTTTGAAAGGATAAGGGAATAGCAATTGTCTCCGTAGTATTGTTAGATCTCTTGGGGATAGAGATATACCTCGGTCTTTGACTCCATGCGAGAAAGAATTCACACTGAGGCCTGGTTTGTGATCCAAGTGAGTTTTATGAGCATTAGAAGAAGTTTCAGGTTTACACAGGCACCCACAGAGCCTGCCTGGAAACTGCTCAGAAAGTCACGCAGCTGGGTCTGGGCCTTTTCAAATATTCCACGGGGAGGCATGGCGGATGACCCTGGTTGACTCCATTGGCTGAAATGAATTCGCCTGGCCTACGTGGGCCAATCCAGTTGCAGCACCCACCCAGGTGTACTTCCCCTTCTTGGACAGAAACTTGAACCTCTGCACATGCCCAGTGCACCACTCCTTTGTGGGCTGGCAGCTCAGATCTCCGAGCATGTTTAATGGACTCCCCAATCCCTAAGCTGCACTCCCTAACAGTATCATCCTGCAGATGCTCCTTTCTCTCCCATAGGCAGCTTTTGCCACTTTGTGGAAACCCCTCCTCTGTGCCACTTTTCCATTCATCAGCTGGAATGCCTAGCATGGTCCATTCATCTTAATAACCACTGCCCCTAGGTACATTTGAGTTGTCTTTCCATGGTGTTGCAATGTAAGTCTTGGGAAGAATTCCCTCACTCCAGGTACACTATGCTTTGTGCCTTCGATGAGGGTGTAACATTGCTGCATCTATGTGTGGATCATTGTGGGTTCTCCGTTTAGTTTCAGTATAAGCATGAAAAAGATGGCCAAGAGTATTGGGGCTGTGAATCAACCCCCATACCTGCATGTCCTCACGGGGTAGTCCTCCTGGGGGTAGAGTGATGTGCTGTCACATTTCAAGTGCTGTACTAGTTCCTTGAGTCACTCGCCTTACAGTCTCCCCTGAGAAGCCCATGAAGAGCAAGCTGTGTCAGAACCCCATCTATCCATTATCATCCATTATCAAATGGAAGCATTCCAACCCCCTACTGAGAAATGGGAAAGCACTAATGTCCACACGGATACAAAATTATTGACCATGAACTGAGGAAATGCACTTTTCTCTCCTTATGCATGTGATCGGAATTACTAATTAGATCAACATGAAATTAAAATGACTCCAAGGTGGAAATACTTGGGGAAGAATCTCATGAAGTCCGTTTTTCATCACTGAACTGAGACTAAATTATGCTGTCAAAATGCCATATTATTTCAAATTAGCTAAATTAATTAATCTAACTGAGTCTTTGGCTATATTAATCATCTGTTTTAGAATTTTATTAGAGAAAAACATGACTTTTTCAGCTTACTGCATATCTAGGAACTTCTCTGACAGGTGGGTTTTGTTCTGTTCAAGTTTGGTATTTTAAAACCTTTGAAGTAGTAGGATTCTCTCAGATATATTAGCATTAAAATTTTTTCAGTTTCTTCTTTTATTTTCCTTGTGTTTGAAAATATCTGGCGTCCTCCTCTTAAGATTGCAAAGAGTAAGTGGTTACTTTTTTCCCCTTGAACACTCAGATGTGTTAAAAAGACTAGCTTGCATGCAGTCTGTTTTTATGGTAATTCTCTTTTAGATGCCAGATTCAAAAGTATATGCTTAGGAAGCCATTTCTATTGAACTGTTTATGGATTTTAGCAATTCTGTGGTCTCCAGGAAGTTCGGTAAGCTGAATTACTAGTGATGAAGCAAAATGGAAAACCCATCAATCCCTCCCTCATTTTCCAGAATGAGCTTAAGACAACAGATGCTTCCAGCTTAGTTAGTAATCGTGCTGACGACTTCTACAGCTTTTACTTATGCCTCACAATTTGTCTGAAAATGCTCTGTACAGGAAAAAAATGATGGTGACCATAACAGCAGACATTCTTGTTAAACACATAACCTGTATGAATTAGGTGCAATTAGCAGTAAGATTGCCAAGGTTGGTGGTTCAAACCCACTGGATGTTCAGTGGGAGAAAAATGATATTCTCTGCTCCCATAACGATTTGCAGTCTCAGAAGCCCTGTATCAAGTAATTGATTCTATGCAGTGAACTTGGTTGTGGGTGCGGGGGTTGGGTTAGAAATGGGTGATAGGTTCCGAAACTCATGGTCAATTTATTGTATGACCAACTAGCAAGAGAATAAGAACACAGAAAGAAGTGCTCAAGAAACTCAAAACACATTTACAGGATCTACACAGGAATACGTCTCCTGTGATTTTCCTCTAACCATAATTGAGGGATGATGGGAATAACGGAGAGTATTGGAGGAACAATTACAGTTGATTAAAATGATGAATCTGACTTGAGTGGTTAAAAGCTTGTCACTTGATCTCCCTTCTGATACAAGTTGGGCTTGATCTGGTTTTTAATATTTCCTGCGTTATTTTTTTTACATTGGGGTTTATTTCTCTTGTGCCTTGTCATTGTTGGTAGCCACCTTGAGTCTTTGTTATGTGTTTCTCGGTGTATGGAACCCAGGATAGGTGACTCCATAGAGACCACAGCCAGAATAAGGGTTCCTGGCAGTTAGGACAGGGGAGATTGGGGGGTGAGGGGTGGTGTAAGGAGAGACTGATATCAAGACGGGAGAAAATGTTTTGACATGGGTTTTGGTAGCAGTTGTATGGCACCGCTGAATATGATTGAACTATGGAATCGCACAGTGTCTGGATTAGCTCCTAATAAAATGGTTTGGGTTGGGGGTAGAGATAAAAAAATGTTAATACGTCATTGCTCCAAGTTGAGTCCTTTTTTGGTTAGTGATCAGGCAAATCAGGCCACGATGATCGTCTCCATGACACTTCCCACTTCCACCCAGCTCAGTCCTACACCCTATGTGGAAGTAGA
Organism: Tenrec ecaudatus; assembly: GCF_050624435.1. NCBI lineage: Eukaryota > Metazoa > Chordata > Mammalia > Afrosoricida > Tenrecidae > Tenrec > Tenrec ecaudatus. The sequence continues at coordinate 170,206,245 of NC_134534.1, forward strand.
TCCCATTCCAGCTCCCAGCGTTGGACATCTAAAGAGAGGAGGCAAATGAGGAGAGTGAAGAGCAAGCAGCTGTAGCAACAGCTGCTGTCTGAGTGTCACTCCGTTCTCTCAGCAGAGCCTGAGCAAGTAGCTAAGTGGTGGAGTGGAACTCGGCCTGGGCTAGGAGTCTAGCCCTGAGCCCTGACTTCTTTCCCTTGGCTTGGCTATTATCTTGGTTCACCATAGCTGGGCCTCAGTTCATCCCAAACAAGCAGGTCAGCCTCAGTACTCTGCACAAGTTTCTCTGCCAGTGCTACAAGCCGGCTACTTTGATCTTAAGGACCGGTGGAAAGAGGTGCCTTTTCTTCGGCTCTCTCTATTGCCCAAGCCCTTCCGATTCCTAGGACACGGGCCACACAAACAGTGGCTATTTCTACGATGATTGCTGTTAGGGATGCTACTCAGCACAGTGTGGGTTTATTTGACACGTTTCCTGGAAGGGGCGCTGTTTTGATTATGAATGCTCATCTCTGCGCTTCTAGATTCTGGCCCAGACCCAGAGGAGAAGTGGAAAAGTACTGTGAGAAAGGTTGTGCCTGTGGTATTTCTGGCTTGGCTTGAGGCAGGAAGCACGGCAATCTAAGAGGGAAAAACATGTTTACTTTCCCCCCCCCCTTTTCTGGATATGCATCTACATCTCTCTTAGAGTTGGGAGGGACGTTGTTTACTGAGAGGTTTGAACTTCAGCCTCAAATTATGGAGCCGCATTTGTTTTCTCAAAATTGGCCCAGCTACCACCCAAGCAGTTCCTGTAATATATTTTTGGAGCCAGAGAAAGGTCTCTCTGCATGCCAGCCCACCGAGGGCATGAGGAAGGCATTTCTGGGAGGCAGTGGGCTAGAACAGGGACTTTGCTGAGTCTTAGTGAGAGGCAAAACGTGTGTGTTTCCCACTGATGCTCAATATATCTGCCTGGGCAAGAACCAGATTGTGAAATACATAAAAACCATGAAGTATTTGGGGATGTTGTTTCGTTTGGTTCAGGAAGTGCTGGGGGTTAGTGGGGAGAGGCATTTTATGACTCATTGGCAGGTAGATTTTAGAATTGTCACCAATGAAAGTTATGCTAGCAACATAGTGCTACGCTGGGCCCTGTTTCCCTTCTCATCAGTGAATCATATTTTTAACTATGTCCAGCTCTACTGTAACAAGCTACCATGACCTGAGAGGCTTACAGTAATGCAAATGTATTCTCTCCCAATTCTGGGGGCCAGAAGTCCAAGTTCAAGGGTTGTCAGGGCTATGCTTTCTCCCAAGGCTTAAAGGGAGAATTCTTCCATGCCTCTTGAGGGTTTGGGGGATTCTAAGCTTTGCTTGGGAGAGAGACAGACTTTCCACTCCTACAAGGAGTTACAGTCTTGGAACATCACAGGGACAGTTCTATGTTGTCTTCTAAAGGGACGCCATGAGGCAGCATCAACTCTATGGCAGTGCGTTTGAGCTTTTTTTTGTTTTTACTTAAGAGTTTCTTGGTTTGTGGCTGCAGAGCTCCAATCTCTGTGTCCAGCCTACATTCCCTCTTTGTTTCACATCCCTGTCTCGATTCCTTAAACAGTCATCTCTGTTTTCTTAGAAGAGCATGCATCATTGGGTTTTGGAGAAACAGTAAATCTTTGCAGTTACAAAGATACTGTTTTCAAATAAGGTGTTCAGAAACACTGCAAGTTAGGAACTGGACATCTCTTTCGGCAGACACCATTCAACTCATTAAGGAGATCTGGCGGTTCTGTGGGATACACGTTGGGCTGGCAATCACAGTACTGGGGTTCAAACGCATCAGTCACTCCTGGGAGAAAGGTGGAGCGATGTGCCCTCACAAAGACTGGCAGTTTTAGTGACCTTAAATCGGGAAGCTATGAGTCCGATGTGAGTCAACGGCAGTGAATCTGATAGTACATACCACCTCAAAACTTCGAATAAATCTTCGTGACTGGCTTAACACCTCTTTGGTTAAGCTTGCATATAGGCTGGTCTTAATATATGAATGTTTTTTTTCTCTGCCTCCTTACCTTGAACTTATTTCAGTAATGGTTCGTGAGCATTTAGATGAAAGAACTGGTTAAGAAGTATATATTTGGCCTTGACCCCTTTTCTTCTGAAAACTCTGGTTCTATCACCCAAGGCAAACACTACAGAGTTACACAAGAGTACCACATTGGATTTTTGGTGGAATAATGCTTGCATTGGGATATTTTGGAAAGAAACAAATGTGATAAATTTGGAAATCTTTTAGGAATTATTCTTTATGTACGCGACTCGGCTGATAGGAAGATTCATAGTAGAAAATGCTAGAGACCTAAAGAGAGCTGTCATATGTGCTTTTTATTGAAAACATTTCAAAGTACTAGGATCATAGTAAATTTTGACCATATAAGGTACTATTATAAGATAATATGACTTGAAACACCCAATCACATTTTCACTGTCAAGAACATATTTTAGTAGATGACTTTGCTTTAACTAGTTTGATAGTTGCGCATTCAGTGACTTCATAAATCTTTTTTTAAAAAATAAATCTTATTCCTGTGTGTGTCTCACCGATTTTATCAACTCTTGGTGACAGATAGATTCATCGACGCCTGGGTGATGGAACAAAGAGCTAAGGGACTCGTGGTCAAGATGTTTGCCTCCGAGGACTTTTCTTTTGGATAATGATGCATGTAAACGCTAGGATGACATCTGCACTTCACACGCACATTCACACACTCTGACATACAAAATCACAGGTAGGAGTTCGGACACTTGGATTTTAAGCTTTCTCCATGGCTGGTGACTTCAACTTGGGTGAAGTTAGGGAGAAGGAAAGCCAACCTTTTGTTAGATAGAGATGCCCCAAAGGCTAGAGCTACCCATTCTCCACTTGAACTCTTTTCCAAACTAGGAAACAAAACCTAGGGATTCCCCTATCTACGTGTTCTTCAAGTCTTTTAATCTGGAGGCCATGATGGAAAGAAGGCATGGAGTGGAGAAATAATTTTAGTAGTTGCAGAGGCGACTCCATCCATTCAGGACCTGGGGCAACGGGACCTGAGGCACGCTGACCATGTCCAGTGGCGGTTGCGGGGGAAAGAAACTATGGAGTGGGCTCATTAGAATAATTCTGTAGCAGAACGTCTAGCTGGGGCTGCTTTGTCTCTTTTAGACTTCACTCATATCCTAAGCTACCCAGGACCCCTTCAGAAATGCTTTTTTTTTTTTTTCTGGGAACAATTCAAGGTCAGTTTATGTTGCCTGCAGCTATCAACCTAAATGATCCAGAACTTAGTCTCAATTAGTGATTCATTTCGATAACTGAAAATGTTTTCACTTTAGCAAACTGATGTGTATTCTGACGGGACACTCTCAAAGATGGATACTTGTCCTTACCCAGTTCTCAGACACAGATCAGTCACAAGTGCTGGAACACTTGTTTCAACATAGGCTGTAATAAGAAAGGACTCTGAAATGCTAGCATTGTAGGCAACCCTGAGGAGGACACTGCGTTGATCTGTGGCCGACAACAAAGGAACTATAATTTTTATTAGGGGTTATAGACCTCACAACCCATAATAAGATTCAGTGGGAAGCCAACTAAATAAATGGCTTTCTGTGACTCACCCAGAATGAAGTGCCCACCAATTGATGGGTAGTTCTTGGGGCTCAACTACTTTCATTGAATTGTGGGCAGAAGGATTCAAGAACAGCTGAGGTAGGGTACTGGCTACTTATACTTCAGAAGAAAGAAGGTAACAAGTTCAAATCCCTAAATCTTAATGCAGGAGACTCGAGATTGCTGTCTCTGCTAAAACAATATTCATTCACTTGTGGCTGCAGGGCTACGATGGCTGAAAACCAAATGAATAGTTTTATCTTGGTTGCTTATTTCACAACTAGTCCATATATTTTATGCCTTAAAACATCCCCAAAAATGAAGTGAAGACAAAAAAGAAGATTTTGCTTCTTTTGGAGAATTCTGTGCACTTCAATGCCAACTAAGCTTTCCTAACAACCAAATCTACCCCGTCTTACTTCTATAATCAGGCTTTTGAGTCAATGAAGATTGCATAATTATCTCACCTTGGTGAGTTATCCTATAAGGGGAATCCGATTACATATACATATGCCTCACTTATCGCTATCTTATTGTTCCTAGGCCTATATCTAGAATCAGAACTTAGCATTTTCCAGGAGTAGATTCGCAAAGACTAACACTTTGAAAAATATAAACTAGGTATAAAAGATTCTCAAGATTGATATGGGCAAACATCTGGACATTACACAGTCATTTATTGCTTAACATCCACAATGTGTCCTGTGAAATAACACTCTAATACACTTTATGGGGACACTGTTTTCAAATATTGCGTTGTAAACAGGTTCTTTTGTTTAATCTGCCTCTAAATTAAATTTAAGCCAGAACAGTCAACTATAATTTGTATCTAACCCTAGTGAGCCAAATGTCTGTCTTACGGGTTATACACACCTGATGGTTTTGTCAGGTGCCGGCAAATTGATTGAGGCTCATAGCCACCCGCTGTACAACAGACAGAAACAATTGTTATGTCTGAGATGATTGTTGCAGCCACTGTGTCGGTCCATCTTGTCCTCTCTTTTCACTGCCCCCTCAGGTCACCAAGCCTGTTCTCCTTCTCCAGGGACCGACTGTTCTCTTCTTACAACAGGTTTAAACAACTTGAGACAAAGGCTTGGCATCTGCTTTTCTAAGGAGTATTCTGCTGTACTTCTTATAAGACAGATCTCTTTGTTTGGTTTTTAGCAGACTATGGTACTTTCAATAATTTTTTTGTGAGCACCATAATTCAAATGCATCCATTTTTCTTCAGTCTTCCTTATTCAATTTGTAACTTGCACATATATATAAGGTGATTTATCAAATCATGGCTTGAGTCAGGCTCACCTCAGTCCTCAAAGTAGTGACCTTGCTCTTCAATACTTTAAAAAGGTCCAGCACCATCAGAAGAGCTGAGCCAGTCAGGGTGCAGTAGAGCACCGAAGAAACACACAACTTTCCTCTAGTTCCTTAATGCTTCCTCCCCCCACGCACTATCATGACCTCAGTTCTACCTGACAAATCAGATTAGACCAGAACGTGCACACTGCTACAAATAAGAGCTCACAACACAGGGAATCCAGGATGGATAAACCCCTTAGAGTCAACCAGAAGACTAGAGATACCAGGAGGAATAGGGGAGGGGGGGAGAAAAGAGGGAATTGAGAATGCAGGCAACATATGTACAAGCATGCCTGACTCAATTGATGTATGGATTGTGATAAGAGTTGTATGAGCCCCTGATAAAATGATTTTTAAAAAAGTGTGGGAGGGGGCAGGGGGGAATCGATCACAAGCATCAACATATAGCACCACCCAGGAGGATGAACAACAGAAAAGTGGATAAAGGGCAACAGAGGATGATGTAAGATATGAAAATAATAATCTATAACTTTTCAAGGGTTCATGAGGGAAGGAGGGTGGGGAGGTGGAATGAGGTGCTGATATAAAAGGCTCAAGTAGAAAAAGACGCTTTGAAAATGATGATGGCAGCATATGTACAAATGTGCTTGACACGATGGATGAGTGTATGTATTGTGATAGGAGATATAAGAGCCCCAATTAAAGGATTTAATAAAAAAAAAAGAGATCCAGTGTACCAGTGCAATCCGTCATTTGATCTCTGGACTGCTGCCTCCCTAAGCATTGATGTGGATCCCAGAAAGATGAAATCCTCAGCAGCTTCAATCTTTTCTCTGTTTATCATGATGTCATCTATTGGTTCAGTTGTGAAGATTTTGGTTTTCTTTGCATTGAGCATTGTTCAGTATATCATCACTTATTGATGAAGATCAAGGATTACAGCCTTCAATATGGATTACAATTCAGTGTAAAGAAAACCAAAATCCTTACAATTTACCCTGTGGGTAACTTCATAGGAAACAGAGAGTAGATTGAAGTCACCAAGCATTTTGTCTTACTTGGATCTATGATCAACACTCATGGAAATAGCTGTCCAGAGATCACATGATACAATGCATGGGTTACATTTGCTGCACAAGACCTCTTGAGTGTGTTTAAGAACAAAGATAGTACTTTGAGGGTTAAAATGGACCTATTCTAAGCTATGGTATTTTCCATCACCTACTATCCAGACGAAAGTTGGACAGAAAGACCAGGCAGGATACATTGGAATTATGGTGCTGGTGAAGAATATTGAAAGTGCCAGAACTGCCAAAAGAAGAAATAGCTCTGTCTTGGAAGACATACAGCCAAAATGTTCCTTAGAGGCAAGGATGATGAGAATTTTATCTCACATCATTTGGAAACGTTGGATATGGAGAGACTATTTCCCGGGGAAGGACATCATGCTTGGTAAAGTGGAGGGGCAGCAAAAAACCCCAAAAAACAACAAAACAGAGGAAAACCCCAGAGAAGATGGATTGAGACAGTGCCTGGAACAATGGACTCCAGCATAGGAACAATTGTCAGGATGGTGCAAGACCGGGCAGTACTTTTTTCTGTTGTGTTTAGATTTGTTATGTGTCAGAGCTCACTGGACGGCACCACACAGCACCCAAAACAATGCACATGCCCAGAACCACTGTGGTCCACTCTCAGGGTGAAGGCTCACGATGATCAGACAACAAAACAAGGTTTAAAGGGTGACTCTCTCATCAAGACTCCAATTTCTGAGGAAGTTTAGAAAGGACAGAGTCAGCCCTTGGCAAATGCCCCAATTGACTTTCTGGCCTTGGAAAGAAAAGCAAACACATAGCTCAATACTTCCTTCAAGGGATTTGGTTCGAAAGGGAATGGGAATTGACAGATGGGATGGTGCTTGTTATAATGTATAATTCTATCCTCGTCGATGTGCAGTAGAGATTGATGAGGAAAGAGTCCCTTTCATCCTGCAACTGGTTAAGCACACTATTTCTCACTGAAATGATGGAGATTTGAAACTACCTTGAAATACAGGTTTGGTGATCTGCTCTTGAAAGGCACCGCCTTAAAACCCCGATGGGGAAGTTCTAGTCTATTCCTAAGGAGACACCATGAGTGAGCACGAAGGAGCCGCAATTAGATAACACAACAAGGAAGAAGCACAGATCCATTATCATGATATTTTCCTCCTCTACAGAAAACCTTCACAAACTTGGACTTACATTCGGAAATGTCCCTCTTGATTTTTGTTGGCTTGCTATCTAGGACTTGTTGGGAGATGGATGAAGAAATCTAAAAAGCTGGGTGTTTCTCATTGTTGAAAGCAGAATTGCTGGTCTGAAATGTTAATCATCCCACCAAATTCACAATAAAAAATTCATTAAGAAAAATGTCCTGTGGGGGGGCAGCCTAAATTCCAGTTATTTGAAATAGTAAACACATTGCTTAGTCAAAGAACGTATCTAATTTAAGCACCCTAGGATTTCATGAAATTGTAAATGATATAACTGGAGGAAGTGAAGAAAAATTCAAGCTTTCTTTCTTCATATTGATTTGGTGGAAAAGGACGTACAAATAAATCAATAGGTTGTACAGTTTCAAAATACCTCCCTGAACCTCCGAGTGTTAAACCTGAAAAGAAGCTCCAAGAGTTCAATATGCACAAAAGAGCTTCAGCGGGGTTTTAACTCTGCCGGCATTTTAGAAAAGATCAAGGTGGTTAAGTTTTGTTTTTAAAACGTTGAGCTTAAGAGAGTGAAATAAAGCTCAAAAGAGAATATTGGTATTTATACTTTCAGAGAATTATTTTAGTTTGGCTGTACCTTAAATGAGTTTTGCTAAGTCAGTCATTGGAAAGGAAACGTATTTATGGTCTGCCTGACTTCAAGCTCTCTGCCAAATAATCTCATTTCCACAATGCAGGCAAAGTGACCATGAGAAATCACAGCCCTACTTCTGCCCATCCTTGAATGTGACCCCACCTCACCCCCATGCTCAGTATCCAAAGTTCTCTTGGATACCAGGCATACCCTTCAGCCCCTTCCACCCATTCCTTCTGGCTACCAAACACCATGAGCTTTGAAGACAACTAGACTTAGTTATCCAATCCACTACCTATCCAATTCATTACCTAACCTGCTGTGTAAACCCATCCATGTTACATAGCCCCTCTCAGCATAGTCCACTTTGTACAGAATTGGGATAACACCTTTATCTAAAAAATTGATGGGAGAAGCGTCATCTAGTGAGAAGCAACGATAGGCCTCATCTTGCCGAATGTCTGACTCATAGCAGAAGTGCCTTCTCTTTTCGACTCCAGATGCCCATTAATTTTAATAAGTGTCAAAGAGGGCTTCATTGAGGATTACAGTCTTCAGTATGCACTATAATTCCATGTAAAGAAAACCCAAATCCTCGCAACTAGGCCAGAAGATGGCGGCAAGCTAAATGGAGAAAAGATTGAAGTGTCAAAAAATTTATGTTACTTGGATCCACAATCAATATTCATAAGAGCAGCAGTCAAGAAATCAAATGATGTGTTTCACTGGGCAAATCTGCTGCACAGGCCATATTTAAAGTGTCAAAGAACAAGGATGTTACTTTGAGGGTCAAGGGACACCTGACCGAGACATGATATTCTTAATCATCACATATGGATGTAAAAGTTGGACAACGAAGAGTGAAGACCAGAGAAGTGATACAATTGAATGATGGTAGTGGTGAAGGACATTCGAAGGACTATGAACTTCCTCTCAAATGAAACAAACACAAATAGATCTCTCTCGGAGGAAGTCCAGCTAGAGTGTTTCACAGACGCAAGGATGGCAAAGCTTTGTTTTATGTACTTTGGCATGGTATCGGGAGAGACTGGTTTCTGGAAACAAACACTTGGTAGAGGGAAAGCACAAAAATAGGATGACCTTCAATGAAATGGATTGACAGAGTGGTTGCAGGAATAAGACTCAAGCATAACAATTGTGAGAATGACACAGACTGGACCGTGTTTCATTCTGTTGCGTATAAAGTAATTGTGAATCAGAGCAGACTAACAAGAGCAAGACGAGAGGGCTTATACCATTGAAATAACACTGTATGGAGGACTTTAAAAGATTCGTGGAAAAATGAAATTAAGATAAAGTCCTCTCACTTTTATGCATCTTGCTCCCAGGTAGAGTGCACCCCTTTAGAACGATGACTGTGAATATTTTACTATAATATAGCAAGACATAATACAAAGATTAATACAAAGTAAGTGCTTACTAAATATTTAGTGAATTAATGAATCAGACATAATATTCCACCTGGATATTGGAGATGATATATGACCCTTAACGGATACAAATAACAAGCGAGAATTTCCCTAGCCTAGTGGTTTTTGACCTCCTAACTCCATGATTTCTTGATCCATGGTTCCTTTCTCTTATGTAAGTCTATGACCTATTAAATCCATGCATTTTAAAAGAAATTTCTATCAACAGGACACCTAGATTTTTAAAATAATATTTAAGTGGCAGCTCAAACATTCTGTTCTGAAGCACTGGTATGTCTTCCAACCATGTCTTCATTCTTTGCATTCTCAAGTACTTGGTTGCCACAGAGGTGGTGCCTAGTTTCCCTCCTACGAGCCCTTTGCTGCCTTTGCCGCCCAGTTTCCTGTCTCGTGGATTCTGATCACAGCACCAGCATTTACCTGGGAGCAAACAGACATTGCCCATTTGTACCTGTGTGGCTTGGGTGTCGTTGACTTATTGCAGTTCCAGGACTAGGTGCTCGTGGCTTCATTTAATAAGAGCACACAGCTCTAGCCACAGTAATTGGTCAATGGATGACCACGTAACTTGATGAGAGCCAAGGGAGTCTAGAGATTTTGAGTCTTTCTGAAGAACGAAATCTCCTTTCTCAACGGAGACTGGCTAGCAGAGAAAGTTCTGCACATGGTTTGGTGTGATTATGGGATGTCTAGAGCTGCTGCAGTCATTTTACTAGTTAGGAATGGAAAGGAACTGTTAGGCAGATAGGCAGGGATGGGATGTCCACTGACGCATGCCCAGGAGAGCCAAGCATAGAACAAAGGCCTAGGTTTTCCCGCTGGTGGGCATGGATGGGCGTTAAACCTGGATCAGCCCACCTGGGCCAGGTGATTGAAATTCAGCCAATGGGATTGACCTGGGGTCGTTCACCACGCCTCCCCGGGGAATCCTTGAAAAGGCAGGAGCCAGTGGGAGAGAAGGGAGAAACAGGAGAGAAACGAGAGGAACTGGGGAGAGAACTTGAGAAAGAACTTGAGACGGGTCTTTTTCGGAGGAAAACTTGGGAGAGAGGTCTTTGCGTGACCCCGAGCAGTCTCTGCCAGGCTGCATGGTCGAAAGGAGTCTTATGGGTGCCACGTAAAACCTGAAGCTTCTTTTAACTCTCATTAAACTCACTTGGATCATGAGCCAGGCTTCAGCGTGAATTCTTTCTCGTGCGGAGCCAAGGACCGAGGTGTAACTCTAGCATGGAGAGCGAGATCTTACAGAACCTGCAGGGGGAAATCAAAATCCAGTGGCGGTGGAGAAAATTACCACTCATGGAGACTTCATGTGTGTCCGCGTAGAACAGCTCTGTGAGGTATTCAAGGATCTACACTTTAAAAATATCGGTTTTATTAACACTTCATCCACATGCCCTACAATTTAAGACCTCAATCACATTGAGAAGTGCTGAGTGCTTTTCGGAGGATGATCAATCACCTTCTATTCCTCTGGGTGAGCAGGGAGGGGCTATGGTTGTCATACACAAGACAGAAAATGTAGAGTTTGGGTGATTTCTTAATGAGCGCATGGTGTGGGACACAGGTGTGCAACTGCTAGAATCAGCAGAGTAAAAGTTAAAACAGGCTGTATGAAAGCCGGGGTTTGAGGTAGGCCTAGGTTTCGGTTTCAGGTTCCTGGTCACTGATGCAACATATCACCTGATCCACCTAACCAATGGGACATCGCCTGATCCTACCTAACCAATGGGACATCGCCTGACATCGCCTGATCCTACCTAACCAATGGGACATCGCCTGACATCGCCTGATCCTACCTAACCAATGGGACATCGCCTGATATCACCTGATCCAACCTAACCAATGGAACACATCGCCTGATGATGCCTTAGCCAATAGAGTTCCAGTGACAGCCCGCCAGTGACCGACCAATCAGGAAAGCACACGTGAACCTACTCACCAATCACCGCTGGGCAATGCTGGTGCCAGAAGTTTTCTCCAATAAGTTTAAAGAACAGCAACCCTAGACTGCCCCCCTTGTCCCTGGCCCTATAAAAGCCTGGGGAACCAAGCGCTCGGGGCTGATTCCCTTTGGGCGCAGAGTCTCCACTGCACCGGCACCGGCACCACTGGTACCACCACCACCGGCACCGGCAGTGGAGATAGGAAGCCCTAGCTCGAGCTAGCAAATAAACTCCATTTGCCGCTTTTGCATCTCAACTGGTTGTGATTATTCTGTGCGCCCAAGGTAAGCTCACCTTCCTTTCCCGAATCTAACAATGGATCAAATTTCATATGAACCTAGATGTATGTATGTATGGTTTCGTGAAAACTAACCAATACTATCTTTTTATTTACTTCATTGAATTTTTATTTACTTCATTGAATTTTTATTTACTTCATTGAATTGGGTGCTCCATCAAATTCAGTAGAAAAAGACAAACCTTTACACATGCTTTCATGAGAATAAAAGGAACATGTCAATATTAAGTACCATTTCATTGGATTCTTGTTTCCAAAGTTGTTCCATACTAATAGCCTAAAATTATCACTATGATTATTTTCTTTGGAGGCAATGCAAAAAAAAAGGAAGTATTTCAGGGTCATGGGGAATTGGATTTGAGAAGAGAGGGTGTGATGTGTTAGCTCTCATTGGTCATTACCCGCCTTGCCAGCTTTTTATCTTAATCTTTCCATTAATTAATATGACATGAGATAACTAAATTAGTAAAATTGTGCTTAAAAATATACACTCGTGTAACTTTATAGTTACTCTGGAGAGGCTTTTGGCATGCAATGTTTAGCTTCTGTAACCCAGTCACTGAAAATCACATACATTTAACAGTTGGTATCAGAGTAAACTCTGAAAGAGCTGCCTAGCTGGCGTTAATCTCCCAAATCCCAATGCCAAGGAGAAATTCATCTCCATATACTCAATGGCAGCAGCACAGGCTGAATTGGGCTCTCTGAGGACTTGCCATGGTAACTTCTTTAATGGTATTTTTTCCTTTAGATTTCTCAGGGTTTTAATAAGTTTTATATTGGATCATATTCTATCTTGAAACTCAGAATCAATTTCAGCACCCGGGCAGGAAAACGGTGAGATCAGAGCTCAGTTACTATTTTGACATTATTTACATATATACTTTTAATGAAAGGGAACTAATTTCATTTATACCACAGGATTATTATCAGGAGCAATGGAGAAATCATGAAAGACGCACCAGACCTGGCACACAATAGACTGCACATATGTTTATGTGTAAAGAGAGTCTTTCCTGATGAAGTGATCAAAGGAAGTGAGCTAACATCTGATTTTCACTTCCAAAGAGTCTTGGGTTGTATTTCTCCTAGGACTGATTTGTTCCCTCTTCAGGCAGATCCTAGTATCAGCATTATTTGTCACTGCTGTAGTTCAGTGGTATCACTTATTTTTTAACTGGTTTTTCCTTTTCTTCCAACTTTCACATGCACATGAGATAGTTCAAAATGCAATGTCTTGGGGAAGGAGCACTTAATCGTTAAAGTGATATGCTTGTTTTTGCTCTTTTAATAATGTAAAGGGGTCTTTTGTATTGGATTTTCCTAATGCCATGTATTGTTTGATCCAAGTGGAATGAGATCATTGAGAGCTTCAATGTCTTGCTATTTATCATGCTGTTTATTCTTCCAGTTGTGAAGATTTTCATTTTCTTCCAGTTCAGGTGTTATCCATACTGAAGGATGTTCTATTCAACATTCTGCAGTAAATGCTTTGGGTCAGCCTTATTTTCAGCAGACAGGGTTGTGGCACTCAGATAATCCAGGTTGCTAAGGCATTATCTCTCCATTTTAATGCTACTTCATATAGTCCTTTATCGCCGATGATTTTTTTCAGCATACAGTTTGAATAAATAAGGTAAAAGGATACAAGCCTGCCTATCAGACACCTTTTTCAACTTTGGAAAGTGTATTATCCCCTTTCTCTGTTTGAATGACTGTCTCTTGTACCGTGTAAAGGTTCCAGGTGAGCACAATTAAGTATTTTAGAATTCCCAGTCTTTGTAATATTATAGGTTGTTATAATGCATACAGTCAAATGCCTTTGTTAGTAAAACACAAGTAAAAATCTTACTCGCGCAGATCCATCTGGTCCAAGCAAGGCGATCCCTTGTTTCATGTCCCCTTCTGAATACAGCGTGAACTTTGGGAAGATCTCTCTCAATGAACAAATTCAGCCATTTTGGATTTCTTTCCACAGATTCTGCTAGTATGCAGTATTTAAGATACTGTTCTAAGTTTTCTATATGTCGTTTGCTTTGATTTGACTTGAGTGTGAATATGGATCTCCTCCTGTCAAGTAGCCTGGCTGTTTTACAAACTCATTGACATGGATGAGTAAACTCTTCCATCTTTGCCTTTGTTTTCTGAAGTATCTTCATTGGAATTCTAGAGATTCCTGAAGATCTGTTTATTGCCAATGCCCTCAGTGCAGCTTAGAGTTCTTATTTCAGCACGAGCCACACTTCCTCATATGTACCGGAAGCAGCTGAACCCAAGCAAACTAACAGACTCATTGCCTTTAAATTAATTGCAACTCATGGTCACTCTATGGAGCTGAGTAGAAGTGCCCCTTAGGGTTTCTATGACTGAATATTTACAGTAGCGGAAAGCTTCATCTTTCTCCCTTGGAGGAGCTGCTACGTCTAAACACTGACCTCATGGTTAGCAGTCAACCATGCCACCTGGGCTCTTTAAAGTGGTAGACTATCTACTGATTTTTAAAAATCATTTGATTGTGGCTCTTACAGCTCTTACAGCAAGCTATACATCAATTTTATCAAGCAGAGTTATACATATGTTGCCATCATCACTTTCTAAACATTTTTCTATTTGAGCCCTTGGTATCAGTGACTTTTTTACTTTCCACATGCCTCCCACCCTCATGATCTCTTGATAAATTACAAATTATTATTATTTTCATATCTTACACCAACCACTGTCTGCCTTCACCCACATTTCTGGTGTTTGTCCCCCTTGGGGGTATCCATTGATCATTGCAATCGGTTCCCCTCCCTCCCCTCCATTCCTGGTATACTATTTCTACTCCCAGTTTTGTTCTTGAGGGGTTTATCTGACCTGGATTCCCTGTGCCATGACCTCTTATTTTTGCCAGTGTGCCTGCCTTGGTCTAGAAAGAACTGAAAGGCAGGACTGGGGTCATGATGCTGGAGGGTGAGGAATCCTCAAAGAATCAGAGGAATATTGTGCGTCTCATAGGTGCTATACTGTGCCCTGGTTGACTCATCCCTTCCTTATGACTCTTCTGTGAAGGGAGGTCCTATTGTCTACAGATGGATTTGAGGTCTCTGCTCCAACCCCCCTCATTCTCAACAATATGTTTTTGTTTTGTTTTGGGGCCTTCTGATGCCTGTTACCTGCTCCTGTCAACACCTCACGATTGCACAGTCTGGGGTGCTTATTCCATGTGGGCTTGTTGCTTCTCTGGTACATGGCTGCTATTTAACTTCAAAACTTTAAGACCCGAGACCCAGATACTATATCTTTTGATTTCTGGGCACCATCAGCTTTTTTTCATCACATTTGCCTATGTACCCACTTTGTCTTCAGCCATAGTGTCAGGAGGGAGAGCATCGCAGAATGCCAGGTTGTTATAACAAAGTGTTCTTGTGTTGAGGGAGGGCTTGAGTGGAGGCCCAAATTCCATCCACTTCCTCAATGTATTGCCATATAAATATATGTACATTGGCCAAAAGCTCTTTTTTATGAATTAATATATTCACATAAGTACACATCTATGTTTATACCTCTATCCATAGCTTTGCTGCCTAGATCTTTTCTCTGTTTCCTTTTACCTTCCTCCTGCCCCACAATCACACTCACCCTTCTTCTACCTCGTACTAATTTCTCTCAGCTAGCTTGCTGTTGCTCTAACACCACCAGGATCTCTACATTCTCCTCGTTGTTGCTTTTTCAAATTCCCTCATTGTTTCCCTGTCTGTGGTGTTGTTTACTCACTGTTCCTTTCCCCCACCTCCTCCTCCACCCAAGGCCCTCCAGAACCATCAGTCCCATTACTTTCTCCTCAGCCTTGCTTTCAACTCCTATCTTATATAGGTAGGCAAATCAATAATAACAGAGACAAAAGCAAAAGTGCTTTTTAGGGATGTGTAGTACTCCATTGTGTGTATATGCCCGAGTTTTCTAATCCACTCATCTAGGATGGGAATTTAGGTTGTTTCCAATTCTTTGCAATTGTGCCACAGTAAATATTGTAGTGCGAATAACGACATGGTATATTACTTACCTCTTTGGGTATATGCCAGAAGAGAGATTGCTGGATCAGAAGGTAGATCAATTTCCATTTGCTTTAAATATCGCCAGATGGCTTTCCACAGTGGCTGTATGCATCTACATGATCACCAGCAGTGGAGGAGAGTTCCTATCTCATAACATTCCCACCAACATTTGTCACTCTCTGATTTTCTGGATATCCATCAACTTTACAAATGGATGAAAACGTTGACTCATAGAGCATTTGGAATTCATTCCATCAGGTCAGATTGTTACTCAAGCTTTCTATTTAGAGGTCCTGAAAAGACTGTATAACAGTGAGTGACAAAAAAGCCCTGATTTGTGGTAGACAGGGGACTGATTTTGCCACCATGACAATGTATCTGCTGCTCATGCAGTCATCTCAATGAGCCAGTTTTTGGCAAAAAACAGCATGCCTCTTTCCCCATGCACCCTACTCATCTGACCTTGCTCCGTGTGACTTCTATTTGTTTCCACGATTGAAGAGGAACATGAAAGGAAAACTACTTGACTAGTAGAAGAGGTGAAGGAATAAAAGAGGGAAGTGCTGTCATCCATCCAAACATAGGATTTTGAAAATGTTTCCAAGAATGGAATCATAGCTTTTACAAATGTATTAAGTGTAATGGAGAGTTCTTTGAAGTGATCAGGTTTTTTAAAAAATTAAATGCATAGCTTTAAAAAAAATCCCTGCTTTTTGGGGCTGGACACCCCTCATATAGCTGCTATTTAGAGTTTCTGAAACTATGAGTCTGTTTAGGGGGAGACTGCCTCATCTTGCTTTCATGAGCCCTAGGTTGTCTTGAACCACTGACTTTGTGGTAAAGAGTCCAAAACTTACCCCATTGCACCACAAGGGATCCTATTTTGTGCTAACCCCCCAAAATCAAACTCACCACCATTGAGTTGATTCAGACACCATAGTTCTACTTTTGGGTATGTCCAAGGATTTAAATCTTTACAGGAATAAAAAGCTTCATATCCCTTGTCCCTCCCACAGAGCAGTCAAATACATAAGTGACTTAGGTACCTGACCTCATTCATTAAGAATCTTATGCACCTGTTCTACCTTACCTACAAATTCTGAAGGATACAGCAAGGAACAGGTCTCATTCTTAAAGCAGGACTTCCTGTAATAAAACATTTTATAATTTTAGATTCCATTGAGTTGGTTCCCACTCATAATGACACTACATTCACAAGATTGAAATGGCTAGCCTCACAATCCTTGCTGTTTGAACCCATTGTTCCAGCCTTTGTGTCAGTCCATCTTCCAACAACTAACACTTCATAGACACAATACTATATAAATGTAATTGAACATATATTTCATTCACACAATAGATACACAAATATTTAAGAATTATATGCAGAGGCATCACTTAATAGCCCAATGTGTAATTCATTACCCACAAGGGTTCCCTCAATTTATTTAGTCATTAAGAAAATGCAGCATCCTGTCACAATAACACATTACTACACACCTAATAAATGACGATAATAAAAAAGAAAGGATAAAATATGCTCATAAACATATAGATTAACTGGACACTTATCTACATATGGCTGCATAGACTTGCATGTATGTGTTCATAGTAGCATTATTCACAATAGCCCAAATGTGGAAGCAATCCAAATTTCCACCAACCATATTTGGATAAGCAAAATTTACAATATCCATTCAATGAACTATTAGTAAAAATATAAAAGAATTAAGTATTTATGTGTGTTAAACATGAACAAAGCTCTAGTAGGATCAAAGCTAGTAAAAACAAAGCTAAGTAAAATCAGCCACAAAATAACACATTTATTTGGCTGTGTTTTCTAGAAAAAGAAAATGTATAAGAACTGACTTATTTCAAGAAAGCTGGCTAGTCAGTCCCACTCAAGTCCATGAGCTGTATGTTGATTGTAGATTCTCAGACTCATGCAGTTACCGGCTCATTGAGCAGAAAGATAAAGCGGGAAGCTGGGAGATCACGGAGCAGTGGGTGTAAGGTAGATCCAAGGTCTGTGGTGACAGCAGGATGCCGCCAACTCCCAGGGTCAGCAGACCACAGGATCCACTGGTTCCAGACATGAGATAGCGCTCCCAGTCAAGCAGGAAGGTGAAAGGCAAAAGTCCACCCAGTTCTCCTCAGTGTGTCTCTTATAAAAAAAGCCACACCCAGAAATAGGCAGCACCAGACTGTGACCTGATTGATAGGCTGGACTCCAGCCACATCTTCTTATAGTTGCCGGCTTGGCATAAAAACTTGTAATACCCATGTTATAGGAGTTCATTTATAGAACATGTGAGAAAATACAATTATGGAGACAGAGAACAGATTGCTGGTTGTGTGAGAATGGAATGGAAATAAGGATCTGGTAGATCCTTTAGTGATTCTAAAATTGGATTTTGGTAGTGATTACACAATTCTATGCTTTAGTAAAAATTATTGAATTATAAACCCCAAACGGATGATTTTGTAACATCTAAACCAGACCCCAATTACATTGTTAAAAATTAACTTGTAAATTATAGCACCTTTTATCCACTAAAGAATAAAATAAAACCTAGATTCCTTTAACTAGTATTTTAGCAGAATCATGTTCAAGTACCACCCACAAAAAGATAAAATATACAGGATCTGCTAATTCTAAATAATTTACTATTTTAATAGGATAGATTTCCAAACTAGTGCAGTGAAATAGGCAGAGACTATCCTTTTATTGACACAAGCTGCTAAAATACGAATTTACTGTTAGAGAAAAATCACATTCAAGAATATTTGATAAAAATATTTTATACGGATCTTAAATTTTTAACAGTTGTGTTACAAAGACTTGCTTTTGTGAAGAGCTTATTGGATTTGCATCTATTAGTTTTGTCACATAAATTGTCAGTACATGGTACTTTTTTACTGATGAATTTTCCACCCTAATAATAACTATTCTCAAACATTTACTACCTCTACAGCCTAATTAAAATTGAAACTAGACACTATTAAATAGAGGTCACTCTAAAGTTCTTTCCAAGGCTTGCTTATAGGAGAATTGCCAAGAACCCCTTACTCAGAGGACGTTAATTAATAGAACAATACAAAATGTAGGGTCACGATGCCATTCAATACTCACAGGTCTGTTGTTGTTCATTTTATCCAAGCATTCTTTCCTCTGAATGATGAGGTGAATCTGGAAAGTGGGAGGAGATTTACCCGGCAGTGATGATTAAACCAGACTTGCATAGTCAAACGGCACTGCCGTAATGTGCGTCCCTGGGTAGCCCAGTCGCTGGGTGGTATAATGAGTTAGGCACAGGATTTTAATGGAAAGGATGACAGTCTGAAACTGAGAAGTGCCTCGAAAAACCGCCTGGTCTGTTCCTGGGAGGTCCCGGCATTGAGAACTAACTCTATGGAGTCCGTCTACTCTATACTTCGGGATCAACTGGTAAAAACCACAGGTGTAAGACGATGACATTTCCTTTTTGGAGGCAGGTGCCCCACTGCCTTCACCTCCTTGAAAAGATAACAGACCATTAAGAGGCCTGTTTTGTTTTTCTAATGCAAAGTCAATAATATTCGGTCTCTGGGAACTACACACACCCACGTATGGCATGACCTCAGGGGTCTCCAGCTGTACGTAAGAATCAACCACAAGGAGCTGATGAGGTTTTGATTGTTCTTTCTTCCATTTCATATTAAAAATTTGTGTGAAAATCCTATCTTTTTTTGTGTGTGCTACTTTTGCTCTCCCTTAACGTCCCTAGTTGAAGTTGAGTCTTCCCTAAATCCTGGGGACCCCATGGACAGCAGAACAAAACGTTGTCCGATTCTGTGCATCTTCCTGGCTGTTAAGATACTGAAATTAATGATTGTCTTGGATGTGAGTGACTCCAATCTAGGGCTCATCTTCAGGATTATAACAAAGATTGATTTGTTGGGATCGATAGGGTTTTCAGTGGCTAGTTTTCAGAATTAGATAGCCAGACCATTCTTCCTACTCAGTCTTTGTGTAGAAGCTCCACTGAAAACCTTCCGCTATGAGCTACCCTGCTGCATCTGAAGCACTGGTGGTATCATAACAGTGCACAGGTTCCACCATGCAACAATCCAACATATGGGTGCTAGAACCGTCCCTGTTGGTTTCTGAGACTGTAACTGTTTATAGGAGTAGAAAGCCCTGTCTTTCTCCCAGGAACGGCTGGTGATTTTGAACTGCTGACCTTGCAGTTAGCAGCCTAGAGCTTAAGCACTACATACCCAGATCTCCATAGTACCCTACTTACATGTAAATTTGAACATTTTTACTTTGAAATGAAGGATTTTCTCTGTCTCTCATATAAGTACTGGGGGGAGTCTCTATTGGCAGGAGGGTTTTATTCCCCCAAACTGTGTTAAAAATAATACTAAGTTTCATAAAAAGAAACTTTTAATGTTTTTGTTCAGTTTTGTTTTTCTCTATCATGGAGATTCCACTTTAAATGTGTGAAGTAATTCTCTGAGCATAGCTCTTCTGAACTTTACTAATTAAGACCACAGCTTCCCCACCTTCACTGAGTACTGTGAACTTGTTGTCGTTTCCCCCTAGTTTCCCCTGCTGTTCACATTTGCCAAATTCCTTTTTATATGACATCACATTGTCATGGGTTCTTGGAAATAGGACATGGGCATCTTTAAGAGACCATTATACTGCTTTCCAAAGTGAGGAAATGAGAAAATGGTCATTCTCATACTTCCCTGTTAGTGAAGTAAAATGCTAACATCTCTCTGGAGAGACTTAAGTGTATCATTTCACTCAGCAAATTTTCTTTTTAAATCTATCTTAAATATCAAGTATATAAGGTACTCAAAGCTCTTCATTTTTATGAGTGCTTTTGGTAATTTAAATGTGCAACAACAGTTGATGGGTTAAAAATAGCATAGTATATCAATTTATAGTAATTGTTTTTTGCTGTGTAACAAATTATCCTAAAAATTAGTAACTTTAAACAATTGATATTTATTATCTCCCTCATTTCTGAAGATCAGGGACCTGGGAACAATTTATTGTCTGAATCTGGCTGAGGTTGCAGTCAAGACTTGAGTCAGGGCTGCAGCCATCTGAAGACTAAACTGGGGCAAGAAGAGTCCCTTCCAAGGTGGCTCCGTCACAAGGCTAATGAGTCAGTGATGGCTGGTGTCTGGTGTTCTCATGGATGTCTCCACAGGATTATGTAACTGCCATTGCTATGAAGTTGGTTTTCCTCAGGGTGAGGGATCCAAGAGAGACTCAAAGGGGGAAACTTAAATGCCTTGTAAAACCAGTCTTAGAAGCCAATTATCAATTACTAAGTCCAGTCTGCACTCAAACTCACTGCCTTTTAGTGAATTCTAACTCTTTGTGACCCTTCAGGACAGAGTAGAACCACCCTTGTGGATTTCCAAGGGTGTAAAACTTTATGAGTAAGCAAACAAACAAACAAACAAGCAAACTAGAAACTCTTCATTTTTCTCCTTAAGAGCAGCTGGTGATTTTGACCTGTTGAACTTGTGGTTAGCAGCCCAATGTGTAGTGTACTACACCATTAGGTCTCCTGAGTCTACACACAAAAGAAGAAGCATTTGCCTTCTTCGTTTGAAGGGGTATTTGCGAAAATATATGAAAAAAATTTAAAGCATAATATACTGTTAAGAAAAGTGGGTGACGGGAGATAACAGACAGGGAAAGATATGACAAAATAATTTATAAATTATCAAATGTTCATGAGGGAATGGGGATGGGGAGGGAGGGGGAAAATAAGCTGATGCTGGGGGCTTAAGTGGAGAGCAAATGTTTTGAGAATGACGAGTGCAATGAATGTATAAATGTGCTTTACACAATTGATGTGTGTATGGATTGTGATAAGAGTTGTATGAGCTCCTAATAAAATGATATAAAAATATACTGCTAAATGCAATTTTATCCATTTAAAATTGTATGGTAGGACTTCCAGTAAGATGGAAGACTAGGGAGATAATCTATTCCTACTCTCTGCAACAAATATGAGAAGACACATGAGATATATATGGTTTATAACCCTGAAACCCCGAACTTAAATATGTGGATTGAAAACAGATGAGAAGAAACTGATTGAAAACAGTGAAGCAGTAGACAAATAAAATGGTAAATTGTCAACTGACATGATACAGAGTGGCCATTCTGGATTTTTGTAAGCAGTGTTCTAAGTGGGGAAGCAGCCTGACAATTGGCTGACCCAGGACTACACCAGCACCAACATAGGTAGCTGGTGACCAGAAAGCAGCAGTGCCCATACTGCCTAGCCACACACATACCTCCTAACATATCACCCACTGGGCAAAGGCCACCACGCACTTCTGTACCATCTGATCAAAGATAGACAGCAGCCAATACCAGTATCACCTGCTCTACATAACAGTGACAGAGAATTGCATATACTGTCACCATTGATTGACATATTTCACTCCACCCCTAGCCAGGAGGGTCTAGTTGATTTAAAAGTATCTAACTACGCAAAGATGAAGGAAAATAGGTGAGGAAAAAAATCAAGAAAAATGCAGACATAACTCTAGAGAAATCTAGAAAAACATAACATTAAAAAGCTGACAAAATAAGTGAAAAATTAAAAGCCATACCAGGACAGATAATAGAAATCTAGAAGTGTAAAGCATCACCTTGCGAAACAGATAATAATTGAAAGGGCTAAATAATAGAACTGAATCAATGTAAGGTGGGACAACTTACTAGAATTGAATGAACAAAGACAGATCTGTGAGGTTGAAGACAAACCTCTCAAAATCAATCCGTTAGAGGACCAATCAGGAAAAAAAACCAACTAAGAATTCTTTGAGGTAGCATCAAGAGGAATAATTTGATTTGTGATTTCCAGAACAGTTAGGGACAAAAAAAATCACAAAGATATTATCAAAAGTTTGTGAGAAAACTTTCCCTTATGTTATGAAAGAAGAGAAGCTATTCAAGAACTAAACTAAATAAAAGCCAAATAGGATAGACCCCAAAGAAAAATCAACAAGACCTATCATTATCACAATTTCTAAACCATAGGCATAAAAATAATTCTAAAAGCAGCTCAGATAAAACAAAAAGTTACATGTAGATAAGAGCCAATAAAATAACTGATTCCTTGGCAGAAAGCATGCAGACAAGAAGGCAAAGAGTTGGCATAAGTAAAGCTCTCAAAGAAAAAAATGCCAACCAAGAAATATATACGCAGTAAAATCATCCCTCAAATATGAGGAAAACTTTTGGACATTTACATATAAATTTAAATTAAAGAATTTGTGAGAACCACCCAGACTTGCAAAAAATACTAAATGGAGCTATTTGAACAGAGAACTAATGACAACAGAGAGCAAACAGATTAGCAGGCATGACAAAGTCACCCAAAACCTAGCCTAGCAAATGAAGTGTCCAAAGTAAAATAAAACTGCATAATTGAAAATAGGGAATTAAAAAAAGAAAATATGGAATTAGAGATATCAATTTATAAATGAAAACAACTACAAACCAAATAAGGAAATAAATAGTGTAGTCACAGTTTCCGAATAGAGAGAAACCTATATGATTTCAAGATAAAGCTGACTGTTTCCACTTGGGAAGAAACTATAGGGTGACCTCAGAGAAAATGTTTAAACTTTGTCATCCACATTTTAAAAAGAAAGTCAGAAAGGTTTAGTATAAATAAAGACAAAGATTATTTTTTAAATTCATGAAAAAATGACCTCTGCACAGAAAATTATATAGAACAACAAGACCAGAAGAATTACAGAAAGCAAATAAGCAAAATTAAAGCAAAACATTTATATCTATAGATAATTACACTGAATGTAACTGGATTGAATGCACCAGAGACAGAGAACGACAATTCGAACAAATGAGAAGGATAGTGTGAATAAGAAATTAAATGGGTGATTTCACAACAGTACCAGCTGAAATAAAATAGATTGTAACAGATAGCTACAAACAAATCTTTCCCAACAAATTTGAAAACACAGAATAATTGGATGAATCTGTAAGCTAATATTTTTATTGTGTAAAAACATGGAGCACACCCATGGCAAAAGAAAGAATTAAACATGTCATAAGAATAATTCTCAACAACAACTCAAAATCTGTCCCAGACGTCTTGACTAGAAAATTTTACCAAACACTCATAGAAGAGCTAGCACCAACTCAACTCAGGCTATTCCAGGAGATAACAAGAATAAGAAAAACAGTTTAAAGCTACCGTTCAAAGAGAAAATTATTTAAAAGCATTCCTCATGAACATAAACACAACATTTTTCAAAATATAAAATATATGCATATATATCATACAATATACTCAAAATATATAATATAAAATGTATGCATATAGAAGATTAAAAGGCAAGAAAACTATATATGCATATATAATATACAATGTATTCAAAATATATCATATACAATATATGCAGAAATACAATATGACCAGTTTGGATGCACACTAGGCATACATTGATGATTCAACATTAGAAAAACAATGCAATCATATAAATAAAACAAAGAGAAAGAACCAAGGAACACCACAATGCATATGCAAAGGGCATTTAAGAGAATCCAACACGTTTCAGATAAAAATAGTCAACAGACTGAGAATTCCTTGACATAATTAAGAGTATATATACAAACCTTTCACAAATGGTTCATTCAACAATGGTTATACTACAGCAAATTGACAAGTAGCTGCCAGAAATTCAGGCCAGATTCAGAAAAAGATTTGGAACAAGGGATATCACTACTGATGTCAGATGGATCTTGGCTGAAAACATAAAATACCAGAAAGATGATTATTTGTGTTTCGTTGACTATGCCAACACATTTGAATGTCTGGATCATAACAGACTATGGATAGCTTTGAAAAAAGTAGGCATTCCAGAACACTCCCTTGTGCTCATGCAGAACCTGTGCATGGATCACGAGGCAGTTGTGCGAACAGAATAAAGGAATAGTTCACGGGTTAAAATCCATAAAGGTGTGTGTCAAGGTTGTATCCTCTCACCCTGCTTATTCAATCTGTGCTCTGAGGAAATATTCAGAGAAACTGGACGATTTAAAGAAAAATGCAACAGGATGGAAGGAAGGTTTAGTAACAACTTTGCTTTTCAGTCTACACAGACTTGCTTACTGGAAGTGACGAGAACTTGAAGCACCTGGTGATAAAATCAAGTATTTCAACCTTTAATCAAGATTACAACTCAATTTAGGGAAAACAAAAATCTGTACAACTGAACCAATAGGTAACATTATAATAAATAGAGGAACGATTGAAGTTGTAAAGAGATTAAGTGTTGCATTGGGTTTTACTCTGCTGCACAAGACCTCTTTAAAGTGTTCAAAAGCAAGGGTGTTACTTTGAGGTATAACGTGTGCCTGACTGAAGCCATGGCATTTTGAATTGCCTCGTATGCACATGAAAGTTGGACATTGTCTAAGGAAGATTAAAAAAAATGAATGCATTTGAGTTATGGAGCAGGTGAAGAATATTGAAGTACTGTGGGCTGGCAAAAGAACAAACATCTGTTTTGGAAGAAGTATAACTAGAATGCTTCCTAAAAGCAAGGATGGTGAGACCTTCTTCTCATGTACTTTCGACGTGTTGTTAGAGGAAGCCATCCCCTAAAGAAGGATATCATGCGTGGTAAAAGAGGGGGTGGGTACGAAAGCGTAAGACCCTCCACAAGATGGATTGACAGAATGGCTGCAGCAAATACAGTTGTGAGGATGGCACTGGACTGAGCAGATTACATAGTGTCACTCTGAGTCAGAACTCACTTGATGGCACTTAACTACAGCAGTGTTACAATACACAGTCAATGACCAACATTAATTTCAACCGAGAAGAATGAATGTATTTCCCTTATGATTGGAAACCATATAAGGATGCTCCTTGTCATGATTCTTATCCCATATAGCGCTGTAAGTCTTAGCCACAGCTGTCAGGCCAAAGGGGAAGTGAAAACATTCAAATTAGCAAAGAAGAAGTAAAATTCTCTTTATTTGTAGATGATAGGATCCTTTATATAGAAAACTCCGAAGACTAGCAAGAATAGATGTGACACATTAAACACTAAAGACCAGATGAGTTGTGGAATGACATCAAAGAAATCATCTAAGAAGAAGGCAAAAGATCATTAAACAAAAAGAGGAGGCTTTCTATTACTATAAAGACTTATAGTCTTGGAAAGCCAGGGGGGTAGGTCTACTCTGGACTGTGGGGTGTATCTAACCTTTGACTCCCTCCAAAAGAAAATAGTTCAGAAATAATATGGTATCAAATATTAGCGCTGACTAACTGAGCATTTTGGGTATTCTTACTGTGAAATTTGCTAATTTGTATTTTCTGAGTTTATAAACAGTTAAGATGAAAGATTCTGGAGTTCAGCCTCCTGAATTTGAAGTTGGGGCAGGCTGCTTACTCATTGTGTTTTCTTGTTGTTGCCAGGTGCTCTCCATTCATGTCTGATTCATAATGACACTGTCCAATGGAACAAAACACTGCCCAGCCCTGGACCATTCTCACAATTGTTCAATTTGAGCTCGCTATTGTAGCCATCGTGCCCGTCCCTCTCATCCACATCTCACGCGTTTTCACCGACTCTCTGCTAAGCATGATGTTCTTTTCCAGGGAATATTAGTCCCCAAAACAGGTAGTCACTGCATTCCCACTTATTAGAAGCATTCTGGCTGTACTTCCTCCAAGAAAGGCACCCCCCCACCGGCAGTCTATGCACCTTCAATATTTCCTACCATCATTATAATTCAATGAACCGATTCTTCACCAGTCTTACTTATTCCCTAACCAACATTCACATGGCCTGTGAGGTGACTGAAAGGGCCATGGATTGATTTACGTACACCTTAGTCTTTGCTCGTTAACACTTTCAAGAAGTCTTGTGCAGCACATTTGCCCAATGCAATCATTTTTTTGATATGCTTCCATGAACATTGACTATGGGTGCATGTAAAATGAAATCTTTCACAACTTCAATATTTTCTCTGTTTATCCTGATGTCTATTAAATCAATTGTGAGGGTATTTTTTCCTTTGTATTGAATTGCAATCCATACTGAAGACTGCATTCACCGATTTTCATCAACTGTTCCAAGTCCTCATAGCTTTCTGCAAACAGTGGCATGTCATCTGTATATCCCAGGTTGTTAATGAACCGTCCTTCGATCTTGATGCCACATTTCTCCAATATATAGCTCAATTTCTCTATTAATTGCTCAGCATACAGGTTGAATAAGCAGGGATAAAACCCTGACATACACCTTTCCTGATTTTTTACAGTGCACTCTCCTCTTCGTTCTATTAGAGCCTCTGCCACTTGGTCTATGTGCAGATTCACCAAGAGCACGGTGAAGTGCTCTAAATTTCCATTGTCTTCAATGTTGACTATACTGCTTAGAAAGGGTATCAGCAGTAAAGGGGTTGGTGGTGTTGCAAAATTCTGTTATGGGATCCAGCTTTATTTTGATTCCCAAGGCCATATTTTCCAATTACTGGTCCTTCCTCTTCGTTTCCAAGTTTTGCATTCCAAACACCAATCATCATCAATGCATCTTGATCACATGTTTGATTCATTTCAGACTGAAATTGGTAGCATTCTTCAATCCCTTACTCATTAATTTTGATAGTGCTGAGTAAATTTTATTAGTAGATGGATTAACTATCGATGCACAAACACGTAGGCATATAGGCATTATCACAGGCAGCACTGTATGGCAAGATATACTTTGAAATGTTCTATTTGATGATGAATTTGATTCTGTTCTTGAATTTGGCATTCCTGGCATAGTTTCAATAAGGCCACTAGCAGTTCCTTTAAGCTCCCCAATGCCTAGGATATCTATTGTTATGTGTTCCAGTTAGTGTTTGACAAGTTATAATTTTCCTAGGTGGATAGTTTATACCTTCCATATTTTGGTTATATGTGGTTATTTGCAACTATTTCCTCTCATTTTGAGGTCTGCCCCTTCAGCAAATGAAGGCTGTGGAAGCTGGGCTGCACCTAAATCATGGCAGTCAAGTCTGCTCGGGGCAGCAGCTCATCCGCAGTCGCATTTTGAGGGCCTACCCACCTGAAGGGCTCACCTGCCAGCACTGGGTCAGACCATTATGAGGTTAGTTAGTTCTGAGGCCTCCAGTGGCTTGATCCCACAGAAGTGGACCACTTATTTCTTCGTCCTCCTCTGTCCTTTGTCTGGAAGCTCCACTGAAACCGACCGACCACGAGTGACCCAGCTTGTCTGTCAAACAGCGGTGGCGCAGCTTCAAGCCCTACAGCAACATACCAGGCACCACAATATGCCACACTGACAGAGGTCTAGGGGTGTAACCTTGGGGGAGTTAATTATCCTCTCTGGGCCTCTGCTTTCTCACCTGCGAAATGAGAATGTTAATCATGTAATCTTTAACATACGACAAATACAGCTTGATTGCCACCGCTGGACATTGCGACTTGATGGAATGTGTGTGAAGGTGCCATTGAGTCGGCTCTGGCTCACAGCCCTTTATTCACAGCAGAGAAACACTGCTGGGTACGGCATTGTCCTCACGGCTCTTTGTATCTTTAAGTGCATCTTTTGCAGCCACTTGGTCACTCCATCTTCTCAAGGGCCTCCCTCTTTTTCACTTCCCCTCTACTTTAGCAAGTATGATGGTCCCGGGAATGGTCTCTCCTGAAAACATGGCTCATATACTTTTCACTTGGGCATAGCTATTATTAATCACTTTCCAGGAGGTTTTCTTTTCAGTTGAGTGAGTCTGAGAATCACTTCACTGAGATAGGATGCCCCCCCCCTTTCTGGATATCTTTAAGTGGATCGCATTTTCATCAAAGTGTGATGGATGCCAAAGATAAATTGGGTGGCTTCGGATCGCTTCTTTCTAAATTTATAGAAAGAAAAAAAATTCACGGAGAACAAAATTACATAGCAAAAACATCATTGCCACTATGGTATGTCACATGTAAATCATTGATCACTAATGCTATTAATTGGCTCTAATGAGACTTTAGTTGTTAAATAATTGTTTGGTATTTGAAACATGTCTTTATTGACAAGCACCTCAGGACAGATAAACACACTGTCACCTTAAACGAATGTGCAGTACGCTGATTTTATATTATGTGTTTTTTATCGCATTTCTATTCTTTTCCTGACACTAAAATGAATTCCTAATGATTTCTCAAATTTCAAGTGGATAAGTAAATAATGCAAAGCCAAGAGTTACTTTAAGCTTTCCTAATTTTCTTGAGTATTCTCATTCATTTAAATCTTGTGTAGAAAATTAGTGATTTAAGGGAATAATTGGTAGATTGTACATGGAATAAATAGCCTGGATGCTGAGTTGGGCTTGGATGTTATGGAATGGCTTTTTCTTGTGACACAGCCACAGGGATGCTGAATAATCCATATTGAACAAAATATAATTGAAAAACTCTGCAGTACATCATGAAATCATAGAATCATACTCAGTTAGAACTGGAAAATCCCTTAGAGATGATCTAGTCTTACCACCTAATTTTATGGATGAAGAAGTCAGTAAAATACAGTTTCAGTTTATCAAAAAATATACTTAACTGAGCACAGCTGACAGGAAATCTCCTCCATGCACAGCCCAGTGAAAGGAGTTTAAAAATGTACACCACCAAGCAAACATCCAGTCATGTGTCTTGAATGTTAGCTTCTGGAACTCTGAAAATTTAGTATTCCTTTGGGAACCCGAGGTTGGATGACTAGTGGCCTGGAGCAGACTATATCCTGCCTCACAAACAGTTTAATGATTTTGTTGAGATACAATTTTAAAAAGGTCTTACAAAATAAGCACAGAGTCAGAATTGTAAGAATGTATTTTCATTTCTCGTTTATATATGTTTAAAATTTATATTTAACAGCTTGAAATTATACAAGTAATATTTCTTTTATCAGTCTGAATCCCATACCCCTTACCCCAGCTCCTTCCAGGAAATGGAACCCGAAATTTTGAGATTGTCTTCTGAAAGATGATCTTTTGAAATCAACCCATAATCAATTGGTCCCCTTAAAAAGATGGAGCAGTTCCTGAGCTCCCAATTACTAAAAGAATGTCGCAATCTTATGGGTCAGAGATATACTGAAAAGAGACAATCACAGTGGAGAGGGTTGGCAGCAAGCACATAGATAAATTAATTTATTTTTCAGAGGAATGTCTGCCCCGTTGTGGGTGCTGAAGGCATCATCCTACCCTCATTTATTCATTTAATATTACATCAACAACTCACTCAATCTTACTCAGATTCCATGGTCAATAAAGCAACTCTGATTATAATCTGCACTTGCCTATCAGGCCCAGTGGCTGTCAGGCACAACAAATACTTACCTATGCCTGTTCTTATTGACTGGCGTCAGAGCTCTGGTGATATTGTGAATTACACATTGTCCCACTAACTGCAAGATTGGTGTCTTAAAACCACTAGCCACTCCATACTTGAAAAATGAGGCTTTCTATTTCAAAATAATTTACAGTCTCAGAAACCCAGATGGGCAACTCAACCCTAGCAATTGGGTCACTATGAGTCAGAATTGACTTGATGGCTATGGGAAGAATCCACTGCCACCAAGTCCGTTTCAACCCTCAATGACCCTGTGAAGAATTTCTGAAACATTTATCTGTGGAGGACATAATTGTTGACTTATTTTATCTTTGAATTATTTCCTTTATTGTGAATTGGGTGTGGGGTTTACATCTCAGACCGTCACTTCTGTATTCATCAATGCCTCCTGTTCTTCCCCATCCCCTCCCTGATTCCTGTTCTCCCTCTCGTGGACCTCTGTGCTCCTTCTCACCAAAGTTAGCACCTGCCAACCTTCTAGTCTGTTGATTCATCATCTTTAACTTTTTTAATTTATTTTTTTTATCTTGGTATACTCCAAAATTGGCTACCTTTGTTACACTAGTCTTCGTCTTGACTTTTATCCTCATCATAGTCGTCCCACACAGTGTTTGTCCTGTTGTGATTGATGAGCTTCACTCAGAATACTGTTCTCAAGGTCCACTGGTGCCATTTGGTACTTTGTGGTTTCATCATTACTCTTCAGTGATGCGTAGTATTCCATTTTGTGTACATACCAGGGTTTCTTTATCCAGTCTTCTATTGATAGGCATTTGAGCTGCTTCCCATTTCTTGCCATTGTGAACAGTGCTGTGATGTACCTCGAGGTGCATATGTCTGTAGGTGCCAGGACTCTACCGTCTTTAGGGTATCTCCCCAGTGGTGATATTTCTGGATCGTATGGGATTTCCATTTCCCGTTGCTTTAGGCAGTGCCATATCACTTTCTACAATGTGTGTAGATACTTTGAGACCCACCAGGAGTGCATGGAGGTCCCAATTCCATCACATTCTTGGTAGCATTTGTTGCTTTTGGGTTTGTTTGTTTTATTTTGTTTGCATTTACAAAATTTATTCCTGGGGGAAATTGTCGATAATCTATGAGGGCTAGCCTTCTTTTAAAAAGTTGCTTTATAATCATTACATTTCAGCCCCCCACAAGTTCATTGTTGTTTAATACGGACTGAGTTCCTGAAGATGGTGTTTCCATGGGCACTGGATTCATAGGGCTTTGCTCTTGAATGAGTTTGTTTATGTGTAAAGAGTATGACTCCCTGAGGAGTGTTTTCTTATCTTCAAGGAATCTAACGGATGTTTCTCTGCCGTGAGTCTTCTCATGTTTACCAAGGACCGACATGTGTACAAAATCCTCGTCACATTGGCTGCATCCATATGGTCTTTCCCTGGAATGAGTTCCGTGATGCTGACTCAGCATTGATTTGCTTCTGAAGGCTTTTTCACAATCACTACATTCATAAGGTTTCTCTCCTCTGTGAATTCTTTGATGCTTGGCCATGTCTTACTTAAAAAAGAAGGTTCTTCTACATTCGCTGCATTCACAAGGCCTTTCTCCTGTGTGAAGTCTCTGATGTGCCATGATGTAGGCCTTCTGGGAAAAGGCTTTTCTACACTCATTGCAATCATAGTTTCTCCCCCAGATGAGATCACTGATGTCTGTTAAGCCAGCCCTTGTGCTGAAGGCTTTCCCACATTTGTTGCTTATGTAGGGTTTTCTCCTATCTGATTTCTTCGATGTTCCATGAGCTGGGACTTTCTGGAGAAGGTTTTCCCACATTCATTACATCCATGTGGCTTCTCTCCTGTATGAACTCTCTGATGTTCAGCAAGTTGAATCTTCCTCATGAATGCTTACCCACAGTCCTTGAAGTTTCTCTCCTTTTTCAATTATTTGATGTCTAATAAGTTGTACCTCCAGGGAGAATGATTTCCCACATTTTCCACATTTACTGCATTTATGTGGTTTCTCTCCTGTATAAATTTTTGGGTGGTAATTCATGTGGACAGATGATTTATTTTATTTTTTCTTTGTTCTTTCTTTTTTAAATCATTTTATTGGGGCTCATACAACTCTTATCACAATCCATACATACATCAGGACCAGGGGTATGAGGGGTGATACTGGGAGTGTAGAGGATGTGTGTTTTGGAAAGGGTGAACTGATTGCAAGGCTCTACATGTGACCTCCTCCCTGGGGAATGGACAACAGAAAAGGGGGTGAAGGGAGATGCCAGATAGGGCAAGATATGAAAAAATAATAATTTATAAATTATCAAGGGCTCATGAGGGAGAGGGGAGTGGGGAGGGAGGAGAAAAAGAGGACTTGATGCAAAGGGCTTAAGTGGTGAGCAAATGCTTTGAAAATGATTAGGGAAATGAATGTACAGATGTGCTTTATACAATTGTATGTATGTATATGTATGGATTGTGATAAGAGTTGTGTGAGCCCCTAATAAAATGTTAAAAAAAAAGAACAAAGAAAATACCCATCTCAGGGATCTACATATGACCTCCTCTCTGGGGGATGGGCAACAGGACAGTGGGTGAAGGGAGATGCCAGCAGTGTAAGAGAAGATAAAATAATAATTTATAAATTATTAAGGGTTCATGAGGGAGGGGGGAGCAGGGAAGGAGAGGTAGGTAAAAAAGAAAAATGAGCTGATTCCAGGAACCCAAGTTGAAGGCAAATTTTGAGAATGATAAGGGCAATGAATGTACAAAGGTGCTTTACAGATGATTTCTTGTGTCTACTATAATCACCACAATCCTTTTCTGCGTATCTTCTATTCTGTATAACAAAATCACAGATGTCAAACTTGTGCAATCTGAGTCCAATGTATTCTGCTGTTGTTTCACAAGAACTGAATTTTTGGCTAAATGGAGATTCATTTTAAGAGCATAATTTTGTTGACCATTTTCCAAACTTTTAGCTCATTTTTGTTTTTTGGCTATCACTGCAGTTGGTCAACTGCCTTTATTTCTTCTGGATCATGGATTGTTCCTTCCATTGTCCATGACTGTTCTCCTTGTTCCACTTTGAAGACTAAATCTGGTTTGGCATGTAGATATCCTGCAGATGCCAGGTTACTGTAATTCTCCAACATCACTTTTTTGTACAGGTTCTTCTGAGTGGGGTCCAGTAACTGCCACTTATCCCAAGTGAAGCCCACACCCACCTCTTCAAATGATAAAGACTTGAAACACGTGCACTGATGCCAAATGCGGAACGATCACAGGCCAGTGGGTAGAAAGTGTTTGGATCCAGTTGTGTTGTAAGCGTCTCCGCGCTGGCAGGGGTCTCTACGTGGCTTCTCTGGCTTCAGAGGTCTGCTTGCATCAGGGCAGGTCCGTGTGGCTTCTCCAACTTAGGGCATTAGTGTAGTTCCACGTTTCTTGTCAGCTGCAAGTTCTCCCAAGGAGTCTGGTTTTGTTTTTTAAGAACAACAAAAACTGTTGTTGTTGGTATAAAGTGAGATTTTGCTTTGAGATGCATCTCCTGTGTAGTGAATGCTCATAAGCACTTTTTCATGCTTGTTAGCATTTTGAGGTCATTTTTGGTGACATGTTTGAACATGTCCCTTGCTCGTTTTTTAACTGAGCTCTTTTTCTTTTCCTACTTGAGGTATTAAAGTTTCCTATAGATTTTAGAAATTAGTCCTTTGTCCATTGTGTCATTGGCAAAAATATTCCCACCTCCCATCCCCCGTCCATGGGTTCTCTGTTCACTTTTTTGATGAAGCCTTTTGTTGCACATTGGTTTGTTTCTTACTTTTAACAACACTTCTGTATTCTACTCCATCCTTCTCTCCTGATAATAAGTCCCAGTCATCTCTTTTGTATGTGCTCCCTATTTTGATCATACACCTATGGCCTGTAATAGAGCCCATAATTTTGTCTCCATTCTCTCACTAATGATCTTTATAGCAGTGGAGTTTATACATCTGGGGTTAAATACATTTAGGTGTTTGATCCACCTTGAGTTTGTTTTTGCACTTGGGATAAGGTATGTACCCTGAATCTTTCTTCTGCAAATGAAGATCCAATTTTGCCCACATCGTTGCTGAAAAGATCGCTTTCCCTTTTAATCTCTTTGGTGCTTTGTTGGCAATCGGTTCTCTAACAGTGGGTAGATATGTGTCTGCATGTCTACTCGGTTCTATTTGTCGATCCCTGCACAAACATTAGGCTGTTTTCACTAATGTGACTAACGTGGTAATAGGTTTTGAGATTGGGTACTATGGATATAGTTTGAGGCTTCTTATTGATTATTCTTTTAAGGGGTTCTTTGATTATCTTAGAACTCTTATCTTTCCACGTGAAGTTAGTAATTAGTTTCCCCTTTTCTTTAAAGAATGAATTTTGGATTTGATCAAAATTGGATTGTAGTTATCGATTGCTTGGAGTACTGGCATTTTCACAATATTAAGCTTTCCTATCCATGACATGGGGTAGTTTCCCATGTGTGTAGATCTCTTGGTTCCTTATAAAGGTGCTCTTATAAAAGTGTTCCGTAGCTTTCTTTGTACAGTTCCTTTATCTCTCTGGATAGGTATATTCCTAAGTGTTTCATATTTGGTGCGGTTATTGAAATGGTATGGTGTTCTTGATGTTTTCTTAAGCTCTCTCTCTTTTTTTAAAAAATCTTTTTATTGGGGCTCATAAGGCTCTTATCACAATCTGTACATACATCAAATGAGCAAAGCACCCTTATACATTCGTTGCACTCGTCACTCTCATAATTCATCTTCCACTTGAGTTCCTGGAATCAGCTCGGTTTCCCTTTTTTTCCCCCCATCCCCCTCCCTCCCTGATCCCACCCCTGGTCCCTTGATAGTTTATAAATAATTATTATATCTTATCTTACACTCCCCGGCGTCTCCCCTCACCCGCCTCCCCCTTGACAATCTCCCAGAGAGGAGGTTACACATAGATCTCCGAGATCGGTTCTCCCTTTCTAAATGCCCTTCCCTCCTGGTGTCACCACTTCCACCGCTGGTGTTGAGGGGTTCATCTGTCCTAGATTCCCTGTGTCTCCAGATCCCCACTGCACCGCTGTACATCCTCTGGTATAACCAGGTCCGCAAGGCAAGGTAGGGTTGGGGTCATGATGATTGGGAGGGGAGGAAGCGTTCAGGAACTAGAGGAAGGTTTTGAGTTTCATTGTTGCTACACTGAACCCTGAGTGGCCCATCTCCTCCTCACTACCCCTCTGGAAGGGGTGTCCAGCTGTCTACAGGTGGGCATTGGGTCCCCATCACGCACTCCCCCTCTTTCACGGTGATGTGATTCTCACCACCACCCCACCTTTGATGTTGGAGACCTGGTCTCCTCTGTCCTTCATGGTCACCTATAGGCTTGACAAATAATGAGAGAAGAAAACAACAGGACCAACGGTCCTGGAGGGACATGAGAGCGTGGGAGGTAGGGGAAGGGAGGAGGTGTCGCCCAACACAGGGACAAGGGAACAGCGAATGGTTCAAAACCAGAGGAGGGAGGGGAGGGGAGGACTGGAAGGGAGTGACCAAGAGCAAGGTAACTGAGAGGAACTACTGAATCCAGAATGAAGGCTAAACATGGTAATGGGTTGGGAGGAAAGCGAAAGGAAATAGAGGAAAGGAGTAGGAGGCAAAGTGCATACAGAGAAGCCTAAATACAGACATGTACATATGTAAATATATTTATGATTATGGAGGCAATAGATTTATATGCATATATTTATAGGTTCAGTAGTAGGGTAGCAGATGGACATTGGGCCTCCTCATGCATAATCCCCCAATACAATAGCACCTCGCCCTGCTAAGCAGCCATTGCAGGATACCCATCTTCCCAACATGATCAATGAAGACAGCCGTGTGTGTAAGCAAATGTGGTGAAGAAAGCTGATGGTGCCCAGCTATCAAAAAAAGATATAGCGTCTGGGGTCTTAAAGGCTTGAAGGCAAATAAGTGGCCATCTAGCTCAGAAGCAACAAAGCCCACAGAGAAGAAGCACACGGCCTAAGCGAATACAAGGTGTTGAATGGACCATGTAGCAGATACAAAGGAACAAAAACAATCATTGTATGATCACCTTCCTCACATAATGGCTGAAGACGAAAGTGTGCATAAGCAAGTGTGGTGAAGAAGGCGGATGGTGCCTGGCTACTGAGAGATATAGCGTCTGGGGACTTAAAGGCTTGAAAGCAAACAAGCGGCCATCTAGCCCAGAAGCAACCGAGCCCACACGGAAGCAGCACACCAACATAGGTGACCATTAAGATCTCTCTTAACTGGTGTTCAGGAATAGAGTTACTTGTTAATCCTGCATCCTGCCACTTTGCCCAATGTTTTGATTGTTTCCAGCAATCTTTTGGATGGTTCTTTCAGGTTTTCCACATATAAAATCATATCATCTGCAAATAGTCAGCGTACCACTTCTCCTTTGCCCTTTTCAAGTCATTTGATTGACTTTTGTTTTCTAATTAATATTTCTAAGACTTCTAATAAAATGTTGAATAAGACTGGGAATAAAAGGTATCCTTGTCTGGTTCCCATTCAGAGGTGGAATCATTTTAGTTTTTCCTCAGTGAGTAGATGTTGGCCCTATTTTTTATATATATGGTCTTCATTATGTTGAAAAATGTCCCTTCGACCCCTCTTTTGTTGAGCGTTTTTATTAGGAATAGGTGTTGGATATTGTCAAATAACGTTTCTGTATTAATGTATATAATAATGTGGCTCATATTGGTTATGTTATGTTTATGTGCATCTGATAGCTTACATGGATTGTTTTCTAATGTTAGACTATCCTCGTGTAACTGATATGAATCCCACTTTATCATGCTGTAATATATATATATATATATATGAATTATATAGTTCTAGATTTTTACTTTTTAAAATAGTTTTATTGAGGGCTCATAAAACTCTTATCACAATCCATACATTCATCCATTGTGTCAAGCACATTTGTGCGTTTGTTGCCATCATCCTTCTCAAAACATTTGCTTTCTACTTGAACTCTTGATATCAGTTCCTTATTTCCCCCCTCCCTTCTCTTCCCTTCTCCCTCATGAACCCTTGATAATTTATACATTATTATTTTGTCATGTCTTACTGTCTGATGTCTCCCTTTTCTGTTGTTCGTGCCCCATGGAGAGGGTTATATGTAGATCCTTGTGATTGGTTCCCCCTCTCTACCCTACCTTCCCTCCACTGTCCTAGTATTGCAACTCTCACCACTGGTCCTGAAAGATTCATCTGTCCTGGATTCCCTGTGTTTCTAGTTCCTATCTGTACCAATGACATCCTCTGGTCTATCGAGATTTGTAAGGTAGAATTGACATCATGATAATGGGGGCGGGGGGAGTATTTAAGAACTAGAGTAAAGGTGTATGTTTCATCGTTGCTACACTGCACCCTGACTGGCTCATCTCCTCCCCGCGACCCTTCTCTAAGGGGATGTCCAGTTGCTTAAAGATGTATAGGCCAATATTTTGTTGAGAATTTTTGCACGTATGTTCATTAGGGATATTAGTCTTTAGTTTTCTGTACTTGTGGTGTCTATGCCTGGTTTTGGTAACAGGGTTATTCTTGTTTCAAAAATGAGTCCAGAAGCTTGCTATGTTTTCTATACTCAGGGATAATCTGTGTAGAATTGGTGAAAGCGCTTCTTTGGATACTTGGTAGAATCCTTTGTGAAAACGTCTGTCCTGGGTTTTTCTTGGTTGTGTTTCACGAGGACCTTTTCTATTTCTTCTTTTATTATATATAGGTCTGTTGAGTTTTTCTACATCAGTCTACATTAATTTAGGTAGATGGTTGTTCTTAGGTATTTTCCCATTACATCTAGGTTTGCAAACTATGGTAGTATAATCTTTCACAGTAGTGTTCTATTTCTCATTTTTATTTTATTTGGTTCTATTGTGATAGATGTTACATCTTCCCTTCGTTTTCCTTTAAGTTTGCCAGTAGTTGTCAATTTTGTTAAGTTTTTCAAAGAATAAAATTCTTGACGTGTTGTTTTTTGTCACTGTGTTTTTCTTATTATTGATGTGTTAGTCTGGGTATATCAAAGAAACAAATCCACAGAAACTCATATGTATAAGAGAGAGTTTCATATAAAGGGTAAGTGTATATCAAGAAAACATCCCAACCCAGTGCTGCCCAAGCCCACAAGTCCAACATTAGCCCATATGTCCGACACCAATCCACAAAGTCCTCTTCTATTTCACAGAACACATGCAATGTTGCCGACTACGGGAGGAAAGCTGAGTCAGTGAATGTGTAAGTATCTGAGCGCTGGCAGGGATCTCCACTCGGCTGCTCCAGCACCCAGGGCTACATCG
This sequence comes from Tenrec ecaudatus, assembly GCF_050624435.1. NCBI lineage: Eukaryota > Metazoa > Chordata > Mammalia > Afrosoricida > Tenrecidae > Tenrec > Tenrec ecaudatus. The sequence goes on from NC_134534.1 coordinate 170,244,525, forward strand.
GGGTAGGTCCATGAGGCTTCTCCTTAGGGATGCCTTGCAGGAAGTGAGCCTTGCCAGCTGAAGCAGGGAACTGGCTAAGGCAGCTGCACCCTGGTCTAACCATCAGAAAGCACAAGACCCGAGAACTAGAAAGGCAAGGTTCACGGAGCCATTTATCTCTCTGTCCTTCAATTAGCCTCACATGTGTTTATTGGCCAGGTTGACACAATAAACCAACTACCTCACTTGGTTTCTAGTTTTATAGAATTGTGATTGAGAAAATGATTTGTAGCATCTGTGATTTTAAATTTATTAGAGCTTGACTTATTGCCTAACCCATGACCTATTATGGAGACTTTTTCAAGTGTGCTGAAGAAGAATATGTATTTTGCTCTTATTAGGAGGAGTGTTCTGTATATGCATAAGAGATCATGTTGGTCAATTGTTTCATTCATTTTTAGTTTCTTTCCTGATGGATGTCCTTGAGAGTGGTTTTTTGAGGTCTCATACTATTATTATCAAGCTATCTACTTCTCTATTCCACTCTTTCTTGTCAAGTGCCATCAAGTTGTTTCTGACCATAGAGAGCCTATGCACAACCCACTGAAACACTGCCAGGTCCGGTGGCATCCTCAACATTTTTCCAATGCTGAACCTATTGTTGCAGCCACTGTTTCAATTCATCTTGTGAGGGGCCTTCTTCTTTTACAGTGCACCTCTCCTTTACAAGCATGTCTTTCTCCAGGGTCTGGTGTGTTTTGAAAACATGTCCAAAGTATGTAAGACAAAGTCTAGAAATCTTGCATTTAAGGGGTACTCTGGAGCTACTTCTCCAAGATAGATTTTTTTTTGTTTGTTTCCGTTGTCCATGGTAGTTCTGCACCAGCACCATAATTCAAATGCACCAATTCTTCTTTAGTCTTCCTATTTCATTGTCTAGCTATCGCATGCCTACGAGGCAGTGGAGAATACCATGGCTTATGTCAGGCGTGCCTCAGTCATTGCAGCAACAGCCTTGTGTTTCAACTCTCTAAAGGGGTATTTTGCAGCAGATTTATCCAATCCCTGGGATCCTTTGATCTCTTGGATGCTACCTTCATGAGCATTGGTGATGGATCCAAGCAAGCCAAAATCTTCAGCAACTTCAATCTTTTGTCAATTATCATGATGTTATTTATTGGTCTAGTGAGGATGTTCGTCTTCTTTATATTGAGTTGTAATCCTTACTGAAGGCTACGACCCTTGATCTTCATCAGCGACTGTTTCAAACCCTCCTCACTGTCAGTAAGCAACGTTGTGTCACCTTAATATCCCTTGTTGTTCATAAGCCTTCCTCCAGTCCTCAGGTTGCATTCTTCTTTGTATAGGCCAGCTTCTCTGATGATTTGCTCAACATATAGTTTCTTAGTCTGGTAAGAAGGTACAACCATGATGTACACTTTACCTGAAGTTAAACCATGCAGTATTCTCTAGTTCTGTCACACAACTGCTGCTTGATCCATGTTCAGATTCCCCATGAGAAAAACGCAGTGTTCTGGAATGCCCATTCTTCTCAAGGCTACCCATATTTTAGTATAATCTGCACAGTTGAATGCCTTTGCATGGCCATTACAACGCACGCAAAAAACATATTTCTGGTATTCTCTGCTTTCAGCCAAGATTCATCTGGCATCAACAAATGATATCCATTGTCCAATATACTCTTCTAAATTGGCCTGATCCTCTGGAAGTTTCCCATCAATGTACTCCTGCATTCATTATGGGTGATCTGCAGCAAAACTTTACAAGCATATGATATAAATGATATTATCCTAGCATTAAAGCATTCTATCATATCATCGTTCTTTGGAATGGGTAAAAATACGGATCTCTTGCAGTCAATTGGCTGAATAACTTTCCTCCAAATTTCCTGGCATAGATTAGTTCTTCATTAATTTGTTGAAACATTTTGATTGATATTCCAGGAATTCTGGGATCCTTGTTTTTGGCTAGTGCTTTCCATGTAGCTTGAACTGCTTCCATCAGTCCCCCTGGTACTTGCTCGTATACTACCTTCTGAAATGGTGGCATGCCAACAACTTAATGTTTCTAAAAGGACTCTATATTCTTGCCATCTTGCTTTGATTCTTACTGCATCATTCTATATGTTTCTTCCAATAGATTCTTCCAATATTGCAAATCTAGACTTGAATTATTTAAAACTTGAGTTTAAAATATGCTGAGCATGCTCTTCCTTTTTGGTTTTCTAACTCTGAATCTTTGTACATTTCATTGTAATATTTTACTTTGTCTTCTCAAGCTAATTCTGAAAATTTCTATTGAGGTATTATACTTCATAATTCATCCAGAGCTGCTCTATGATTAAGAGCAAGATTCAGAGTCTCTTTGGACATCTGCCTTGATTTTTTCTTTCTTTTCTTTTTAATGACCTTTTGCTTTCCTCATAAATAATGGTCTTGACATTCTCCCAGAGCTCAGCAGGTCTTCTTCATTAATGTGGAACACAGCAAACCTGGTTCTGAGGTGTTCTCAAAATGCAAGTGGGACAGACTGAAGGTCATATTTTGGCTCTCACGGGCTGGTTTTAGCTGTGAATATTAAACTTCTCCATCATCTATTCCAAAAATGGAGTCCATTTGATTTCTGTGTATTCCATCTACTGCTTGTCTGTCAGTTTGTCCTTTTGTGGTGGCTTCTGTGTTGCTGTGAGCTACGTCCCTGGTATTTCAAATGTCAGCAGAGTCATCCAAAGTGAACATGTCTCAGTAGAGCTTCCAGATGAAGAACAGACTACAGAAAAGAAATCACTCTCGCTCTCCCATTTCAGAGGAATGAGCCACTGAAAAGCTTTTGCATCGCATGGAAACTCTGTCAGAGACTGAAGTCCTAATGTGAAGAAGCGGCACATTGTCAGAGATGCGCCCCTGGAGCCAGAAGGGAACCAAACATAATTGCAGAGGAGCTGTTTTCTCAAAATACTGTCAACTCTGGTGACATGAATGCAGTAAAGCAGGTGGGAGTTGAACTTTCGGTATCTTCATTGGATGATGGGCACAACTGTAAGTGCAAAGAATCAGCTGCAAAAAATCCACTAATAATCATAACTTGCAATGAACAAATTATGGATCTAGGAAAATTGAAAGTCTTCCAAAATGAAATGAAATACATAATATCTTAGGTATTAGGAAGCTGAAATGGACTGGCAATTTTGAATCAGAAAATCATATGTACTATGCAGGGAATAACTCAATCAAGAAGAATGGTGTTCCATTCACTGTCAAAAGACATTTGAAGGTCTATCTTGGAGTATAATGCTGTCTATAATATGATTAATATCTATTTCCTTTAAGGAAATCTAAACAGTATAGCTATTATTCAAATTTATGTTCCAAATCACAAAATCTAGTGATGAAGAAATTGAAAACTTTTACCAACTACCAACGTCTTCAGTTGGAAACTGATCAAAGATGCAATCCAGATGCATTGATAATTATTGTTGACTGGATTGCAACAGTTGGAAAAACAAGTTAGGAACAGTAGCTGGAAAATATGGTTTCAGTGAGAGAAATGAAGTTGGAGATCTCACGATAAAATTTTTCAAGACCTTGTCCTGGAAGACCCTCATCTCCCCCTCTGTCTTAATGGATAATTTGGCAGGATAAAGGAATTTTTTGCCTTCTTTTCCTGGGCTGCCACTTCCCAGCCACCAATGATCAAGACAGTCTTTATCCTCATCACTTGGTACAGGTCGACTTGCTTGTAAGTTGTTTCGGATATCTGTCTGTAGTGTTTTCCTTCAGAACCAGGACTGCAGGAAGAAGTGGTTTATATTCCAACTGCTTTTGGATGAGTCCCACTCTGTGGTCTCCCCTGGCTGGGATGGTGCAGCATTCTCAGCATTGGACTGGGCTGTGAGGCCAGGTCCCCCACCTTCCAACAGGCTGTCCTTCTGCTCCTTCTGACAGGAGCAGGCACTACGGGGACTGGATGTCCCCCTGGTCTGAACCCCAGAGGAACCCTTACTCACTGAGTTTAAGAGCCTCGGCTCTGGAACCCTAGAAGGGGGAAGCTCTTGGGAGTGGGGGCAGTATTTCTCCAAAGTGTGGTCAGCAGCAGAGTGAGACTTCTGGGGCAGATGTGGGAGCAATTCACCACTTTTTGTCATTATCTGTTCCCTAATATGCGAGTGAGAAAAAGGAAGGGCCAACTGGGTGCTTGATTTGTATGTGAAATCCTTGACTTGCTGATCTATTGTGGCCCCCAGGAAAGAGCCTCACTGCTCCTTCTGAGCCCTTTGGGATACTAGGATAGGGGAAGCGGTGTCTTTTCTCCTCTTTGACAAAGATTGTACAAAGAAAGCATCCTAACTCCTTCAGTGATTCAACCAATATTGATTGAACATGTTTTATATACCACCTCCGAGTTCCTGCTTTCATGGGCTTTTCAGTGGTGGAGACTTGGGATTTGCTCAAAGATGTTTGAAAAAGGAACAAGATGTCAACATATGCAGAGCCAGTGGTGTAGCACCGCCAGCTACAGCGGGAGAAAGAGGAGTCTGGCTGCTCCTGTCATGATTTACACCCGCAGAAGAGCAGGCTCCTCTCTATCATGTATGGCCACCATGAGCCAGAATCAGATCAGTGGCAGTCGGCTTTGTTTAGCTTTAAGATGATGATAACACAAAATAACGTGATGGAGAGTTCAGGGGCACACTTTAGATGCATTTTTTTTAAAGGCCATTGCAGGAGATCTCATTGATGTCAGACCTCTTAATGATGGTAGCCCCTTTACAAGGTCAAATGGGCCAACTTTGAAACCCTACCTTTGAAGGGCCCAAGGGAATATTTCTTAGTTGAATTTGCTGTGAAACTCATGACTAGATTCTATTTCTATGTGTTTAAAAGAAAACACTATCCTCTCCGGGCAGGAAACGGACTGCTAGGGCTGCGGGCTCAAGGGTGGGCAGACACCTGATCTATGCAGGTGACACAGGACTAGGTTGGTTGGTGAGTCCTAGAATATATATATCCACCTCATCCTTGTGAATATGATCTTATTTTGGGAAAATGTCTTTGCAGATATAATTAGGCCAAGGATCTCCAGATGAGAATGTATCTTCAAGTTCGGAGGATTTTTGCTTTCGTCACATTGAGCTGTGATCCATATTGAAAGTTGAATTCGGTGATATTTATCCGTGTATTCCTCCAGTCCTCTTGACTCTCAGGAAGGCCGTGCCATCTGCACACCACGGGTTATTAGTGAGCCTGTTTCCAATGCCACAGTGTTCTTCATATTTCACTGCTATTGATCCAATTTGAACTCATCGTGACACGGTATAACCCAATAATTTATATAACCCAACTTATTTACTCACCATACAGATTGAGTCAATAGGGTGAAAGTATAAAACCCCGACACATACCTTTCTTGCAGTATCTCCTTGTTTGGCTGGAAGGACTGTCTCTTGGTTGATGCACAAGTTCCGTGTGAGCACAATAAAATGTTTACCATGTTCATTCTTCAGAATGCGAGTTATAGTTTGCTCTGATCCACATGATCAACTGCTCTTGCACAGTCAATAAAGCAACACAGCCATTCTTTCCCTAGTCAGCAGTTACTTTCTGAGAAAATGTACCATGGTCACTCTGTCTCTAATACTTTGTTACCATCTACCCATTTTACATGGTTCCAGTGATTGGTTCAATAACACTTTACCCGATTCAGTTCTGAAGCTCTTCAGCATTTAAATAAAATATGCCTGGGATTTACTGCTCTCATTTTAAAAAAAAATTATTTTCTTGGTTTCATGTACTTCTTCCTCACCATTGCCTTTATTTCTTTTGTGTCTTCAAAGAATGCAGAACAAAATTGAGCATAGAAGAAATTCTCCACCAATGTGTGATTAATCGACTTATTTCATTGTAAACCTATAGGAAAGAGTAGAATTGCCCCCTTTGTGTATCCCAGACTGGTACAATGATATACACATAGGCCAATGGAACAGAATAGGAAAATCAGAAATATTTACATGAACCTACGAGCATCTGATCTTCTACAAAGGACCAAAACTGTTAATGAGATAGACATAGTCCCACCAACAAATGATGCTGACAAAATTTGATTACCATCTGTAGAATCATGAAACAGGACTCCTACCTCACTCCACGGACAATATCAAACTCAAGAAGGATCAAATACCTAAACATAAATCCCAGAGCTATACAGCTCCTCAATAAGAACACAGGGACAAAATTATAGACCATGATACAAGACATAGACATCCTATCAAAACAAGAAGGACACAACGAAGGAAGCCTACACAGTGGAAGATGTGAGATGTGATTAGGACCTGTTATCGGGGAAGGGGGGCTATAATATGGGGGTTTAGTTAAAATAATATCAAAAGACTTCATCCAAAGAGTAAAAAGAGAACCCACAGACTCAGGGGTTGGGGAATCTTGGGCAAAGATATCACAGACAAGGGATTACTCTTTAGAAAAGACCAGAATTGTTCCTTTGAGTCGGAGGCTGTAAATCTTTCAAAAAAAAAGTGCTTCATATTTCTTCCGGGTACCAGCTGGTGAGGGCAGAATGACCTTTCAGGAAGCAGTCCAAAACCGACCCACTGCTACATCAGCAGAAAACCAAATCCCACTCCACCCACTCATTCACTGCCATAAAGTCTAGTCAAACTCAGAGAGGCCATATAGAGAGGAGTGGAGGTAACTGCAGGGTTTACAAAGCTATATAGTCTTTATGGGAGCAGGCAGCCCCAACTTCCTTTCATGGGTTGGCTGCTGTGTTCAAATAACCCAACTCTGTGTTCGGTTAGTCACCCGGTGCTTAACTCTTTGTGGGACCAGGGATCCTTGTGATTGTTAGGTACTATTGAGTCAGTTCCAACCCATAGTGACCCTATGCGCAACACATTTACATATCTTTTAGTCCTGCAACACCCTCACAGTTGCTCCAATGCTTAAGCCCATTGTTGAAACCACTATGTCAACGCATCTCTGGAGGGCCTTCTTCTTTACTAAGCGTAGTGTCCTTCTCCACGGATGGGCCTCCCCTGACAATATGTCCAAAGTATGTAAGATGAAGATTTGCCATCCTTGTCTCGAAGGAGCACTCTCTGGGCCTCCTTCTTCCAAGACAGACTTGTTTTTCCCTTTTGTAGTCCACGGCACTTTCAATGTTCTTCTCCAGCTTCACAATTCAAATACATCAATTCTTTTGCTGCCTTCTTTACTCAATATTCATATCCTATCACATGCATGAGTGTGTGGAAAATACCATGGCTTGGACCAGGTGCACCTTATTCCTCAAAGAAACGTCTTTGATTTTCAACACACTAAAGTGGATGTGTGTCGAAGATTTACCTAATGCAATGTCTCATTTTATCTTTTGATTGCTGTTTCCATGATCATTGTTTGTGGATCAAGCAAGAAAAATCCTTGAAAACTTCATACTTTCTCCATTTATTATAATGCTACCTATGGGTCCAGTTGTGAGGATTTTGGTCTTCTTTAAGTTGAGTCGTAATCCACACTTCAAGCTGTGATCCTTGATCTTCATCAGCAAGTCCCTCAAGTTCTCACTTTCAGCTAGCAAGATATAACATCTGTGTGTTGAAGATTGTTAATAAGTTTTCCTCCAACCCTGATGCTGTATTCCTATTCATTTAAGCCAAGATAATCAAACAATCAGCTTCTCAGATTATTTTCTCAGTATGCAGACTGAATAAGTATGGTGAGAAGATACAACCCTGATGCACAACTTTTTAAAAAGTTTTCAGCCATGGAGTATTCCTTTGTTCTGTTTTCACAACTGCTTTTCAATCCATGTATTAGTTCTGAATGATCACAGTGAAGTGTACTGAAATGCCCATCTTTTCAATGCTATCCAAAGTTTACAATGGTCTACATGGTCAAGTACCTTGTCAATAAAGCACAAGTAAACAGCATTCTGTATTCTCTTTCAACAAGATCCGTCTGACAGCAATGCTGTCTTGTTCCATGTCCTTTTTCTAAATCCAGCCGAAACATCTGGCAGCTTCCTGTCAATGTACTGCTGCAAATGTTGGTTGATCTTCAGGAAGCTTACTTACATGCTGTGTTAGTCTGGTTAGACTAGAAAATAAATCCAGGGAGACTCTCATATGTGTATAAAAAAGGGGTTTACATTCAAGAGAAATGGAATATTGAGAAAACATCCCAGCCCTGTCCAGTCCAAGCTCATAAGTCTGATACCAATCTATAAAGTCTGAAACACATGCAATGACACCAAATGCAGGACGATAGGAGGCCAGTGGGTAGAAAGTCTTTGGATCCAGTGGCATTGTAATCATCTCAGCACTGGCAGGGGTCTCTGGTGGCTTCTTCAGTTCCCAGAGTAGCATCCAGGTAAGTCCATGTAAGGTTTCTCCTCAGGGATGTCTCACCAGAAGTGAGCAAAGAGAGAATGTTCCCACCTCCAAGGAGGAAATACCAGAATTCCCAGAATCTTTAGGGGAAGGCCATACACACACAGAAGTCTCATTGGCTATGACCCAATTGACAGAATAGACTCCTTCTCTTCACTCTTAATAAGTGGTTCTCAAGCTTCCTAATGCTGCGACCCTTTAATGCAGTTCCTCATGTGGTGGTGACCCCCCCCCAACCATAAAATTATTTTGGTTGCTACTTCATAACTGTAATTTTGCTACTGTTATGAATCGTAATGAAAATATATGTTATGCAGGATGTATTTTCATTGTTACAAATTGAACATAGTTGAACATAATTATAGCATAGTGATTCATCACTAAACAATACTTAATTATATATTGTGAAATATTTATGTGTTTTCTGATGGTTTTGGCAACCCCTGTGAAAGGGTCATTGGACCCCAAAGGTTGAAAACCGCTGCTCTTAATCCTAAGTCCCAAATTGACACTACGCATCCCATAGCAATGATATTGTCACATAATTTGAGCCATCTTTTGGGTCATCTTTCTTGGGAATGGATAAAAATATGGGTCTCTTCCACTCAATTAGCCAAGTAGCTGTCTTCCAAACTTTCTGGTATTGATGAGTGAGTAGTTTCAGTGCTGCTGCTTGAAACAGCACTGATTTCGATTGACGTCCCATCGATTCCTGGAGGCTTGGTTTCAGCTAATGCTTCCAGTGAGGCTTGCACTTCTTCCTTTAGTATTTTTGTGTTGTGATCATATGCTACCTCTTGAAATGGTTGAATGTTCACTAGTTCTTTTTGGTACAGTGACTGTGTAGTCTTTCCATCTTCACAATTAATCTGAAGGTGCCCCCAAAACAAAACAAAACCAAACTCACTGCCATCCAGTCCATGCTGACTCAGTGATCCCTGTGGGTGTCTGAGACTGTAACTGTTTGAGCTGAAAGCCAAGTCTTCCCCTCCCAGAGCTGCTGGCATTTTCAAACTGCTGACCATGTGAATCACAGCCTAATGCATGAACCACTATACCTCATTGGCTCCTACCCCACTAGAGAGAAATATAAGATTTGTATACTGTGGATGGTGGACTTTCTATGTTTGGCTGACTTTTCTTATGCACCTCCCTTTCTACCCCTGTTGCACACACACCACAAAGTCCATGCTATGTCCTTGTCATGCAGAGCAGAACTCAAGGGTTAATTCGTCATTTGATGGTGCGGGGCATATGCCCTGTCTGTTTCAACCCTTGCCCTTTAACTCTCTTCCCTCCCTGTGTTGGAAATTCTTTCCCTTTAGAAAGCTATTGGTAAAGGAATGTGCCTTCTTGGCCACTGACTTCCTCTATACTGGGATTCCTTTCGGGTGTTTCCTATCCTCCTTGCCCTTACCTGTCTACCTAGCACCACTGACTGATCTGGCTGACGGCAATACTACCTGTGAAGGGATGGAGCAGGGCCCCATAGGTTTTAATGAAGGATTTTCTTCAGATGTATATTATCAGGCCCTTCCTCTGAGGCACCTCTGAGTAGACTCGAACCCCCAATCTTTGGGTTAGTAGTGTTGAGTGCACTTGTGTACAACCTATTAACACCTCCCTTCTCCTGACTTATGTACATGTTTCCACTTTGACTCTTACCATTCCTATGTAGTGCTGCAAACAGAAATGAGAGGAAGGCAAGCATATTTCTTTATGAGAGGCAACAAAAAGATGTAAATTGGCTTAATGAAAATTTCAAGACAAGGAAGAAAGAATGAAATCATGTTTTCCATTTATGTAATTGGCTCCTGAGTTTTTAAACTACTTGCCTATGCTTTTTAAAAATGTGTTATTCATGATTATTTGATCAAAGTTGACCAGGAAGGTATAACTATTCTCATTACAGCTAAGGAAATGAGGCTTACCTAGGTCAAGGAGTGGGTCGGCGAATTTACAGGACCCAGGTGTCTTAGACCCTAACCCAGTGATCTCCCTTCAATGAAGATAGAAGGGTTCACCATAGAATAGAAAATATATTACAATGTAAAATAATAGCTTCTGTGACATCTGTGGTGACTCATTGAATTGCATTGACTGATCCCAAATGGAAAATAGCTGAAAATAGCTGGGAGCTTTAATCCTTGTGGCTTTCAGCCTTAGAAAGCTGCCAACCATGTGCTAATGGGCTCCAGGACTTAGCACTGCAGGGTCCCCATGGTGAGCCCTTTGCTCATTCCAGAGGTTGCCTCTTCCAGGGGAAGAGAGTGCTAGCCTTGCCTCCACTTTCATATAGACCCCAGAGGCATGGCTTGCTTTCAAAGGCTTCCTCATTATTTCCAGATGACTATCTCCTCTGGAAAAACCCTGAAAGAGTCCAGGTTTCCTTTGGATCTTCATCCCACTCACCAAACGCCATCTAGCCTGCCGAGGCTTTTAATCAGAGGAAGTGGCCCCTTGGCTCTGAGGGATAAGGGAAGCAATGACTCAGGAACAGGCGCTGTCATCTCCTGGAAGTCCAGTGAATTAATTTTCACATCGCACTTGCTTACCACCCGCTCTCTCCATGAAAGTAGTCCTTCTTCAGCAGTCAGCCTATGAGGCGGGTTTCCTTCCAACAATAAAAAAAATAAATAAATAGAAGGTTTCCAAACCACAAGGCTCTCCCCATTCATAAAACACTATGTCAATTTTACACTGCACTTGTAGCATCTTTTTTTTTGCATGTAGAATTGTAGTTCAGATTCTAATAGGCCATTTCCATACATGTCACGAGAAAGAGGAGCTGTAGTTTATAAAAAGGATTCCAATTAATTGGTGGCTGTCACTAGGACTCCAGCTGGCAAAGTGCGAATGCACTTATTAGAGGATGCTTTGAACATTTCATACACATTGTAAATAGCCTCAGTATAACTGATGGTTGTTCATTACAGCATTATTAAAACCGAAAACGAATCCCTGTAACGAAGGCGACTAATCGATGGCTTTTAATGGGAAAGGTTTGCTTGTAGGTTTGTGTTTTAGACTGGGTCACTGGCAATTTCAGGCAGGCATTGCAGCGGGGCCCAAAGGTCTTAACATTTTACAACTCCGATGTTAACATCTGGATCAACAGGACAGCTCCTGGCGAGAGGTTAGAGGATGTTCCTGTTGGACAGGAAGAATTAAGCTTCTGGTTTCCTACGTAAGGTAGCCCTGGAGTCCCTAGGTGGTACAAAAGATTAAGGACCTGACGACTAACTGGAAGATTTGCGCTTAGAACCCACCCAGCGGCACCCCAGCTGAAAGGTGATTTGGGTGGAAAACACAGTGAAGCACAGCTCTGTGCCTGCACCCATGAGTGACCAAGCGCCGGACATGGCTGGACTCAAATTAAAAAAAAATCAGTGAGTCACTATGGTGCAGTAAGTTATTTGATATTGCCCTGCTGTTCATAGTCTTTGTAGCTTCCACCAAGTGACTGAAGCACCATGCAAATAAGGTGTATGATACACAAATAGGGGTAGGGGGGTGATCAGTTTTCTCTTTCCTGCTGTCATTAAAATGAGCCATCTCAGAAGCAGGAATGGAGTGCTCCCATTGCCATCAAGAAAGAAAAGTCAGGCGTGTAATCTGTCCTCTCTAGATTCTGAAATTCCTGCATACTAAATCTTTTCCTTGATCTGACCAGAGAAACCAAGGAGGCAACAGTACCAAGAGCCAGAGCGTGAGACAGGGGGATTCCTGCTCCACCAAAGGAGTAAAGCTGAGTGCCTTCAGACAGCAGGGCCACTTGCTGAGTGTGATACTTCTGTACACTTAATTGAGGGAGGGAGGTTTGCTGGTCCATAGAGCTAGAACTGAGCACTTTCAGGCAGAGTGGTGTGACCTTTTGGTATTGATTGGCAATACTTGTGAAGTTTGTATAACTGTACAAGTAGTAAAAGCCAGGGGGGTGTTTGTCAAGGACTAGAGAGAGGCCTGCTGGCAGTCAGGGCTACACAGAGGCACTGTTGATCAGAAGAACTGTATCCTGAGCATTTCTGATCCTTTCACTTCTAAAAGACAAAACAACCCATAATGGCAAGGATGACATGTGAGTTCCAAGCAGCTATTACAATGGATAATCAAACAATGAAGAAGATAAGTGGAGAGAGATGTGGCAGGTACACTTGGTGTTAGAATTGATGCAGAAGTTTGGAGGATAGGAATGGGCCTTGGGTTGATATGTGATTTTTCTTCTTGCTTGAGAAGTCAGAGAAGGTCAGGCATGGCCCTTATGCCATTATTAGGCACTAACCAACTTACAAGATTTCTGAAATCTAGAATTTCAGTTAATGTTGTATTCTTAGATATTGGTATCACTTTCCTTGAAGTTTTTGTAGGATCTATTTACTTGTGAGTTAACAAACCAAAATAGCCAGTGGATGAGAAGCAGTAGAGAAATCCATGCAAAATGATGCTTTCCTATAGCTGCACAGAAATTCCTAATGATTTAAAACTAAGTAAGAATATGGTCATGCCCCTTTGACAACTATTTCCAGACTGTTGGCACTAAATAAGGTATATTATGACAGATTAATAAATATATAAACAATAAAGGAGAAGAAAAATGAAGAAAACTAAGTATTCTAGGAAAGTTTTAGAGTAAGAGACAATAGCATGACAATGCTTAGTCTATTTAAAATTCTAGATATTTTGTATCATTATCAATTGATCTATATATGCAGCATTCCCTGAAACATTGCCTGGCTTCTGAGATCCAGAGGGATAGAGGTTATGCAATATCTACCCATAATTCCGTAATTGCATTTCAGTCAATAATGCAAATTTCATCTCATCAAAATGTTGGCTAGAGCTATTAAGTGCAGCATATTTGACTGGTTCAATGCTATTTTCTTTCTCAGGATTGAACTTATATTTTTGTTGAAGGGTACTAACTAAAGCTTTCCCAGTCAAAATTCTTTCCCCATGAGCCTGCCTTTTTGCCTCTGATAAATTCCACTGTTGAACTTTTGTTTCCTTTTTGCTGTTGCAGAGTGTACTATCGTAAAAATATTTTTCAGGAAAAAATTATCCATTTAAAGACACTACTAGCCATTATGATATTTATTATACTTGTTTCCATTAATAGTAACAGTTGTAAACAGTTATTGTGTGCCAATCACCAAGGTGAGAAGTTTACATTGCTTCATTTAATCTGACGAAGAACTTCAGTTCTTCATCATTCACAGAGAAACATTATAATGTGATTCCACAGCTAGGAACTGAAGCTGGTGGTGGCCAAGCTGTACTTCTCCCCCACCCCTCAATAGTGTTATTGGCATATAATTCACATATCATACAATTCAATAGTTCAAAAATCATATTAGCAAAAGTTGTACAATCACCACAACCAGTTTTAGAATATTTTCTTCATTCTTACGCTCATTGTTATTAGCTCCCCATCCCCTCCCTGCAACTTCCCTGCCACACCCCAAAGGAACCATTAATCCAGTTACCTTCTCTATAGATTGACCTATCCTAGATTTCTTATATAGAAAAATGTTAAAGCAAAGCAAAATTAACAAAAATTTAAAAGTAAAAATGAACTAGAACCCTCAATTGAAAAGAAAGTAGAAATGATTGCAACCTAGCACCAATTTCTCACAGGAGGTCACAAATGTAGGAGTGTGTCCCATGGTGGAGAACAGGGTGCACCTCGACCAAACAGGATGGGAGTGTTGAGTGCACTGTCATCACGTACCTGAATTTCATCATCACATCCCTGAGCTAACTATGATCTAAAAGAGCAATTAACCTTGATGGGATTCCAACAGGCTCTCAGAACTGCTCTCCTTTCTTGCACCTCTTGGCAAAGGTCTAATCCTTGAAGAAACTGGTGAGGTTATGGCAAGGCTGGCAGCATCCTTTCTGCAGTTGTGGAAAGGGACGTGATGCACCACCGGGAAAAACACTCTTCCAATAATGGTGGATAGCCCTGGGGCTCCTTCCCTCTTCCTCTTTTCTTCCTTCTCTTAATACCATGTTCTGCTTTTGCCTGTTTCCAGGCAGCCATCTATCTCGAGGTCCGAACTATCCGATGCCCAAAGAGAATCTGGGAATCTCACCAAAGATTTAAGGACTTATAGAGGCTTCATTATGAAAAGCACAATAAATGACCAAGGCTGTATTTCAAGCCTACTGGTTTGTTTTCCTTGCTGTTTTGTAATGGGTTGTAAATATAACGAGTCACATTGTAAGCCATTGATCAGCATCAAAGATCTGTGATTTGCTAGTTAGGAGGCTTAATCATACCAGGCATGCATCCTACACCCAATCAGAAAGCACGTCCCTTGCTAATGGTATGCTTAACATTTGCCTCTGAACTCTTGGAGAACACAAGGCAAACAGTTCAGGCCATTCTCTCCTGCCCTCTAGGCTTCCTGCAAATACTGGATAACAGGGGGAATGAAAAGCTGTCTTTTTCACTTATCAGCAAGGATGCCTAACATATTTTACTTTAAAAAAATTCTCTGGAAGTTTTTGGACCCCAAATTTATGCTGCTTCTACTTCAATAGTAAGCTCATTTTGAGGGAAGATCAAAGGGATATAATTTTCCAAATTGTAGCTAAAGTTAACTTTCCAACAGTCAGAAAGGATGGATAAAAATGGAATTTTGCTTGGAATAACATTAGGAGTCTGTTCGCCAATGAAGAGTTCTTCATGCAGTAAAGATATCTGTTTTATAAGGAGGCCTGCAATTTTCAAATTCATCTAAAAAATAATGTGACTGTCTCCTGATGGAAAAGCTTTACCCATGGTGGTGGACAAGAGGAAAGTAAAAGGAAATAGAGGAAAGAACCAGGAGACAATGAACATTTATAGAGGTCTAAATGCAGGCATGCACACACGTGATGACTCAGGTACTCACTCCCTCAACACAAGAACACTTTGTTCTCAGCATTCTGTGATACTCACCTTCCTGACACAATCACTGAAGACAAAATGTGTGCATAAGCAAATGTGGTGATGAAAGCTGATGGTGCCTGGCTATCAAAAGATATAACATCTGGGGTCTTAAAGGTTTGAAGATAAACAAGCAGCCATCTAGCTAAGAAGCAATAAAGCCCACACAAGCCTGTGTGATGAAGTACACAGCCTCACAAGGCTGTGAGGTAGAAGCACACAAACCTGTGAAATCATGAGGTATCAATGGAATCAGGTATCAGACATCTAAGACCCAGAATAAAACCATACCCAAGGTGAATGGGGTGGGGAATGGAGTGGAGACCCAATGCCCATCTGTAGACAATTGGATATACCCTCACAGAGTGGTCACAGGGAAGAGATGAGCCAGTCAGGGTGCAGTATAGCACTGATGAAACACAAAACTTTCCTCTAGATCTTCGATGCTTTCTTCACCCCACTCTCATGACCTCAGTTCTACTTTACAAATCAGATTAGACCAGAACACACTGCTACAGATAAGAGCCCTCAACACAGGGAATCCATGATAGATAAACCCCCCTTGGCCAACAATGAGAGTTGAGATACCAGAAGGATTAAGAGGGTGGGGGGAGTCGGAGGAATTGATCAAGATCAACATATAACCCCCTCCCAGAGGGACGAACAACAGAAAAGTGGGTGAGGGGCGATGGAGGATGATGTAAGAAATGAAAATACTTATCTTTAATTTATCAAGGGTTTGTGAGGGAAGGTGGGTAGGGGAGGGAGGGGGAAGAAACAGGGAGATGATATCAGGGCCTCAAGTGGGAAGAGAATGCTTTGAAAATGATGATGGCGGCATATGTACAAATGCGCTTGGCACATTGGATGAATGTGTGGATTATGATAAGAAATGTAAGATTCCCAATAAAAGTATTTAATTAAAACATATATATCTCAAAAACAAAAAAAAAAAACTTTTCCATGAGAATTGCTCTTCTTTCCAGTAGGGATTCTGGCTCATTTCAAACCAGTGACTTTGCTGTCTATGGCAACAGTGACAGGGCAATACAAATATTCTGCTATGGGAAAAATCATCTGTAAATAAGTGTGAAAGACTGTACTGTCACCTCTTTAAATGCAACCTGTTTGAGATTCTATTGATATTATTTCATTGGAAACTCATCCTTCTTATGACCTAGGTCTTTGGTTTGGTTATTATGATTCTGATCCTCATCCTTCTATTACTGTTATGTTATTTTTCCACCTTTCACTCCAAAGACTAGAAACCATGAATTCATAAGGAAACAGAACATTGGGTGGGAGGGGGAGGGGAGAACACAGAAGAAGGAGTCTCAAATCCACTTCAGTCAAGCCTTGGAAGACCCTCTCAGAACAGAAATTCATTAGAGTTGCAGATTCTGGAGTTTCCTTTCACAACAGCCTTTCAAATGGCTCAGCCACCTTTACATCTCTTAGCTGACTTTCTCTGATTTCAGGTAATCAAACTAATAAAGAGTCTTGGTAGCCCCATGGTTAAGTGCTGAACTGAAAACCTCAGGCGGGTGGTTCAAACTCAACAGCCACTGGATGGGAGAAAGCTTTCTCCATAAAGATTCTTTCATAAAGATTACAGCCTTGGAAACCCCAGGGAGCAGTTCTGCTCTGCCCTCTCCGGCTGATATGCGTCCGACTGAAATCAATGGCAGTGGGTTTTGTACAAGGTGGCGCTGGGTATAAACAAACAAACAAAAACAGAAGTGCAACTTCAAAGCACTTTTATCCTAGTGAAGGAACCTACCATCTAGTAGACTACAGAGTTCTGACCTCAGTAAACATAATAACTATGCATTTACATTCACACTCATGTGATTAGAAAATGATGATCAATAGGAGCAGTCCTCAGACTTTTCTACTTTCCCTCTCTCCATTCTCACAAGATAGACACTATGGAACTGCTTTTCCATAAAAGGGGAGAAGGAGGTTAAATAGTTTTCCCAATGACACACAGCTATTGACTGCTGGGGTCAGAGTCAAAGTCTAGTAAAGTTTGATTCTAAAATCTAAAGTGTTGATTTTATCTAGCATTCTGAAATCATACATGGTCATGAATAGAGTTATTTAAATGTTTTAAAGTATCCTGAGATCTTTGAAATGAAGGTTTCAAGAAAATTATTGGAAGCTCTTACAGATATTAGAACAATCCATAACTCAATTAGATGTAGTATAATTGTACAAATACTGCCATCACCCTTTTAAAAGCATTTTCTTTCTACTTGAACTCTTTGATATCAGTTGGCCTGCATCCCTCCCCCAGCCTACTCCTCCAGGAAGACTTATTCTTATAATATAAATCGTTATTACTATTTGCCATAACTTACACTGTCCACTGTATCCATTCCCCTACAATTCTGTTATTTGCTTCCCCTCAAGTGGGGTTATACAGTCATCTTTGCTATCAGTATCCTTCCCCTCTTCTCCTCCCTCTTTCTGTACCCCGGGGAATTGTTGGGCCTCTATTTAAATCTTACCTCAGTACAAGAGTGGTTTGTTCTAATAATGTGGAAATGCATGATACTCACCTCCCCTACATGATCACTGAAGGCAAAATAGATGCACGAGCAAATATGGTGAAGGAAGCTGATGGTGCCCGGCTATCAAAAGATATAGCGTCTGGGGTCTTAAAGACTTGAAGGTAAGCAAGCGGTCATCTAGCAGGGAAGAAACAAAGCCCATATGGAAGAAACACACCGGCCTGTGTGATCACAAGGTATCGACATGAATAGGTATCAGAAGTTAGAAAACAAGCAATCAAATTGAACCGAAGGAGCATGAACAAAGTAGAGACCCCAAACCCACCTGTAAGATAATTGGACAATCACTCACAGAAGGGCCATATGGAAGGGAAGATATATCCAGGGTGAACTACAGCACCGATGGAACACATAACTATCCTCTAGTTCTTTAATATTTCCTCCCCTTACTACTATGGTCCCGGTTTTGCCTCATTAAGCTTGTTAGACCTGCAGATATTCCTTTGTATAATGAAGATTGTTTGATGCATGAAATTCAAGACAGACAAACTCATCAGAAATGAAATGAAATTTTAGCCCCAAATTTCTAGTATTTGTCAATGGTTCCTTTTAGTTTTTATAGCTTGGATCTCCCCCGCCTTCTCCCAGCTCCTGATTTTATAAATTAAACTTTAAAAAATCTTATACATTTTTTTAATAAATTAAAAGATAAGTGCTGGATCATTGCAAGTGTCTGCCACCTACTAATATCCTCAAGGAGGTAAATTAAGCTTCTCTGACATAACAGAGACAGGAGAATTCTTAACACAGATACTATCTACTTAAGTTAGATTCCCTGATATAACTTAGATACTATATCCTCTCCAACCAAAAGGTGTGTGGTTCAAGTTCACCCAGACATGCATCAGAAGGAAGGTCTGATGATGTCCTTTTGAAAGATCAGCTGGGGAGCACAATTCCACTCCCACGCCCACGAGTCGCCACAACTTGGAATCAACCGGAAGATAACTGGTCACATTTGAGACTAGAATTCATGATGGAAGAAACTCATAGAGGATGGTTGCCCAGGGTTAAAGCGACATAGAGCTACAAGTCTGGAGATACATGCTATCAAATATTCTTCGAAAAAAAGCTAGGCTCTCACATCTGGATTAAGGTTCTTTTGTTTGGGTTAGGTTTGGTTTTTAATTTAAAGTGGATTTATGGGAAGCCAGACAGCTACTCTAACAAGGAAGCTGTAAAGCCTGATAAGCACATACTGGAAGTCCTGGATCATCCAAGATGCCTGTGATAGTTAGTGGTTCACATAGTGAACTGTCACACACCGAACCTTCTGGAGATCAGAGTGAGCTGCCTGTGACTCACGTGCAATCAGTGCGAAGGCTGGTGAGGCATAGTCTACTGTGACTGACAGGAGGTGATGCAATAACTATCCAAGTCAGCTCTCACATGAGATTTGAGAGCCTTTAGTGAGGAACGGTACACGGCTCTGGTCTCTTTGTTCCTTTGTCTTTGTGTACATGCACATTTCTATTGCCTTTGGCTACGATTCTCACCACCAGCATGCCAACTAGTATAAATCTGTGTCCAGAGCTGAATTATTGTGCATTTTAAAAGCTTCATGATACAAATAATTTATTGGTCCTTAATTTTCAATGAATGTTTATAAAAGTGCAGCCTATAGGCTAGTCGTGTCGGTGTTAGGTACTGTTCCGATCAGTTCTGACTGACAGTGACCGGCTGTGTAGCAGAAGGAAACACTGGCTGGTCCTGTGCCATCCGCACACTGTTCTGATGTCTGCGCCCATTGTTGCAGCCACTGCACTAATCCAGCTTGTCTCGGGCCTTTCTCTTTTTCTCTGCCCCTCCACTTTACCAGGCATGATGGCTTCCAGGGACTGGTCTCTCCTGACAACATGTCCGAAGAACATAAGATGAAGTCTGTCTGTCCTGCTCTCTACAGGGCATTCTGGCTGGGCTTCTTCCAAGACAGATTGGTGGGTTCTTTTGCAGTCCGTGGTCCTTTGAATATTCGTTTTCAGCACCATATTTCAAATACATCATTTGATTCACTAAAATGCTCATATTTTCCACATTGCCTTTTTGGTTTCTACTCTGGATGGAATCGTCTTTTAGCTTTGGTAAAAACAACAGCAACAATAAAACTGACACCCATCATGTCCACTTTGAGGAAGTGTGCTACTTTACAGCATGATGTGGAGTCCACATGGACAGCGTCTTTACACACCTTGTTTGCAATCACCTGGTCAGAAGTACATCGAATCTTCCTTCTGCCGTTCACGTACCATGCTCTGTTACTGAGTCACACCGTTGCTTGTTGCCTATTGTTTTTTCCTTTTTAAGATTGTTATAGTTCTTCATTTTTGAATGGAAAATTCTTAAATTTTGTACTTACCATTCTCCTCCATTATTCCTGTAGTGGATTTGCACCTTGGTATATTCAGGAGCTCTCATGGCTAAATAAGGCCTTCATTTCTTTGACTCAGCCCTGAAGGTTCCACCTGAAGGATACTGGAGCATGGCAGCCCACATCATGATGTTTCTATGCTCTATCTCAAATTCCAGCAGAGTGTTAGCTTTGAACTTGCCAGGATGCTCAGGAAATTGTCTGCTGTTGACTTGATCTTCAGATGGGGCCATCCTCACCATCACAATCAGGTTTATGTCAGGACTGGGCTCATCCAGTCTAGCTGGTTTATGTAGTTTTCCCTCTAAATTATGGCCCAAATACGCTTCAGTTTAGCATGGTGGCCAGGGCATGACCCTAAAGTGACTCCTTTGCCTTGAAGGACCTAAGGCCTTCATCTGTTTGCTTAACGGGCACAGGAGAGAGAGTCGTCTACTCTAGAGATATGAAATGGTATGAGTTTAAATTCCCAACATATAGATGGCAGGGATGTTTTTCTATGTCCTTGCTATTCCTTCTATTGTTTTCCCAGAGTTGACATTCCTCTTACTCTAGTCATTACCCTGTCTCTGCTCCAACTGTGGGTCAGTTTAAGAGGGAAAAACACTTGAGTGTGAAGCCTGTCTATGATCTCTATGAACTGTCCTGGGTCTCAGTTTCCATTCGTAATATGTGGAGATCCCAGTGCTTGTTGCACAGGCTTGATGATAAACTATTTGATCAAGTGAAGATGTTTCTTTAGATTCAACTAAAATTAATCAGTAGTTTACATGTCCAACTCTTCCTTTTCGTTCAATTGGGCAGTGACAAGAACTTGCGGTGGTGGATACTCATTTTTTTCTGGAGACTTCAGTGGAGCGTCATTGAGTGACAGATAAATGCTTAGGTCTTAGTTACTCACGGAGCTGAGAGAATAGGTTCAAATTTATAAATACTCAGAACCTGCTTCTGTTTTTGTAGCTTCACTTAAATTCACTGCTGTCTTCAATATATGTGATTACAGATATTGAAAAGGATCATGTTATAATCAAAGATGCCAAGAGACATGAGCTGAGCGTAATTTTAATATGCTAGCATAAATAATTCTGACTTTGAAAATTACCCTGAGTGATTAAACCTTTTCACATTCACTGAAGAAGGATAATTTGCTTCCGATTAAAGTCAAAACAATGGAATGGCTTATGGTAAAATGACCTTTCTTGTCCTTACATGCTTCAAGTGTATTCTCAGGGATGCCAGCCCAGCAGGGACTCCATTTAACTAACTGACTGAATCTATAAGACATGAAGAAACCATTATTTACTTTTAACACTCTCAGCCAACCTATCCAGCCCCCGGAAGCCACACGTTTCCAGGGAGTCACCTTGTTGAGAACACATTTGTTACACCCAGCTTGATGATGACATTGGATATTTTTTTAAACTCAAAGATTATATTTCTACTTCTAATATTTATAGCAAGGTCCATGTAACGATGTAAACTTCTTAGAAGATGATTCGATACCATCAGCATTGAGGAACTGGCTTTAAATACTGCCCTTCTCCAAATAAATATGAATGTTTTGGCATGTGACCATAGAGTTTTGTATGCTGTTTGCTTTTTTTTCTGGGAGAAGGTATACTTGGAAACCCTTCAGGATTTTTGTATCATTATATCACACTGTCATCAAGTTGATTCCAAACAGAGTGCAAATACCTCTTTGTGTTTACAAGGCTGTAAATCTTTACAGGAGCAGAAAACCTCATATTTCTCCCTTGGAGTGGCTGGTTGGTTATAACTGCTAATTTTTTGGCTGGCAGCTCAATGTATAATTAACTACACCTTAGTTTTATGTATTCTTAAGTACTCATATATTCTTGCTTAAGCCATATAAAGTTAAGATTATTTCACTAACTTTTAAAGAATGACCTGTAAGTCATGGGCAAGCATTGGTCTGCTTTCCATAAGGTGGATGATTCAGATGCACCACCTGCTCCATGGGAGACAGATGAGACTGTCTGCTTCTGTGAAAGTTAAGTCTTGGAATCCCTGTATAGGGTCACTGTGAGTCAGACTCAACTTAAAGGCTGTTGGCTTTTTTTAGCATAATAAAAAGGCACTGGAGAGCTATAAATATGAATATAATAGAATTAGTCTAAATGCACAATCTCCTATAATTGGTTGCCTCCCACACAAGAATGCATAGCAAATAAATGTTGCCATAACATTTGCTTCTAGGCTCTTATGCAAAGGAGGTAAATCTAAGCTCTTAAACAAGTATGTGCATGCATATAAAATATCCGCTGGTACATTTATTGTACAAATTAGTGCTTGGCAAGTCTGATTTGGCAAGTCTGATTCTGGGTAAAGATTAATGTGCATATAGCAGAGCTTGTATCTGTGCCATTATTTTTATTTCTATGATGATTTATTCTTTTCGGGAGCTGTGAAGAATCTGAGATTTTATTCTATATGCAAGCTCAAATGTTTCACACAGCAGTTGCTTGATTATTGGCAGTGGGAATAAATGCTTGGGCCAGGAATAAGGGACAGTTTATTACTCACAGCAACTGCAGTTGCCTACATACTATCATTTGGCTTGTGTTGACTTTCCAAGACACAGTTCTCATAGGTTGACACAAAGAGCCAAGTGGTATCGGTGCATGAATTGGACTGCATTACAAGAAACAACAACCAAACTCACTGCCATCAAGTCAGTTCCGACTCATCAATTCTGTAGACAGGGTAGAACCGACTCCATGGATTTTCAAGAGTGTCATTCTTTATAGGAGTAGAAATCCTTTTGTTTCTTATATGGAGAGGCTAGTGGTTTTGAACTGTTGACCTTGTGGGATAAAAAAGCTTTTATAAGAGGCAGGAAATAGGCCTCCTCTTCCCTTCCGAGTGAGATATGGTCATCATCCAAGGCTATAAGCAAACTTTCCTTTTTCTCAGGAGAAATTATCTCTCTCTCCCAAGGTTCATCATTAGACAAATTTCCATGAAAAATGAGTCCCTAACTGAGGCAGCTACTGTCTCTGTTCTCAAGACATTCAGAAACCCAAGAGATGTATGGAGTGCCATTTGAACACTCCTACCCTCCTCTTTGAGTTTATAGTATCACACTGTATTAGTCTGGGTTAACAAGAGAAACAAATCCCAGGACACTCATATATCTGTAAGAGAGAAAACTTTATATCAAGAAGTAATGCATCAATAGAACATCCCAACCCAGCCCAGATCAAGTCCATAAGTCCAAGATTAGCCCATGAATTCATTTCCAGACTCACACAGCACATGCAATGATGCATAATGAAGGAAGACCACAGACCAGTGGGACATGTCTTGTGGATCCAGTGGTGAAGGAAGCATCTCAGCATTGACAGAGGTCTCCATGTCACTCCTCCAGCTCTCTGAGTGACTCAACAGCAGGAAGGTGAAACAGAGAGAGAGTGTGTCTCACATCCAGGGAGAAAGAAAGTCCTCAGAATCCTCAAGAAAAGGCCACTTCGACAAGTAGACATTATTAAGCTATGACCTGATTTATCAAGTTGGCATGAAATTATGTACACACAAAAACTGCTTCTTGAAATATTATTTTAATAAATAACAATGAGAATGATTTTTCTATCAATATCTCACCTCTTCAGGCATAATTTGTATTGAAAAATGAGTGTATCTAGTTATAAAATTAAAAACTTTGTTCAGCTTTTACAGAAATGTCAAACTTTACTGAATACTTGGAAGTGTATTTTGGTGCCATTACACATGCCTTTCTGATGGTATTGTGGTGGAATGAGGGTAAATGTGTCCTGGGATCCATACTTCCTTTTCCATGCTAGGGCATTGCTACTCAGTTTGAGACCTTATTTTCTAATCCTTTTGCAGCTATATATAGTCACATTAATGCTTTTAGGTAGCAAATCGCAAGCAGAGATGATGTGAGTTATTTCCAAACTGAGCCCATACAAATTCATCATGAGCCACCCCTCGAAGCTCATTTCTGGTGAGTCAAAATAAAGGTGATCACAGAGTAACCCGGAAAGCTAAGGGTTCAGCTTGTGTGTAGAAAATGACCTTTCATGAACTTGTGGACACATTTAATCGTGTTATATTAATTTTATTATATTTCAGCTATTTTTACATTTTGGAGTCTACTTATTATAGCAACGAGTCTATCCCAACCTGAACAAGTGGGCTGCACTGATTGTAAAGAGACTTGGGCACATAGCACGGTCTCTAAGCTGCTGACCATTCTGACCTTCGTCATCATTCTGGTGGCATCTTTTGTAGAGTTCAGGGTGTTGCTTCATCGCCAATAATCATGCATAAAGTTGATTCAAACAGAGAAAAAAAATATATATAAGGAGTTCATAAGCTAAGTGTTTAGTTCCTCAACTACCTTCCATACATTTGGGAACACATAATTTGGGTCATCCTCTGCCTGATGAATGGTGTCACATGATCTTATGAGTTAGTCATGGAGCTGCCAACCACAAGATAGCTGGTTGAAACCCACCAGTCGCTCCTAGTGAGAATGATGAGGTTGTCTGTAAAGAATGACAGTCTCTGAACCGCATGATTGCTATGAGTGGCGTTGCTATGAGTTCATGACGATAGATTTGGTTTTTTGGTTTATGGCTCATGAGAAGAGCCTTGGTGGAGGTATAAATCAGATATTGGACTGTGAACTAAAAGGTCCTGCTTTAGGGAGAGATGAGCTGCCTCTACCTGTAAGGATTTAGAAACTCAAAGGCCCTGTGACAGATCAGGTCTACTCTGTCTTATAGGGTTGATAAGAACTGGTATCCCCTCAATTGTAGGTTTTTAAGTTTATTTTTTAATGACTGATGAATTTACTAAAAGGTCTATAAACTAAAAGGCCTACCAGTGAGTCAGTGCTGACCCATAGCTAACCCCCTGTGGGTTTCTGAGACTGTAACTGTTTAGGGGAATGGAAAACCCAGTCTTTCTCCCTCTACTATTGGTGGTTTTGAACTGCCAACCATGCGAATCACAGGCCAATGCATAGCTACGACACCACCAGGGTTTCTAAAGTGCCTGTAGGAGTCCTCATACTGGAATACACAATTCCATAGATTTCAGAAAATAATATGTTTATGAACTTGTTGAAAATAAGACATTGAACAACATGTAAAAGAGTAGAGTTTAGAACAGTTGGACTTTGGTATATGATGATTGTCATAATGATTTACCCTTTGCTAAGCAGAACCCAATCTAATAGGTCTTTGACATGGAAATAGCAATACCCTGACTAGATACTCATTAACTAAGAAATCAATGGAAAATTAGCTGTTTAATTCAGAACTCTATATCATGATACAAAGCAGGATAGGCAAACTGTTCTTATAAAGGACCCAATAGGACATGTTTAGACATTAAGGGCCAGACAGTGACTGACACCACCGGTGTGGCTGTGTTTCTCTGGAGCTTTATTGACAAAAACAGTCTTCAAACCAGATTTTGCCCATGGGTGTTAGTTAACCAACATTTGATTTAATAAGTCTTCATATGTGCAATTATATATATATGTATAAATATTATAATTATATACTGTATATACTCATGTGCTGAAAAACTAGAGTTTGGCTTATACACAGGTCAGTGGTACCCCAGCGAGGTATAACATCTCACTGAGGCCCCCCGAGCTAACGGGACGAGGGTCGGTTATCTTGCGGGTGATTTCCATTTCTCCGCTGTTCATTCAAAGCCCCGCTGACACTGCAGGGCTTTGTTTACTAACATCTAACCAATCAGAGCCGTCCTATGACGTGGGCAGCTCCAATTCGCAGAAGCACCCATGTGATTCACTTATGCCTGCAGCTGAACTGGTAAGGATGTGTCTGTGGCTGTGCTCCGTCTCTCCCCTCTGATCTCTGTGTTAATTCACATCATGCATCCCCTACCCACACGGACCCCCTTGAACCAAAACAAAAACGCCAGTCATATGAGGCTGGTTTCAAAATGAAGGTTGTGTCAAGAGCAGAAGAGAGCAATAATAGTATTGCAAGTAGGGAATTCTGTGTTGACGAAAAGCAAGTGAGGGAGTGGCGGAAAATGAAGGCTGACTTGGAACAGATTCCAAAAGCTAAAAAAGCTCATCATGGTTTAACATATTTTTATGGGGCTCTAGAGAGTAAATTGTATAAATCGGTTATGGAGTGTCGTCAAAATGGTTACTGCATAACACGCATGGGAATCTGCATACATGCTCAACAAATGGCTAAGGATGACAAATAGAAAGCACCAGGCATTGAAAAATTTGCTGCATCAGCAGGATGGTGTACCCGCTTCATGAATAGGTTTGGCCTACTATATTTGAGACAAAGAACAAAGATTTCTCAGACATTGCCACAAGACCTTGAAGAAAAAATTATGTCATTCCAGTCATTTATTATAAAACAAAGAAGGATTTATAATTATGACCTGGCAGATATTGGGAATACGGATGAAACTGCCATGACTTTTGATCTTCCAAGCAACAGAACTGTGGCAAGTTTAGGAGAAAAAAACATTTTTTCTCAAAACCACAAGAAATGAAAAAAAAAAAACCACTTTACAGTTGTTCTATCATGTTTGACTAATGGAACTAAGCTGTGTCCTGTCATTAATTTTAAAAGAAAGATCTTGCCTAAAAAGATCAATTTCCCACCAAGAATTACTGTGTGTGCACATGTTAAAGGCTGGATGGATGAAGACGGAACAAAAAAATGGCTGGAAGAAATTTGGAACTGACGACCAGAAGCAGCCTTAAAGAAAAAGCCATCTTTACTTGTTTGGGATATGTTCAGAGCCCACCTATCAGATGACATAAAAAAACTGGCAAAATCCAGTAAAGTTACTTTAGCTGTTATTCCAGGTGGGCTTACATCTGTACTGTAGCCTCTGGATGTATCTTTGAATAAACCTTTTTAAAGACCGTGTGCGAAGGATGTGGCATGAATGGATGTCTTCTGGTCAAGCCCGACTAACAAAAGGAGGAAATCTCATGAAGCCTGACATAGAGTTAATAGCAAAGTGGGTTCGAGATGCATGGGAAGACATTCCAGAATCAGTAATGCTATGGATGGCAGTGAAGACTGCGCTTTGTATGAAAATGACAGCAGTGATGGTGATGACGGCGATCTCAGTGAGGACAGCGTCTGTGATGACCTCACACCAGCTGAAGCTCTGCATTGGGATACGGATGATGATGAGGAATCCAGTTTTGAAGGATTTTAACTCTTTACATGTTAGCTTGGTTGCTGATTGAGCTCAGGGAATAGTACTCTTAAGGTATCATTGTTGAGACCTTATTGTTTTTGTTGAGCCTATTTTCTACTTACTATGCTGGTTTACTAATGTTAAGTGACTTGTCCTTTTATTTATGCTTTTTATTTAAAATAAACATTTAAATACATTACCCCACTAATGTCTCAATTTTTAGTAATTTTATTTTCATTTGTTTTGATTATTGAAACTCACCAATAGCTTCTGCATTTTCCACCCTAGGCTTATACTCGAGTCAATCAGTTTTTCTGGTTTCCCAGGTAATAATTAGGTGCCTCGGCTTATATTCGAGTATATAGGTATATACATCTTTATATATCCTTATATGTGTATCTGTCTATATTTTGCATGTATGTTTTTGTATAAATATATATGTGCAAATTTATAAAATATATATATGTATGTTTATCCTTTATATGATAGCCTTTCAGACTATTTGGTTTTAGCCCTGAGCATTGTCTTTGTAAATATTTGATAAATTCTAAGTAACTGATTAATATGTAAAATCTGCACTGTCTGGTAGCGATTGAAAGGCTTTCTTCCACATGCTCCATCTTTTGATCCATATAGACACAGATTACAGTGTGTGTGTGTGTATATATATATATATATATATATATATATATATATAAACATACATACATACATACATATATATGAGGGGTACCCCCCAAATTGGAATCTTTTTCAAAGCTATGTATTATTATTATTTTATTTTATAGAACAACCTATCACCTTCACAGTACTCTCCATTACATTAAGACCTTTGTCAAATCTGCGATTCATTTCTTGGAAACATTTTTCACTCATCGCTTTGGATGGCTGACAGCATCATCTTCATTTTTTTCGTCCCTGCTTCTATGTCCTCAAATCTCTGTCCTTTCAGGTCCCTTTTCATTTGCAGAAACAAAAACAAGTCATGCAGAGTGTGGTTAGGTGAATAAGGAATGTGGGGCAAGAGAGTCATGCTGTTTTTTTGCCCAAAACTGGTGCACTGAGATAGCTGTATGAACTGGTGCATTGTTGGGGTGGCAATAGCTGTCCCCTGTCTTCTACAAATCAGCCCTTTTTGTTACATATCTTTTCAGAACCTCTAAATAAAAAGCTCAAATGACTGTCTGATGGAATGAACTCCAAATGCTCTGTCCCCCTCACCTCAAAAAACAAATGAGCATCATCTTGATCTTTGATTTCACTTGATGAGCTTTTAGGGGACAAGATGATGGCGTGTTACACTAGTGTGACTGATGTTTGCTTTGGAGGTCCTAAGAGTACGAGTAACCCCAACATGTCTCCTCACCAGGAATGACCTTGGGGAAAATGTCTGTGTCGCTTTGGAACGGTTATTTCAAAGAACAGCATGTTTCCACTGGACTCCCTTTTTCCTGGTCAGTCTGAATCAGAGACACAAGATCCCCAGCAAACTTTCTCATTCCCAAATCTTGCATTGAAATTCGCTGAACTGAGCTGAAAGATAGTCCAGATAACTTCCCCATTTTTTCAGTGTTCTATGTCAGTCTTCAAGCACAAACACAAGAATTTTGTCAACACCTTCGTCTGTTTGGGAAGTTGGGGGATGTCCAGAATGAGGTTTGTCAGCATTTTTTTTTTGAAACGAGAAAACGACACGTACTCTTGAGTTTTTCTATAGCGTTGTCCTTGTAAGCTTTGTTCAACATCACAACAGTGTTCTGCGGCATTTTTCCCAAGCAGGCAACAACATTTCACAGCTTCACATTGTTCTCTTAAATTCTCCATCCCAAAAATGAGGTTTGAGTGAAACTGATTTTTTGAAGAAATTCACTGTGACCAGAGAGACCCTTCCCAGGGGAAGCCACTGGGTGCACTAATTCAAGTTGCTTTGCTTAGATGACTGCCTAGAAAAACGTGCACTAAGAAAGCTCCGGTCAGCAGAGCTTTTTCTGTTTTGGGAGGGTTGGGGTGGTGTGGGAATGGGTACCCCCTCATACATTCATGGAGAGAGAGCGAGACTATCTGTATATAGACTTTTGAACCAATGGTTGCATCTCTCTGGTTTACTCACATTACATGACTTAAGGACATTTTTAAGCATATATTCATTTTACATCTGTATGGGAGTGAAGATTTCATCTTTTTATGAAAATTGTCTTTTAACTTTATGTGGGTGTTTACTTTCCAAATGTGATGAGTTCCTTTGAAGGCAAGTTTTACTTTAAAGTTAGGCCTGTCTAGATTTTTAAATATCTAGCTGAACCCATGCCAGTTTTAGGGATAGATTTGACATTAAAAAAGTTATTTCACAATCATTATTTCATTTATTTTTCAACACCTTTCTAAATTTTATTAAAACATGGGATTATCAAAATTTCATTCAGGAAGAGAGTGTGATAAATAAGAACTTAACTGCTTGGAGCAAAAAAATAAGAGTCACAAATGAATGTCCTTGGTGGGAAGGCCTTATCAAAGATTTCTTGCTCTCTTTCTTTCTCCCCTTTTTTGGCTTAAAACAACAACTTATGCTTTTCCAGGTCTGGAGGCCAGGCATCTGAAATAAGCCTTACATGGCTAAAATCAAGGTATCTTCATTGATGTTATTTTCTGGAGGTTCCAAGCACAAGGTTTGTTTCCTGCCTGTTTTGGCTCTGTTGGCTGCCAGTCGTTTTTGGCTTGTGGCCACTATAATCTCTTCTTCCAATGTCACATTGCCGTGTCTTCTGTAGTAAAATCTTCCTCTGCCCTTCTTGTTACAAGGACACTCGTGATTCTATTAGGACCCATCCTGATAATTTGTTATAATCTCCCCATCTCAACATCTGTTATCTAATCACATCTTCAAAGTCTCCTTTACCAGATAAGGCAAATTTTCAGGTGCCAAGGCTTAGAAGATGTACACATTTAACACTATTGTTCAAGCTTCCACAGCCCTGGGAGAGCAGATCTAAGACTCTCATATGAATGAAAGTTGCAAAGAACCAACTTTCACTAATGCTTATAAAGATTTTCTTTATGTGACCACAATCCCTCTTGTTAATTAATTCCATTTAGAGTGTTTTGGACAACAGTGGAGAGAGTCCCTCAGTCCATGTGAAGGTCACCCTTTCGTCATTCATTCCCTTCAGTGTCCTCTATGCTAATTCCGCTGATTAATATTCTTCCAACTTTCTCTATGGAAGCCTTGTGACTAATTTAGCGGCACCATTTCCCCCCAAACAACTTGAAGACCAGGGCAGTAGAGCGCTGGCATCTACTCGAGTTGGTCTATGCCTAGTAGAAAACAGATCTAAGAATTAACCAAGATTTACCTTTCAAATCCCAAGTTTCTACCATGAGCAAGGTGAAGTTCCTATTGATTCTCAAGTTTCTGTGCATTTTTTAAAGTTGTTTTTTTTTATGTCAGACATTCCCCTTGCTACATGGCTACCTGATACACATAAACTGTAGTTGATCTCACCGGTAAAAAGGGCTGTTTATTAATTGCACGAGTAGAACAAACAACAGCTCTTTGCCTGCTCGAAAACGAAGGCAGGGTTTATAGTCACTGCTACTTATAGACATTTAACTTCAACATTAAAGAAGTTTCAGGAATGAAAATTCTACTGGAGAAACGTGAATGTGTATACATAGACGAACCTGTAAGAGCAGATTATATATATGTTACACTTCAGAATCATACAGAAGACAAGGATGCTGACATAAAAGTAGGTCCATTCAGGGACAGTTTCAGCTGCTTGTATTTGCATAGAGTATTCAAATTGCTTCGTTTTCTTCTCCCATATTCGGGGCGGTGGCCAAAGGATTGTTATGAGACCTATATTTCTATAACACCATGTGACCTGTGGAGTATTTTCCAGAATAATTACAAAGTGGTTTTTTCCTAGGAAAAGCGTGCATCTGAAGAAAAGAGTGAACAGATTTTAGATGCCAGAGGTACTCTTTAGGGAATTTCTGTAGAATGCAGTGTTATGCCATTGAGCATTTGTGTTTGCATTTGTTCTTCATCCAAAGGCAACCAACGATATATGTATTACAGCCTTAAGGAACCATTAGAGACATTGATTTCAAAAATCGATGCCTGGATCACGGATAGTTATGAAGTCTGAACAGGTGTAGGGCTGAGAGTAGGAGCATACCCACAAATAAATACCTGGATACATTTACCTTTGCTGCCAACATAGCCATGAATATGGTGGAGGATATTGAGGCAAAGTTAGAACACTCCATAGACATAATCAAAGTCCTTGAAGGAGTGAGTCTACAAGCTAGAATAATCAAACATTTAAAATCAAATGAACAAATAAAAAAATGTAGTTCAATAAAAAATGAAATCAAAAGAACTGCATTTTCCCAAGGACAAAACTCAAAGATCTAGGAAAACCAAAAACAGAAGCAAGAAACAGAGGAAGTGAGATAAGCCATGGCACAGGGCTGGGGCTGCAATGGATGAAATAAAATGCCTATGAATTGTGCAATCTTTACTGGTGAGCTGCTCTATGATCCATCGGCTAATTCATAATAAAAGTTCTAAAAAATTAAAAAGATATCATTTTAGCTGACTCGCCCTCCTTAATTATTAAAGCATTGTTTTGTGATATATTTCACATATATTACTCAAAAACTTAATGCAGTTGAATCTATTTTGACTCATAGCAACACTATAAGGCAGGGTTGGACTGCCAAGGTGGGCTTCCAAGACTGTAACTCTGTCCAGTGATACACAGCATCATCTTTCTCCTGAGAGGCAGCTGGTGTTTTCAAATTGCAGGCCTTGAGGTTAGCAGCCCAACCCAGAACACATTCGACCACCAGAGCTCCGCCCATCTGTAATAGAGTCCACTATTGATACAAGACTGAAGAAGCTATGGAATAAAAATTATGATACTTAGCTTTTAATTACTTAAAGCCATGTCACTAGGATATATTTAAGATAATGTCTACAATTGGTCACAAACTATTAAATGCCTGAAATTATATGTTCATGTTTAAAGATAGCACGGACTGCTTTAAATAATTTTTAAATATTTTTTACCTTTATGAAAAGCCCATGAATCCCAAAAGGGAATGTGAGAGCACAGGGCATCAAGTCCACTGCATCTATTTCATTGAGTAGTGTGAAAAGGCATTAGCGTAATTTTTAGAAGAGTCTCATTACCTGTCTTTTATAAGTCCTTAAAGAAATCAGGAAGAAGAAGGTTGCAGATGCCTGGGAACAGAAAGTAAATAAATAAATAACATATTTACCAACACAAGGTAGACTTGTATGTGAATCTTGAAAAACAGGAACTATTAGATATGTTTTGGCAAAATATAAACATTATAAGTGAAAAACAACAACGACTTAGATTGGAGCTAATTTGGAGAAGGAGCTGGAGGGCGTGGGAATCCGTGTGCGGGGCCTACATGAGTTTTAAGGCTCTGTTGAATGCCCTGCGACCGCAGTGGTGGCATATGAAGAGCCTTGCTGTTTGACAGAGGCTATGGTAAAGGTCATGATGGCAGATGCAATTAGGTTAAAATGCGATGCCTGGTCATTTGATCTCCTTTTTGACCTTATTTAAAATATGTTACAGTTTTTAATACTTTTTGATTTTTTCTCAATTGGGTTTTTATGCTGGTTTATTTTGTTATCGTTGTTGTTTTTGCTGTTGTTGTTGTGTATGTTTTCCAGTTGGGAATGGGTGAAGCCATGGAGACAGTAACTGGATTAGTGGCTAATTGGGGGTATGAGAAGGGAAGGTTGGGGAGAAATGAGGGGCTGATAATGAATACAAGAGGGAAGAAAATGTACTATAATTGATTGCAATGATGCTTGTACAACTCTTTAACGTGAATGACCTATGGGAGTGTGGGAGTGTATGACAGGTCAGCTGCGGATAGTGGTTACTTAAACAGGGGGCATTGGAGAAAAAGCAGAAGATTAAAGGCAAAACTCTGATCTGAACAGTTAAAACCTACCTTGTCAGTTGCTTCTCCTCTCTGACGCATGCTGACCTGATTTGGTTTCCAATACTTTCTATAATTTTGTTTTGTTTTTCTTGTTCATATTAGGGTATAGCTCAGTGGTGTTATGTCATTGAAGATCACCCACCCTCTTGCAGTTGTGTCCTATGTTTTTTCTGTGTTTTGGTATATGAAACCCAGGATTGATGAACCTATAGGTACAAGAAGTAGAATGAGGGGTTAGGGAGCGGAGGTGGGGTGTTAACAGGGAGACGATGTTAAGGAGGTCAAGAAGAAAAAGACTGGTAGGACATTGACGTTGGTAGCAGCTGTACAGCTCTGCTTAAATATTCACTGTGCACCTCCTCTGAAGTGCTGCAGTCTCCCGAGGAGTCTGTGCATGAATTATGCCTCAGGGACTGTTTCAAGGCTGGCCGTCCAGCTCCTAAAAAAAGGAAATAATAGCAACAACAGCAGAAGTAGTCTTAACAAGGACCTATCGCCCCACACCCACTGCGCATGAGTTGATTTGGACTCGTGGTGACCGGATACAGGGTTTCCAAGGCTGGAAGAAGGAAGGGCACAGAATGTTACTGAACAAAATTACATACTTCAAATCCCATCTTTCAGTACAAGATTTCCAGACAGCTGGGGAATAACCTTCCCCATGGCAGAGGGAGGGAGCTATTGTTCAGAAAAGGAAATTGTGTGTGTGTGTGTGTGTGTGTGTGTGTGAATGAGCCCATTATGTGGCGAGCACATATCTGTAGCATAAACTACATCACCGGGTTGGGCAGTGCTGTGCGTCTTGGAAATACATGCTTCTTTGTTATTCGAGTTCCCCAAGAGATAAGTGAGGGGATAAACTCACCCCTTCTTTTTCGGTTCAGAGGAAAACACCCAACAGCAACATCACAACAACAACAAGACGGATAAAGAGTGGGTGTGTTAGAAATTCCATTTGCATGAAGTATGCTGGGAAAATCCTGGCGAGTAATCTTTGTGGCTGAAAAACAGATCCAGTCCTTATTGTTTGGCTTCATGAGTAAAGTCAGCAGAGACAAAAAGGCGGGTGGAGCGGGGGATGGGGGCTTAGAGAGAGACAAAATGCATGAATCATTTTTTTAGATTGTCCAAGAAAATATGTATTAAGTGATTACTTAGTCCCTAAAATTAAAACGGAATAAAAACAAACAAGCACCTTCCATTCTCCAGTAAAATAAAATGAAAGAGAAGCAATTATTGAAAGCTGAAGGGGGCAACACAATGCCAACCAATGAAGTCTGGCGCAGGCAACGAAGGCCGTACATGTTTCCCAAACGCTTCCTTGAGACCCATTTTAGGGTAATGAACCTTGAGCTATGAAAAATGTAGTCGATCCACTCTTTATCTTTCATTAAGCCCGCAAAGGAATGCGGAGAGTCAGGGTTTGTGAAAGCTAGAATTTAAATGATGATCTAGGGCTTTTGCCCCCTCCACAAGAGGTCACCGGGAATCAGAGTTTTTGTGGTTAACCTATTCAAACAGGCAAGCACTTGGTGGTTTGTCTTTTGTTTAATTTGTTACAAGATCACACAAGATATTTTTCAGCAGAGTTCCAGAAAGCATCTTGGGAAATCCACAAAAAATGGGCTGAATCATCTAACCCAAAACAGTCCCCACCACATCTGACTGCTTTCCAAACGGCTGGTCGTCCTTCTCCTGGGAGAACGTTCTCAATTCAGTTAAATGTAGCAATGGGAAAGCAGGGATTTATTTGGGGGTCAGGCGAGAAAGCAAGATAGAATTGTCAGCATAGAACCCCTGAAAATGCTTGAATTCTGAGGATCCAGTGTATATAATCCAACTCTTCATTGCTTCAGACAATTATCAAATGAGTTCAGTGAAAATGGACATGCTATCGTGGAAAGCAGATGTTGTGAGGTGGCCATCACTGGAGGATTCTGCCCTCCAACGACTTCTCCGAGGAAAACGAACTCACTGCCATCGAGTCAATGCTGACTCATAGCGACCCCCTTCCCCCTGTGGATTCCAAAAACTGTACTGTTTACAGGAGGAGAAAGCCCAGCCTTTCTCCTATGGAGCTTCTGGTGGTTTCCAACCACTGACCATGAGGATCACAGCCCCACTCCTAACCACACCACCACCAGGGCTCTTTCTGAAATATCAGCCATCAGCAACTGCAGGGAGTCCAGCTCCTCTTTAACACACATGAGATTGCTGTGTGTTGTATGTGACCCAACAGCCACTCGCTGTCTGGTGGGAAATGACTCTGAGTTAGTGCTACACACGGTGACTTGGTATAGGAGAGCTACATTCCATCCAGCCCCATGACATCCACCTCACCGTCTCTCAAGGTACAAGTTAGTCACCTCTCCCACTCTCTCTTTAAGCCTCGGGTACAGCACATTTAACTGAAATCCAGAAAGCTGCTTGAGTTTCTTTGGCTGGTGACCTAATCCCTGGTATTAAAGTGGGTGCTAATTTGTTTGCTCATGGGTAAGGCCAAGGAGAATTTCTTTTAAAAACTTTTTTTTTTTTTTTAGTTTATACGAGGATTGGGTTTCAACTTTCAGGCTACTTAACAGTTAAAACTCATCTTCAGCAGGGAAATCAAGGAGGAAGAAGTAAGAGGAACAGAGTGTGAGGGGAGGAGCCATTTGGTGTTTTGACATAGTCTCTTTTCATAAGCGAATCACATTTCAAGCAGGAAGGTGTTTCCCCTTTTTGAAAAATGCTTGTGAAATGCGTGACTCATGATGCTGTTACAAAAGCCAGAAAAGGTTTCACAGAGCCCAGGGCAGGGGGAAAAATCAACACAGCAAGGCTAATATTTTACCCTTTTACTGAGCCAGCTTTTCTCCTTCTAGCCCCTAAAGGGGGTGCGAGGGGAGGTCTCCCACTTGAGTTCCCAACTGTGTCCAGTTGCTTCCCTGTCTGCTGCAAAAACACATCCAGTGTGGGGAGCTCTCTGATGCAGCTGCCCTTTGACTGCCTCCGCATCTCAGGGGAATTGGGGGTTTTGCTGAATCTCTCAGCATTTTCCCCTTGTTTGAGGAATTTGGCTCTGAGCCTGGTGTTGGTAAAGAATGGGAGGGAACATTAATGGCTCAGTTATTGAAAGAGAAGAGAGACACAGGCGTCCAATAGCAGTGAACCTGAAGTGAAAGATTGCTCTGTCCCTAGGTTTAAAAAAAGCAAAGACAGGAGGCAAAATTGATCGTTCCTAACAAAGATAGATAATTCATTGCCATTGAGTCAATTCTGACTCATAGCAACCCCACAGCACAGAGCAGAACGACCCCGCCAGGTTTCTGAGCTGTAAATCTTTATGGGAGCCCAAAGCCTCATCATTTCCCCAGGAAGCAGATGGCAGTTTTGAACCGATGACCTTGTTGTCATCAGGCCCAAGTGTCACTAGCTACACCAAGATACCACCTTCATAATATAGATCTTGGTTTGTTTGACGAGGCCCAAGTTTCACCGTGAATCCATTGCAGTCCCTTTGCTACCAGACATATGTGTTTCTCTGCTTGTCATGTTAACTATAGACAAAACCAAAATCCCTCCTATGGATGTTTCAAAACCCCAAACAATGCAAACAACAACAAATGCCCGTAGTACAGCATCATCTCTATATAATCGTATTATCTTGATGGCAACCTTGACAATGAAAACCCATTTTAATACTGGGCTATTCTGATGAGGAAACTACTGTAAGATCCCATGATGGTGTCGAAAAGCACCATTGGTGATCACATCCCTCGTATTGCCATCCCACCTGTAGAGGAGGGCTTTGTTCTTGGTGAGTTTAGAACAGTGAGAGAAGGCTGAGCGAAAGGGTCCTGTGAACCCTACCCACATGGTTAGATCATAATATTAGATAGTTTTCCGATGTAATCTATTTCATTTCAAAGATAAAAAACGTTAAGAAATAACGAAAAATGTAAACGTGTGTGTGAGAGAAGTCATAACTACAGAACAATGGGCACACACATTGGAGAAACTTGCATCTTGGGACCAAGTTACAGAACAGCTTGACACTGGCATTGGATATGTCACCACTAATTGCCATTGATCGACCAATAAAGCCCCTTATTAAAAGGTCTTTCCCTTTCAATAATCACATTTTCCCCTAACTCTTATATCTTCTGTTCTCACTGGCACTCAAATGAAATCAGATACCCCATGTTGTGAATTTGGTGAATTTGACTCTACTAGGCCCCTCCTCCCTTTTTATCTGCATAAAGATTCCTTGGTTATGTTCCTAGTCCTTAGACAAAATTCAAAAGATATTTTTACGTATAGGCATCCTACACCTCTCAAAACCAGTAAAGAGAAAAGGGGAAGACAAGGGGCCTTTCCTCCCTGACTGTTTGTACATTGACAATCCTTTCTGCATCCGAGCTGTCCTTTCTTGTCCAAGATATACATCAATATTCTTTTTCAAAATGGTTTTCTGCATTTAATTTCCATTAGTTATTGAAAGACGGGATCTTTCTTCTCGTATGCCTGGGCCCATTACTTCCAGGAGTGCTGTTTTTCGGTATAACTAAAAGGTTTATCTTTGATGTGGAAAGACGTAAATTGACATCTTTATTTGGTCTCCGACCTGAAAGCATTAAATCCTCAGCAGAGGACAGCAGCATCCCCCCAGAGAACACATTATAGTTATTATGAGACTAAGCTGGCAGTTTGGTTTTCAAGGCATTCAATAAACTCAGCGAAAATATATTTACTAACCCACAACCAGAATTGAAATCCTCAACAGCAAATTTTTGCTGGAGATGGAGGGAGGAAAGACGGCCTCAATAAGGAGATGGTGTGCGTATTTACTTTGCGCAGGACTCGCACAGCACGGGTGCCAAGAAAGGCAGGGGCTGGGAAGTGAGAGAACGGGAGCCGTTGTGTCGAAACAGGGTTGGCAGCAAACAAAGACTTTCAGTTTGTGGTGAGTTTACACTGTTACTAGGGATGGAAACAATGAGAGTGTTATGAAACTTGCTTACACATCCAGAAAATACGTTTAACTTTTAGAATCAGGATGGTGTGGCGGCTGTCTGGCATTCAGTTATTACTTCATACCAGGTCCCTTCTCAATGGATGAGCAAGTTCTAGAAGGCTTCTATGTTTCAAATACCATGAGCCACAATCCAGATTTAATTAGCTTGGAGTGAAATGCTAAAGATGATAGGATCTCTATGCTAAAAATGAAACCCAAATGGGTCTAGCAGATTTATGTCTCATTCTGAGCTCTAATTTAATTAAAACGATGTACGACATTTAAAAAATCTCCCTGGCGTAGTCCTTCCCAATTCAGATTCAGTGTCTGATAGCTAAAGAATCTTCATGTTCTATTTCTCTGCCACATTACTTAATCTGTTTATTCACTCCCTTTCCAACCATTTACTCTCTTAGCTGGCTTGTTTCTCATTAAATTACTGACTCTTCAGATGAAATCCGAATACAAACATCTTTATTTCTTAATGGATAGCTTATTTGACAGTTCTTTGAATACAAGCTCTCTTCTTGATTAGGGTGATGCGAGTACATATGGAAGATAGGGTGGAATTTAAGCACAACACTCTGAAGTAAGGATTCAAATGAAAAGGGAATGAAAATGACGGAGGTTTTTCTTTGGACTTTTATTGTAGCTGAGGTCAAAATTGAGATCATTTTATGAAAATGTACTTTTAATAACCCAT
This sequence comes from Tenrec ecaudatus, assembly GCF_050624435.1. Taxonomy (NCBI): domain Eukaryota; kingdom Metazoa; phylum Chordata; class Mammalia; order Afrosoricida; family Tenrecidae; genus Tenrec; species Tenrec ecaudatus. Next base: position 170,283,691 of record NC_134534.1, read on the forward strand.
CTGGAATATGTGGATTGTTCATCAAAACCTTATGATACCATTTTAACAAGAAAAAAATCCTATAAATTAAACTACAGTAGGCTTCTACTCTAATAAAAGCAACACATTGTCTTTTATTTAAGTCATAATATAAAATTTCAAAGTCAGTTTCACGATTCATTTTTAAGCAGTTTGAAATGTTCATTTGTAGTACTTGTACATGTTCACAATGTCTGCTAGGTGACCAGGTACTTCCTTGGCATTGCAATATGAATTTGCTGTTGCTAGTTAATTCTTGTGAAGCGGCCTCTGACTTACAGGAGACTAAAGCGCTGCTGGTCCCGTCCCATCTTCGCCATCGTCAGAATGCACGAGTCCGTAGTGGTCACTGTGCATTTTGAATGCCTTCTAAGCAGAGAGCTCATCTTTCATTACAGCAGGAGTTAATGAGCTGTTATGATCCATAAGGTTTTCATTGGCTCATTTTTGGACGAAGCTCACTAAACCTTTCTTCTTAGCCTGTTTCACTCCAGAAATGCCACTGAAACCTGTCCATCACAGCAGGATACCAGCCACCATTGCAGGACAAACGGACAGAAGCGGTGGAAAGTATAATTGATGTACGATAAGATACCACACAGCTGTCATCTCCACAGCCATCAAGAGCCCTGCTGGGACAGTAGGTAGGCACTGGGCTGCTGACTGAAATCCGCACGTCAGTTCACCAGGCACTCGAGGGGAGGAGGCGGCAACCTGCTTCTCCGAAGACTGCAGTTTCGGCAATCCCATGTGCCCATTCTCCTCTAACCTACAGGGGCTCTATGAGGTGGAATCAACTTGAGGACAGTGGTTTTTGTTTTTTAACTTTTTACGGTGAATTGGGCAAAGTTGTACAGAGGAGATAATCAGTTTTATAGGCACGAATTTTGCTTCATTTTATTCAGTGCAGTCCCTTCAGGCAATGGGCTTTGTACTGAGCCGGCACTCACATCAATAAGTAAGTTGTGTTGGGGCTCTTTCCCGTCCATTCCCTCCAATACCGACTTCTCGCATCTTTAGTGCGCCCTTCTCTTGCCCCGGCGCTTAGCTTTTCAGAGCAGCATCCATTTTGTTGCATGCATTTGTGGTTTTTAAAAAATGTTATTTTATTTTTTTATCGCGGTGTGGAAAGCATGTGGTGAAAATTTGGGTTATGGGTGGAGACTCACTCTGTGGCTGGGATTCCTTGGAATTCTAGCCTGCATGCGGCCACCAAAGATTTGTGAAACATTCAGTTAACATCTCCTTGTTCACATGCTGCTTAATTCTCCCTCGTTCCACCACTTGACCAGGAGTGAAAGCAGCCTGTTTCTTGTCTTTCGAGAAAATATTTGACACTTGCTGATTTGGGCTCATTTAGGTTTTTGTGTGTCCTGTCTCTTAATTGGTTTGTAAAGCCTATAGGATCTTCTTTTTTCCTTTAATAAATCATCGTATTGGGGGCTCTTACAGCTCTTAAAACAGCCCATACATCCATTGTGTCAAGCACATTTGTACATAGTTGCCATCATCATTTCCAAAACATTTCCTTTCTACTTGAGGCCATGGCTCGGTGGTCTTTGAAGGAGCCCTGCTGGTGTAGTGGTTACACATTGGGTTGCTAGTCAAAAGGTGGCAGTTCAAAACCACCAGCCTCTCTGAGGGAGAAAGACTGAGCTTTGTACGCCCATAGTTTCTCTGGCGATTTCTCATTGGTTGAGTGGGAATGACTATTGCTTATGACTTTATTTTTTTTTTTTTTTAACAATTTATTAGGGGCTCATACAACTCTTATCACAGTCCATGCATATACATACATCAATTGTATAAAGCACATCTGTACATTCTTTGCCCTAATCATTTTCTCTTGTTTTCTCTTCTTTTCTTTTTTTTTTCTTTTTTTATTTTTTACATTTTTTTTTCTTCTTTTACATTTTATTAGGGACTCCAACAACTCTTACCACAATCCATACATATACATACATCAATTGTACAAAGCACACCCATACACTCCCTGTCCCAATCACTCTCAAGGCATTTGCTCTTCACCTAAGCCCCTTGCATCAGGTCCTCCTTTTTTTTTTTTTTTTTCCCCCCCTCCCTCCCTTTTCCCCCCTCCCTCATATGCCCTTGGTAATTTATACCTCGTTATTTTGTCCTATCTTGCCCTATTCGGGGTCTCCCTTCCCCCCTTCTCTGCTGTCCCTCTCCCAGGGAAGAGGTCACATGTGGCTCCTTGTAATCAGTTCCCCCTTTCCAACCCACTCACCCTCCACTCTCCCAGCATCGTCCCTCACGCCCTTGGTCCTGGAGGTATCATCCACCCTGGATTCCCTGTATCTCCAACCCTCCTATGTACCAGTGTACAGCCTCTGTCCTATCCAACCCTGCAAGGTAGAATTCGGATCATGGTAGTTGGGGGGAGGAAGCATCCAGGATCTGGGGGAAAGCTGTGTTCTTCATCGATACTACCTCACACCCTAATTAACCCATCTCCTCTCCTAAGCCCCTCTGTGAGGGGATCTCCATTGGCTGACACTTGGGCCTTGGGTCTCCACTCTGCACTTCCCCCTTCATTTAATATAATATATATATACACATACATATATACATATACACATAAATACACATAAATACACACACTTATATCTTTTTTTTTTTTTGCATGATGCCTTATATCTGGTCCCTTGGGCACCTCGTGATCGCACTGGCCGGTGTGCTTCTTCCATGTGGGCTTATTTGTTTCTGAGCGAGATGGCCGCTTGTTCACCTTCAAGCCTTTAAGACCCCAGACACTATCTCTTTTGATAGCCGGGCACCATCAGCTTTCTTCACCACATTCGCTTATGCACCCATTTGTCTTCAGCGATCCTATCATGGAGGTGTGCAGTCAATGATATGATTTTTTGTTCTTTGATGCCTGGTAACTGATCCCTTTGGGACCACTCGATCACACAGGCTGGTGTGTTCTTCCATGTGGACTTTGTTGCTTCTGAGCTAGATGGCCGCTTGTTTATCTTCAAGCCTTTAAGACCCCAGTCACTATCTCTTTTGATAGCCGGGCACCATCAGCTTTCTTCACCACATTTACTTGTTCACCCATGTTGGCTCCAGCTGTTGTGTCGGGAGAGTGAGCATCATAGAGTTCCAATTTAATAAAAGAAGGTGTTCCAAAGGACGACATTGACCCTGCAGCTATGGGAGATGGACATATTTGATCAGAGCACACGGGAGCAGATGAAGGGGCAGGAGGAGAGAGTGGAGCACAGCCTGGCCCACCAGGCCGTGAGGATGAGGTTCCTGAGTAGAGCAGCCAGTCCACAGAGAGAACAACATGGCTGGCCCTACTATGAGACATGATGCCCCTCAGTGACTAAGGGCGATACAGGGGACAGAACCGGAGACACAGTGTGGGAATTGCACCTGACCTGATCCCACCACACCGAGGCAATGCACTGGGGGAGTGCAGCGGAACAGCAAGGGAATGGAGTGGCAAGGTCCCCAGGGAATGCTGAAAGTGGACTTTGGGGTCAGGGCGTGGTGCCCCAACAGACTGGACTGGAAAACGCTCCTAAGGGCCAGCAAAGATCCCTGAACTAACTACAAGCTTTTCTCTTGCGAACTGTATTGTTCTGTTCTTTTTCAGTGGTTTGTTTTGGTTGTTTTGCTGTCTGGTTATATACTGTTGCTTTGTGTTCCTCTGTCTAGTTTTCGTGCATGTTAGTGACTCCACAGGTCTGTCTGAATAGGACAGGCTGGATGAACTATCTGGAGGAAAAACAACGGGACCGACAGTTCCGGGGGGACTTGGGGTGGGGGGAGGGGGGGGGTAAGGAAGTGGTGTTAACAAACCCAGGGACAAGTGAAAAACATGGGACCCCAAAGGGTAGAGAAGGGGGAGTGGCAGGCCTGGTGGGAAATGATCAAGGGTAAGGTTGCTTAGAGAAGAGGTATACTCTAGCCCAGGTGGCAATGAAGCATGGTAGTAGGGCAGGAGGAAAGTCAAGGGAGATGGAGGAAAGAGCTAGAAGTCAAAGGGCATTCATGGAGGTCTAGACAACGACATGTACATGCAAATATATATAGGAGGTTGGCGAAATAGATCTTTGTGTCTATATTTATAGGTCAAGTATTAAGGTGGCAGAAGGACCTTGGGCCTCTACTCAAACGCTTATGACTTTATATATCCAATTCTGAATTAAACATTGTCAAACTAACTTAGTACAATTTTAATAACATAATTGTAAATAATTTCTTTTGAAGAAAACAAACAAAAAGGAGTACTTACTTCTCTTCTAAGTTATTAAGAATATGCAGTTAAAATACATGTAGTATGAATAAGGTTGACAGGATTGATGGTCACTTGGTCTAGCTGTCCTCTGACCTGAATTCAGCAAAACTTATTTTCCCTCCCACAGAAAGTTAGCCATGTCATCCAGAACACACGTCTTTACAGCTTCATTTGAATTATCCTTTGAAGGAAAATATTTTATATCCCCCTGGAGCCAACGGGTTCTTGCTCTGTGGAATCAGGAAGGTTTGGAGATAAATGAAGACGAGAAATTTGAGGCCCAGCCATCTTAACCTATAAAAAATGTAGGAGAGCTATTTTAAGGCAGAGTGATATGTTTTCAGCATACTTTCTAAGACCTTGCTGTTTTTGTTGCTGTCAGACGCTGATGATATATTCCAACTCACACTGACCTCTGGTGACTGCCCCATAGGGCTTTCTAGGCTGTAAGTCCTGGGGCAGCAAATCTTCCTGGAGACCCTGGGTGGGTTCAAATTGCCTCCTTTCAGTTGAAAGCCAAGCACTTAACTGTTGAGTGACCAGAGCTTTGAAATATTCATATATACTCATTTTTTTTCCTGTAAGGAAACTTTCCTAATATAATTCCAGCCTTTATCAACCGTCTGCAATATAGATGCATTGTAAAAAAAAAAAAAAGGAAAATTACCTCACCTTCCCTGGTTTTTGTGGAGTTGCTATTCTGGATGTGGCAAACCATGCATTTGGCCATTGAGTAAAAGGTTGGAGTTTCAGATTCACCTAGAGCTGCCTCAGAATCAAAGTGATCAGCCTTTGGAAGCCTTAAGGAACATGGTTTTAGTCTGACACAATTGCTGGGTGGTTGCTTCTGTGGGTGTTTATTTGTGTGTGTGTGTACGGATTTTGTTTAGTTAGCATGTATGAATTTTATTGAAGGAGCTTGAGTGGCTCCAGCAGTTTAAGATTGGCTGGTCGTAACTTCCCTGGGCTGCGTGGCAGAAGGCTGGGCGACTTGGTTTTCTAAGAACGACAATGGAGCATTGCTTCTCTAGCACATAGAGTGGCCGTGAGGTGGAGACAGATCGACCACGAGCACAACTTTTATTATGAAGTAACGTGAACATTGGCAAATAAATTAATTACTTCAGTTATGTTTTTAGAAATTAAAAAAGTGACTCTTTGGCACCCTTAGGCCAGAAGAAATTAGGAAAACATGAAAATGTGGTTGGGGCCTGCGTAGGCATGTGCGCACGCACGCGCGCGCACACACACACACATATATTTATATATATATTAATAGGAGACTTATTTACTTCTAAATGCCTTAGCCCACCAAATTGAAAATGTGTCCCACTAAATATTAAAAAGCAACCAATAAGGAAAGCAGGAAGGTTTTAGTTTGACACTGGTGACCCATTGGCATATCTTCCCTTAAGTTGATACTCAATTTTTCAAAATTATGATTTTAACTTCTTCCTTTGAACAAGTAATTTTTAATTTCTGACCCAAGAGGACTTTTAAAAAAATCATTTTATTAGGAGCTTATACAACTCTTACCACAAATCCATACCAAGAGAACTTCCCTCACCTTCACATTCAGCTGTGTGGAAAGAAAACACATTCTTAAAATTATAGGAAGTCAAGGAAGGAACAATCCTTATAAACAAAACATAGAAGCTAATTACTAGCATTTTGATCTTCTGGTCTCATCAACACAAGTAATGAGCTGTGCTGTCAACCAATCCCTACAACTAGAATGTACTTCCTAAACCGTCTTTTAGTTGCCCTTGAATAGACTCAGACTCCTGGGGAACTTCTGTATATAACAGAAAAAAACCTGCCCAGTCTTGTGGCCACTCCATCAACGGTTGGTAGGTTTGAATACTTAATTCTACACAGTTCGAAATCATCTCACCTGTCTCTGGGTATCAGGGGCTGGGTCTAGGCACCTACACTGAAACAGATTCACAGCAAATCAGTAATCGAGATAAATAACAATTTAATGCCATTTTTAAAATGTCAAAATTAAAGCAAGGATTTTCATGATGGACAAAATGTCAAAAGTTTAACAAAAATCAGATTATTAGCCTTCCAAATTCTCTAATACTGATAAATATCAAAATCTAAAATATACCATTTAATTTTAGTTTCTATTAGGTTCTTATTATGTATAGATTTTAGTTTACATGTTTCACTTTCTTCTTTTATTGCCACTCTGATTTCTGTGCTATGTTGAGGGTAGGAATGCTTCCTTTCAACTTTTTTCTTTTTCTACTAGTTATATGACCTTCAACAAGTTACTGAGATGTTTCCCTGTTCCTCAATTTCTTCATCTGAAACATAAGAATAGACTACCATATAAAATTATGAAAAGGATTCACTGAATCTCTATACTCATTTGCTAAAGACTTAGGACAATGCCTCACACAGAGTTACCATTATATATGTTGGTTTGCATTATTGTTCTTTTGCAACTGCTACAATTGTTTTTGTTCTTATTTAATGGAAACTGGCCTTACGTATTACCAAGGGTCTGAGAGGAAGAATAAAAGGCCTTGAATGTTTGCCATTATAAGTGATTGTCATATATCTAATTAGAATGCTCTCTCCATCCAAACTTTAGAATCATTTAACTTTCAAGTGCCGAGATTCCTGCCATGTTGCATGCATTCACCATGTTGAGTTGCTTCCAGCTCATGGTGAACCCTGGGCACAACAGAGTGAAGCACTGCCTGGTCTTGTGCCATCCTCACAGTTTTCTTATCGTTTAGCCCATCTAAACAGCCATTGTGTCAAAGGCCCATCTTGCCAAAGGTCTGAAGTATGGTGTCCTACTCCAGGGACTGGTCACCCCTGACATGTCTGAAGAGTGTAAGTCTCACCATTCTTGTCTCTAAGGAGCACTCTGACTACACTTCTTGACCTTGTCCTTTTGACCGTCCAGGATATATTCAGTACTCTTCATCAGCATCACAGTTCAAACACATCATTTTTTCTTCAGTCTTTCTTATTAATGCAATGATGAAAGGCAAGAGCTAACCAGACAATTTCAAAGAGCAGCTCAAGAACACAATGCAAAATATTATAATGAGATGAGCAAAGACCCAGAACTAGAAAACCAAGAAGGATGAACACTCTCGGTATGCCTTAAACTGAAAGAACTCAAGAGAAAAGACTTGAGTTGCAACATTGGATGATTCTATGGGCAAAATATTGAATGATGCAGAAAGCATCGAAAGCAGATGGAAAGAATACACAGAGTTACTGTACCAAAAAAAATGAGTTGACATTCAACCATTTCAAGAGGCAGCCTATGAGCAAGAACCAAAAGTAATGAAGGAGTAAGTTCAAGCTGCACTAGAAGCATGAGCCCAAAGCTCCAGGAATTGATGGTATACCAATAGAAATGTTTCAAGAAGCTGACAAATCACTGGAAGCAATCAATCACCTATGCCAGGAAATTTGGAAGGCAGCTACTTGGTTAATTGACTAGAAGAGCTCCACATCTGTACACAATCCAAAGAAAGTTGACCCAACAGAAGACTCAAATTATAGACCAATATCAATGATATGGCATGCAAGTAAAATTTTGCTGAGGATCATTCAATAATGGTTGATGCTGTACATTGAGAGAGATACCAGAAATTCAGGCCAGATTCAGAAGAGAATATGGCTTGTATGAAGAAGAACATGCCATCAGGATTGAAGGAAGGTATATTAACAACCTCCGATATTCAGATGACACAATCTTGCTTGCTGGACATGAGGAGGACTTAAAGCACTTGCTGATGAAAATCAAATATTATATATTTCAGTATGGATTACAACTCAAGGTAAGGACAACCCAAATCGTCACAACTGGACCAATAATTGACATCATGATAAATGGAGAAAAGATTGAAGTTGCCAAGGATTTCATCTTGCTTGGGCCAACAATTAGTGCCTTTGGGAGCAGCAGTCAAGAGATCAAACGACACACACTGTATTGGGCAAATCTGCTGTACAAGACCTCTTTCAAGTGTGGAAAAGCAAGGATATTGTTTTGAGGACTAAGGTGTGCCTGACCCAAGCCATGGTACACAATTGCCTTGTATGTGGGTGAAAGTTGGACATTGGATAAAGATGACCAAAGAAGAATTGATGCATTTAAATTATGGTGCTGGAGAAGAATACTGAAAATACCATGGGCTGCTGAAAAACAAATATGTCTTGGAAGAAATACAAACAATTTTCCTTAACGACATGGATGGTGAGACTTTGTCTCACCTACGCGGCCTTGGCAGTGTTTTGCTCTGTCCTACATAGGTCTCTCTGAGTCAGAACTGACTGATTGTAGCTAACAGAACCTATGATTGAACCTAAGTCTTCTTCAGATAATCTAAAAATTCCTCATTCCCAAATCCTTGACTCAGTTCATAATACTAAGAATTTTGCTTTTTAAACCTTTGTGCAAAATAATTTAACAGCTTGGCGATCATGGAGCAATAGGTGGGATACTTAGGAGTTCTAGAGAATAATTATTCAGCAATTGAGGTAATATTCACCATTAATTCACTATATCTAACCCTGTGCTGGGATCTGAATATATAAAAAAGACTCTTGGTTCTTTCCTGCAACTCAGAGTTCAGTGAAGTAAGATAGATCACAGAAACAATAATGGTGAATTTGTCCTCTGTGTGTTTATATGGGCAGTGAACTTAGAGCTTCTCATGGTGGAAAGAAGAGTTGAGGGATGTGGAAGAATAAGTAAGAATTTTCTAGACAAAAAAGATGTGGTGGAGGCACAGAAAATAACAATAAAAACAATAAAGAATTAAGAATGCAAAATGAATAGTCTCAGACATTCTGGACTTGCAGATAGAGTGTGCATGCTTATGCTAAGAGCTATACTAGAAATTACAGACAATGTGGTCATCAGAATGATCCCAGATCTCAAGTACTTGACACTACAGGGAAACCTGACTCACTCTGCAAGTGTTGTTGCTGTTGTTAGGTGTCACTGCATTGCTCTGACTCATCCCACCCTACAGACAACAGAAGGAAACACCTCCTGGTCCTGCACTATCCCCACACTTGTTCTTACAGTGGAGTCTATTGTTGCAGCCACTGTGTCCTTCCATGTTGCCAAGGGCTCTCCTCTTTGTGACTGCCTCTCCATGTTACCGAGCATTATGTCCTTCTCCAGGGACGGGTATCTTCTGAGAACATGTCCAAATTTTGCACATCTGTTGTTGTGTTCCCAAACACCAGAACAACACTCCCCTCCTCCCTGCTTTGGGTCTTCTATACCTTCATATTCATCATCCTTTCTTTGGTTGTCTTGTTTCTCATTAACATTCTTTTTTTACAAGTGTTTTATTGTAAAATAGGTTACATTTCAGATCATCAGCGTTGCCCCCAGCAGTTTTAACTGCTTATCAAAGCCCTTGATATCACTATCATGCTTTAATGCCTCTCCCTCGTCATCCACCTTCTTTTCTTTTAATACTTTGCTCTTCATTTTTTCTCTCCTGGTTTCTCCTTCACCCATTTTCTCTTAGGAATGAAAAAAAATAAGAGTAATACCTTGCTCTTCCCTGAGATATTATATAAATTATGTGGCATTAGAGAAACCTATTTAATATTTTATACAATAGTGTTAACAAATATTCATGATGTGTTCTTGCCTTGAAATATGAGGGGTACCCTCCTCAAAACCAGAGCTTTTTCAGTACACATTTTCCCCTTTAGGCAAGCATCCAGCAACTTGCTCTGAGTTAGTGCACCCAGTGGCATCTCCTAGGAAGGTTCGCTCTGGTCACAGCGAATTTTTTGTAAAGGCAATTTCACTCAAGCCTTTTTTTTTTTTTTTTTTTGGTGATGAGCCATTTAAGAGAACAGTGTGTATCTGTAAAATTTTGTTTTCTGGCCATGAAAAAATATGCCTCATAAAATGCTGTGAAATCAAACACAGCTTACAGTGACAGCACTATGGGAAAAACTCAAGTGTACAAGTGGCTTTCTTATTTCAAAAAACGTGAAATGTCAATTGATGACAAACCTCATTCTGGACGTCCACCAACTTCCCAAACAGATGAAAATGTCAACTTGTAGTGAATTTCTACCAGGTCAGATCAAATCAAGCTTTGTATTTGGAGGTTGTGAAAAGATTGTGTAACAGTGTGCAACAAAAAGGCCTGATTTGTGGCAGACGGGGGACTGGTTTTGTCACAACAATAATGTACCTGCTCATGTAAACCCTTCAGTGCACCGGTTTTTGGCAAAAAAACCCAGCATGTCTCTCTTGCCCCATGCATTTTATTCCCCTGACCTCCCTCCATGTGACTTAGTCTTGTTTCCGTGAATGAAGAGGGATAGGAAAGGGCAGTGATTTGATGACATAGAGGAAGTGAAGAAAAAGTGAGGGAGGTTCTGTCAGCCATCAAACAGATGAGTTTGAAAAATGTTTCTAAGAATGGAATCTCAGATTTGACAAATTTATGAAGTGTAATGGAGAGTACTTTGAAGTTAGTATGGTTGTTTTGTAAAAAAAAAAATTAAATACATAGCTTTGATAAACAATCCGTTTTTTTTTCAGTCCCCCCTTGTATATTTCTAAGGATCAAATGGTCTTCAAACTCTAAATTGACTTTTTCCAACTCTTCCACATATATGTAGGAGGATTGGGGATGTGATTATCATCATAACTTAACATTTGTGAAGTAGGCATGATTGAGAATCTACAGATATAGTTTGAGGGGAAAATAATTAACTCCTAATCTCAAAAGTAATCTGAGTATCATCGTACTGTTACAATCCATTTATAGATAGAGCTTCCATGAATTTCAGTCATTCTCGATTATTTCCATCTCCGTGGAAATGGGATCCAAGTTTTATCCTGAACTTTCAGATTAACTAGTTGTTTAAACCAAATAGTTGTTTCTTCACCCCACTTTAACCTCCAACAAGTGTTTTTAGATTTAAAAATATTTTAAATGCTTTGTTCATCCATTCATTTAGCACCTATAGTGTTCCCAACATTTTTAGAAGTGATGAAGATGCATTGATGAATAGAATCATAAAAATCAGTGCTCATGAGCTTATACCCTAGTGGGAAACTCCCATAAAATTGGTTACAGTTGTAGGTTCTTGGTGAGTTAAACAAAAGTTAAATAATTTATTTGTTTCAATACCCAGTACTCAGCCAATTCATTTTATCGAAGATTAATCATGTTAGTTATTTTCCTTTTGTGCCATTTGATCACTGCCTATCACCTATTCTCCATGGTCACTGTTTGAACCCTTGCCCCGAAGGACAGTATCATTCAGCTGCCTTGTTGGCTGGTGTCTTCTCGAATTTGTTCAATGGGAGACACTGGCCGCATATAGGAGCATGGGTAAAGAGAGGAAAGAGTACTTCTTCCCCAATCTCTGAATGCTTCAGGGTGCAGACTGTAGGTGTAACCATTCACAGGATCCACTTCTGACAGGCAGCCCTTCCGTGCTTCCAGTGCCCACTGAGTTCGCGAAAACACTATTTCAGGTCCTTGTTCCCTCAAGCCTTCCCACTGTGGCCACTCTCTAGATGTTGTAACATGCCTTCTAGTGCCCTTAACCTTACCTAAGTGTCTGTAAACAGCCTTTTCATTAAGGTTTGTCCGTTGAATTTTATTGAGTTGAATTATCTCAATAAAATTATACTACCTTCTGGTCTGTCCCTTGGCCAAGGCTCAGTTTTGTACCAAGCTATGAGTCAGCCCATGTAAATGGTACCAACTCATAAAGACCCTGGACACAGTGGCAACAGGTTGATTTTATTTTTATTGTTTAGGGCAATGTTTGTGAGGGGTGGGGACTAGGTGAAGTTTACATTGTAAGCATTAGAGTCAAAGGCAAATGGCCTTTTGCTACATCGACCACACCTAACGCATATAACCAGAGTAACAAGAACATGTCTGGATAATCCACGATGGCAGCAGCATTGTGCTCAAGAGCAACTCTGCCATGGGTGCGTAAATGGAGGACAATTTATGGAAGCTGGATGTTTGAGTAAGGGACTGTGTCTTTTATAAGAAGCCCAAGGAACTACGTAGTTAAGTGAAGTGGAGGGTGCAATGAACTAGTAGGAGGACATAAACATAGGCCTAGTGAATGAAACCAAAAGAAGCAGCTAAGGTTCGTCTCATCGTCGTGACAGGCATGTGTTGTTGAACACTTCGGGTATTATGAAGAGTTCAGCGAAATGTCACCAAAAGCCCTGAAACAGATGGCATCATGTTTAATTCCGTGATATAAATAACATTCTTGTCTGAGTCAAAACATGCCCCTATGGGAAAGCCAGGGGATTTTCATAGTTCTGGGGCCACGTGAGCAAGGTCTTGAATAAGCCTGGCAAAGACCTAAAAGGGAAAAACTAAATTGGAGAATCAAGTAAAACAAGATCTGCTTTGGCAGCAAAGAGGATATGTTGAGCAAGGGCTAAGTCACATTCAAAAGAATCCCGAGCATCTTGTTTGAGCGGTTGTTTTCCGTCACCTTGATGGAGGCTGGGATTAGGACGCCTCAAAGACCTCAAAGGCTTGGGGTTGCTCCTATGAGGGCCCTTGAGTTGTTTTCCATGTGTAGTGCCCCCATCTGTTCAATTTCTGTTAGCCTTGGAACCTGGGCACTTCCCAGAAGTTTTATGGGTAAACTAAATAGGGGCAGGAAAAGAGCCCTTGGAAATAGGAAAACTTGCATTTCAGGTGTGACTTTCATCACTGCACCGGTGGAGAACGTACTGAATTGGCCCGTGTCGTCTTTCCAATGACTTAGAGAGCATATGCCGTGAGGTGACACGGATCCAAGGTCAAACCACAGCCTGTCGTCGTCGGCTGTGCGACTCTGGCAAAGTTACAAAGTGTTCATTTCAAGTTTCTCATGTGAGTATACAAGGGCCGTAGTAAGGCTGACATAAAAATCAACGTAAACCTGCAGGCACCTCCTAAAAACAAAATCAGAAAATAAAGCAGTTGCTATTACGTGGACTCCGGAGGACCCTTTTTATCTCAGAGGAGACCCTTGCTCCGTGCGGCTTTCAATGGATTCTCGTTCAGAAGTGGTTCACCAGGCCTTTCCTCCGATGTCCAGAGGTGGACGCAGACTGCCAACATCTCAGTGAGGAGTCTAGTGTGTTCACGGCCCCCTTCGTGGACTCCGTGACACTCGGTAGATATCCTCCCCAAATCAGTTCTTGTTTTGATTTCACAACCCCACACTAGTCAGTTGCTTAATTATTATATATCTTATGTCCCTTTTTAACTTCAACTGCCCACTTCTCCAGCGGGCAAAGACAATGAAACAAAAAATTTTGAGTTTGGGGTCATATCTTGTAAATAAATGCCACCCCTCCTCAACTGACCATTATCACAAACTCTCACTCAGACACTCATCAATGCTCATGTATTTGAGGAAAAATAAATTCAAAACATGAAGCCTGGGGTCCTGCTGGGAAAAGAGATGAGCTAATTAGCATGTTCTAACAAAGTAGCTCTCTACTTGGGCTGCATATTAGTACTACGTGGGGAGGGCTTGGATATCTTAATGCTCAGGTGACACTTTAGGCCACTGAAATCAGACTCTCTGGGGATTCAATCTAGGTACCGATACTTTAAAAGTTTCCTTGCTGGTTTAAATGGGTAACCCACATTGAGCATCACTGCCCTAGTTCAAAGAATAACTAGAAGGAACAATGGGAAATATGGCTATATCAATCATCTGAACTCAATAGGCTGAACCTGCCTACTAATAAGGCCTACACCATTATCTTTCTCAACAGTATTAAGAGACGTCATAGAATGACTTATACTTTGTAGATGGTGCCTTTCTTTTCCAGACCTTAGTCATGAATTTTCTGGGTTAAAAACTAAATAAAAGAGAAGGGGACAAAACAATACTTCATTTCACATCCTGTGATTTATATTTAGTATGCATTAGAAAGCAAATTCTCAAATGCCCCAAATGTAATTAATACATTAATATTTGCTTCTCTGAAGACCAGGATAACCCACTCATGTCTGCTTTTACTCAGTTTATTTACTCAGCTGTAACTCGATTTTTAGGTCAATTTGCTATTAGCATCTAAGTTGCAGTGGCAGAGGGAATAGATTTTACCATTTTCTTCACCGGTGTGTCTCCATTATTCTACAGCTGGCTGGGCAATGTTTGCAATAACTGAGTTGCAGGGGAACATGTAAAGGTTACTTTGGGATAGTTGTTCGATCCCAAAGGAGGTAGGCTTGAGGAGTAGAGATGATGAAACCAGTAGAGGTCGGGGCTAAACCCTTCTACTCTTTCTCCCTTCCTTTTGGGAGAAACCATGTCAGTCCATTTTTTTTAATGAACTTGACAGTAAAGGAACTCAAGAGCAATGTTGTCATTTCACAAGATTTCAAAGGAGAAAACGGATCTAATGTCTCCAAATGGATATGGAGGGGGAATCTTCTCTTCAACACAGAAAAACCTAGGGCAGTGCTGAGCCCCTAGGAAAACAGAAGAGTAAATTATGCCATCCATTTGCCCTTCAAAGTTAACATCATCAGGCCATATGTGATATGATTGTTATTAAAGAAATGGCCCAATTATGCTGTGGTGGCAGGAAGGATGTGTGAAGGATGTTGAACTCACTGCCAACTGCTACCATCAAACATCAGTCCAAAAAGTATGCAAATGTTTTGCCTGTGTAGTTTGGTCACCTGTTGTAGCATGGCACTGTTTTTTCATGAAGTATGTAATTAGACCTGTGTGCCAAGGAACTTGAAAGACTTGCTGTGAATTATCACACAGGGAAAAAATCTGATGCAAGGGAAATCTTATTCAAATACTGCAATGAACATTCGAGATAGTTTGTTGCATGCCATCAGCAAGAGAGTGGGAAAACCACTAAGTAGATCATTTGTGTTGTTAGTTGTCATCTGAAACATTATAACTCAGGATGACTCCATGTGTCATTGAATAGTTTAGGAATCCCCTTGAGAAATATTTCATATTATCCATGAATGTTTCATGATTACATTATTGCTTTTCTATGCTCCACTGAATAAACAATTGAGTCAGTACTTGCTCAGGACTTTACTTAATAGTGGTATGTGTAAGGGCATCATTTTCTTTAAATCTGCCAAAGGTCATTCAAGATATTCCCATGTCAAGATGACTGATAGGTGAAATGGAGGTTTACCTAGCAGCTCAGAAGCTTTCATGGTGGACGAGGAAGAGCTAGATATTGCTTGCTTATGAGTCAGGAAAGTGAGAAGTCCATTAACTTTTTGAAAATAATTACAAGAATAAGTAAAATTAATAAAAACAATTAATAGTCTCTGGTCTGAATAAGGTTTTCTCCACAAGAGTCAGAAAAAGAGTGTGTATGTGTGTGTGTGTGTGTGTGTGTGTGTGTGTGTGTGTGAGAGAGAGAGAGAGAGAGAGAGAGAGAGAGAGAGAGAGAGAGAGAGAGAGAGATCTGAACAAAGTACTGTAATAAAATGAACTTGACATCCTTATGCGATATTTGGGCGATTGCCCATTCACCCAAGGTAAGTGAATTAAAAGACTTTGAACATCTACTAAATATGTCCTGAAGAAATATGGTGTCGGCCTCTAAGAATCTCATCTGAGGGCTTATCATTTATCCAGCACCTAGTCAAGTAAACGGAGGGAAAGGTCTCCCATCCAGGTGCTTCCTTAGCTTGTCTTTTGCTCCCTGGGCTTGTTCTGTAACTTTGGAGGTAGAAATAACTATGTAAGTTGTGATTAATGGGCATCTTCTTACACTGTTCTTTTTCTCGATATGTGTTGAACCAAACAGCTGCTTAACAGTCGATTCTGACTCATGGTGGGCATGTGTGTATCAGAGCAGAAATGTGCTTCCCTGGATTTCCAAAGGCTGATTTGGATGAGTGAGCTGGAGGATTGAGGATGGTGAGGAGGGGGGCGGGAGGGGAGTAGATGGCTAGGACTTTCTTCCAAGTTGCCTGTGTATGGACTCAAACTTTTAACCTTTTGTTTCACAGCCTAGCAGTTGAAATCACCTAATACTTTCCAGGGTCTCCAAGTTATTGCTTCCCTTTTTTCTCCATGCCCTTGAAGAAAATCTTGAAGTTCACAAATGTTCTAAATATTTTAAAGTGATAACATTCTACCCTCTGAGACCAGCCTGTAATGTTATTTGGCCCTTATGAGACAGAGCTGGGATTCAAAATCCAGCGCCTCCGATTCAAACTAGCACTTTGAACCAGTTCATTCTGGCTTCACCCCCTTTTTAGAATTAAAATTTCCAAGCCAGTTATATTGAACCCGAACCTCAAGTGATCCTCAGATGCTTATGTGTACATTTTAAAAGATTTTTAAAATGCATCTTAAAAAATCCTGTAGCCAGTCTTACAGAAGCTCAAATGATTTTTATGGGGATTTGAAAAGATAAAGTATTCTGATGCAGTATAGCTGGAGTAGAAATTCAATTTTTTAGCCAAGGATTCAAACCACAAAAGACCAACAGTTCCAAACTCTACGCCACACCCCACATGTTTTGAAATGTATCTCCCAATTCCAGTTGCCCCTCCCTTCTGGTTTCTAGTATAGTTGGTTCCAATCAAATAGGGGCTCATTATCACTGCAGCTGGCTCCTGATAAAAACTGCCTGGCTCCACAGACATCTCCCGTAGACTCTATTGATACTCTTGATTGGGTTTCTTGAGTAACGCAATTAGCATCAAGTGCTTTACAGAGTATAGAGAAAAAAATCAGGTCTTCTTTAAAATTATTTTTTAAATAGGGCACTAGTAATTCAGACAGGAGCCCTGCTGCTGTAGCGCTTACGCTTTAGGCTGTAAACTTCATGGTCAGAAGTTTGAAACCACCAGCAGCTCAACTAGAGGAAAACTGGGCTTTCTTCCCTAGTAAGCAATCACAGTCTCAGAGACCCACCGCGGGTTTCTATGAGTCAGCATTGACTTGATGGCAGTCAGTCTGATTTTGGGGGAGCAATTCAGATAGGTAGGCAAAAGCTGAGGCCAAACTAGGAAGACTTCTTCATTATGTAAAAATATTAATGAGGGACTTTGTTTTCTTTCTTTTTTTGACATAGGCAATGAGTTTAGGCACATTCTACTGGAGGAGGGGCTGTGGGATTCTGAGAGAGTTAGTAATTACAGTTTCCAACCACAGTGTTTCTCATGATCAAGTTTTGGAATGTAATCTTCCCATGTGCCTCATTTAGACTCCTGAAGGAATAAACAATCATTGGTGGTAATTACAAAAGAGCAGCATCTTCTCCACCTCAGAGGCTCCCTGGTGGCTCAGTGGCTAAAGCACTCCATTGTGAACGGAAGGG
The DNA here is from genome assembly GCF_050624435.1 of Tenrec ecaudatus. Classification (NCBI taxonomy): domain Eukaryota; kingdom Metazoa; phylum Chordata; class Mammalia; order Afrosoricida; family Tenrecidae; genus Tenrec; species Tenrec ecaudatus. The sequence continues at coordinate 170,301,300 of NC_134534.1, forward strand.
TTTGGGATTTCAACCTACCAGTCCTTCTGTGGGAGGAAGATCCAGCTCGCTTCTGTAAAGGGTCTAGTCTTGGAAACCCTTATGGAGCAGAACCACTCTGGTCTACGTGGGTGCTGCACACCAGAGTCCACCATCAGCTTAAAGTCTCCTTTATTTACATACTTAGTACTCGATCTCAGAAAGGACGTGGTGCTGCGCAGCGGTTCTCAACCGGTGGGTCGTGACCCCTAAGCCCATCGGAAAACATATTTCCAATGGTCTTAGGAACGGAGACACTGCTCCTCTGGCCTCTCCAGACAGTCCATCCACATGCAGATATGACCATAGACAAGCCATTCTTCAAGACAACATTTTATTTCTCCTTAGAAATATATATTTGACAATAGAATTACATATTGTTTTGTGATGAATCACTATGCTTTAATTATGTTCACTTTATAATAATGAAAATACATCCTGCATATCAGATATTTTCATGACGATTCGTAACAGTAGCAAAACGACAGTGATGAAGTAGCAACGCAAATAATTTGATGATTGGGAGGTCACCACAACATGAGGAACTGTATGAAAGGGTCGTGGCATTAGGAAGGTTGGGAACCACTGTTGTAGAGGATTCTGAGTCTCTGCCTCAATCAATCAATCAATTAATCAATGACAGTTGTCAGAGCCTAATTCAATGGTTTTTCAGAGTAAAAGTGTACCACACAGTGGGCAGCAGCTTATTTATTTTCAGAGGTTGATTATCAGGCCTTCCAAAGTGCCTCTGTATAAACTTGAACCTCCAACCTTTCATTTAGAAGCCCAGGGAGTTAATTATTTGTACCACCAAGGGTTCTGCTCTGCCTTTACCAGCTGCTTAAAATGAAGCAACCATTAAAGACAAACTCCAGCCTTCCTGTGTGGGGCATTTTATCCCCAATGTCACAATACTTTCCCTATGTTTTAATTGGGGCACTATAAAATTTGAAGAAGTTCGTTTCCTATGAGTCTAGTTTATACTCAAGAATTGACGATGCACTTCCTGTCTGGGTAATTTCTTTGCTTTTACCTTTGCAATGACAACTTTCATTTTTTAAATGGAGCGAAGCCCTGGTGATGCCTGGCTAAGGTTTTGGCAGCTTCCTGAAAGCCAGTTGTTCTAACCCACGGACCCTTAGTCAGGGGCTTCTGTCAGTCCACTTGTGTCAAGTTTGCAGCCTTGGAAACCTCCAGGGCAGTTTCATGCTGTCTTGCAGAGAAATGACTCCATGGCAGTGAGTGTAGTTCGATTTGGACTATATTTGGAAACTGCTTTAGTTCCCTTACCCCTCACTACCATCCAGTTGACTCCAACTTGTAGTCACCTCGTAGGACAGAGTAGAACTGCCCCTGTGGGTTTCCAAAGCTGCCATCATTACAGGAGTAGAAAGCCTCCTGGTTTTGAACTGGTAACCTTGCAGCCAACGTGACGCCACAAGGTCTCCTTCTGTTTCTTTCTAGGAAGAGTTCATATTGGTACCTCTCCTCCCTGCGTTGATTTACATGTCGTCATCAATGATGTCTTTGTATTCTGGTTTCCCTTTAATCTCTATTTACTTTGTTGTTATAAGTCTCGAGTTCCCCCCTCCCCTTTACTTTGTCTTTGTAAAGTCTAAAGAACACGACCTTTGTTCTTCATGAATCAAAAGTAAATATTTTAGTTATGATGTTTACCCTGTCTATATTTTCTCTTCTTTGGAGTCCCGCCCCCTTCGGCCCCAGATGGAGAACTTCAAGTTAATGTTTAATGACATTGCTTTTCTCGCCGGGGAGTCCTCTTCACTCCTGTTGGTAATGCTGGTTTGATGACAGCAAATTGCCTTCTGTTTGTTTAATCCAGGAGTGTCTTAATTTCGCCCTTTTGGCTTTTCCTCTGCTATTCATAACTGCTGTTATTATGTCGGAAGCAAACAGTGCATCAAAGAGAGATTTGATGGTGAAGCCACTCCCCGCCCCCCAAATGGTGGTGTTGAAGTGGTGACTCACTTCACCAGCTTAGGTCTTCCAAAGGGACGTAGATACTCTTTTCTAAAAAACGGATTCCTTTTTAAAAATGTCCTAAGTGGGAATACCATGGCTCAGGAGATGTGCTACCAGCTCAAGTTAGACCTCGGGTTTGCATCCCTTCTGCCTCTGGCTTCTACACCCCCGGAGCTCCTCTGCCCATCATAGAATGTGTGCATTCTATGGTCTGATTTGCCCACCATCCTCATCTACCTGATTGCCTTTCAACGCTCTTGTTACAGCCTTTGTCTCGTAGTGGAGCTCTTTAACCTGGGCCCCAAAGGTTCACAGAGCAGATGCCCTCGTTTCCGAGTGATGCTTCTGCTGGTTCTATTATCCTTGGATGACAGCTCATTTCCTTCAGCACGTGCAATGTGTCCACCTGGGTGATTTCTGAAGGGCAGTCAGCATTTAATCTGGTTACGGTCTCGTGCAGTGTGGGACCTCACTTTTCTTGTGCTGCTCTCAGAATTTTCTCTTTCTCCTTGGTTCACAGGCTTTACTTTCGATGTAGTCTGCGAGCTTCGTGCAGAATGTATCCTCTATGAACTTCATGAGGGCAAGTGCCTGCTTTTGGGTGATGTTTGGGTGGTCCTCTGCTATTGTTATGACTCTAATTTTTTTTATGTCTGTGCCTTTTCTGTCTCCTCTTCTGGAGCTCCAGAATAAGGACATTATTCCTCGGAATGGTGTCCCATACATCTTCAATAAAAAGATAAAACAATGACCATCGAGTCCTTTCTAACTCAGGGGGACTGGAGGGCAGAATAGAATGGCTCCCTAGGGCTTCTGAGGCTGTACATTTTTTAAGGAGTGAAAGGTTTCCTCTTGGTCCTGTGAAGCAACTGGTGAATTCTACCTGCTACCCTTGGAGTTGGATTAACTCTTAACCCTCTATGTCCTGAGATTTCTTTACATATCGCTTGGATTTCACTTATCTCCTTCTCTTTTCTGAATGCTCCTCAGATTGAGCAACTCTTCAGACCCTGTCTTTAGGATCTCTGGTCCTATCTTTGTTTAGATTCTACTTCTGTGACCTTGTATGGTATTGCTCATTTATGCTGTTCCACCAATTCAGCTCTAGTATTTCACCAAGACCCCTGGGGATGCAACAATTAAGTGATAATTTGGACCTGCCCAGCTACTCAGTGGGAGAAAAGCCTGTGATCTGTTCCCATAATAATTACAGCCTAGAAAACCAGATGCAGGAAGTTCTACTCTTGTCACGTGGAGTTGCTCTATGTCAAAATGTATTCAACAATAACAATATTTCTATTTTTTTAAAAGATTTCTATCTCCCTATTGAAGTTCTTGTTTTGTTTTTTAATGTTCTTTAGATCTTTTTTTTCTTCTATATTTTCCTTTCTCTCCGGGCATACTTAATATTAGCATGTTGGGATCTTTCTTAGATAATACTATTAGTTCTCCATCTTCAGAGGCAATTTCTACCCCCATATTTGTCTGTTCACAGGAGTCAAGCATGCCTATCTCTGTGCTATATACTTGCCTGCTGTCTTTGGACAAGTAAGATTGAGTTATTATTTATTTATTCACTATTCATTTATTTATTTCTGTTTTTCTGTATCAGGAGTATAGCATCTGCCTGTCTTTTAAAATAGTTCTTCCTGTTGCTTATTCCTGGTGTTTACAGAAATTCATATCCTAGCTTCACATGTCTAGAGGCACAGGAGCCCTGACCTGCACTGCATCAGCCTCCCTTCCCCGTGTTGGGGTTCAATGTTCATGCACTGCATCTTACCTTGTGCCCCTTGCCATCTTTTACGCATGAGATGGTTCGCTTGCTAGACTTTGGCTTGCTGTTTTGGAAAGAAGAGAAGCAGAGGCTCTCCCAAAGCCCTGCCTAGGACGTTGCGTTTGATTTCAGCCACTGGCTGTCTTGAAGCCCTCACCATGCTGGACAAGTTGAATGTGCTTTATGACCCATCCAGGCAGGGACTCCAGGTAATGACACTTTGTGGTGCTTTCCCAGGATCACAGAGTGCAAACACATACCTTTGCCTCTTCCCTTTACCCCTCCAAGTGGGACTCATTCCAGGCTCCTTACTTCTTGCCTGGATTTTTCTGGTTTATCTTATTTTCTGGTTTATCTTCTCCATTGTCCTCAAGGAGTACGTCCCTGGGGCCCCCAAGACCCTCTGCTAATGGAGTTTCACATGATCCCAGGTCCACCCAGGTCAGCTTGTTGCTCCAATCCAGCACCTTCTGGTTTTCTCTCGTCTCTGCCTCTGTCTGAGGTCTTCAGGTGTCATTCTCTGTGTTTTCTCTTTGTGGGTCCTTCTGCTGAGTCTGACGGGGTTGTCCACATCCCACTATAAAATTTGTTCACACTTATGTTATAGGCAAAAAGAAATGAAATAAGTGATCTACTTTCCATACACAATTTTTTTTTTAACGAGTACCTAGTGATAGTGACCATGTTTAGAAGTACGCTGCTTAGAGTGATGTTTTCATAACAGCCTTTCTTCTGTACTTCCTCAAATACTTTCCCAAGAGTTCATGCATCAAGACCACTACCCGCCACAAGTTGTTGACTCAATCCTGACTCATGGGGACCCCATGTGTGCCAGAGGAGAACGATGCCTGGTAGCTTTCCTTCCAAGGCATGACTGGGACTCTGTACCTTTGGAATTCAGGGCCACCGAGGGACACGTCAAAGACAACCATTGGCAAATATGGATCTAAGTGTCGTTGCCATAATAATACAGATTGAGGACAATGCACACAGAGATGGGGACTCTTGGTCTAGAGCTAGTTTAGGAAGCAGTGCAAGAAATGCTGGGTTTATGTCTTCTTAACTTTAATACTTTTACTTGTCACCAAATTAGAGATGCTTAAGATGTCTAGTATAGATATGCCAGTTGGATTGGGATGTTGCTAAAATTTCATTTTAAATTCTTATCAGGTGTTGTCTAAACTGAGCCAAGTTTTTAAATGCTGTTCTAGCTAATTATAAATTATAACCCATGAATTTCTCAGTCCATTTGCATCTATTTATTCTTGCTCGTTCTAAGTTCTGAGGATTTTAATTGGCAAAATTTCAAAAATCAGTGCATGTTTAAAAATGGTTGTAATAGCAACTGTGGGCATATGGTCATGTTGTAACCGAGTTGAAGCAAGACTGTTGTAGTGACACTTTCCCGCCACCTCTGTTATTGATGCCACTGCTTTGCGAGGGTAGATTAGGCCTGTACGGCATCACAGTTGCTGACTCATCATAATATACATTCGGAAGGCGACTGTGTTTCAGATTCTTAATGTTATAGTAAATTTTAAATATTAATCATGCCAAATTATATTATCAACCTTAAAGGATAATTGTCCAATTGAGGAGAGAAAAAATATATTATTGAAAACAAAGCAAAAACAACTCTTATAAAGCTACTATAAGTATGTTTCCTTAGGATAATATTTCCTAAGAGCTGTCTGATTAAAGTGAAACATCCTTTGCTATTTAAATTGTCCTTATTACTATGATTTCAGATATCTGATTCTAAATAAAGATATTATAAATAATAAATTGGGTTTTATTTACTTGATTAAAGAGCTGAAAGGCATCCATGTAATAATTTTACTGTATTATTTTATTCCTTGATGACACATGTGAAGGTAAATCAAAAAGCATTGCTACTAGAGTTCCAATTAATGATTTATTAGGTTAAGGGATGCTTTTCCTTGGTATTTGCTTCTTGACTCAGAAAGATTCACATGGCAGAAGCATGATAGTAAGCCAAAGTAAACTTTTATGAGTGAACGTGAAGTAAAGTATGAGTGAAAAAAATTATGAGTAACGTCCTCACAGAAAGGACGGGGCCATCTCTGGAAATCATAGAGAGATATGTGGAAAGACAAGGAAACGGGGGAGAGTGGGGTGGAATCCACAAAGGCTGTGTGTTCACTTTATATTTCCTCACTCCCTGTCTGGTCTCCTCCCACATCTACTCAGAGGGCACGGTTGTGTGGGTCAGTTGGCTCTTGGTGGGTGCATTCAAGATCTGTATGAAGTATAATGTAACTGGTCCCCAACATACATGCCCAAGCTTTGAGTGAGTGTCCAGAAGTGTGTGTGTTTGTGTGACATAATTGCTCCTTACTGAGCTTGTCTCTTCCCATAGCCTTCTAATGTGTGTCTAATCTCTTAGGAAGGACCTTTTATTAATGAGTTTGGCTAGCTATTCCTTAATGGGTCTTTGGGGGACAATTCATTTTATTCCCTAAGTCTATCACATACATGGGTTAATTAGAAGCAACAATATTATAAGCATGTTTCTGGTTCAGTGCTTTTAGTCAAATTCTCTCAGCAACACACTTATCATAGTCTCATCAGGTTCTCCTAAAAATAAAAACAAGATTTTTTTATTTTTATAGATAGTCTTTGCACCATGTAGCAAGGACAGTTTTGAGGTTTAGGCTAATCCTTTTTTTAAGTGTACATTTTGCCACATTATGGAAGCTTTGCAACAAGTCCATAAAAATGCTACCATACATAAGACAACCAATTTTAGATATAACAAGCACGATAAGGAAGTTTGAAAAGCCGTCAAAGATGACCAAAAGCAGAAAAACCATCAATGTTGACAAATGAAGAAACTGTGTCTTTGTCCAAAAACCAGTGGAAGAAGTCGGTAGAATTGCCGCTGATGACACAGCCAATGAAGTTGCGACCTCCATGGTGTGGCATGTTCAATCGTAAGTGAGCATCTTGGCCACGTCGAACTTGGATCCAATGAGTGCCAAACGTGTTGCTCTCTAGAGAGAACGTGCTGGGTGAGGGTTGGTGAGGTTAGGGGGAAACGGGAAGGCGATAACAATTAAGTACAAAAAGGAAGAAAATGTTCTAAAATTGATTGTGAGGATGACTGTATGACTCTTCTTAATTTATTGAACTATTAAATTGGATGGTGCGTGAGTTATATGCCAATTGGACTTTAAAATTAAAAAAATTAAACATGAAAAAAAATGTATTGCTCAAAGATCTGGTATCTCAAAGAGCTAATTTTCCCCTCAGTCCTTTAAGCAAGACGGATGCAAAGGAAGATGATTTTATGGAGTGACTCATAATTTAGGATGCGTCTTGTATTCCCGGGTATAATGCAGAGTGCAAAGGCCAATGAAAACAGAGGCTTTCCATTGGGGAGATTTGCTGGGCCAGTTACATCCGTAGGAGATCAATTCAAAAGGTTATGGTGACTGCATTTTGGGGATTCCCAAGAAGGTAATCTTGAAAGAGTTTCTCAAAGGACATAGGGTGATCACAGAGGTGTATTGTGAAAAAGTTACCAGAAAATGGAAAAGGCCAAAGAAAAATTCATTGAGGAATTCTCCCCCCCCCCACCCCCCATTACAACCATGCATCTAACCAGCTAATCCTTGGAGGTCAGTACTGGTTAGACAGAAGGGGAAGAAGGTGACAAGGGAATGAAGTCAAATACAAAAGGTAGGTAGAGGCATACTCCCCCCCAGACTTCCCTAGCACCGAAGAAGGTGGAGAGCAGAGAAGACACATTTCTTTATCAATGGAAGGGACAGAGGTAGCGAAAGGGTGTGGGCTAGGAAAGACAGGTGGTTCGCACTATCCCACAATGGTTGAATGGACCCTTGATTTCAGAGGACTTGGCTACAAGGACACAGAGATGCACTTTACCTGGAAAGGGGAAGCATGCCATGGAAAATCAGCTAACGATGGAAGACCAGCTATTGGCGGAAATCTTAGTCTTGCATTCTCCTGGGCCTTTGGATTAGATGGGGGCCCTTAGGCATCCTACACCCGAGTACTCTCATCATGACGCTCACTTGTTCCCTGCAAACTGTCTCTCTAACGCTGCTCTGAACACTATCCTTCGCCTAATTCTTTCTTGGGGCTTGAAACCTTGAGGCTCCTCCCACTAGCAGTAGCTAGGGCGGTTCATTGAGTATTTGGGGAAAATCTTACCCAGTTCACCCTGCAGTCCGGATCTTGCCCCTTCACACTTCTTTTTATCCCCAACTCAAAGAGCAGTTCAAATGAGCATGATGGGAGTCCTCCGAGAAGGCCACAACCGATATTTTGAGGTTGGGTGCATCAAAGCGCCTAGAATTCTTCATGGGAGGATGAGAATGATGAAACACATCCTTCAGGATGATTTAGACTTAGATGGAAGGTAATGTAAGAAACAATGGCATCGTGTATTTTTAGCATCTGTGAATTTTTAGTGCTAACTTTTAATGTCTTTGTTTTTGTTCTTTGTGCAGAGATGATCATGGTTTCTGGTTCTTTATTCTGCCACAACAGATACGCTCGAAATTCTAGTAGTTTGGGGATGCTATTAACTAAAATAAGCCCCTTTCAGGTATATTTTGTTTGAGCAAAGGGGATGGACAGATGACAATAAATAAATAAATAAAACATTTACGTCGAATACACGAATTACGTGAATAATTACGGGAGGGTAAAAGTTGTTAAAAAGGGGTGCTTGCTATTGCTTGCCTCTGAGTGCCTCCTGGATTTATAGGATAGCCCAATGTGCAATTACACCCTCTACTCTCTAACCATGGCTAAATGAAGCATTTGGGGTCTTTTATTAAAATAAAAGATAGATCAGCAGAAATACTTGATCACAGGTGTTTCTATAATTAGTGCACACTGGGAGATCTCACCATATTCCGTAGCCTTCAAATAGCTGTCACCAGCGAGCACACCCCAGACCCGCAGAGAAGACAAGTCAGAATTACTTCCTTGAAATGTAAAACAGGAAAATACTGCTGACCATTCTTTGATCATGAAATGCAGGTTTTTATTGTGCTGCTTAAAGCCAAGTGAGTGACTTTCTGTTGTGTTCAGGGATTTTTTTTCTCTCTTCCTAATTAGGGACATATTTCAATGAAGATTATTGTAAGTTATAAAACGAAATGAAGGAAAAGAAGAAAAAGAAAGCAAAACAGGACAAAAGCTCTGCTGTCTGGGACCAAGATCGAAGACTGACACCGGCCTAACACTATCAGCGTAAAAATACATGGACTGGAAAAGAGGCCTGAGCAACATGACAGGCTAGGAGGGTTTCGTGGTCTCCATGGCAACAGGGGGGTTTTCCCAGGTGGCTTCTCACATCACATTGGATTTCTGAGCTCAGGCTGAAAATTGCAGGGTTAAGGATCACTTTTTATCTGGCTCCAACTCTTTCTATTTAAGCTGAGGCAAGTCATTGTCCTCCACGTTAGCACTGCAGACGGTTTCTTTGGGATACACAAATGGCTAGGCTTGACCTGGTTTGTTCTACTTCTTTTGAAAGCCAATACATGTGCTTTTAAACAGATGTATTGCTGTGTTGAAGTGTGGGAAGTTGGAAGGGAGGGAGACAGACTCAGCTCTCCAAAAAAGGTTAGGGACCGGAGAGTTGAGATGATGATAAAAAGAAACCAAGTAGAAGTATGTGTTTTTAAAAATCATAAAACCAAGACCCTGAGAGCTGTGCTGCAGGGGGTTGGGGGGTGGGGTGGGAAGTGTACCTGCTTCGACCCAACCAGATTTACTCCCTGGTATGCCACCCCCTCCCATGGTAAAATGATTAGATTCCACCCTGCATTCATGACCCTCAGTGAAAGAGGCATGGAGGCCGTGTGTGACCTCTGATTTCCTGAGGGGTAAAGAGAATCCCAGCATCAGCCCAGAGCTGACTCCTGGGAGGGGGTCAGACATGTCTCTCCCCTCCACCCAGCCGCTGCCGCCGTCGTCGTCGTCATCTTCTTCTTCTTCTTTGTCTTCTTCTTCTTCTCCTTCTTCTTCTTCTTCTCCTCCTCCTCCTCCTCCTCCTCCTTCTTCTACCAATTCTGACACATTTCCTCCCATGGCACTCTCTACTTCTCTGCTAAGTTCGTAATTTGTTGCAATGGTCATACAGAAATCAGAGCCCCTGCTCCGATTATGGGGCTTATGAGAGAAGTAACAAATTACAGTTAAAGATCAAAAGAACTCAGGAGACAGGCTTTCAACCCCGACAAAACCAAACTCACTGCCGCTGAGCCGAGTTGCTGACAACCCCTGGCGGTCCTATAGGACAGGGTAGACCAGTCCAAGACTGAAACTCTTTAAGGGCGTAGAAAACTCAGTGTTCTTGAGCTCATGGCCGGGAATCCTACAGTTGTGTCTCAGGCTCATCCTTTGATTCTGCCACCATTTCCAGCCTTTGCTTCTCTTTGTCTCCCTGGCCCCTGGTGCAAGGAGACTCCCTCCATGCAGTACTCGCGTGCAACTGGCTTCTGAGTCTTTTCACGTGGTGCTCACCAAGGCCCTCCTTCCTGCCTTTCAGATAGCTCATGTTAAGCCTAGAGGGATGGCAAAACAGACCAATCGCATATAGGACTCCATACACCTTATCTGCATGGACCCCCTACCTAAATGTGCCATGCATCTTATTTGCATTATCAGCACGCCATTCAGTCCCTTTTGGGAATTGATACCCCAGTTCTGTATAGTTTTAAACTCCTTTGAGGGTTACAAAGAGCATAGCTCACCGCACCATATAGTCACTCACAGTGTGGTGCATCCTCCTAAGCAAATCGGCTCCCATTGGAATCGCATGTGTGTTAGAGTAGAACTGTACTCTGGAGTTTTTGGTGGATGCACTTTTGAAAGCAGGTGATATAAAAGGCCTTTCTTTAGAAGCACCTCTGAGTAGTCTTGAACCTCTAACCTCTCCATTAGCAGCAAGGCTCTGACCATCTGCACCACCCAGGGCCTCCTCTGTGCTCAGAGCTATGGCTTATTACAGCAGTGGAGATCTGCCTGCGGATAAAAAAGGCACTGGCTTCCCTTCCTACTACATAACTCCCTGCTTTTGTGCAAGTTAGAGGGAAGGCCCAAGGTAGAGATCTTTTCCCTTATGAAATATGTATATGATGGAAAAACAATGTGTTTAAATGTAGACAGACTTGTTATATGAAGGTGAAAAAAATTATCCTCGGGTGATAGGTACTATACACAGTTAAGATTCAAGGTATGTTCAAAATTCCTCCCGGGAAAAGGAAGGAAGCATGTAAATCTTAGAGAAAGTAACAAAACACCTTAGGACTAGTTTGTGTGAATAGAAGCCCCAGATGTGCTTGGCTGCCAACCAAGATGTCGGCAGTCTGAACCCCAAAAACCTGTGGGAGGAAGATGTTCCAGCTGTCCAATCAGTTCCTACTCAAAATGACCCTGCTTTACAGCAGGATGCAGCGCCAGCCCGGTCTGAGGGATCCGCACAACTTTTCTTCTGCTTGTTCTGTTGCTGCAGCGACTTCATCAGCCCATCTTGTCAAGGGTCTGCCTTTTTTCCACTGAGTTAGACAGGGTTCTCTAGAGAAACAAAACCTGAATGCCAATAATTTTATATATATTTATGCAGAGAGATATACAACATAAAAAATAAACAGCTGATTAGATTATAAAGCAGTACAAATGGCTCAGTGTAACTCACTCCCATGAGAGAGTTGTGAGACACTGGCAGTCCTTCAAGTCTTGAGGGCTACCAGGTAGTCCTCTGTAGAGCATTTCAGGCTATCGGGGCACAGGCAGCAAACAGCAAAGCAGGTCACCAACAGTCAGCCAGATGACAGGGTCCGACAGTCCCCAGCTCAAGAGATGTAAATTCCAATGGTGTGGCGAAGCAGATCTTGAAGGAACCTCAAGTTACAGCGACACAGTCCACGGATTAGGAGTCCCACAGGTAGTGTAGCTTACAAATTGAGGCAAAGAACAAGCAAGGTAGCCGCACAGCAGTCCAATGATCAAAGAGCAAGAAACGCAAGGCTCACCGAGCCATTTATCTCTCCATCCTTCAATTAATCCCACATGTATTTATCAGCCGGGTTGGCACAATAAACTAACTACCTCATCCCCTGTCCCTCTCCTTCAGCTTTACCAAGTATGATGAACTTTTCTGGGAACTGGTCTCTCTTGTTAATACATTCAAAGTACAAGAAATGAAATCTTGCCATCTGTCCTCCCAAGGAACATTCTGGCTGTATTTCTTCCAAGACAGATTTCTTTGTTCTCCTGGTCCTCTTCATATTCTGCGCCGTAAAGACCATTGCCCTAGAAACTCTGGGGGAGCTCTGCTCTGTTTTACAGGACTGCTATCAGTCAGCACGGACTCAACAGCAGTGGGATTTTCGGTAGCTTGTGGCTAGAGCATGTGTGTCAGCTAGAAAAAAAACAACTGGCATTGACTGGGTTCATATCTCTGACGCACAGTATTTGATTTTACTCCTTCTTTGTCGACTCCTGTGAAGGTGCTCTGGGGTCGCAGTGGTTAATCACACCATTGCTTATTACAATGGTGGTGGGTGGCCCACCAGGGACGTCAGAGTTGAAGAGTCCTTGCAGTCTTCTCCTGTACAGGTGACAGCCTTGTAACCTCCATGGGCAGTGCTACTCTGTCATGAAGGGTCCTGAAAGCGTGACACCACAGTCACATCAATCTGCACGGTGGGTAGACTTATTCTCCCATCCTACACGGACCACAGAGAAATGTGCTAAGGAGGGGGCTCAACTGGGTTCCAAAGCTGTTCTTCCAATGCTTCTCTCGTTGGCCATCTGAGATCATGAGTAAAATGAGTCCACCTATCAACCAGACTATATAATTGTAGATTTTAAAACTGTGTATTCATTTTTTTAAATGTAATAGTACTATCTATAGAGTGAAGCCAGTTTGATGATATAGAACTTCTGGTTAGAAGCAAATTTCTGATCAGCAGCATTTTCCTTGAGCATAACTGTAATCTGAAACTTGTTGGTACCACAGAAAGGGAAGTACCATTCTTTATCTAAAATTCACACTTTACCAGCTGTCCTGCATTTTCACTTGCCAAGCCTGGAGATCCTGAATATAGCTGTTCTCACTAGCTCATGGTCATAGTTTAAGTGTAATATGACCTTTAAAAATTGACTGGAGCCAGGGACAAAGACAAGTCATATCCAAGAGGTCCCTCAAGACCCTCCCAGAGAGAATGAAGAAGTTGAACAATATGATCACTGAAGATTTTGATGCGACAGATGGGGGGTGGGCATCTAAAAGAACTGGGGCGGCGGCGCAAAGCGCTCTATGATGAGCTCAGTTCGAACATCGTGGAGGGAAGATGAAAGGCTGGCACAGAGCCGAGAGCAAGGGTGAGGCAGCAGAGGAACCCTAGGAAAAGTGTCACAAGAGCTAGCCCGGGTGCTCACACTTTTTCAGCATGCGAGCTACTGACAAAATGAGCAAGTCAAAATTATCTACCAACTACAAAAATGCAAAACATATATATTTATTGAGAATTCTTTATATGGACAATGTATGTTTATGTACCCTGCATAACCGCATGAGTCCACACTGCACAACACAATTAACTATGTACATTTTTTGTCATTCCCTGAGTTTACTCTGATGGCTTGCACTGCATGGAATGAGCCAGGGATGCAGAGTGCGGACAGTAGCCTCAAACACACTTCCAAATGAGCATCAGTCATGGTGGAACAGGACTTGGACTTAATGATCTTTACGTGGGAAGGCTGACTCGCATAAGTAAGTAGAACCGAATAATGCAGTCAGGCAGGTAGCACATTTTCTCATGTTTGGGTACTTTCCCTCTGCGAGTAAGCTCCAGAACTGTTCAAGTGGTCTGGACTTCAGCTGAATGTCGGCTTGTAGTATCCAAATCTCCCTTTCTGTATGAAAGTGAAACATTTTTGTCTTCTTACTTGGTCCAGCACCCCCGCTCATTTTAATACCCTTTCTTACATTTAAGAGGAAAAAAACCAAGGTCTAAAAATTGGCTCTAACTTAGCTTGTCAGTCTTGCTGCACTTAGGGCAGTTGTTTGCGCATGCATTTGACATCCAAGATTGCATCTGATTGGTTGCACTGAATATCAATTAAGTGATGGGATTAATGATAGGTTTATGACTATTTTTTTAATACCATGTGTTCTACCTACACTACATTTGCATTTGACTAGTAGGTCACGACCGGCATATTGAACACCCCTGGGCTAGACTCTAGGGTAGCTTTGGGCTTGCTGAGGTGTAAGAGAGAAGAGAAGGTGGTGTGATTAGTCTCATTTCGAATCAGAGAAAGAATTAAAGTGACCACTGCAGGTGTTGGGCAGCTAACATCAGGGTCAGCAGTTTAAAACCACCAGTCAGTCCAGAAGAGAAAGATGAAGCTTTTTTATTCCTATAAAGATAGATAGTCTGGGAAAGCTGGGCCAGTTGGGCCCTGTTGTATTGGGCCACATTGACTCGATGGCAGTGACAGAGAGAGTGACGGCAGCCATAGGGAGAAATAAACAAATAACTAGCCATTGGACGGTTGACATAGTCTGAAGCTGTTCACTTCTCATTTGCTTTCCTTTTTCCACCGGAAAACTTACTTTTGAATAGATAAAGGGTACAATGTGTGCGCTAGGCAGGAAATGAAGCCCAAGATAGCAGAGGAGATAGGGGGCATGTGACCAGCTTATGTGAACTGCAAGCTCAAGATGTTAAAAGATTGAATAGAAATGCTAGGGACGCCTCTGATAATCAAACTCTGAAAATCAAAAAAGGGAGAGATGTCTGAAGCTCAAAGTTGTTGGATTTTCTCTTGCCTTGAACTGCTAGCAATGAGGCGATAACCAGATGCTGAGGGTAGAGGGACACCGGCATTCACATGGTGGGTTACAGTATTTGCCCTGAATTCCAGCATGGGTGGAAAAGGAGAGACCGCAAGGAGGAAAAGACGCTTTGGATGCCCTAGAGAGACATCGGGCAGAGCTCCCTCATTCTCTTTGACCAGGCCTCACGGGGCCCATCCTCGGAAATGGCTCATGCCCAGACTTTAATGCTTTATCTGGAAGATTGTAATAAACTTCTCATTAAGACTGTATTTTGTAAGCGAATTCTAATAAGACAATGGAGTACATGCTGTGGGGTGGAAACTTCAGCTCCCAGATAGCCACATCCTGGCTCCCAGAGACAGGCCGGGGACAGGTTCCAGAATGCCTGTTCCCGTCAATCAAGGACCCTCAGGATGGTCTGTCCTGCATGGGTTGGAATGGCAGACCTGTAGGGAGAGGGGACTGACTCCCTTATGTCGAATGCCTCTTCATTTAAACGCTCCAGGTTACTTTTAGCTGTGGCCAAGTTTATCTCATTCATGACAACCCTGTGCATGTTCCATTGAGCAACATGTGTCCTGGCTCTGCTTGGTGGCAGTTTGAACTGCTATGGTTTATCATGCTTGTCACTGATGGACGTGCAGACGGAGGTCAGCAGGTCTTTCTTCCTCCTTCATCTTATCTGGAAGTCCCACTGAAAAGTGTTTGGCACCATAGCAACCCACAGATCTCTACCAGGGACAAGTCATGGCTGTGACCAAGGAGCATTGACTGGGAATTTTACCCGTCACCTGCATGGAAGGAGAGAATTCTGCTACGGAATGACCACTGCCTCCTTGCATTGTGCACCAGACACTGCAAGTTAGATAGCCAGTCCTGGGTTAGGAGAAGAAGTGATCAGAACATTGTAGTGAATCAATCATGACAGAAAATTAGAATTACATTGTATTTATGGCAAATATTCCTTCGGTTATAGCATAGATGTCAATTTTTTAGTCAGTTAACAAAATGTTGTGAATTTTTGTACAAAAAATGAAACATCAGATGGAAACATATGACGTTTATTGTTGGTGTACTGTTTAGGAAAAATTCATCTCACTATTCATTCTTTTAAAAATAGACACTTAAGGAAAATTTTCCTTTTAATCCCTCAGTGC
Organism: Tenrec ecaudatus; assembly: GCF_050624435.1. Taxonomy (NCBI): domain Eukaryota; kingdom Metazoa; phylum Chordata; class Mammalia; order Afrosoricida; family Tenrecidae; genus Tenrec; species Tenrec ecaudatus. The sequence goes on from NC_134534.1 coordinate 170,317,090, forward strand.
CTGTCAAACAAAGTAAATAAATAAAAGCAATGCAAAAACAGCAGGGTTAAAAATATTTCTTTTGAAAACATAACATATACTATAGATTATGTGAGGTATAGAAATACTTCATTTCTTTCTCTTTTTCCCCTCAGGCACTTGGAAGCAACTCAAGTGATTATGTAGAACATTTGACATTCATTTCTATGTGTGAATTCTCCTTTTAGTCTCGTCTTACTTATAAGATTCCTCAATATGAAATGAAAACATAATGCCAATTCAGTAAAGACGATTCCTTAGGGGGTAGGGGTAGAAGGGCAAAAGAGTGAATATCTGCATCCGCTTTTTGCTGTCTGGTTTATGCAAACATCAGATCTAGATAGAAACAATGCATATCATTCAGGCACTCCCCTTAAAATATTATTTCTCAGAATCAAGCTTTTGAAACAATTTAGAAAAACAAATATTTCTAGATTAGTGTCTCAGACAACTGATATCAGCCAACATGCAGAAAACAGCATTGATTTCTTCTCAGGAAACTCAGAGGCCAAGAATTAGTTATCTATTGTGACTGTCCAAGTAGTGGAGACGCTGTGTATAGTTTTAGACGCTCGGCATCTAAACGGTGAGTGATGACGTTACATAGAAGAGTAAATACAGTGTAAATTACAGCTTTAGCAGTGAGAGAATAAGGAGGTTCAATCATGGTCAGGTTTTAATGGATACATGACATTTATTGGCTCACCTGACAATTAAAATGTATCCAGTCAAAATGAGTTTGCGTTGACAAGCCTGGTACCACCTAGTCTCTATCCCACACTTTCCTAATATGAAATCATCCCTAACCATATACGCTTTCCTGGAAACACAACTCTCAGGTCACAGCCACATAGTGTAGATTTCTGCTCGTTTGTAACCAGAACCTGCTTTAGGGGAACAATTCCAAGCAATACCTATTTGGGTGCTTGGAATCTAATACATGCTTATACTGTATGAGTAAATTACAAATACCATCTTATTTTTTAAACGGAATTTCTTGTGAAATTTCTGAACCAAATTTCATGGAGGAGAAATACTACAGTGGAAGTAGACAATGCCTTATCTTGAGTTCTGTGGTGGAATTATCCAGATGTTTCATGTAAACATTTCATTTGATCTTCATAGTAGAGGAAGCTGTCCTGACATCAGCCAACAGGCCCCATCATCCTCATTCTGTTTGAGTCAATTAAAGCTTGGAGACTTAAGTGACTTGCCTGAGGTCAGCAGTATCTCCCTTGGAGTCCATTGTTTCCACTACTCTTGGCACTTCTTTCACCAAACCTATCATTAGACCTTTCAACTGGCTGGGTTGGGTTTTTTTTTTTTTTTTTGTATCTGTGGAGGATGCTGATCTTATTGGGGGTGGGGTTGGGGGATAATTCTAATGTCCATTTTCTTGCCGCAGCCATGGCGATGGTAAGATGGCAATGTTGGGCTGCATCATGCCTGTGGCCCTCATGGACAGTGGGAGCAGCGGAGGCCAGCGCACAAACCAGCAGGACCCAGGAGCACATTCTTGATAAGATCACTTCCGTCACAGCAGTGACCAATATATGCACAAGAGGTATCAGAGCACATTATGAATTTTCTGCCTTCTTCCATAGCTACTCCACAGCTCAGGATTTTCAAAAACTTAATTCTTATCCCAATGCAAAGATGATAAAATAATGGGTGGACATTATCCTTTCAGCGTTAACACTGAACACATGTTCACACATGGGTTTTAAGATGTACCATACAACGTTCAAGGTGTCAAAACTACACAACGTTTAGAGGGCAGTGCATGGTGCCGTGCTTTGTGTGGTCCTGCTGATCTTTTTCTCCTTGTCTATCAAGACTTATCAGATGCAGTTCATTACCGTGTTTATTGCTAGAGGAACCCGAGCCTCAGAGGGACCTTGTATACCCCTAGTTACTGAATATCACCTGAATTCACTGATCTCTGGCTATTTATTGAAAGATAATAATCCTAGGGTTTTTTTGTTTTGTTCAAGAATTCTGAATTCTAAATGAACAGTTCTGGCATTTATCAGAGTGTATTCCCCAAAACGCAGATTTTAATCCTCTGGAAGAAGGGAGGATGAAACAGCATTCGTGCTTGTGAATTCTGCGGTTTCCCAGACAGAGGAAGTAGTGAAAGTGGGGATTATAGTAGGGTGGTTCTTAATGTAATCGTGGAAATCTCTAAATAGGTACTCAAAACAGGGAGAGGGGTTTCTCTTCTTTGTGATGTGGCAGTATTTCCTCAAGAAAGACTTTTCCATGCTAAGGATTTCAATTAGGGGTTTGGGGCTAGGGGGTGGGGAAGTCATCGGAAAACTACCCTTATGGGCTTTGTAGTATTAAGGTCAGATTGTGCTGGGCTCCTACATGAGTCATCACACTAGTATAGTTTTATTTTTACTTCTTTCCTATTTTAGGACTCAAGCCTGATGGAAACAATTTGGGAGTGGGGAGGAGAAATGGAACACACACACACACACACACACACACACACACACATAAGGGGGGGTTCAAGCTGGTAATTAGTACAAAGAGAAAGTTATTAAGCCTTTTTGAGTCCCAATTTCCTTAACTATATAATGAAAATAGTAACCAATAGCACATAAAGGTGTGTTTGGTCCTTATCACTAAGTAAACATCCAATCAGTTCTGACTCTTATTATTACTGGCTATTCAAATTAAGAGAACTTTTTGGTCTGGGTATATAATTTAACTGTCAAAAGAATGGCTCTTGAAAACACTGCTAATTGTTCTAGAATGAGAGTATAGATGTGGCTCGCTTATGAATGCATATAAATAAGTCTGTTTAGACTGAAAACAGGTTGAGCCATGTTTATAATTGCTATTTAGAGAAATCAATGAGGAGTTTGCCCAGGACAAAGTTTACACTCTCTAGACAGAAAGGCAACTACACCCAGCCCTATACCTTTATGGTATTCTATGGGATAATTGCCAAGCAACATTCTTTTATGAAAAACAAGTAGAGATGAGGGGAAGGAAGGAAGACTAAACATTTAAATGCGAACCCCAATTTGGTCCTGAAATCTAAAAAGAAGTTAGGAGCACACAGTCCTTTTATCTCTTTGCAATCCCTATGTAGTGAAAATGGTTCATGCAATTGGTTGGTAACTGAAAAGTTGGAAGTTCAAGTATACCCAGAGGCTCCTTGAGGGGAGGGGGAGGCTGGTGGTCAACTTCCAACAAATTAGCCATTGAAAATACTAAGAAACATGGTGCTAGTCTGACACACATGGAATCCCCAAGAATTAAAGTCAACTAGATGACAACTGATTTCCATCTCTCTATGCATTAAGCAGTGGAGTAGTAGTGATTACTCATTGGGCTGCTAACCTCAAGGTCAGCAGTTCTCAACCACTAGCCTCTGCTAGAAAAAATATGAGGCTTTCTATTCCCATAAAGTTACAGTCTTGGAAACCCACAGGGGCAGTTCTGTCCTGCTCTATAGGGTATCCATGAGTCAGAATTGACTCGATGGCAGTGAGTTTGATATGTAAGTAGTACATCAGAGTAATCATCTCAGTGTAACACACCATATATAATAAAATCCTGAACAAAGATAATCTTTAAGAAACTATTTGGAGCAGATGAGGCATTAAAATGAGATACAGATAAAACCATGTATACAACATCTTTCGAAAAACAAGTTTTTCAGGACTTCATTCAACATAATCATTTCTTCTCTTTTTTTTCAAATCTTGTTTTATTATTCTGATTCTAAAAGCAGCATAAGATCAATATAGTTCAATTTAGGTTGTGCAGTGAAGTAAAATGAGGGAACATATTTTAATATCATAACCCAGAGAAAACCATGCATAACAATGTCTCCCAAGTTCTTAGAAAGCATTCATTTACTAATGTATTCAACACTATACACAGAATGAAGAAAGACCATGTCTCTTTGGAATTCCCCACCTAGTGTGGGATACAGACAAAAAATAAGAAAATAGAAAATGTGCATGTTCGTACAACTTGCGGTAAGTTTAATTGGGAAAAAAAAGCCTTGGATATGCACTAATGGACATCGTGTTGTTTGTATTCAATGTACATCATGCTAAATTTAAATGACTTTGACCCTCTCTTACACCATAAAGGAGAGCTATTGTAAATCTATCTTGTATGTAAAGGTGAAAGAGGGCAAACAAACAACAAACCACACAGAAAGGATCATAGGAGAATACTTTCAAGGGCTCAAGCCCCAAGCAATGGAAACAAACAGAGCCATACTCACCAGGGTGCCTCTCTCACACTTATTGTTGAGTTAGATATAAAAGTAACACACTGATGAACACTACATGAGTCTATTTCCATAAATGACAAAATCCGGAAAAATAGATGAGCAATAAAATAAAAATAGCGATAGCTTTAATAAATATACTGCAATGTTAGAGGGGATTCAGATTTACAGGAAAGTAATGTGCAGGAAGCACATATAAAGAGTTGCCGTACACCCATCTCCCTTGCCCGCTCTGTCTCCTGTTCTTAATGTCTTTCATGGTCTGGTATATATGTTAAAATTGATGAAACAATGGTTTAGGCTTCATTGCCCTAAAAAATGCCTTTTATCTATTAATGCCTCCCCCACCTCTTCCTTAACACCATGATGATCACGGATCTTTTTACTATTTCTATATATATATTTTAATTTTTAGAATGCTCCTTAATACCAGAGATGGTAAAATAATAATAATTTATAAATTATCAAGGGTTCATGGGGGAGGAGGAATGGGGAGGGAGGGAAAAATGAGGAGCTAATTAACAAGGGTTCAAGTAGAAAGAAAATGTTTTGAGAATGATGATGGCAACATATGTACAAATGTGCTTGACACGATTGATGTATATATGGATTGTGATAAGAGTTGTATGGGCCCCAATAAAATGATCAAAAAACCCCAGAGATGGTGAGGTTGGTTTGGAGTCTCTGTCTTTGCCATGCCATCAGGAAAGAGCAATTGCTAGAAAAAGGCATCACGCTTAGTAAAGCAGAGGGTCAAGGGAAATGAGGGAGCCCCCAAGGCAATGGTTTGACACAGTATTCACAACAAGGGACTCACACATACCACACAGCATTTCATTTTGTGAAACATGAGATCATCATAAGTCTGAGTTGGAATGAAGAATGGCTACTATCATACAGTTGGAATCCCACCGTATGTACTGGTTACCTTTTGAGAGACTATGACTTGAAGGGGATGGTGGGATGTTTGTAGTGTAGGTAATGTTTTATAACTTTATCTAGATGATGTGCCTGCAAAAATAATAGTGAGCTATATACTCGTGATTCACATACTGACAGTATTAATATTTTTCTTTTAAAATGTTAAAGAATGAGTCACTAAGGAAAGTGCCATGAATAAACATATCTGTTATCAGTTATTTATTGATTTGACAGTACTTTTTGGCATAAGAGCTGTAACTTCAATGAAGTTAATATTTCTATCACAGAGTTTGAATTATTTATTTGATTTTCTATTTTGTTATTCATACATATAATCCAGGTACTTGAATTTAGCTAAAAGACTTGGAGAAACTGAAACTGTAATATTTGAGGAAAGGAACAACTATTCATCTATGTTGTAATTAGTTACATAAAAACCAAGATAAAAAATATATATATTATCTTGGTCCTTTACATATGTACACACAGCACAAAAAGAAATATCTTAGGAATATCTGGCCTTGGTATTCAGAAGACAAAAGATAGTATTCAAAAGCCTGCTACTTGCTTTTAACTTGTTATCATTACCCAACACTACAGAACTCCGCTTTCATTTCAGCTTGTGTCCCCAGGCTATGACAGCATGCTACTGAGAGGGGGGTGTGCTGGAAAGAGGATATGCAAAATATGAATGACTGTTCCCTGATAACAGTAAAAATACTGGCTACCACAATCATTTACAAACAGGAAGCTACACATGCGCTGGAGTCCTCAAATGGAAATCAGCCTTTGTTCCTTCAGGGATACATGGGGCCACCATTCCCATAGCAACACTGTAATGTGATGTCAGAAATAAGGAGTAGGTCTTGAATGATAAAGTAGAAAAGAGCCGTGGCTAGCTAGAAAACCTTGTGGAAAAAATAGTACTCCATCTCCAGTAAAAGAAGGAATCAATGTGTGTCAATCACCAAACTCGTTGCTTTGTTTTTTCCCCCCTTAGGTTTGCAATCTGAAAAGAATCTATTTTCTACACACACGTATTTTATAGAAGTCAGTATTTGTCTTGATGTATCAGATCACTTTGAAAAGAGGTCGATTTTTTCCTTTTGCATTCTTCAACATGTATTTTTCTCTTGTGTGTAATCAAGAGGAATCTGAGGATGAAGGAATTAATTTGCCCAAACCCATGAGATGACTCTGGCTTTTGCCCTCAACAGAGAGATGCATAAAACTAAAGAGAGAAGTCAAGATGTGAGGGATTATTTTGTTGTGAACATCCAAGTGACATAAATATGCATAATTGTACAATGCATATATTTTATAAAAGATTGTTGTATTGTTTCCATTTAAAGATAAAATGTTTCAAGAAGCTTATAGCTCAATTGTCCAAGAGAATTGACTTCTATTCCTAGGGAAAAAACAAGCAAAACTAGAAGCACACATGTAGATGTTTTGACTTTATTGAAGTCAGTCATTGATTGGATAGTGTATATGTGGTATCATTAACCAGGTAAACTGATTTCTTTTTCTTTTTATAGAAGATAGATCTCATTGGGAAAGAAACATTAATATAATTGAATCCTTAACCCAGAAAGAATGGAAATGGTTGATGAATTTGTAGCATCATCATTCAATTATTTTAAATGTTATGACTTTAAACCATAATAATAGATATTTATTATAAATTCCATATTGATTAAAATATTATCTCTTGGTACAATTGTTTTGTTTATATAATGTATTTGCTGTTTGGAACCAAACAAATTTTCTAATGTACTTGGAGAAGAAATGCAATTTGCCCAAGATATTTTTTAATTGCTAAATTTTGTTATGAAGTGTTGAGTTGCCTCTGACTCACAGTGACTTATGTTATGCATAAGACAACATTGCTCTGTCCTGCACTATCTCCATGATCATCAGTATGCATATTTTAGTCCACTGTTGTGATTAATGTACCAACATGTCTCGTTGAGTATTTGCCTTAGTTTTGACTACTACTCTACTTTGCCAACCTATCTTGACTGATGATGTGTCCAACAATCAGCTAAATTCATGCACACATATACTCATATACACACAAATCCATACCAAATGATCTGATCATAAAAACCAAACCAAACTTACTGCCATAGAGTTGATTCTGATTAATAGTTTCATCTTTATGGGAGCAGACAGGCTCTTCTTTCACCAGGAGCAACTGGTAGGTTGAATGACTGATCTTGGGGTTAGCAACAGAATTCATAATCCACCATGCCACTAGGATGACTTGATTTTATTCATACTTGTTATTCCTTTTAAAAAAATCATTTTATTAGGGGCTTGTAAAACTCTTATCACAATCCACCCATTCATCCATTGTGTCAAGTGCATTTGTATATTTGTTGCCATCATCATTCTCAAAATATTTTCTTTCTACTTGAACCCTTGGTATCAGCTCCTCATTTTCCTCTGCCCTCCCTCAGGAATCTTTGATAATTTATAAATTATTATTATTTTGTCATTTCTTACACTGTCCGACATCTCCCTTCACCCACTTTTCTGTTGTCCTTCCCCCAAGGAGGGCGTTATCCGAGATCCTTGTGATCGGTTCCCCCTTTCTACCCCACCTTACCCTTACCCTCCTGGTATTGCTACTCTCATTATTGGTCCTAAGAGGTTTATCTGTCCTGGATTCCCTGTGTTTCCAGCTTATATCTGTACCAGTGTACATCCTCTGGTCTAGCTGGATTTGTAAGGTGGAACTGGGATCATGATAGTGAGGGGAGGAAGCATTAAAGAACTAGAGGAAAGTTGTATGTTTCATCGGTGCTATTTGGCACCCTGACTGGCTTGTCTCCTCCCTGTGACCCTTTTATGAGGGGATGTCCAGTTGCCTACAGATGGGCTTTGTGTCCCCACTCTGCACTCCCCCTCATTCACAATGATAGGATTTTTTGTTCTCTGATGCCTCATTCCTGATCCTATTAACACCTCATGCTCACACAGGCTGGTGTGCTTCTTCCATATGAGCTTTGTTGCTTCTCAACTAGCTGGCAACTTGTTTATCTTCAAGCCTATAAGATACATAAAACTTAGTTATAATTCTCATTCAACTTCACAATTCATGAAATACTGTCTGTTTCAAGTTATATAAGCCAATGGGAAAGTATTAAAATAGTACATTCATATTCTATATTTTAAAATACTCTGCCATCTGTTCACTCTCACCAAAAAATGTAACATAAAAAACCACTGAAATAATTAAGATAAGTGCATAACAATAATAGAAATCACAACTCTTGTTGAGTGTTTATACTATTTCAGGCACTTGACCATATGTTTTGAACCATTATCTCTTTTAATAGTCACAAATCTAAGAGCAAGTACAGTTATTCCCAATTTATTGGGACACAGGGAGGTTACCTAGATGCTGGGAACACACAGTTAACAGTAAACTGACCTGCCTTTTGAACTCAAGTTTTGCTGACCATCGAATTAAGCTGGTAGTCTCTGCCAATCGGCCTTTAGAATTAATGGGTGTCAAGCACCTTTAAGACCAAGAATCTTACATTCCATTTACACGTTCACTCTAGGGGATTGGGATGATTAAATGATGAATAATTGCATCTTTCACAAATGATAGCCGCCACTTAGGTGCAAGCTATTTGTGAATAAGAACAAAAAAATACAGCTCAAGGTGAACTGGGAACTTTCCCTATTGTCCCCGCCGTGAAATGGCCTCCAAGTATAATAGTGAATCCCTCCTGAGGGCCAAACATTACCTTGGAATATATTATGGTGACTTTTTTTGTGTTGTTACCATGGAAAATCATGCTTTCTGACTTTTAGTTGAAGGTCAATAATTGTACGTAAATGGAGCACAGTCTGAGCTTCTATAATGGAGTCTACTATTATTTCTAGTGGGAGGTTTATTACAGGGTTTGGGTGTGTAATCTAAATTAGATGTCTAAAGAAAAATAATGCTTGTAAGATTAGGAAAATTTAGAGAATTCTTTGAGTAAGAAGCTCTCTTTAAAATTTCATGAATTACCTGATAGCCTCTGAAGTATTTTTATTTTTTGGCCTGAAATGCTGAGGATTGCTGTCTTCATTCTTTAAGGAAACCTTTGATTTCAACCATCTACAAAACAACTTTCTTTTATGTTTATGAGAAGCTGGCTGTAATTATTTTATAATAAGTCCATCTCGGTAAACAACCCTATAATTTTTATACTTTTAAATGTCATTATCATAAACACAAATCAGTGCTTATTCTGCTTGGCTTTGAAATGGCATTTAGACTTTGCATGTCCCTTTAACCGCCATTCATCTGGGTTACCTCGGTTAAGTAAATTCAGCTTGCTTGTTCCGATGGGTTCCACATGACAGTTTTTCAAATTCTTGATAGTGCTGATAGGGGCAAGCAGCCCACTTTGAAAATGGAATGTGCCATTTCGTCCTACTTGAAGGTGGGTGGAGAGAAATGAATATTTCATTAAGGGCATTTATGCAAGTGCACTGCAGAGAGCTGAGTGACCTACGACAGAAAGTTTGCTCTACATGGTGGCAGACAGTTGTTATTTCTCCCTAATAATCTTTAAAGATTAATCTTAGTTAGATTTTATTTTCGACCGAGGAAACTTATTCGTCGTTCAGTCCTGCTTTCTAAATTGAATTCTAGAATATGTGACAGTGGGGAAATCCCTCACCCCTCTTTGAGCTCTAGTTTTTATTTGAGGCAGTTGAATGCATAATAGTTAAGGTATATCTACTCTCATTGTTGTAGGGAAAAAGATCCCAAGTTCAAATCTACCGTACAACTCACTGTCATCCAGTCGATTCTGACTCATAGCAACACTGTGGAGCAGGTTTCCACGCCCCTGTAGGTCTCCTTGGCTGTAAATCTCTACAGAGCTGAAACAGTCACCCCTTTTTTTGTTTCCCCCCACAGAGCTACTAACAAGTTTCAAACACCTCTTTGTAGTTAACAGCCCAATGCGTAACACACTCAGCCAGCAGGACTCCAGTCTTCTAAAGGACAAGACAAATCATCCAAATGACAAATCATCCAAATCATCAGCCTGAGTCCACAATCCTGTTAAAAAATTCATGGCCATGCTGCGAGCTCTAGATGATAGAAAACAAAGGAAATTCATCACAGAATCATGATTTGTGGCGGATCAATTGATCACTGCCATAGGCAGGACTGCTGAAATGAGAAAGGGCCTTGGTTGGCGTAAGTCTGCTAATACAGATGAAAACAGCTGACAAGATCGGTTCTTGGGTCCTCCGATAAAGGTGGGCTACGACTCATGCCATGTGGTTTCGGTGCTCCAGTTTCTTTAAGGACATACCCAGGAAAGTCTCTGAGAGCAAGACTGCCCTTTGCTGAACTGCCAGGGAAATATTAGCAATCTGCTTTCAGACCACTCTGCCTGAAGGCAAAACTTTATACATTGCAGATTCATGGTCAGAAAGAGTTCAACACAGCCCGAATTTTTGTGGAGATTCAAAATGGGATGAGTTCCCACTATAAAATGTAGCGTTCTACAAACCAAGTGCTTAGAACTTAATCTCTAAGGTATTATCGACTCAATTCCAACTAAGAGTGACCTTTTGGCGCAGATGAACTGCCCCATTCGGTTTCCAAATTTTCATAGATGGAAGTCTTGTGTCAAGCGGTAAAAGTTTGGGGTTGCTAACTGAGAGGTTTGCCGTTCACATACACCAGTCACCCTTCAGAAGTAAGATGTGGGCTTCCAGAAGGATTTACAACGTTGGAAAGCCTATGGGGCAGTTCTACCCTTATAGTCTTAAGCGACCCCTGTGAGTGAGAGTGAACTTGACTGCAGTGAAAAATCGTAACGTCTTTCTTTCCTGGATCAGCTGGTTGGTCACTGACAGTGCACTATGTGCTGCCTGAAGTCCTTTCTCTCATATAGAAACCGTCTCCATCATGTTATGCTGTGCTAGGAGTGTGTGTGTGCGGTGGTGGTGAAATGAAGTAGGTCTCATGTCATTCCAACAATTGGTAGGTCTAGTCACCATCAATCAAAAGTCTTTGATGCAGCTGAGAGGATGGATATCATCCTTTTCTGATCCCCCTCCCCCCACATTCTCCCTTTGGGATCCCAGAATCTTTTTTTTTTTAGACTCCCTCTTTCTAAGCTTGATGCTGTGAGGTGCCATTGAAAGAATTTCAGCTCATCATGACACCATATGAATGAGGAGAGTTGCCTCACAGAGATTTCTTGGCTGTAATCTTTATCGGGGCAGATCACCAAATTGTCCCTAAGAACAGCAGCTGGATGGATGTGCACCACCTACCGAGTTTAGCAGCTGAGTACTTAAATCATTTCATCATCAGGGCGTGCTTTCCCAAGCTGAATAACATACAAGGAAGGGTGCAATTATGTAGACAGTTTAAGTATCAAATGAAATGATGCTTATAAGGCACCCAGCACAATACATAAAAGAGTATCCCCAGATATTAGCATGCCATAATATATTGTCATGGTGAAAGTGGAATCTTACATGGTTGCACGTCCTCTTGGGGTCAACCAAGTCAACTTTAGACTTATCATCTAAAGTTGAGGCTTCACCTGTAGGCCCTGCTCTCAGGTGGGAACGAGGAAGATCATATTGCAGGGCGGACTTAGAGACATCCTCCAGGTTTAGCTCGGGACCCTCTGGCTTAAGCTATTCATCTGCTGGCTGAAGCTACTCCTCGGCGGCGGACTGTGACAAGGCGTGAGAGGCAAATGTCTGGGCCGGCTCCAGAACTAACCACAGGGAACGCGCTTGAAACAGACAAGCAATCCTTATTTCTGAATATACAGTTTATGAAAATTATAACTGTATTCTGTCTCTGTTTTAACAACACTTGAAACGATATAACTATCAACACGTTACTGTGGACTCCCACACCATTGGGGAAACCATATGCAAAAAGGGTAAGGTAGGAGGACCATGGTTTTTCCTAAGAAACATAGGTAAAGCCAAACGCTCCAGGGCTGAATGAGAATGAAAGTCTGGTTCTTGTCTTGCCACTATTATCTCTCGCTTAGTCTTTCCAAGCCTCTGCTTCCTCGTCTGTGAAATTAACAGATGAGACCATGAAATCTTTGAAGTTCCCTCTACTGAAAATCCTAAAGGGAAAAATAGTTTTATATTTATTTGGGAGTTTAGAAGGCCTATCAACATGTGTAGGACTATATCAATCGGATTGCAACTTAACCCTTTTCGAATGTTGACTTACCTTATGAGTGGGTAGTGAAAATCAGTCTAATACATGTTATGATTTCTCCCCACATCCTCCTTTAATTATATAGCGGCTGAAGATCGGCAGGGAGATACGTTCTAATAAGCTGTGTAAATAGTCACGGAGGTGCAAAGTCAATCCTTGCAGACACGTTCTACGGGTACAGGTCAAACTCATCCAGCTTTAATTTTTCTTTTTCAAGCAGAAAAATCCTTTGCAATTTCTTCAGGTTCAGAGCACATGAAAACAACAACAATAATAACAACATCTTTTTTTTTAGGAATTACAATAGTTAAGTTATAAGTGGGATTTCCAGTTCTTAGATCTCTCTCTAGGAATAACTGGAAAGTGATATTCTTATAAACTTACGTGAGGTCTCAAAGGCACAAGTAGGGTAAAGCTATGGATTATATAATGATTATGATTTGTTTGGCTAAGCTAGTCATTCAGAGCAACGGGATATTTCTTTTTCTTTTAGGTGAACACTGTATCTTTTCTGATATCTGGATACACAACTTTTCACTTTTATGCAAGCATCAATTCTCTAGAACAATAGTTTATTATTTTACATTTAATAAGAATTCTCCATGACTGTTTGTCTGTATGTTACAGGCAACTTCACCCTAGAATTGAACTTGGATTGAGAGCAGAAAACCCTTTCTGACTTGTTTTACATTAATAGAGTTATTTCTATTCTCCTCTTGGGGTTTTGACTGACCACTTATGTTATCCCTGATTTGGATTTGGATAACACTAATTTGCTGACAATAAAGAACACAGACAGGGAAGGAGTAATATAATTCTGCATATAGGTTATTTGGAAATTGACTTATATTTTCTTAGGGGAGAAAACCTGGACACATTTATGTATGAGTTTTGAGAGAGACCTGATCTTTTCCTAAAAATCGGAATTCACACCAAAGGCAGTGCTGCCATGAATGGAAGGTTACCCCACTTCCCACACTCTCCAAGGGGGGTCGCTGCAGAGCAGGGAGTCAGAATTGGCCTGTTGGTAAACAGTGTTTTCACCAGTCTCAGAGAATGAGAATTTAAATCTTTGAATACCTTCAGACCGTTGATTTACTAGGTATGTGGACAGCCCAGCCCACAAACAGAGTACATCAGGAAGTGAATTATTGCAGATATGGTTAAGTTAAAGTTTGACGTCTTATCACTTGCTGTTCCTTCGAACCCATTGTTTATTATTATTATACTGCTTTCTTTTGGATTGAAAAAAATGTAACCGATGTCACTGAATAAGTTGTAGAGAAATCGTTCAACGAAAACCTAATCCGCTGCATAGCCTTTCATGGAAAACACAATTTTATATTTCTAAAAAAATATTTCAAATCTTAGTGTCTAAAACCAACAACATTCACATCTCATAGTTGATGGAGTGAGAAACGCAAGTAGAGCTGAGCTGGGTGCTCCTGCACAGTGACTCTCACCAAGCTATGAGTCAATGCCGAAGTGCAGAATCATCCAAACAGGTGCTCGGGGGCGGGGCTCAGGTCCTTGGTTGTCATTAGACCAAGGTCTAGGCCTTAGGAGCTGGTGGCTGGAGCTGTCCTCAGATTTTTATCACGCGTTGCTTTCTCTAGCGCATCTCACAAAAAGGCCTCTGATTTCATCAGCGTGCACAGGAGAGGGTAAAGAGGAGAGCACACAGAACAGCACCCTCAACCTTGTGTAAGCCACCCCTTTTGCCAGATTGCATTCAAGAGGCCGCTACCTCTCTAGCAGGTTGAAATGTGGCGAGGTGCGTGTCGCTGCGATGTTACAAACTGCGCCACTGGAATTGTGAATTCCGCAGGAGCCGTGCGGGCTGCGCGTCCAGATTAAGGCATGCTAAAAACCAGCCGCTGAAAATGCTCGGGGTCCCAATAGAGCCCTATTCAATATAAACATGGTATTGGGAGATGAATGTCCTAGGGTGAAAGGCACTCACAATACATCGTGACTGTAGCAATGGGTTTCAGCCTCTCATTGATCAGAACCCCCTTACCTTGGTCTTTCAAATCTTGCATATCTTTATGTGATATCAGCTTGTCTGCAGACTCCTGGGAGCGCAGTGGTTAAGTATTCCAGCAGGTGGGTGGTTTGAATCCACGAGTCGCGCTGAGGGAGAAAGAGACCATGGTCCACTTTCACAAAGATTACAGTCTTGAAATGCTACGGTGCAATTCTGCTCTGCCGCCAGGGTTGTTGTGAGTCAGAACCCAGGCGACAGCAGAGTTGGTTGTTGTTGTTAGTGCTTGTTTGTGGTTCACTCTTTCATCTAAAGTTTTACTAGTATCTCTGTTTTATTATAGATATATTTTTTGGAAGTTACTGAGAGAGGCATTTGGAAGTCTTCCACAGAGGGTTTCCTGTGGGGAAAAAATTCTATTATCTTTTATTTTATTCATTTAGTTAATTTTAATAATTTCATTGGGGGTTTTTACAGCTCTTATTACAATCCATACATCCATTGTATCAAGCACATTTGAACCTATGTTGCCATCATCCCTTTCAAAATACTTTCTTTCTACTTTAGCCCTTGGTATCAGTCCCTCATATCCCCCCCCATGAACCCCTAGTAATTTATAAATTATTATTATTTTCATATCTTACACTGGCTGCTGTCACCCTTCAACCATGTTTCTATTGTTTGTCCCCCTTGGGGCTGGGAAGGGGTGGTTATACATCGATCATTGTGATTGGTTTCCATTATCTTTTAATTCCATTTTTCCATGAACATTTTGAAGCCTCCCCCCTCATATAGTCATTCTTGGTTTTGTCAATATTAGTGAGTACTTTTATCAGTGTTTGCTTTATCTTTTATGAAGTCAGGTTGGTACCAGGATACATAGTTATTGGCATATAATTTTTTAAGGCGAGTTAATTTTTTTTCAGTCTTCATAAACATACTTTTTAATTTTTTTAAAACAATTTATTAGGGGCTCATACAACTCTTATCACAGTCCATACATATACATATATCAATTGTATAAAGCACATCTGTACATTCTTAGCCCTAATCATTTTCTTTTTTTTTCCTCCTCTTTTATTTTTTTACATTTTATTAGGGACTCATACAACTCATCACAATCCATACATATACATACATCAATTGTATAAAGCACATCCATACATTCCCTACCCCAATCATTCTCAAAGCATCTGCTCTCCACTTAAGCACTTTGCATCAGGTCCTCTTTTTTTTCCCCTCCCTCCCCTCTCCCCCCTCCCTCATGTGCCCCTGGTAATTTATACATCGTTATTTTGTCATATCTTGCCCCATCCGGAGTCTCCCTTCCCCCCCTTCTCTGCCATCCCTCTCCCAGGGAAGAGGTCACATGTGGATCCCTGTAATCAGTTCCCCCCTTCCAACCCACTCACCCTCCACTCTCCCAGCATCGCCCCTCACACCCTTGGTCCTGAAGGTATCATCCACCCTGGATTCCCTGTGCCTCCAGCCCTCATATGTACCAGTGTACAGCCTCTGCCCTATCCAGCCCTGCAAGGTAGAATTCGGATCATGGTAGTTGGGGGGAGGAAGCATCCAGGATCTGGGGGAAAGCTGTGTTCTTCATCGGTACTACCTCGCACCCTAATTAACCCATCTCCTCTCCTAAACCCCTCTATGAGGGGATCTCCATTGGCCGACACTTGGGCCTTGGGTCTCCACTCTGCACTTCCCCCTTCATTCAATATGGTATATATATATACATATACATATATACACATACACACACACACATATATACATACACACACCTATATCTTTTTTTGTGTGCATGATGTAAGGTGAGTTAATTGTTACTTTTATCATCATCTATTATTCCTGTTTAACCATTTTGATTATTTTTTGCTTTGTATTCTTAATACATATGTATAATTAAAATATTTTATTATATAAATTTATTTAAATGAATAAGATTACCATAATTTCAAATAATATATTCTCTTCTATTATATTATTATATATGATTAAATATGTTTATATCTTGTATAATAAAATATGCAATATTTTATTTTGCATTTATATATTCATATATATGAGTACATGTATCTACATATGAATATGCCTGTGAATATGTAAGTAGTTAGACATTTGTATGCAAGGCATTGATACCTTACCTTTGTCTGCCTTGGCACATCATCACTTCATCTGGTATTTCTTGTACCAATTCTTTATTGTTCAATTTTCCATGGTATTTTGTTGGAGTTATATCCCTTATGAGCAGGTTAGTGGGGCCTTGTGTGTTGGCTTTAATGTATTCGGTTAATCTCTGCTGCCTTGCATCAGTTTAAATGCTACCTTCATTGTGATTGTTTAGCTGGTTGACTTCATCCAGATTCTCTTTTATGTGTATTCCCATCCTTGCCTCTTTTAAAAATCTTTGTTGTTTTTGTTAATTCCCTTTATTCTTCTACATTTTCCTCCCCTCTGCCTTGACTCATCTTTTAGTAAATCAAAACCAAAATTCCAAACCCACTACCATTAGGTCGATTCTGACTCGTGGCGGCCCTCTTCATGGTTTACAGAGCTGTTGGTCTTCATTAGGGTAGATTGTATTCGGGTCTCCCATATAGCGCCTCGTGACTGTGAATCAAAGACCTTGCCGTCAGCTCTCCAGCACCAGCAGTGCTCCTTTTCTAGTACAGACCCTCAAAGCTCACTGCCATCCACTCGCTTCCAACTCAGAGTGACCACGTAGAACAGAGGCGACCTGCACCTCCAGGTTTCTGTGAGGGCAACACTCCAGGAGCAGAAAGCCCCCTCTCTCTCAGAGCAGCAGGTGGTTTTGAACAGCTGACCTTGCGGTTAGCCCCACAAAGTAGACTCACCATGCTATCAGGGCTCTACTCTTAGATGTTTAATAAATATTCATAAGAAGTTCTTTTTCCTAGCAACCTACAAATTTGGCACATCTGTTTTTTTTTTCTCAACATGGCAAAGACTTTAGCACCTTTAATGACCTGAAACTATTCATCCAGCGACTCCACTTTTATTGCTACCTTGGTGAATATGGAAAGCAGTGGAGTCTAGTCACTGTGCTAGGCAAATAATGGTCATCCAGTGATGTCTATGTCCTACTTCCCAGAGCTTATGACTGTCTTACTTTACAAGGTAATGAAAATGAAGGAAACCGTCAATGACATGAGGGACACAATAGTTGAAGGCTACCATTGGTGGACAATGTTTTGCTCTGTTATACATAAGAGTCTAAGAGACTTTGAACCGACTCACTAGAGCCAAAGGCAGCTGTATTTTACATACTACTGATGGGGGATGGTACTACTTCTAATACTCTCATGTCACCTATTACTGGTGGGTTACAATGGGTGCCTGCAGTCAGAGGACAACTGACATCTCCCAGCCAGAGCACGAAGGTAACCGGTTTTAGAGAACCTGCGGATGTGAACATTGAGAGTCTACGAGGGAAACAATAACACTAGTGAGTAATTCTCACCTTAGACGAATAAACCATTTGAGATCAAGGGGACAGTGTCTTTCCAAGAACAAAATTCAGAAGGATTAGGAGAGAAAGAGAAGTAGATGTGGGAAACCCAGGGTTGAAGTGGGATAAATGAAATTCCATTGAGGAGATTGCAATGAGCAGTGTGATGATTCGGTCTTGTATTAATTTGGCTGCATTTGAATTGTGGTGCTGGAGAAGACTACCACAAACTGCTAAAAGGACAAAGCAATCTGTCCTGGAAGAAGTAAGACCAAAGTGCTCCTTAGAGACAAAGATGACAAGACTTTATCGTACATATCTGGGACATATTGTCAGGAGAGGCCAGTCCCTGGCGAAGGACCTCATGTCTGGTCAAGTGGAAGGGCAGCTAGAAAGAGGAAGGCCTTCAACAAGATGGATTGACACAGTGGATCCATCAATGGGCTCAGGCATAGGAGAGGCCCAGGACCATGCAGTGTTTCATTCTGTTGTGCATTGGGTTGCTATGCGTCAGCACTGACTGGATTGCACCTAACAACAATATTAAGTTGGCTGAGCCAAGATCTTCAGTGCTTTGGTAGTAAAAGTCTAGCAACCCCAACACATTAATAAACTCCATAATGGGATCTGCTATAAGTACCCTCTCTTTTGTAAGAAGATCATGGTGGAGTTTAACACGCTTACTCAGGTCACAGCCCTGATGCAATCAAAAAGATGCTTCCCCGGAGATGTGAACAACTTCATATATAAGTGGACACTGTGCAAAATCTTGCTGACCTTTTGCAGGGTCTAGATCCTGCGTCTGGCTCATTGACTTCTGGTTCGTTGGACTTGAGTCAATGGTCTGCCATAAATTCAATGCCATCAAGTCCATTCCAACTTGTAGCGACCCTATAGGACAAGGCGGAGCAGTTGACAGTTTTGAACTACTGACCTTGAGGTTATTTTTTCAATCCATAACCCACCACACCTCCAGGGCTCCTTACAGTCTACCATTTTGCCTGCCAATCTTGAGAGCCATCAGTGGCCCGACTTCTGATCTACTTACCATGGATTCATTCATCTCTTCACAAGCCTGATCTGTCACCATCTGTGTTCTTCCTGCCAATCTTGTGTTTATCAGCCATTGAGCCTAAATGAGTCAAGAGAAGCCTCCAGCTTAACATCTGATCCATGGATTTAGTATCTGCCTGGAGTTGGACTTGTCTGCATAAACAACTTTGTGAGACATTTTAATGCACATTTCTCTCTATGTATTAATATAAAGTCTCACCCGATTTGCTTCTCCAGAGAACTTAGCTTAAGACAAATGAAATGAAAGGAAATGTGTATGAATTGTTGAATATAAAACTGAAGGCCTACTCTGTAAACCTTCCCCCCTAGTCTCAATAAAGAGTTAAATAAAAAGGTTGAATGTTGTAGGGGGAACCAACATGAGTGAAGGAAAGCCAACCAGCTCAAGATGCCACAGAACCATTCCTAGTGGGATAATCTTCCCACAGATACAGTTTAAGACAAACAGAGAAACAGCAGAAGCAGACTGACAGAATGAATATTTTTCAAGGAGATCCCAATAGCTAAATCTAAAACATATTTATTTTGTAGACTTGTATATTAATACACAATTCTTCTTAAGATGGGAAGGTATCTTTTTCTTTTGAAAATCTGACCCAGAATCAATATAAAATCGAATGAGAATAATATATTTCTGTTTGCAAAAGGGAAGCATAAACCTGTAGAGTTTCGCTTGAAAAGGCCCATAAGGGAAATATCACAGCTATATCAGAGTCTAAGAAATATTGTAAAAATATGTGGTTAAGAAAATAATCATTAGTATCATTATAATGTAGTACATGTAGCGCCTACAACAGTTCAAATAAGTATAGTGGAGAAAATGACCGTAGGTTTTGATTTCATGATTGAGAAATTCCAAATGTGAAATAGTTGCTTTCATAAAAACTGTAGGGAAGAAGGCTCTACAAAGCATCTGCTTAGACAATTCCTCAGGCAGATCTCTGGAAAATGGCCAAGACTGTGAGTGCCTGAGGGTCTTACGCAGAGCCCAGGCATCGGTCATAACCTCAGAGGTGTCCCTGTGCTTTTCTGCCCTGAGTTCTTGAAGGAGACACCTTTTATATGCCACACGCAATGAACACATAACACATAGTATCCCACAAGCCTTATTGTGAGTACTTGGTAATATCAGTATTGGTTTTCTCCATTGCTTTTTAATTTTTTTTCAAAATTAAGGTCCCATAAGACAAGATGCACAGGTAGAAGCTATTTGATTATTCTTGTTAATTAGAACACCATCTCCCCTCACCCCAAACAAACAAATAAAAACAAGGTGGGGATTGAATGCAACAAAAGCAAACCATAGAGCAATGCTATTTCTCAAGGAGATTCTGGAAATGATTCTTAGTCAACATTCATGTTTTATAGGACTTATCCAAGTACACACAGCACATTTTCAACACACAAAGTAAACACAGATTGGACAATCAGATCAAAATCTAGGATCTTTCATGTACACCATTGATTTCCAAACTGATTTGGGCTACAGCGCCCTTTTTAGAAAGAAAATAAAAACACCATCAACAACAAAACTCCTCAGTGCCCAATGGCAATGAAAAACATTTATGCTATTGCCCATAAGCCAGGGTCAAACATAAGTATCTGCGTTTTCAATACCTCTGGATCATTCCAGTGCCCCCCAAGGGCTACTTAATCAACAGATGTTTCCAAACACCCAAACCAAACCCAGCGTAGCGGTCAATTCCAACTCACAGCAGTCCTGCGTGAAAGAGTTGAGCTGCTCCTTCAGGCTCCTGAGACTCCCTCAACGCAGCCTCATCTTTCTCCCATGAAATAGCTGTTGGGCTTGTTCCACTAATCTAAGCATCAGTAACCCACGACTTAGTCCATTGTAACACCAGGCCTTCAAAAGGCAAATTGGTGTGGTCTCTCTGCGATTACTCAGGTGCTTTATGAGGGTACTGCTTCATGTTTGACTGCATCTACTTAAGATTCACTATATGTTCTTAGATGGCCATGCTAGATCATTTCCTGGGACCACCATGTGCTGCCTTTAGAAGACAGTGGTTGACTTTGGAGAAGGGTAAACACTAAATCAGTGGTTCTCAACCTTCCTCATGCCCCCACCCTTTAATACAGTTCCTCATGTGGCCGTGACCCCCCAATCATAACATTATTTTCATTGCTACTTCATAACTGCAATATTGCTGTTGTTATAAATTGGGTGACCCCTGTGAAAGGGTCATTCACACCCAAAGGGGTCCCGACCCACAGGTTGAGAACCAGTGCTCTACATTGCCGTTCTGCTTCCACTGTTAGCATTTAAGCCATTGAATACCTGTGTCTCCATCTTCACAAATGGAAAATGGTATCCAAATGCCACCTATCTCAGAGGGTTGTTATAAAAACGAACAAAATGATACACGGAAAATATGCTTTTATTAGGAAAAAACACATGACGATTGTTAATTATCCTTATTATCACCCATATGCTATGAAATGAATGTCTAAATTATTATGGATGGCCTCCAGACTTTAGGGTTCTCTTGCTCCAAGATGGCTTTGATGTCTTGAATGTCTATTTTCTTTTTTCACAATAAGATCTTTTATTTGTTAACATTAAGTCTGAATTTTAAACATATTCTTGGACTGGTGGCTCATAGCCATCAGCTTGCTCCACTTTACACCTGTTTCATCGCCAGTAGTTTTTCCAGAACTGCCACCTTCACCATGAAGCTCCATGAGTTTTCCCAATTCAAACTTGGGCTTTTTCAGCATCTTTACTTTTCTGACAAACACATCATGGAGAGGATAAATAGAATGGCAAGCCTTTTCTATGTCTTTCCCAATGCTGCCTGGAATCAATTTATCGACCACTTCTTTCAAGTCATTCGTCTGCACCTCTCGGGTCATGATTTCCATCATTTTCTTTCGGATTTGGCGGACCTGCTGGTGCTGAGCATAAGAGGTCTTCTGAATCTGATTATTGCGTTTTTTAGTAAAACCAACACAGAACAGACAAAGTAGATACCCATCAGTAATCTTGACATCAACATGAGCCTCAATCATGGTCTGACATTTCTTGACCATGGAGCACATCTTGTCCTGTGTCAGGTCCATGCCATGGAAGTTGGTCAGGCAGTTTTTGCCCTGAACATCCTCGGCAATTAACTTAAATTTCCTAAAGGCAATGGGAACAATAGAGAAGCCTCTGTAGTCTGTGCTGATGTTTTCACACAGGCTGGGTTTGACTCAGGCTGGGGTAAGTCTGAATTAAGCTTCTTCAGATTGGTTTCATCGTGGGTCCCTTTCTTTGGCCCTACATCCACAGACATCTATAGGCACCACTTGCCTTTTCAGACAACCAGAGCTAGTGCGCTCTTTCTATAATTTTTCCTCCCCAGATTCATTCTCATCCATGTTTCAAAAACTGCAGTCTCTGCAGTTATACGCACAGTTCCAACAGGGGACCCCGCCGTCTTATAGACTCAACAACTAATATCGTTTGTTATAGTTCTCTACTGTTTTTCATATATTACTAATTGTGCATCTCCGACCCTTTTGCATCAAGTATCATGAACATAAAGATGAAGAAGGCACAATCTGTTGGAGGAGATATACATGTAAAAGAATGTGTTAGTACAATAGATAGAGTTTAAAAGAGTTTGCAAGGAGTGAAACTAGGAAAGAGATATTGTGTGTGTGCGTGTGCGCGTGTGTGTGTGTGTGTGTGTGTGTGTGTGTGTCCTGGTGGTGGTGGTGGAACAAAGCAAACAATGGGAAGAGCGAGGGAGGTGGCAGGAAACTCCCCATGGGAGAAAGGCCTGTTGCCGGATTCTCTAAGGTCATGGTAGCGTTCACCTGGGACAGGTGCATGTGAAGGGCAGTAGGACATAGAGAACAGTGATTCCAGACAAATGGAACAGAAATCATGATTCTATACAGCTAACAAACTTTCGAGTTTTGTTTTACCCGAAATAGAGCCTATGTTTTGACTAGTCAAATGTTTATATCACAAAAATGAAAAGGAAACAAATGCACAGTTCCAGTTTTTATGTATACCGAGTAACTCCAGGAAAAGATCAATTAAGGTTATGTGTGTGTCTATGTGTATATGATAAAATTAAGGTTATGTGCATATATAAACACACATGTATATATCTATATACATATATCTATCCTATATCCTTGTCTTTAAGAAATTTGGTTTATGTGTCACCTAGTGATCAAATATCACAAATAAGACTTCAACACCACTTAAATATACTATATCTATAATCTCAAAACACGAACTCACTGCCATCTAGTCAATGCCAACTCAGTGTGACCCTTAAAGACAGGGTAGAACGACCTCTGAAAGTTTCTGAGACTAACTCTTTTCTGGTTCTGGTTTCGAACTGCTGACCTTGGAGATGGCAGGCCAATGCATAACCACCACTCCACAAGTCTTCCTGATATATCTGTAGCACCCCTTATTAAAAGCAACAACTCTAACAACAAATAAAAAGGAAACCCCCAGACGATTCTTTCATAACAGATCTGGTTGCCCGGTTATTCTCAGCAATCCCACGTCACGTCCCCATGGGAAACCAAACTTCCTTGCCGCTACCTCTGTTCAGCTCAGCTCAATTCTACACATCTTCATCAATATTGACAGAATGGAAATGAAATGTAATCTCCTTATTGAAATCCACTCAGGGAAAGAAAAGGATGGTTCTTGACATTGACCATGGACACAAGAAACCCCTGTGGTCAACATTTCCCTTAGCTTTCTTCCAGATGTATGTGAAATAACAGCCACAAAAGACAAAACTTGAGTTGCTACTGTCCAAGCAGTTGGGACTCACGGGACCCTTATGTGTATCAAAGTAGAACTTGGCACCACAGGGTTTCCAGGGGGTGCTTTGACAGAAAAGAGGTTCCTCTCATTTGAGACTCCTTCAGGTGTACTCCAATGGTCACTCTTTTGGTTAGCAGCTCAGCTCGTTAAGCATTTGCAGTGCTGAGCGATTCTAAGGTACTTTTGCCACCCTGAGCAGCCATAGTTGCTCCCCTGTGCTTTGCTGATTATTTTACTGCGGTTTCTCTTCTCTATTTATAATCTTTGTTGTCAATTGGGTGAAGATTTAATCAGCAAGTCATCCATTTTCTTTTCATCTCATTCATTGCAATCCCTTCCATGGCCCATCACGCGCCCCACTTCCTCTCTCCCTCCTGTTTCTATGTCTCCCTCTTTCCTACAGGTTTGCTATGCGTCCCTATCTCCTGTTTTTCATAATCCAATCACAATAAACAATACTATTTTGTTATAACTGTTATTACCTAGAAACAATACTTCCCTGCTAACTAACTTATAGTCAAGCTCTTGAACTTCCAAGAAGTACCCAACAGCCTTCAGGCCAAAAATGATCCTGACAAGATGGCCTGCTGATTTAAACCACTCAGAGATAAAACAAATCGACATGTTGATCTGTCTTAAGATAAAATATTAATAAGGTTTAGGACGGGAGGAACAAAGCACGCTATAAAGTGTAAATGAAAAGATCAAAGACACATTTTGATGACTGTGCATGTGTAATACTGTTATAGAATTCAGGGAGAACGAAGAATGGCTAAACAAATCCTGCTCCTGTCTGCTACATTAGCCTGCCACCAGCTGGCTCCCCATGGCTCTCTCAGTGAAGCTGACGCTATGGAGAGGCTTCCAATTACCCATTTGCCTTCTGCCCTTAGACCTAGCGGTTTGAATGGAACTTTTGTTTGCTTTGCCTGGGCTGTTGCACTGGTTAATTGAGATGAAAGGCATATGGAGATACTTTAAGGTCTAAAGCCATTATGTTAAGCCTGTCTAACTCAACTGGTCATAAAAGAAATTTCTGGACTCATTTTTTTCTTCTTCTAAATATACATCTATATTGTTTGGGACCCCATCAGGAGTGATTCCTTCTGAAAGCAGCTAGTTCTGCCTGCTGGGGTGCTTCACAATGATTTGCCATAGAGTAGCCTTGCTTTGTGTCCAGAGCTTAAAGTAGAAAGGAACCCGAAAACAGCTGTTTGCGCATCCTATGATACTTTAATAAGGAGCTAACAGGCATGACATGCAGGATGGTGGCTTCTAACGCTTTGTTGTTCTTTCTTCAAAATGAGGGAAATGGTCACTGCGAGGTCAGTCACAGCAAAGGACTTCAGACGCATACAAAAAGTAGCGAGAATTCAACATGAAAGCGTTCTCTCGCTCCCTCTTTTTTTGTAACAAAGGATAAAAAGATGAGGAGAGCTAGCATTCAAAGGAGGGTTTGTGCGCATGTCCGCCTGACTTCTGTAAGCTACAATGAGAACGGATAGCTCATTGTTGGCTACATTTTTTTTTGAGGGGGGGGGGAAGTAGGACGCAGTTCTTTGTATAAGATACCAGGCAGGGCTCTACGGTTTGATAGGAAATGTGAAGTCACTGACAGCTGTCGGCAAGGGAATCCAGACAAATAATGCTGTCGCTTCAGGAATATGCTCCCCCCGCAACTCCTATAAATTAACGTAAAACAAGTCAGGGAGTCCAGTTGGGAGGCTACTGTGTTTGTTTCTTGTGAGTTGTTGTCATGTTTGTTCTAACCCTTTCTTCTTCAGAGAAGCCAGCTTCTCTGGTCATTTGTTCAGCATACAGACTGAATACGGATGGAGGAAAGATCAACTCTGTCGTACACCTTTCCCGTTTTAAAACCACGCAATATTCCCTCGTTCCCTTCCGCCAACTCCCTCTTGATCCAAGTATAAGTTCCCAATGACCTTTTTTCCCAAATGAACTTTGTATGGCATAGTCAATGGGACACAAGTAAATGTCGTTCTAGGATTCTCTGCTTTCAGCCACGATCCACCTGATGTCAGCAAGGATATCTTTTGTCCCTCATCCTCTTCTGAATCCTGCCTGAACCTCTAGTCTCTCCCTGTTAAGATCCTCCCACCACTGTTTTGTTGGATGATCTTCAGCAAAATTTTACTTGCCTGCGATATCAGTGATGTTATTCTATAATCTAGGTATTCTGCGTTCACTTTTCTTCGCATTGGGTACAGATATAGCTCTCTTCCAGTCAGTTGGCCAAGTAGCTGTCTTCTAAATTTCCTAGCATAGATGAGTGGGTGCTTCCAGAGCCTCATCAGCCTATCGAAACACTTCAATTGATTCCCAGCAAGTCCAGAAGCCTTGTTTTGGCTACTGCTTTCAGTGGACCTTGAGCTGGCTCTTTAGAGAAGGTCCTATCAGCCAATTTGCAATTCCTAAGAATTCTTTTAGATTTAAATTCTTATGACTTTATCTTCTTCTTTAATGTGTTTGTGGGAGGGGAAGTGGGTATTTGAATAGTAAGGGGTCTCTCAAATATTTTCAAAATTTCAAAAGACCAAGACAGAGATTTTAGTAGCTAAACAGCATATCTGATGCGGAAAATAAGGAGGTGCTGTAAATAAATGACACAGTTGAACAACTTCACTTTAAAGAAGAAATTTGCACCCATTTGAAAAAACAAAATGCTATTTTAGAAGTATATCTACTAGCAGGTCTACATACCAGTTGGAGAATAGGAATCTTCTGATAGCTTTTGCTATTAGAAATTGAAAAAATGTATTGATTGGTCAGAGAAGGCAAAAAGCTACTAGTGAGCATTTTTTAAAAGAAAATATTTACCATAGCGTGGCAGAGTGGATCAATAGTGGTTGGATGAGAGATGCTACAATCGCACCAAACAATGAACACTTCCCTGATTGGTGTACAGCTCTCGATGCCACCTGGAGTAAATGACTTATCTAATACTTGTCTATGATACTCATCTCGCACACAGGAATGCGGCCCACATTAGGAAAACAGAAAGTAAACACCAGATATCTGCCTTATCTTCATGCATTCCAAACTTTATCTTAATCTGGCACGTACTTTGAGGAGATTTTGGATTAGAGTTTATTTGGTGAATTATCTACAATGATCCTGTACTTTAAAATTCTTTTATGAAGTTTACCCACATTCCATAATGTTGGAAATCATTGTTCCTAGTAGTCTGTACATCTTCATTTTTCTGGTGGAACTTTGTCTCTCAGTGTTAGACAGTGTTTGGAATTAAGTCTTTCATCTTTACAGATTTTGACAACCTGAAAAGACATTGTCCCATTGGATTTTTCATGATTTATGTTTATTAGCTACAATGTAGCTACTTCCAAATGTAAACGACAATAACTGTTTGCAAAGTGTTTTGCATTTCTTTATAAAGGAAAATGTCATGAAAAACTACTTAAAAACAAAACAACAACATTTCTGTTATTCATTCTGACCCATATTTACCAGATTCAAACTGTCTGTTAGGTCTCGAAGGTTACAAATTGTTACAGAAACACACTGTGAGCATCCCCAACCCCAACTGCTGGTGGTTTTGAATCACTGATCTGGCTGGTAGCTGAGTGCTTTAACCAGGGACTATGCCAAGGCATTAGACTATGTGGATCATAAAAATCTATGCTTAACTTTGTGAAGAACGTGAATTCCAGACCATTTAATTTTGCTCAGACAGGAACTGTACACAGATCATGAGGCAGCCATTCGAACAGAACAAGAAGATACTGCAAGGTTTACAATCAAGAGGGTTTGGGCTCAGGGTTCTACCATTTCACAACACTAATGTGTGTTGTATGATGAGTAAATACTCTGAGAAGCTGGTTATATGAAGAAAAATGCAGCGCCAGCATCGGACGACTTATTAACAACCTGTGGTTTGCAGATGAGACAAACTTGCTTGCTAAAAGTAATGAGGAGTTGATGTACTTACTGATGGAGAGGAAAGACAACAGCGTTCAGGATGGATTACACTTCAACATAAAGAAAGAAACAACAACATTCCTCACAACCAGAGGCAAACTTTTAATAAATAGAGAAAATATTGAAGCTGTCAATAAGCAAGTATTATATATATATATATATTTAAACTCTTGATCAACAATCATGGAAGCAGGAGTCAAAGAGTCAAATGATGGGCAAATGTATTGGAAAAGACGTCTTTTGAATGTTAAAAACCAAAAGAAGTCGCTTTGCCGACTAAGACGTGTCTGACCCTCACCAGGGTATTTTCAGTCACCTCGTAAGCATGTGAAAGCTGGACAGTGACGAAGGAAGATCCAAGAAGAGTACCTTCCCTCGAATTATGGGGAAGAGCCCTGAAGAGACCGTGGGCTGCCAGAACAAAGAACCAATCTGTTTGGGAAGACCTATAGCCATGGTGATCCTTCAACGCGAGCATAGCAAGTCTTCCAGTCTCTTGCTTTGGGAATGTTTTCCGGAGAGACCAGTCCCTAGAGAAGGGCGGCATGCTTGGTATTGGTGACGGTCAGTAAAAAAGATGAGCTCATTCAATGATATGGAGTGACACAGTGGCTTCACCAATACGTTCAAGGATTTCAGTGACTAGGAGACTGTCTGGTAGTCTTCTATTGCATATGGGGTCATTATGAGTTGGAGCCAACTTAGCTTATTTGGCATTTAGTGTCTTCCTTTTTTACTACCCCAAAAGGTATACTTTGTGGAATCAATGTATCTGATGAGGTGCCCAGTGTAATTTGTTTCATCAGAGTCCATTATGCCAGGGCTTACCTGCATGGTTGTGATTTTGCTGGTCCCTAGCTAGATTCCAGCTAAAAGCTGAGAATGCTCCCTCAACTGGCCACAACATAAAAGTGATTCTCCTTTAAACTATTTCCATTGATATTACCTCTGCTAGTAGAAGACCAGAAATATTCATTTTCCAGGTCTTGGTTTAGGATTTTCTTTTATTGATATACAAACTCTTTATTGATCTCAAACATGGGCAACAGCATCATTTAAGAAAGTTGAAAGTGGGTCGCATTCCAAATTTCCATTTATGATTTTAAGTTTATACAGTTACTACATTTTCAGTACATGCCTTCTCTGCTACTGTCTTTCAGTCTGGAAGTCTGAAAATTCTATATTCATTTATCCATGTCAATATAGTTACTAACTGTATAATTTTGAAGTATTCCCATTCCTACAATGGGAAATGCATTTCTTCCTTGGAGAAATGTCAAATTAGATAATCCATATGAAAGCATCTCTCCTATAGTCATTAGATCTCACTGCATTGAGTCGATGCTGACTCAGGTATCCCTATAGGACGTGGTAGACCTGCTCCTGGGTTGCTGAGACCGCAACTTTGTATGCCAGCAGAAAACCCCCTCTTTCTTCCTAGGAGTGGCTGGTGGTTTGTAACAGATGACCTTGCAGTTAGCCGCCCAAAGTGCCACCCACTACCCCCCTATTTCTTCCTCCATTGTCGTTGTTTCTGTTGTCTTCAAGTCAGCAATGACTCACGGCAACCCCACGGTCAACAGAACAAGAGGTTGTCGAATCTAGTGCCAACTCTATGAGTGTTGGGATGGTTGAGTCCACTTGCAGGACTACTGTGTCAATCCAACTCAAGGAGGCACTCCCTCACTGTTTTTTCTGGGTGTCAATTTTCCAAACATGATGTACTACCTTAGTGACTGTGTCTTTTGATGGTGCCTACAAAGTAAGAGTTTCAAAGTCTTGGACAATATCGTATGATGGTCACATCATTTCCATTGGCTGTTTTTCCAAAGTAAATCACCAGGCTTTTCATTCCTAGTTTGTCTTAGTCTGCATGTTCTCCATTAACCTGTCCACAATTTGAGATACCAGCAGCATAGCTTCAAAACACCATGAAGCCATCACCTGATGGCAAACTGACAGCCCCATTCATTGAAACTGTTTTAGTTTTCTATGGACCACTTTGAAGATCTAGTCACACATAAAGGAATAGATTACACTTTACTGATAGAGATCTGGCCTTATCCTTTATAGTAGTATAACCCTGAACATTCATGTAACCCCTAAGCTTCAATGTTACCTACTTACCTATAGAAAGGATTTAGATAAACACCCTTCCCCCCCCCCCCCCCGCCATCCACACACACAACATATTGCCTGGCTCTCAATAAGCTATGACTTACATGGTTAACATGTCCATGTAAGTAATGTAATTGAGATTCTCTCTCTGAGGTGCATTCAGAACTAAAAATCTCTACTATAGTTTATAAACGTCTGATAAATGGCTGTGTTGGTATAGCATCCCTAGATGGTACACAGAGTTAATGTGTCCCTGCTAACTAAAAGGTTAGAAATTTGAGAGTACCCAGTGCCTTGGAAGGGACCTGGCTGTTTACTTTTGAACATCAGTCCAGGGGAATCTTATAGAACAGAGTTCTACTTGGATCCACATGAAGTCACTGGGGGTTGGAGTCCCCTTACTGGCACCCTTTGGGTTATAGAAAATGGAGCAAGGCAGTGACAAGTCTCGAGTCTCTTCATCTGAAATGGCAACCTTCCTTCAAACTCCACACACACTGTCGGCATACTTCTAGTCCCACTGCTAGGTCTACTGGGCTACTTACCATTGCCTCAATCAAGGTGTAAGTACCCTTTCATATAACGGTCGATGCTACAGGGCATATAAATACCCGATGACTCTGTTCTAAAGGTGTGTATCCCTTACATGAAGACCAAACCCACTGTTTTTGTGTTGATTATGACCCATAAAAATCTTCTAGAGGGTAAATCTTTCTGAGACCAGGCAGTTTAACCTTTCTCCTATGGATCTGCTGGCAGGTGTGAGTGGCTGACACCTTGACCAGCAGCTGTATGCAAATCCCACTAGGGCCCTTATACCAATCTATAAGTTCTCCTCAGACTCACGAAACACATGTAATGACACCAAATGCAGAAGATCACAGGCCAGCGGGTAGAAAGTCTTTGGATCTGGTGGCATTGGAAACATCTCAGTGCTGGCAGGGGCCTCTGCATGGCTTCTCCAGCTTCAGAGGTCTGTGCACCAGGGTAGGTCCATGTGACAATTTAGGAACTACTAGAGTAGTTCTATGTATCTTGTCAGATTCAACCCCAGGGAGTGAGCCAGGAGAGAGAAGTGTCTCCTGCCTCCAAGGAGGAATTACCGGATTTCCCAGAATTCTCCGGGGAAGGCCATGCCCACACAAAGGCCTCACTGGCTATGATCCAATCGACAGACTAGACTCCACCCCTTCACTCGTAATCCTCTCAAATTATATAACTAACACAGATTTGATCAAGTGATTTCAAAGATGTGTCTGCTTGAACCTTATTCTCTAAAAGAAAATCAAGCTTTATTTTATAAAGATGATGAAGTGATGAAAAAAAATATATAGTAAAAGCAAGTCAAAGTAGCTTGGTTTTAATATTCAACTAGGCTGTCTCAAATAATAATATTATTTTAAAATGAACTACCCCTTTATGTTTGTCTTCTCTTACTTAGCATTTTATTAGAAATATTTTTGTAAAAGAATAGACATTCTCCTTTTTTGCTAGACCTGGTGAATTTCTCTGTGCATAACCTAAATACATATCTATGCAAGCAAATAAAGACAAGGAATATGGCACATTTCATGCAGTTAATCATCTGAATGAATTGGAACTCATTGTGTGCAATTTTCCTTGTGACTGGGCTATGTTTATTTTTCTTTGGCGTTTTATATTAGACACTTTGGATGCCTACATGATGAGGTATCCCATAAATAGTGCTTTATTGCAAAAGACCCATTTCCTGAAGCATAAAACTTCTGGACACTGTACTTACATAGTGGCCAGTGTGCAGATTGATCAGTACTAGAGCATCATCTCCATGAAATATTGTGTCATAGAGATTACACTGTACTTCAAAGAATCGTGATTCAGTGAAGCAGGAAAGGGATAAAGAGCAAGAGGGTGAGACCCTTCTATTCTTAAATAGTCATTCACCATGCTGCCACTGACTTTGGACCCTCCTTCTTTCAAAAGCATTTTTTTTCTTTTCTGTAACATATATTTTAATCATATAAGCTTGCAAAGAACTATATCAAAGAACAGAATGTGCTGGTGTATAGTATAAACACATATTGGGTGCCACCCACCCTTTTAACTTACTCTAGCGTGTATACCAACACCTATCTACCAATTTGTGGTGTGCTGGTGGTTAGCATGTTGGAAGCTATACCACCAGGATCTCAAATACCAATGGAATATGTGGCCAACATAATAGACATATGTATGGAAAGCTTCCATAAATAGGAACGTCCCTATAAACTAGGAAGAAAATCCTGGTGGCCTGCTTCCAACAATTAACCAGTGGCAACTCTGCAGATGACAGAATATTATCCAAGACTTCAACTTGCATGTATTTTAGACACCCGAGTAAGTTGTCCATCAGTCAGGGGCACCTAGTGCTGGAGAATGACAGCGTGTTTTGTAAAGTGGCATTCCAGCAGAGGGGAGGGTAACCTGCAAGCAGATAAACTGACACAATCACCACCACAATGAAGTCAAACATGCCAACAATCCTGAAGGTGGTCCCGGGAAATGTTTCATTTGATTAGACATCAGCTGGAGTTGACCTAATGGAAAGTAACTATAACCAGGTATAAGAAGACTCATCAAGGAAGATGGATTATCATTCTCTAATGCTACCTTTTCTTTCTTTAAAAAAAATCATTTTATTGGGTGCTCTTACAGCTCTTATCACAATCCATACATCCATCCATTGTGTCAATCCATATGCACATTTGTACATATGTTTACATCATCATTTTCAAAACATATTCTTTCTGCTTGAGCCCTGGTATCAACTCATTGTTCCCCCTCCCCTGCCTTCCCTCCCTCCCTCATGAATCCTTGTTAATTTATATAACATTTTTTTCATGGCTTACACTGACTGCTGTTTCGCTTCACCCACTTTTCTGTTGTCCATCCCCTGGGAGGGGGTTATATGTAACTCAGTGTGCTCAATCCTCCTCTCTCTCCCCTCGCCTTCTCCTTCCCCTCTTGGTATCACTACTTTCATTATTAGTCCTGAGGGGTTTATCTGTCTCTGTGTCCCTGTGTTGTGAGCTCTTATCTGTAGCAGTGTACATGCTGTGCTCTAGTTGGATTTGTAAGGTGGAATGGGGGCAGGGGGTGGGGGGAGAAGCATTGTTTCAATAAGTATTTCCATGCCAAACAGTAGTGGGAGTAGGTGGGGGAGGTGGGTTATTGTTACCTTCTATTTTCTCAGGTCAGCTTCCCATTTTCAGGAAAAAAATAGGCTTATAAATTTTTATAAGTCTTCAACCTTCATGGTACATGTGTCAAATTCTCAGAACCCTATTTCATGCTCCTAATTGGGGTCCATCCAATAACAGTTTATGAACTTCTACAAGTCAACAAGTGAGATATCAGAAATCTCTGGGATTAGATCCCATACAGCCTGTCATTTGGCTTGGGGTTAAGAAGTATCCATTAATTAGGTTCTCTCCCCAAGCAGTCACTAACTCAAACACAATAAATTCGAGATTCTTATCATATAAACTGGATAGATGGTGGGCTGAGGCATATCTAAAATCAGTATACTAGCATTTTAGTTTGGATGTGACCCCAGACTGACAGCCTTCTGGCACACACTTCAAGATGGATTAGCACTCTTATTAGAATTTGGAGATACATAGTGCTCC
This sequence comes from Tenrec ecaudatus, assembly GCF_050624435.1. Lineage (NCBI taxonomy): Eukaryota > Metazoa > Chordata > Mammalia > Afrosoricida > Tenrecidae > Tenrec > Tenrec ecaudatus. Next base: position 170,350,571 of record NC_134534.1, read on the forward strand.
TGTCCTTGACTTCCGAGTTTTAAGAGAAATTCTTAGGCATCTGGAGAAACCTTATTCACAATTACTTAGTCTAAGCAGAGATGGACTGGTTGCATGTAGGGAAATGGACATTTAGGCTTCTTAGCAACTAATGGGGAAAACATGGTGAGAGCAGGCAGAAGGGGGGCCATCACTGTGAGGACTGTGAGGCATGTGTTATAGCGCGAGGTGAAAGGGTTAAGGAGTGCTTCTGGCGGGAGACAATCCTTGAGCAAAACAGAATCTGGAAGCAGGGAACCAGAGGAGCACAGGCCAGAGAAGTCGTCATGGTCTGACAGCAGCAGTGGTTAATTGAGAACTCAAGTCCACGTCCACCAGAGAGAGGGTTTGCCTTTGTCTGATCTGTGATGAGAAACAACGGATGCCTTTGTGCTGTAGGACAATAGCTCTGACTGACGATTGCAGAGGATGAATGTACAATGTGGGGAAGGAGAGATTTAAAAGCAATTGCCGTCATCCAGTCGGGATCAAAAGAGAGAGTAGGTGATCTGCACAAAGATTTCAGTATAGTTTGTAGTGGTAAGCACGATCTGTTTTTTTGACAGGAATTTGTGTACATGCTTAGGAGTATATCCCCATAGAGCTACTGAAATGTTTTTATGGGGTTTAGGTCATGACTGATATTCATCTGAGATAATTTTTTTCCTGAAGTATAAATGTTATCTTTTTGCCTTAGAATAATAAAAACAAGTGATATTGAACATGTATAAGTAGTCTTCTAGGGGTTTAGGTATATTTTCCCATATAATCCCCATAATATTTTTACGTGAGTTCATTTCAAAGTTGAGAGGAGCTCTGTTGACAATGTTTATGTGTTGGACTAGGATCCCGAAAGTTGGCAGTTTGAAACCACTCGTCACTCCATGGGGGATACACTGAGCTTTCTACTCCTATAAACATTTACAGTGTCAGAAACCCACAGGGGCAGTTCTACCCTGTCCTGCAAGGTCGCTATGAGTTGACATTGACTCGATGGCTGCGAGTTTTGAAACTTTCAAAGTTTAGGAAAATGAGTAAGTGTGCATTCAATTTGCATTCAGACCCAACTGGGGTAGCTCCAGAACCCAAGACCTAAAATACCCACCCTGACCTGCCTCGCAGAAGATGACTCTTTGCTCTCATTTTATATATATATTTTTGTAGATGAAATCTATTAGCCAGAGTTATCATCATCCGTGCATATGTTTTTGGAGTCCCTGTCTGGATAAATGATTACCGCAGAGGAGAAAGAGCACAGATAAGAGATGTTTCAGGGGTAGGTTTCAGCTATGAAAGCAAAGTTCCATGAATTGTCCTTTCATGATTCAGAGCCCTCCTGATCATACGGAGCCATCTATTGATTGAACAAATATTAAATGTGCAACTACTATGTGCCAAGTGCTCTTCTGAGTACTTGAGCTACACTAGGAAGCAAATGAAGCAAAGGTTTCCATGCTTGTGACACTGACGTTCTGCTCTTGGAAGATGTCTACGGAACAAATGGTCACACAGCAAGTTCGTGGTGCTTTGCAGGTGGTGAGTGCTGCAGAACAACCAAATAAGAGCAGAGTGAAGTGAGGAAGGCGGGCATGGCGGCCAGGACTGGGCTCATTGAGAAGATGAGATGTGATCCATGACTTAAAGAAAGTGAGGGCTATGCCCAAACAGATAACAAGGGGACAAATATGCCAAGCAAAGGAAGGAGTGAGTCGACCACGGTGCAGCTAAGCATGGATGAAACACACATTGTTCCTCTGGTTCTTTGAGGCTTCCTCGCCCCCCACTATCATGACCCCAGTCCTGCCTTTCGGTTCTGGCTAGACCACAGCATGTACACTGGTACAGACAAGAGCTTATGACAAGGATCCAGGTCAGATCAACCCTCAGGAAGAGAAATGGGAGTAGTGATTCCAAGAAGGTGGGGAGAAGGAGGGGAGAGGAAGGGAAGAAGGGGGAGCCGATCAAAATGATCACAATAATTGACATAAAATGGTCTCCCCCACCACCAGGGGGATGAACAACAGAAATGTGGGGGAAGGGAAACAGTGGTTGATGTAAAATATGAAAACAATAATAATTTATCATTTATCAAGGGGTCACGAGAGTGGGAAGGGAGGGAGGGAAGGGGAACTAGAAACTAGAAAGTAAATGTTTAGAAATGATGACAATGTATGTACAAATGTGTTTGATACAATTGATATTTGGAATGTTATAAGAGCTGTAAGAGCCCCAATACCATGATTAAAAAAGAAGAAGAATATTCCAAGCAGAAGAGGGAATCAGGAAGATATCCTATGGTGCAAATGTGTGTTTGCAGAATAGGCAGGAGGTGAGTGACAACGTAGCAGAGTAATGTGTCATGGTTAGAGAAACCACAGGGTAAAGAATCATGGATTTGCTTGTATTGAGAAATAGACCTTGACTTGTATTCAGGAATCAATGGGGAGGCACTGAGGGAAGGAGGGGCATTTATTTATATTTTAAAATCTAGGTTTCACACTGGCTGCTGTGACAACAAGAGATCTTATTAGTGCACGAGGCAGAAGCAGGAAGACCAAACAGGAGGCTACTCCAAAAAATCGAGAGAACTTTAATTGTTCACACCTGTCTTATTGCGATGATGATTGTGCACATTCAGCAACAAGAACTCCTGGTGCATGCATGAGAGAAAGGGAAGAGGCCGGGGTGGCTTTAGGTTATATTTGCTCAGGAGCAACTATAAGAATGGACTTGTCATCAACATAATCAGTGATGGTTGAAAGATGGGCAGTGAGTGTGGTGGAAATCATTAGCTTAGCTTCAGACCTGTTAAGAAGAGATCCCAAGAGGTTAGCCAAATGAGACAGCCAAAGAATTGAAGAGATGATTGGATATGTTACCTAGGTTGTAGGATGGAAATCTATATTTGGGGTTAGCAGACTGAAGAGAGGTGTGAAAGGCAGAACACTGTCCCATCATCAAGAGAGGGCTGGGACCTGAAACACGGTATGAAAGCACCATCATCCTACTTTATCTCATGATCAAGTTTAACTCTGGGAAGATCTCAAACCAACTCTTTGTATATGCTCATTTAAATCACACCTTCACCTGAAGAACAGGGATGAGGTAGAATTGTCTCTGTGGAGTTCTTGGACAATCCAGAAGTGGGCCCCAGAGAGGAGATGCATGCTTCACATTGCTTTTTTACAGAGGTAAGCCCTCAGCACATGGGAAATAGAAACCCCTCTCTTGTATAAAATGATGGTGAATCCCCACCAGTAAGCTGCTCAATGTAGCAAAATATTTTGCTGTCACGTGCTGTCAATATTTCAGATACAAGAATGAAATATGCCTTTGTCTAATCATCTGACATTCCAAAGAAGTGCAGCCTGTGGGAATTTCTGAGAGCCTAGGAATTTATAGATGGATAGACAGTCATCTCATTTCTGTGTCTGGTCAGCACGCAGACGTGACAGCCAGCTTCACATTCCACCTGGAAATAGTGTTCTGTTCTGGATCTGTCATGCCAGCAAGGACACTGTATTCTTCATGCTGAGATATTTGGAATTCCATTTCCTTTATCTTATGTGTTACATGACAAAGCAACATCCTATTTACCTTCAGACATTCTTTACAAAATCCCCACGATCAAAACATTTATTTAAGACTCTGATGAGAACAGAGATTCAAAATACAATAATTTGCTCATCTCTTCATTGTATGAAAAAGACCCAAGTGTGGGAATATTTATGTTGGAATGATGTAGGAAATGAATAAAAAGATGATAAAATGTCATCTCCAAGCCATCTGGCTTGAAGATAGATTTAAAGTATATTTTTAATGCCAAAATGTTTGGCACACTGGTTTGTATGGGTCTTATTATTTTATGACCATATAAATCCCTCCTTGAAATGGGTGAAACATTTTGATTGTTAGCTGCCACCAAGTGGGCTTTGACTTTTGATGACTTTAGACACAAGAGAATGAGATCCTGCACAGCCTTTCCCCAGCAGAGGACAGGTTATCACTTGGGTCATTGTGATACATAGGATTTTCCCTTGCTGGACATCAATTCCCAGGTCTTTCTTCCTAGTCTTAGTGTGAAAGCGCTACTGAAATCTGCTCACCAAGGATCACACACCACCAATGGATGTGTGCACAGGTTGTGAATCAAATCTGATCCCTTCACAGAAGTCAAGAAATCCGCCCTTGAAACACCACTGCCACTGAGACTGGTCAAGGAGGTCAAATACTTACCATATATACTTGAGTATAAGCCAACCCAAATATCAGCCGAGGCACCTAATTTTACCACAAAACTGCCTTTAAAATGTGCTGAAAAATTCGGCTTACACATGAGTATATATGGTAAATGTATCATTGGTCCTTTGCTTTTGTCTTAAAAAAATAATCTGGTTAGAAGGTAAGGATTTTCTTTTTTTTAATAAAGGAGAGAAGGACACATTTTCTGCACATGGGTTTCGCTTTTTCTTTGTAGGGTATTCCCTTTTGTTGCTGTCCCCAGGCCCAGGAGCTTATTGATGGCTACTTGTCAGATGGAACCAAGTGTGATAAGCCAGGAGCACATCTGCTGTCGAGAGGATGACTCGCTGGTGGCTACAAGCCGAGGAACAAGTTTGGGAAAGGGATGCAGAGGAAGGGACGAAGGATTACCAGAAGGGAAGAGCTAGGTGGAGACTTGGCTGTGTAAGGTTCTTCCATGGGAGGGTGATATTTCTTTGAATTGGTTCCATGGAAAATTGCAATATTTGTGAGGAAGATGCCAGATGACCATACAGCAGACTTCTGAGGAAACCACAATCTCACTTCAGCCAAAAAGATATTATTCTTATGAAACAGCGCAGGGCTTCCACCTCCTCCCTCAGCAGAGCTCTGCGTTACATAACTTCATTTTGGTAAATAATGAGAGGCAGCTGGGGGGTGGGGAGAAGCACAGGATGGAATGTTGAGAGATTCGGGTTCAAGTCCCCCTCGTAACCTGGACCTCACTTACTTCACTTCCCGTGAGCAATGAAAACCTGGAGGCCATGGGAAGCTAAGTCACTTTAACTTGGCCTTTTGCAGCCTCAGTTTCCTCCTTTGTAAGTTGAGATGGTTGGGGTTATCGATTGATCACTAACCATCTCTCTTGGCTCTGAAATACTGATGCTATCTTTTCCAGAGGGAATGAAATGTTACCCGGAAATCTTGAAAGAATTACAGGATGGATCGTTTCAGGGGGAATTTTGCACACCCTGCTTCAGATCCCCCACAGGGTTGGGCCCAACGCACACATGGCTGACTCATGCGAACTTGTGCCCAGCCCAGGATGACTTGCAGGTGTTGATCTCAGAAGCCAGCTGCAGCAATAAGGGGCTAACAGCTTCCAAGAGGAGGTGGTCCTCCAGCCCAGAGCACAAACCTCATCTTTTCAATACGTGCCATCTCTTTTAAACCACGAGGACAGTTGGAACATTTTAGGACTGCACTGTTTCTCAAAACTACCATGGCGGCTTGACAACTAAATAGAAGTTTGCTTCAAGTTGATGAGTCACGTGCCTTTTGCATCGATGGCGACACCCACCCGAGGCACTCAGTTGGCTCTACGACGGGCTCAGTTGTGGGGAAGATCTTTTTCCACATTGCTGCTCCAGTAGAGCTCATTCCTAAGAAATATCTAATTTCCCCAAAGTAAAGCATAGGCTTCAAAGTAAGAGGAGGGTTTTTTTTTTTACTTCAGCCTTTTTGAACTCCATAGAGATTTCCGAATACTTTCAAAACTGGCGGATTGCCTTTGAGGGCAAAATCTGCCCTAACCAGACCCTAATACCCTCCATTTTTTCCCCTCTCTCTCCCCCTCTCTTTTTCTATCTTGACTCATTGTTAACCGATGCGTCCTGAAAACCACCAGTCGCTCATGGACCCTTGACAGCCCTTCTAAGGGCTGCTATTTCCATTCCTTCATCTCCCACCAATTACAAGTCTCCTCGGCATGAGTCTGTCCTCAAACGCCATGAAAATATACCTACATGTGTCATTATGACTAACGTCCTCCTTGCCCTGATAAAACGTCCCAGGGACTGCGGGGGCCACATTCCCGCCGTGCAGGAGCCGGGCTGCCAAGTGTGTCTGCGAAATGCCAGCACGTGGCTTCTGCCATTTCAGCCCCTCAGAATGTCAGTCTGCAAGAACTTTTGGGTTGTCATATTCTGGGAATCTGATGATACTTATTGCTGTGATTTAGATCAAAATTTGAAATGTCAGGAAAAACACTCTAAATGAGCAAGTCCTCGCGAAAGCTGAACGAAGCACGAAGTCGCTCTCTTTGTTTTCAAAGGATGGTTTAATAATGTAGCCCCAGCTGGTGGACGAACTAGGACCGCGGTGACCTCAAGCCCATTTTAGAAACTGTTTCCCAATCATAAATTATAAATGAAAACATGAAAAAAAAAATGACTTCATTTCATTTTCCTTCCTCAACCCTTTTTTTTTTGCAGTAAGCTGGGAGGGATAAAGATCGGTGCAGGGCCATTTGGTGCTTCCTGCTGTTGGCCATCGGGTGGCCACAAGCTGGAACTGACTTGAGAGCACCTCACAATACCAGCCCAGAGAGGGCAGAAACAGACGCAAAATAAACAGATCTTATTGGAAACACGCAATCCTTCCTCTGGTGGTGCTGTTGCGTAAGCATTGGATTTGTAATCACAAGGTTTTCGGTTCAAACCCACCAGCCACTTACCAGGAGCTAGATGAGGCTACTTGCTCTGTAAAGATTTATAAAGCCGTGGAAGCCCTACAGAGGGTTCTTATAGGTGAGAATGGATTTGATGGCTCTTTGCCTAGTGTTGGTGAATCCTAATCTCTCATGATATTATTATATGTTTTGCTTCTTAAGGGCCCATTAAGCAAATATGTGTGGGTGTATAATATGTATATGTTACCCACGAGGAACATATGTGTGCATGTGTATGTATATACACACTCCAAAACCAAACTCACTGCCATCTAGTCAATACTGGCTCATAGCAACCCTATGGGACAAGGTCGTAGCACTGTCCCTGTGTGTTTCTGAAACAATCACTGTTAATGGGAGTAGAAAGCCTTCCCCAGGGTAGCTGGTAGTTTCAAACTGCAGACCTTGAAAATCTCAGCCCAACACATAACCGCTATGCCTCCAGGGCACGTCTCTCTGTGCACATACATACATATATATCCACCCCAAGGAAAGCCTCTCTACTACATGTAATCAATATGATAGTGTCCATGTCAGCAGATTGGAGATATTTCCCCCTTCCTGGGACACAATGTGCTTTTCTTCTTTAGAATGACCGAGAGAGGAGCTTGTCTTCTCATCTGAGAGTTCCTAGAGTGGTTAGCTTTCTCATCTTATACAATAAGCTAGATTCTATTACTCTGCACAGTCTGGGATCTTTTGCGTCTAAGCATAATTAAAACCTATTTTTTCCTGGTTCTTGGACTTTTTTCTCTTCCCATACCACCCCGTTGGCTTTTTTCCCCCTTAGATTAGCTATGTTTTAGAAATGCACGTCAGTCCAGTAAAATGGGTGCTGTGTTTAAGGTGTACTTTTGTTGTTCCTGTGTAGTCCAAATGCCTTTTGTTTGAATACAAATTCAGAATACAGATTTCTTCACTGTAGCTTGCGATCAAACCTACATATTGCATTAGGACTTGCCTTTTATATGTAGACAGTTTAAGGAGAGACTGGAATGGGGATGTGTGGATGGATGAGAGACTAGCAATTCGTTCTAAGGAGTCTGAGACAATAGCAGATTTGCATAAAGCACAAGCTAACATTCATCCCAATCAATTAATAAAATTTTAAATGGCAATAATTTCTCAGCAGTGTTCCATCTCTAATGGCTGCTATTGTACCCCTAGTGATACAATTCAATTATAGCCCTGGTGTGTTTCTTTGGGATGTTGCTAGGTGACCTCAGTCAATGCCATGCCATCGTTGTGCTGAAATGGAAGGATTTTAGAGCCTCACCCAGACGAGGTACAAGGCACACAGGGACTTCCCTATTCCTACCTTGGAGTGAGAGGGTTTTCTCAATAAGTGACTGGTGGCGGTGATGTCAAACTAGACATATTGAGGGTCAAGCCCACCAAAGCATGTTAGCAAGATACTAATGCTGAAGACACGAGGGAGTATTTAGTAGCTTAAATAATTCAAGTGCCTTTTGTTGGACCAGGAATACTTTCATTTCTTCCTTTGACAAACAGCCATTTCATATCCTGGTGCACGTGGCCATCAGATGTACCAGTTAGACCTCATAAGGAACACAAGCGGGCCAGGAACAGAACAGGAGAAACATTCCCAAGTCAATGATAAGAGCAGAAAAATATTCTTCAGCTGTAATAAAACCAGGTTTGGAATTCATTGTTTTACTCACTAATCCTTACCACATCTTTCCCCTTGAAGCATTTTATATAGTCTCTTAGACTCCTAACTTGCTTTTCCCTGTGGGTTCCAAGATAACAGCAGGAAGCTCTATTTTAAAAATAGCCAACTGTTACAGTCAAAGGGATTAAAAACATAATCATAATAAACCAGCTCTTTCCAGATCTGGTTCCAAAGTTATTCATGGAAGTCTATGTAGATCCATATTCGCTGGCTGCAAAGAAACTTGGGCAATCGATTCTGGAATTATAAGTCATCATTGGGAGTCTGAGACCAGGTCCTGTCCCTCCTTTCTGTAAGTGGCTTCGCCCTCTGAACTTTGCGCCTTACGTCTCCTGCTGTTCTTCCGTTTCACTCTTTCCATTCCAGGTCTGTGAATCGGCACCATCGCCTTCAGACAGAGAAAATTCCAGCAGGGTAATAAGAAATACATTTGAAGGTTCATGAATGCTAAAAGCGGTGAACATGCACCAGAAAAGCATGGCTATTTATATTTACATCAAGCAGCGCTGGATTCCTGGGATCTGTGAATTAGATGTAGATAAAAGTTTTAGTTAGAGATGGCTTCATTAGCAAAGTTACTATAAATTATGTATAACCAGGACTCAACATCTGAACTTTTCTCTCACGAAAGCTGACTGAGCAGTCATTTAGTAAAGTCAGCATTCATTCAAGACTTCATTGGCTTCTCATTTTAATGAGATTTTAAGAACCTATTTTCCCTAACAAGATTGTTTTTAAATTGGGGTATTTGATTTAGTATTCAGCAGTTATTTTATCAGAATGTTCTCAGTATACATAGCTTGGTGTCTGCATACTTTCTTGTCTGCAGTCCTCACCTAGGGAAGTCAACAAGTATAAGATGTTGCTGCAGTTGTGGTTGTTAGCTGCTGTCAAGTTGATTTTGACTCATAATAACCCTGTATGACATAGGAGAACTGCCCCAGGGGGGTTTCTAGGCTGTAATCATTGTGAATACAGACCACAAGATCTTTTTCCTATAGAAGAGCGAATAGGTTCGAACTGCCAAATGTTTGGTTACCAGCTGAGCACTTTCCCATTGCATCCCAGGGAAATTTGTGTGAGATTACAAGCTGTTGATTGATTGTGCATTTCATGCACCCTTATCCTGTAGGGTAAGACCAATTTTCTCTCTCCCAACCCAAGCAATGCTGGCATCCTGTATTCCGCAGCGGACACGTCAACTGTGGGGAATGCACAAAGTCCTAGGTTATATGGCTTTCTTCACCCTAACAATTATCCACCAGTGAATAATAGTCACATTACCAAATATTATTTAGGTGTTGTGCACATATAACTCTGTCTTTGGCTGAATTTTCCAGAGCCCCCAAACCAAAGATCCTTATAGATATGTACATATACTGAGAGATTTATCCCAAGGAAATGGCTCACAACGTTACAGGGGCTGGAGAGTTCCCAATCTGTGGGTCAACAGTCAGGCTAACTCACACAGCTATAGAAAGGGGCCGAAGATCCGAAGATTAACAGGTCAGACGGCAGGCTCTTGGCTGCAGAGGCAAATGAATCCTAGGTTAGCAGGAGAGATAACGGGCATAATCAAGCAATTAAGCAGATTGCTAGTTCATGTCTAAAGAATTGGAGGTCAGATGAAGAGTCATGTGCTGATTCCAGACCCTAAACAAAGCAGACAAGCTTTTTCAGATCATGCTTGTTTATTGGAAGTAATGTCACCACCTGGGAAATTCCCTCTCAATTGCTTGGCTGCTCAGAGCAGATCTCAAAGTGAAACTGATTGCATTATATTAGATCTCATCATGGGAGATGACTGCATCATAATTGCCAAACCACTGAGAATCATGGTCCAGACAAGTTGACATAAAATCTTAACCAGCACAAACTCTAATAAATTTGTTAGTAAATTCTACTTTAAACCTTAAAGGCATACTGGACATGAAACTGCTGGTTCAAGAACTTTGATGGTTCTTTCTGAGGCTTAGTGATCATTTGCCTTCAATCGACTTTCTTCTGTTGGTCCTAGAACATTTCTTTGGGGAGATAAAATATCCATCTATTTCCTCTTTAAAGTATTTGGATCAAAATCTAAATGGTTCAGTGGGTAAAACTGATAGGTCAGCAGTTTGAACCCGCCGTCCGCACCATGGGCGACAGAGGAGGAAGTCTGTAAGGGGTTGCAGTTTCAGAAACCCTATGGTAGAGTTCTACTCTGCCCTAAAAAGTTGCTTGGAGTTAAAAGCAACTTGCTGGCAGTGGGTTTTGTTATAATGCTGCATATGAAGTTCATCCATTTTCATATGACATTTTTAATTCTCTCTGATATTCTACACAATGGTTCTAGATGCTTCACCATTCTTGCGGATCCCTTTTTACATGCTAGCTTGCTGATAGTTAGTTACTATTGAGCGCTAGGAGTTGCAAGGTCTGAGGTTTAATGCAGTAGAAAAGAATTCCCTGCACATGAAAGGTTTATACTTGCTCACATATATAAATCCCTGACCTGATATTAATAATTCAAAATCATCTAGCTGGTGGAAAATAGCTTGTGTTTTTTTATTTCTTCTGATAACCAAATCAGAGTGTTGTCTCTTACTTGAGGCAACCATCATACCTAGCTTTATTTGTTTGTTTGTTTACATAAATCGAGTTGCTACCGATCTCTCTATTCTGTGGATCTCTCTCACACAGGTATGGGCAGCTCTCCCTCTCAGCTTCAGAAGTTATAGGCTTGTCATTTTGGTTATTTTTAAAAATTCCCTTCTGCTTCCATGTATTTCTATCTTCTCTGGTCACCTTCTTTTAATGCCGTCTTTATAACAAAGGTGGGATCTCTCTACTCTCAGGGTATATTGAGTATGTATGACTAGTACACACAGAGGGGTGGGGCTTCCAAAAAGTCATGGGAAAATTCCATTGTATTTCGCTCTGAATCCCCACGGGCTTTCTAAAGCTCTCTTACATCTCTAATGATATTCAGTTTGGAACTCTTCTTAAATATTTTCAGATCTACTGCATCTTCATGTATCAGGAGTAAGAAACAACGAACCAACCAGATCCTGCCCAAATCTATTTCACTGCTGTTTGCAGCCACCTTTTCTCAGTTTAACTTTGTGTATGCATGCATAACATGTACCACTGTGAAAAAAATAACTTTTTTTCTAGAGGCTTAAGGTAGATAAATCTTTGATGTATATTGGTAAGCTATTCTAATCTTTGCAGTCACTGCATGAACTATCAACCCTTTTAATGTTCAATTGATCTTACTAATAAAAATATAAATAAATCTTAAGTTTACTATTGGAATAAAATGATACTCATCTTTTTAAAGCTACTTATAATACTATTAATGCTTCCATCATAGCAACTAATTTTCAGTGTCAACCACGTGTATTTTATTTGCTTCAAGAAGTTTTAAATTAGAAGGTGGGATAGGATGCATTTTGTTCAGTATTTCCCACAGAATTCTAACCACTGTATAGAAAGGTTGTTCTGCCAATTCTCCACAGAACAATGATTCACTTCTTTGTGCCATCTGGACATTGAATGGGCATTATTATATGTTACAGTTCCAATAAAGATAAGTTAATCAATTCTCTAGCATTCTGTAAAATGAGGTAAACTCAATCTAGTCATTTTTCCTATTAGACTGAAAGACGGATTGCTGAATTGATATAATGTCACCGTGTGTGTCAGACCATTGATGACGTATCCCCCTTCTCAGTCAATGTATTGTGTTATTATGCTGTGGAGAAACAACTGGTTCCAGAATAGCTAGGGGTATGTACCTTGGCAACCACTGATGCTTGAAAACGGAGAACTCTCCATAGATGCTACAGGAATGGCCTCTGTTGGTGGAACTGTGGCATCTTTAAATGCTTCTCATTACCTGCTCCTTCTGCCCCTAGCCTTTTCTGCACCCCATCCAATGGCACCTTGATGTGTCGTTTGCAGCCATGGATATCCCCCAAGTCCTTGTGATCCCTGGAAAATAAAACAAATTGGGTCAGAACTTTGTGCTATGCAAAGTTTTCATCGACTGATTCTCAGACGTAGATTTCTAGGCCTTCCCTCCCACCCCCACCCCCAGTCTTTCTTAGTCTGAAAATCCTCCTGAAGCCCGTTCATGGCAATAACCAAGCCTACACTGAGAGGTGGGAAGCGGAGGTGCACTGGCCAGGAATCAATCCTAGATTCCCCAGCATGGAGGAGGAGAAGTCTGCCATTGAGCACTATAGAGTCCAGCCGTCTTCTCACGGTATTTAAAATGGAGACAGTGGACACTGTGCACAAGGCGGGAGGGCTGCTTTTTGTCTGAGCTTCCTCAATGGACTGGTCTGCTCTCTCTACATTTTCCACAACAGAGTAGTATATTTGCTCTTAGCACGCAAAGGAAGCGGTCTGCCTATGACTTCATTTGTCTTTCTGTCTTGTTCAAATGGGTCTTTTTAGAGATGCTTTGAAGGAACATCTCTCTGCCTTATTTACCACTGGACTTGTCCTGCTTCTTGGATCACCTGGATGGCTCATATTCTCGCTCGCTGTTCTTGCTCTTGAAGATTTCTCATCATAAAGACCATCTTGCAGAGGGGACTCTTCACTTGCTTAAAGTACTTGTGTGTTCCACAATGTTAGTAGACCAAAGAGCACCATTGCAGGCCAGGGGAATGAAATGAACGAAGGTGGTAAAGCAATGGCTTTTCATTTGATTGTGGCAATGATTGTACAACTCATCAATAGGAGTGAACCATTGCATTGTATGACACATAGATGATGTGCCAATAAAATGTTTTTTAAAGGAAAATAAAATAAAATATTAAAAAATGGAAAAAAGAAAGAAGAAGATACAGGTGTTCAGGTCCACAAGAAGGCCTTACCCAGGACATTGGCCAGATCTCACACTTGGCAGACTCCAGTGAAGGGCCAGTGGTGGAAGTTTCATATCCAACCATGAAATAGTTTTTCAATATATGTATATTATTGGTCAAAGATAGGAGAATGCCAATGGGAATGTCTAAAGAGCTGTCAGAATGTAAGCACTGGAGTTTTTCTCCATGCCTCACATGCTCTAGCTAAGAGTCATTTACACTTGGCAGAGTTTTACTTCCATTTGCAAAGATTGAGCTGACATCGCCAAATGTAAACATTTCACTAGTGGTGACATAGCCCCAAAGTCCATTCATTGGGACGGGGCAGGTTGAATGCTTTGTTTCTAGCCATATGAATTAAAGTTTCTGAATGCATTCTTTTGTTTGTTTTAAATTTGGAGACTCCTTAAGTGACAAGTGAGAAATCTGTGTTCACTTGTGACCTGGAGCCACTCTGTGTTTGTGCATGCCACTCTTTTCTTCCTGCCTGTGTGTGCACTGTCACTTCCTCTTTGATTTTCTTGGAAAACTCAGCTTTCTCCCCACCTGCAGACTCTTCATCTTTTGCATTTTGCCTGGAACTTTACACACAGCAATAAATTCAACAAATGGGAGAAAGGCCAAGTCCCTGGGTGGCACACATGATTTGTGCTTGATTACTAGTCTAAGGGTTGGCAGTTCAACTCTACCCATTGATGAAAGAAATGCCTTGACGATCTACTTCCAGTAATATGATATTTGAGATTGTTAAAGTTTGTGCCAACCTGGCCAATAAACACTTGTGGGGTTAATTGAAGGGCAGAGAGATAAATGGCTTAGTGAGTCTTGCTTTTCCAGTTCTCGCATCTCTTGTTTTCTGATGGGCGGACCAGGGTGCAGCTGCCTTAGCTAGTTCCCTGCTTCAGCTGGCAAGGCTCACTTCCTGCAAGACATTCTTGAGGAGAAGCCACAAGGACCTACCCCAATGCAGCCCTGGGTACTGGAGCAGCCATGTGGAGACCCCTGCCAGAGCTGAGATGCTTACATGTTCACTAATTCAGCTTTCCTCCTGCAGTCGGCATCATTGCATATATTTTGTGAGAAGGAGGACTTTGTGGATTGGTTTCAGACATATGGGTTAATTTTGGACTTGTGGGCTTGGGAAGCACTGGGCTGGGATGTTTTCTTGATGTGCACTTAATCTTTATATAAAACTCTCTTATACATGAGTTTCTGTGGATTTGTTCCTCTAAAGTACCCAGATTAACACAATAGTCAAGAAAATCCTACTGAGCACTGTTCTCTTTAACACATGGGATCAGGAAGTTAACCGGTACATACGGTTTAACACGTGGGATCGCCATGAGTCATAATTAATTCAAAGGCAATTAATAACATAAAATCCTAACAATTTTGACTACAGTGATAGGACTAGTTCTTCAGTCAGAAAATGTAAGCATAAAAAATCACAATATTTAGGTTATGAACAACTCGTTAAGGAGGCCTGGTGTGGGTTGGACTTTGGGCTGCTCACTGTATGGTTGGAACCGACCAAATCCCCCTGAGAAAGCCTGTCTGATTCCATACAGATTTACAGTCTCAATGCTCTCTCTCACAAAGCACTCTTAATTTTGTCCGCCTTTTCTCCCACAATTCCCTCTACTTTCCAGCTAGGTTATATAATTCATAGCAATGGCCACCCAGAACTCACAGATAAAGCTTATGATTATAGGGTTTATTATGGAAGTCGACAGGTAAAAATGTAGGTGAGAAAAACTCAGAATAGAGTTGTTCTGTCCCGGCATGTTACAAGGTTCTTTTAGAGCTACTAATACATGCCCAAAGGACATGCCACTCCACTATGAGCTGTAATCTGAAAGCACTCAACTACAGTTCTGTGAGTCAGCTCCCAGCATGAAGTGCGCAGAGGCATCCCACTCCACAATCCAGACTCCTGGCCCAAAACACTCTATTTTACTTGCTCTGTGGGCTGGAGAATTCCTCTATGTCCTCTGGGCCCTAGTCCTGCGGCTACTTCACTGTCACTTCTCTGGTGTCAAAGCTGTCTTGCTGGATCAAGGAGAACTTCGCAGGGGTCCTGTAGATGCACTTCTAACCTGGCTCTGCTCCTGGTAGTGGGACTTGGCTGCTGCTGCTGGATGGCGGTGCACACTGGATGGAGATGGCTCACAGCTGAATTGCAAAATAAAATCGGTACCTTCCCCATCTTTAAGCCCAGACTCCTCAGGGAAACATCCTTTGGCGGGAGCAACAAAGGTTATGTCTGGAAGAGCCATACTAAGCAGGCCACTGCACTACACTCAGAAACTCTTGATAGGGTCATTATGAGTGGTCACTGACTCATTGGCAATGACTTGTTTGCTTGTTTCTTTATTAATATACCTTATTAAACTGTAACTTCACTGAGGGCAGGCCTAGTATGCTATTTATTCTTGTGTACATTATTTACACAGCAACAATGACAAAGAAATTGTTGTTATTGAATTGATTCCGAGTCATGATCCCATGTGTATCAGAGTGGAACTGTGCTCTGTAAGGGTTTCAGTTCGATTGCCAGGCCTCTCTTCAAAGGTACCGCTGGGTGACTGTGAACCTTCAAGCTTTTGGTTAGTGACTGAGCACCACCCGGGATCTCCTGTATCAGTAATCTGGGTGGTGCTTGGTTTCCCACACATTCAGTGAATGGAATTTCGTGCATGAAGAGTAACGAATACACAGAAACTTCCCAATTACTTGGATGAATCTCTCACTGTTTATCCAGCTAAATAAACATTATGCTCATATAGCTCAAGAAAAAAAACCTTACTTTTTGCTTCATGCTATTAAAACAATCTCCATCTTAAGAATTAATCAGCTCTACTTCACAGTGAAGTAGAATAGAATTCCAAGTAATAGGCTAAGAAAGAGAGCAAGGGAGGCAGGGAGGGAGGGAGGGAGGCAGGGAGGGAGGGAGGGAGAGAGAGAGAGAGAGAGAGAGAGAGAGAGAGAGAGAGAGAGAGAGAGAGAGAGAGAGAAAATGTGTAGGTGGAGGGAAGACAATGGAAGTCAAAGTGAACACTTGCAGAAGTTTGATACCTGAAGTATTTAAAGTTTGGGAGGAATGAGACCCTTTAGAGCAGTGGTTCTCAACCTGTGGGTCGCTACCCCTTTGTGGGTTCAATGGCCCTTTCATAGAGGTCGCCCGATTCATAATGGTAGCAAAATGACAGTGATGAAGTAGCAATGACAATAATTTTATGGTTGGGGTCACCACCACATGAGGAACTGTATGAAAGTGTGGCGGCATGAGGAAGGTCGAGAACCACTGGTCTAGACGTGAATTGATTAGTATTTGGAACACGGAGCTGCACACCATTGTAAATGGCCCATAAACCAAAGCCAAACCAGGTATCACTGAGTTGAGATCAGTTGATGACCCCATACAGACAGCGTAGGGTCATGATGGTGACTTTTCAGACACAGACAACTGGCTATAGTTTCACACAGCTAACTTCCTGGTTAGTGGCCACCTGCTGAACCATGTGCAGGTACTCCACACAGCCCATAGATTGGACAATCGTGCCCAGGTGTCATCCGATTCACAACTAACATCGAAAAGAAAGTTATTCTGGTATCATTTCTGGTCAATGCATCAATCTCTTGTAGATGGTGAGATATGTCCAAGCTCTATGAAAAACAAACAGGCAAAAAATATTTTACCTTAAAGTTCGCTGGCCTCTGTTTACACATATTGCCACCACGTTGTTCACCCACAGTTCATTTCTTTCATATAAACCTATCAGAAAATTATACCATTGTATCCTTAGCACAATTTCCTTGGCTTGTTAAAAGTTCATTAACTTGTGGTGCTGCTTCAGTGGTTCTATTTATCACATCCTCAGCAGACAAAAATTGGTGCTTGGGACATAATTCTTCACTAATCAATAAAGGGGGAGAGACCACGAAGCAAAACTCGTCTAAACAAAATCAGCGGATTTTTCTCCTTCACATCCTTGGGCACCACAGTGAGGGAGAAGCTGGGTGGGGAAAAGACCTTCAGTAATAA
Source organism: Tenrec ecaudatus (assembly GCF_050624435.1). NCBI lineage: Eukaryota > Metazoa > Chordata > Mammalia > Afrosoricida > Tenrecidae > Tenrec > Tenrec ecaudatus. Next base: position 170,367,898 of record NC_134534.1, read on the forward strand.
TCCAGACTCTTACTTTCTCATTAAATATTTTGTATATATCCTTCTCTATGTGTATTTTAGTGTGAGACTATTTGTGTGCTTTTGTGTGTGTGTGTTTCCTTATACTGCTTCTTCTTTGAAAGAGAATGTAGAAAGCCTTGTGGAAAATGCTTAAAATGAATCATGATACTATAAATGAAGTGAGGACAAGGAAGGAAACCAAGCTCTTTGTGCCTCGGTCTATCATAGATATCAGAGCTTCCCACCACTGTGCCAGGGAATTATAATCGTGGACAAATGACAGGTGTATTTGTTCTCTTGGCCTTGGAGCAATTGACTAGAGTCTGGATTGGTCTGATCCTCAGGGCCCCTAAGCCCCCTCTAATTTGGAGTAGCCATGTACAGTCATCCCCTCGGATAGACCATGCTCCTGGTCCAAGTGGCACGAGTGGTTTGTTCTGCCCTGCTAACCAAAAGATGCACAGATTGAATCACTCCATGGCAAGGCAGAAGAAAGATCTGGCAATCAGCCTCCATAGCTTACTCTGTTCCTCTAACACATGGCAGGCTCCATAAGATGGAATCGACTCAGTGACAATGAGGGTTTTGTCTGTTTGTCTGTCTGCCTTGATGTAAAACATTGCAGAAGGCACTCACTCCCTGGCCATGCCACTAGCACAGCTTAGTTCATTAACACAAAGTACACGGGCACATTATGGCTCCATGTCCCTGCTCCAAAGCTAGTCTCCCCACCACCCATAGCAGAGCTCCCCTGGAAGAGTGGCAGCTTCTCAAAATGGCCCAAGTCCTCTTCCAAAGACCAGTCTCTAGAGAGGACAACATGGTTGATACATTAGAGGATCCACAAAAGTGAGGGAAACTCTCCGTGAAAGGAATTCACACCACATCCAAAACAATACTCAAACGCACGGACAGACAGCGAGAGTGCAGGCCTGGGTCATGTGCAGTGATTGTCCACCTAAAGCCATCACGAGCTGGGTCCGAGTCTATGGATGACGGTGTTCATCATGCCAGTGGGCAATCTGTTGGTAAAACTCAAGACACTGCATATTTGTTGGGCTATCACCCTTTGCCAGTGGACTTAGGTGTGGAGACTTTATACAAGTCTTTCCCCGCATTTCTGCACAAGGTTTACCTGGTGATTGAACCAAACCCTGCATCAGCTGGACCGCCTTCTCATCCAGGGAGAGAACTCAGGCTCCATTTTCCAGCTTTCTCTGCATCTTTATTTTCTGTCGAACTTCCCAAATGCTTTAAACAGACTATTGTGCCACAGGCTACACTTGATTTTCATGTCATCCTTTTTATCAGGCTATTTCTGATATTGATTTCATCTGAAGAACACGATCAAGTCATTATTTCTCTGTAGGGGCATACATTTATTTTCATGTAAGAAAAAAAAGTAAAAGAAACTTGTTTCTTCTTATGTAAAACTATCCAACTTGTACATTGTATCATAATAAATTGTTCACATCATTTTCTCCAAATAAATAATGACATTCTTAGAAATTCTTCCACTTTTTAAAAAAATTGCAGGCCTTTAACATAGCTCTTGGAATGATCTCCTTCTTGTTTGGAAGTTTTAATTAGTGTCTTGTATAATCCTGAGCCATTCGTAGTAATTATTAATGCATGTGGTGCTCTCATGATGTGTGGCGTCTCGTTCAAAATACCCTCTTTAATGGTGACTGCCTTCAGAGCTGGTGGTATAGTGGTGATGCACTGGGCTGGCAATGGAAACGCCAGCAGTTGGAAACCACCAGCCACCCCCAGGAGAGAGATGAAGCTCTCTACTCCTATAAAGAGTTACATTTTTGGAAATCTGAAGGGGTAGTTTATCCTGACCTGTGGGGTTGCCATGAGCCAGAATCTACTTGCTATAAAATTATATATATGTAATTTATATATATATGAAATATAAACTTATCTATATTCCTTACAATAACTCTGGGAGTAACACACTAGTTTGTATCTATTTATAAATGAGAAATTGAAGATCATTGAATTCTCTGTCTAACGAACAGTACAGCTAGTCTGAGGTGCATATTTCAACACTGACCATCCAACATCTTATGTTTTTAAGGCTTTTGTTTCTTTTTTATTATGGAACAAAAGTCCCCTGAGACCATGGGTAAGAAATATAGTGACAATCACTATATCCAAAGACAAGTGGGCTGTGAAACTAAAAATGGGTCCTTAGAGCCATATATTAGGATAATATGGATTTTCTTGTTTCCTCAAGACCCTCAAGAGGTAGTTGTAAGAGTTAATGAAATGGCTTCTGCTGACAACACTTAAATACTCTGAGCCAAGGGCATTCCCACAAAGGAAACAAATATCAGACATACACCCCAAGAAGTACAAACTGACTGCCATGGAGTCATGCTGACTCATAGTGACTCTGCATGACAAAGTAGAATTGCTCCAGTGGGTTTCTAAGGCTATAGATCTTCATGGTAGCAGAAAGCCTCAGCTTATAATCCACAACCACTCCTGTTTCCCCGACTCAAGTCATAAAAATAAAAAGCAAAAACATACAAAATCCACGCTGCCATAACATGCACAAAACAACACTGTTTTGAATCTGAAATTTCCAAGTTTCAACTGTGTACAATTTCACCGGTGTAACTTATTTTTATAACTACTAATAAGAATTTTTTAGATCGACAATTTGAAACTTCAAAAGTGTTTTCTCTCCAATTAAGATAATTCTACTCTTCTGCATCAGAAAGGAAAGCACCGTGTGTGTGTGTGTGTGTGTGTGTGTGTGAAGTACAGTATTATTGAGGGACACAATAGAATTTGAAAATATTTTTAAAAAACACTTCCAAAAATTGTGTTTTCATTTAGAGTCAATACAGTGTTTATAAATACATATTTCTAAGAGCAGAATTCCTGAATTGTATCCTTAGTTTCAGAACTGCCATTTCATGGATGTTTATATATTTGATTCCCAGTACCGTCTAGGTCTATTCTTCTAATTTCTGCTTTTGCATCTGTTTAAGCTATTTCCCATCACAGTATCTTTACCAGCATTCCAAGACCAATTTGCATTTTAACGCCTACCTGAAAGCCTTCCTGAACGAACCCAGTTCGTCTATGCTGACATGACACCATGTAGAGTAGACCTATGCTTTCCAACTCTAGCTTGGGCTTCTCTGAAGTATGGATCTTTTTTTGCAGATTTATTTTGTGTCTTTACAATGTGTGTTAGTTTGGGTGGACTAGAGAAACAAATTCAGAGACACTCATATGTATATAAGAAAGAGTTTTATATACAAGAGCAGTTGAATATTGAGTAAACATTCCAGCCAGGTCCAGTTCAAGTCCATAAATCTGATATTAGCCCATATGTCTGATACCAATCTATAAAGTCCTCTTCAGACTCACGCAACACATGAAATGACACCAAATCTAGGAAGATCACAGGTCAGTGGGTGGGAAGTTTTGTGTATCCAGTGGCAGTGGAAGCATCTCAGTGCTGGCAGGGGTTTCCACGTGGCTCCTCCTGCTCCAGGGCTCTGGCTCCATCAGTGTAGCTCCATCAGGCCCATCATCAGTCATGTCTTGCAGGGAGCAAGTGTGTGCCCACCTCCATCATGCTATTTATCTCCTTGGCGCCTCCCAAAGAGGTCATCAAGCTGCGACCTGATTGACAGGTGAGAATCCACCCCTCCACAAGTCTCTAATTGACAGCAGATTATGTAACTACCACACACTGTTTAATACCTGATAATATTTGTTTGGTTTCTAGAAACAGCAGCTTGCAGAATGGCATCATTTTCTAAAATTTAGGAAGAAGGCATACCCATAAAAACTTACACACTTTCCTGTGTTCCTTTACCTTTCAAGGCTGCCGGCCATACTATTTGTCTCTTAGGCAGCATCAAGCACTGTTTCTGAGCATTTCCTGTTAATAGCTCATTGAAAACTTTCTAAATGCCAGCCATTTCTTAACCCTTTATGCACACTGACTCACAAAATCTTTTCAATGAACCTAAGACACATTATTTTTAGATCCCTTATAGATGAGGAAATGGAATCTGGTAGAGCAGCAGATTTCTCAGGACCACATAGCTAGTGAGCGGGGTGGAGATGGGGATTGGAACCCAAATTGCCTGCTGAAAATGCCCATGATCCCCCCAAGTGCACGGACAATATCTCCTGCTGGGCTTCTGGGGCTGCTCTTTGCTTTGTTTGTTTGTCTCTCAACCTTGGAGTCGGCAACTGAACACTTCACTGTTTTCCCACCAGGGTTTTATTATGATTAGACAAGAATTCTAGAAAAAGTACATTGTTTTTCACATGTATTACTGTGACCCATCAAAAGATGTTGTTTTGTGTGCTAAGAGTTTTTCAATAAGGATTTGTCGATGAGATCATGACATCTTCCAGGGAGTAGTTGCTAATCAAGCTAAACAGGGTCACATTAAAAAGAAACGTGGCACACTTTCAAGTAGTAATTCACATTAGAGAAAAAACCAGGTTTGGATTACGGGTGACCGGTGTCACCCACCAAATTATCCGTGAGGCTTGCCCAGTTAACTCAAGGGCAGTAAGGAAGAGTTTCACTTGCCACAGCCCGTAAAATGACGGTCTTTCCAGTCTTATGATCCTACTGTCATCGTGAGAATCTAAGCTGAGGGCTGTGGGCTTTACAGAGCCCGAGTTCCCACACCTAGGTTTTCAATCAATAGGAAGGTTGGCTCAGGGCCTCGATTCTATCAAAGGCTCTTATGATTCCTTAACAAAATGCTGCCAAGAATTTCAAATCGTGCAGGGCCACTCTGGCTTTGAGGAACCCATTTGTCAGGCTATCCACTTAACTGCCTCTCTTCATCTGCTTGTTTTCAGTTTCAGTGAGAGCTGTGTTTTTCTATTATGACTTAATGGCATTCAAATTTTTCTAAAATTGCCGGAACTTTCTGGGGGAAAAATATATATATATACTTAACGCAAGCAGTCCCTTCACTGCTTCTTCATTCACACTCATCACCTTTACACTCATCGCCTTTATGTCTGTGTTGGGATCAATGAGTCACACTTCCTGGTCAAAGGGGAGATTTCAGCATGAGATAAAGGGCTCCCACTTGCTTCCTAGCATCATACAGTAAGTCAAATGCAAATCTGGGTGACTAGAGACTGAAACCACAGTCATCATATCTTATGGTCCCTGACCAGCCACGTCATTCATTTCTGCCAACTCTGCCTCCCAGTCCTGCACTGGGGCGTCCGCTCAAGGGGGAAGTGTGTTTCCATGTTCAGGAACTAAAATATTTAACGTATGCATAAAGAAAAAAATAAAACAACTCCCTGCCAGAGAGGCCATTTCAACTCACACTGACTCCAAAGGATAGACTAGAACTGCTCTCTAGGTTTTCTGAGACTTTAAGTCTTTGTGGGACCAGATTGTCTCATCTTTCTCCCTTGCAGCTGTTGGTGGATTTGAACAGCTGACTTTGGTGTTAGCAACCCAATTCTTAACCCACTAAACTTTCTCATGTGTTATTTAAATAAATATTGTTTGGGGTGGGGGCTGTCATAAGTCCTTCGAAAGGATTAGGCAAACCTGTATGCGTCTGTTCTCTTCCTTAGATACAACATTTGACAAACGATGTCAGAGGATTCTCAAGCTCCCCGACACCCACCCATCCATGAGTTGGTTTCGTGGCCCATGTTCAGTGTTTTTTAGCGGCCCAGATTATAATGGGGAAAGTGTCACCTCAGCTCATGGAGAAACCAGGTCAGTAACCTCACTTCTGTTCCTTACATTATTCAGTGTGTAATCTGAAATTGACCACTGAAAGATATGAAAACTGGAATTGTGATATGCTGCCATTTCCTTTTTGATATCAAAAATCTGTATTGAGTTTATACCACACACCTCAAGACAGGTGAGTTAAGTGAGAAAACCACAAGCTTGACAGTATCAAGTGTTAATCCAACGCCGTGACAATAGAGCAGGAAGGAGGCAGGATTTGTGCAAGTAGAAATCTATTAGTCAGTCACTCAGGCAAACTCAGTTGCAAGAGTAGTCCTAAAGAGAATGCCTACTTTTAAACATGGTTTTCAGGTTGTGGAATTCCTCGTGAAGCTAGTAAACAGACAATACCTCTTTGGGTCTCCAGTCCATTAATCTTATTAATCTTGTATTTCTGTTGGCACCATTCATGATGGCATTAGGAAAACCCTGAATGAAATTATCTCATGGGCTACTTTTCTCCCCTAACTCCTTCTATCTGACCCTTCATGAAATTCATCCACCTCCAGAGCTCAAAGTACTCACCTCCCAAAGAAGTTATTAACATGAAAGCAAGCTCTCTCTAATATCCTATTCTTCTATGAAACGTCTGTCCAATCACTGAATCAGAAGTACTTAAGGCCTTCCTAACCTAGGGGCCCAAATGTACCAAATCATCCCCAATCTACTCAAGTTTCCTACATCGTTTTGGAACCAAGGTCTAACACTTGTAGCTCCTGTGGTTCTTTCCTGGACTTCTAGTGAACTCTGGGCCAATAGATAGACTAAATACTTTTGGTCTTATTAATCTGGTTATTTTCCAAGGCTGAAAACAATCATTAAATTAATAACAATCCTGAAACTAATAAACGTGTTTTGTTATCGAATCCAAATCTCCCATTAATTTCTGATATTAAGTTATCAGAAAAGTCCTGTGATAAGGGAACTTCTTTAACTTCAACTTATTCTTTAAAAAGCCAAAGAAGTGTGTTGCAGTATGTGGGTTGTATAGAGATGTACATTCTGGGCGTTTCTTTGCTCCATCTGAAGAAGGTAGTATACCACTGAAGCCTCTGGAAAATACTGCTCCAAGCCATACGTGGCCTTCTACATACCATGATTTAAACATTCTATGTTTCTGTATCTTCCTATATCAATGCAGTTTGTTAGATGCTCTTGGGTGACATGTTTCTACTGTATCCTCTCCCATTGTTTCTAGCACAGAGCTAGATCCGTATCAAAATAAGTAGGTTAACATCAAATCCCCTCAGACGTATGTCAAACTCACATGACTCGGAGCGGAAGTGTGTACCACAGAGTGGAACTACATACCACAGGATATGCAAAGGTTGATTTTTTTTTTTGAGTTAGATGACAGACTTGTCTTCTAAGGCTCCTCTGAGTCACGCTTGGCTAACTGCTCAAACCACCCAGAGACTCAAGAGTATATTCTCACTAAATACCTGTGCTGCGTTCTAATCCGCTTCTAATCATGACATGCCATCTGTCATTCATCTCTTTGGATCTGTCTCTGTAACAGAGTAACATTCTGGCTAAGCGAACTGTAGCTTTGGAAACCTCAATTGGTGAGCCCTATCGTCTCTTGAAGTAGGAAGTATGGAATGGTTGAATTGACCTAATATTTGGTGTACTTTTATGTAAGCAGCATGTGAATTATATTGTGTCTTTAGCAAACTGTGCACACACACACACACACACACACATAATTTCTTACATGTGTTCCGGGTATTTGATGAATGGGCATGTTTCTTATGTAGGCGCTTTCTATGTGAAAATACGATCCCACTTAGGCAATGAAAGACAAAGCATCGTGTGCATGTTTGGTGAGTGACTGGTGCTTATTGTAGTAATTCCACACAGTTTTCTCTAGTTGGCCTCTACCACGGCATCATTATCCCCAAGGACACCTCCATCTGAACAAAAAAAAACCAACCGACCATAATTTCTAATGATTTTCTCTATTGTCAGAAGTCAATAATTTACGACTTACATCCCATTTCAGAGACAATTTCAGTGCTCCACAGCGCTATCCCATGCTCTCTCCCGCTCCAGAAATGGAGACGGTGCAGCTCAGACAGTCCTTGAGCCCCAATTATAGAAGGACAGAATTAAGTTAGAGAATAATATGCAGTCCAGCTGGAGTCACTTCATCACTGAACAAACAATTCTGTGCATTTAAATTTTTGTGGAACAAAAAGCAAATGATGGTTTAAAAAGCAACTTGAAATTATGGAAAACATTCAAAGAAGGAAACAAAAGTCACTGTGTTAGCTAAATTTAGCCGGGCAATTGTTATTTTGGGAGGTGGCGTATGTACTCTCAGTATTATTTGCTATGGAAATATAAATAGACAATCTCATTTATTTATAAAATAAAATATGTGCCACTTTGTATGCTGAGTATGTTGCCTATTCCAATTGTTTTCCTGCTTTCTGTGCCTAGTATTTCCAAGTAAATAACATTCTTAAAAGCTATAACATTCAGGGACCGCATAATATTTTATTTTATTCATGTAATAAAATGATTTAATAAGTCTCTTAGTCGTGTGCATTTCTTTCCTTAAGAATTGCGTGTAATCGGAGTGACCACAGCTGTATTTATATTTATATAGATAAGTCATATTATTTATTAGCATATATTCCTAGAAATGGAGTTACCATCTCAAGGGGCATGACTAATTTTAAGAACCTTATTGTAAATTGAAATTTTACTTTCTGTCAATTGTGTACCCATTTAGGGTTCTTCTAGAAGTGAGCAAGAAGGCCCCTCTAGAAATTTTCACAATGCAGAATTTTATTTTAAAAAAGTAAGGTCAAAAGAAAAAAGAAGAGAGAGTGAAGAAGGGAGAGGGGAAAGAAGCGGGAAAGATTCACAAATGTGTTAGGCCATTTAAAAATGATATCTGCATGACTTCAGAACAAGGAAAATGCTTGCGATTTTGAAGAATGCTGCATTCACTTTTCCTGTTGTCGTGCTAGATGCCACCAAGCCAGTTCCGACTCGTGGCAACTGTGTGGGCAACAGAAGGACCGAGTGCCCCGTCCAGTGTCATCCTCACAGGTGGCCTTATGTTCCAGCCCCTAGTTGAAGCTTTATCTTGCCAATTTCCTGCTTACTACCTGCCTTAGATTATTCATACTCAGTATGTTTCTATATTTCTTAAACATTTTCAAAATTGTCATTTGATTACCTTAAAATGTATACACCAGTACTTTCCAGCAAGAGGTTTTTGCGATGGTGGAATGGTCTACAGTCAGAACTGATTACTTGTGGCTATTGAGCACTTGAAAAGCGTCATTGCGGATTATGCATTGGCCAGCTAACCACAAGATCATCAGTTCAAACCATCAGGCACTCACTCCATGAGAGAAAGATGAGGGCACTTCTACGAGGTTCCGTAGGGCAGCTTGGTATTGAGCCTGGAACTGCAGGGAATGCAGATGAAATATTGAGCCTTTCAAATTTAAATTATATGGCCACATGTGTTTAAGAGCTATCACATTGGTAGCTAATGTAAGAATTTGATATCTAGCCAAGAAATGCTGTCTGATTTTTTGTATAATCATGGACACAGAACTCATCCTGTCTTTGGCTTTCACCTTAGTAGACGAGTAGGCCGAAATCCTACTGTCAGTGGTAATGAGAATAATTCCCATGTTATTCTCCAAGGAATTCTCCAAGCCAGACCACAAGGCTTTCTTTATAGAATATTATAGAACATTTATCTTCAGCATATACACAGGTTGCTAAATTAAGAGGAAGCAGCATGGAGACCCATCATGCCCAGATTAATACACATATACAACACACACACAAACTGATGGTCAGACTCAACTCCCTTTTATTCTTTCTCACCCAACCAACACTTGGCCACAACTTTTCTAAGAAATAGCTCCCACCATCCAGGTTTTGTATTAAATAGGTGGTATTTTCTCATTTATTCTGACTTATCGCACAATATGTTTAACTTTGTTAACCATCCTCTCCTTCTTGAAATATCAAACCAAGGTGGCACGGATGCCACAATGAATTTTACTTTTATTCTTTTCTGGAAGTAACTTCTCTGTCTCTGTTTTGCACCTCTCCCATCAGCATGAGTATTCTGGGTTCTCTAGTTCCCCCTACCACTCCCCACTCCTCCCAACACACACATCATTTTCCTCAAGTGGTCTCAATGAATCCCAAATCTACTTTCCCAACTACATTTCCACTTCTGCAATCCCAACTTGAATGCATAACTCTGTATCCAATACATCCAGCCAGGGAATTCCAACACAACACACAAGCCAGCTCCACTGCTGTCATCCCTCCATTCACTGGTCTCATTGTTTGCCGCTACCATCTAACTTGAATCTGTCTTATGATTTATGCTATTCTCCTGCTTGGGTTACACTGGCTCCCCCAATCTCTTCTCGCCTTTTGCCATTCACTTACCTCTCATTTATTTCCCACACCACAGCTGAATCATTTTTAACCACCCGCCTTAATTGAAACCTTTTAGAAATGTCCCACTACATTTAGTAAAGGAACCAAATGTCTCAAACTGGGTCCAAGGTCTTTTGTGACTTGCCTTTTGACTCGTCATTTCCGTTTCCTCAGAGCCTTATAGGTCCTCTGCCTCGGAGTCTCTCTCAGACTAGTTTCTTCTTACAGAACTCGACTTCCACCACTTCTCTGTACAGCGTTTGTCCCCAATCATCTCACCACCACTGGGCAGAGGCACAGTTCATAGTGGCTCTCCAATATGCATATATTAATGGATTATACATTGAAGTCCCTTATCCCAAATCCAGTGTACTTGTTAGATGAGGAATCTTTCTTTGATAGTCGAGGAAGATGGTAGGCTTGTCTTTTATCTGCATTGCATTTGGTTTTGTTGGGTTGATTCAGAGACAAACAACTATAAATACTTACTCTAGTTATTTAACATAGCCCTCATAGGCTTAATATGTTTTCTAACCTATGGTATTTTATGACAGGAATAGACTGCGTAGGACATTCACAAGGAACAGTTTAGAAGTGTAATGTAATCACATAATTGCTTAGAAGGCATTATAATGAGTCCTTTATGGGCTGCTAACTGCAAGGTCAGTAGTTCAAAACTACCAGTAGCTCCATGGGCAAAATATGAGGCTCTCTACTCCCATAAAGATTTCCAGTCTCAGAAACCCAGAGAGCAGTTACACTCTGCCGTCGGATGGGCCTCGATGATTTAGGTCAGATTTCTGAGGCTCTAAATCTCTCCAGGAGCAGACAACCTCCTATTTCTCCTGCCGGCCAAAAGGCTGGTGTGTTTGAGCCACTGATTTTGAAGTGAGCAAGCCATTTATTCCATCATGCTCCCAGGGCTTCTCAAGGATGTTCCAAGTCACCCATCGTGTCGTCATACAAACTCCCATTTCAAGTTCCAATCAAAAGGAAAGATCCTGTAGTAAACAACAAGGCCGATTACACATACATCACTATTATGTACATATAGGTAAACAGAGGTATATACAGTTACCACAATAAGCAATGCGTCCACAAATATTGTTAACTGCATGGACTTAGAAAATAAAGTTCCCGTGTAAGAAGAGCAGCTTATTTCTGACTAGACATAAGAAGGGAAATAAAGTAAAAAGAGATTTACATAGAAATCACTTTACTTCATTGAAATATATTGAATTTAAATAGTTTTAAAGTTTTGTTTTATCTTTCAAAGGGGGCATTTATCATTGTGTAAATTCTAGGTTCTGAAGAATATCTTGATCTCATTTGTGATAAGGACTGTAACTTTTTTTACCTCTGATTTTTATGGGGGGTGGGGGCTTCAATAAAAGTGTTTTAATTCAAAATAATCCTAGTCAAACTTTTTGTGTACATCATAGAATCTGTGAAATTGCCCTATATTTTCCCTAAGTGGTCTTCCACGGGTAACAGTGTTACCAGAATAAAAGACAGAAATGCATGCTTTGGGATGTCCATGCATAGAAGTAGTTTACGAGGTCTCGTTTAGATAATAGATTTAAGGTAAGCAGAGGGCATGTCATTCACTATTTTCAGTGTCACCAGCAGGTATAACCTCTGGGACAACTGCACTGGAATTCCCAGATGGACAATGGAGCCCCTCTCCCCACCAGGCCATTCAACAGTGTCTAAGATAGTCAGGCAGCCACCATGCTGTGATCTGTCACTGGCTCCAGGAATGGGTCACTGCTTGCTCGCTGGGCGGGCCTCCCTTTACCTGTAGCGTGAAGCGCTCCGAGTTGCCCCAGCCCTGCGCTCTCCTGTATTGTGAAAGCACATCAGGTTGGAGCTAAACATAGTTTACAATGTCAGCCTACTCGTTTGGTCTGTGGATGGAAAATACATGTGGACGAGGAAATGCCATGTTGGGTGTGGAGTTTGTCTGGACAGGGTGGCGGAAAACAAATGGGACGTCCTGTGAGACTGGCAACTGCAGGTGTGGATGGATGGAAGCACTCAGCACACTCACTCTCAGGCGCACTCTGTATTTTAGGGCTTTTTGTTTGTTTTTTTTCAATCATCATCATCAATCATCCCACTCAGATCGCATCAAAATGTAGTGCATTGGAAGGAGCGGCACGAGTGGTTGAATGCCGGGCAGGTAGCGGAGAAGGCGGCAGTGTGAGCTTACGCAGAGGTGCTTCAGGAGACAGGCTGGCACCCCTTGTGAAAGCTCACTGGGGAGCAGTGCTCTGCAGCCTGCGTGGAGTAGTCTGTTGGCTTCTGCATATTGATTGTGCGGCGAACACTCAATGTGGGTCATGTGGCATCTGGGACTGTAAGGTCTGCCTCAAAATGCCCAAACTGGGCAGCCACTCAGAGACAAAGGCACTACTTTTCAATGCCCTTGACCCCGCTTGAAGGGCCCAAAGATGTGGATATGAACAAGTCCCCAGGCTCGGAATGAGGCTCTGAGTGGAGAAGTGGTATTTCTGTCTGGCAGTCCAGACATCCTGGCCATGCCGTTATGGGGGAAGCATCTTCAGCCCGACTTTCCCCTTCGTTTGGGACGATCCGAGGGGAGAGGCTCGTGGGCTACTCGTTTCCTGAATGGGACATGGCTTGACCTTAGTGAGGATGCTCTTGGTGAGCATCCTTGCGCTGCCCACCTGAGCACAGGGTGGGTGCTACTGCAGACTGAGCCAGGCATCTCCTAGATCTTAGAGCCTTGCTGCTCCAAGCGTGGGCTACGAACGATCAGATTCTGTATCTCCCCGGACCTTTTTGAAGCTAGAGAGGTGTATGGTTCGCTGCCCATATTCTGATCAGAATCTGCATATGCATAAACTCTTGGGGCCACTGATTGGACTATGCCCAACCGTGGCTCTGTGGGAGAGAGATGGGGCTACCTGGTCCTGTAACTATCCACAGCCTCAGAAACCTGGTGCAGTGCCAATCCAAGTTGGAAACAACTTGAAGGCCCTGGATGAGGTGTAGCTAGCATTAAGTCAGCTTCTACCCCATGGTAACCCCATGCATAACAGAAGGAAATGCTGCCTGATTTTGTGCCATGTTCATGAGCAATTGTGGGCCACAATTTGGAAATATGCAGGGTTTTTATTAGCTAATTGTTGGAAGTAAAAATGTTAGGCCTTTCTCCTTAGTCTGTCTTAATCTGGGAGCTCCTCTTGCTCAGCCTCCTTCACTGAGAGACCATGGTCACTGCGCTGGAGGTGCGCTGGCTAGGAAATGAACCTGGGTCTCCCAGAAGAAGGTGAGAATTTTACCATTAAATGACTACTGCTCTCATCCAGGCTCCCACAGTTTTCAGTGCCCCCCCCTGCACCCCAGGACCCTTGTGTAATGCACAGGCCACACATGTTACTCAGCAGCCACTTCTCAGGACCTCACTCCTGATAATCATACAGCTGCATCAACGTCTGTGCATTGCTTTAGTTTAGATGTCCAATAAATTAATGAAGGCATTGCTGAACTTTTCAAATGGACATTCTGCACTTTACTGACTTAGCTTTGTTTTCTCTTTCATGTAACAGTTGGGCATCATGCCCAACACTGGAATGATCAGAAATGAGAAGGTAGAGAGAGAAGCCGCCTAGCAATGGATCGGGAACCAATCTCTTGTAAATGTTTGAAGCTCTGGAAATGCAGAGAAAGAGGCAGCATTTGCCCGCAGAAGAAGTGGCAATTTCCACATCATTTAGCCTCATTAACGATATGCATTATTAACATTTACTTTTAGCGAGGAGGCACATTTTGCACTTAAGCAAGAAGCTATGAAATTACATGCTTTACAACGATCTGTCTAATGACACCATTTGAATTCCTTTCTGTGCCGCTTTGATTTTAGGGTTAGTGAGATCTCTCTCTCTCTCTCTCTCTCTCTCTCTCTCTCTCTCTCTCTCTCTCTCTCTCTCTCTCTCTCTCTTTCTCTTTCTTTCTTTCCAAAGGGTTCTGAATTAAGAGCTCTCCAAATTTCCTGATCAGTATCTTTCGCCATTGCTGTGGAAAAGCTCCCGTTTGGGTGGGTATCTTACTTCCCCGCTGAAAACTCTCCCCCCCACCCTGCCCCTCATTCACTCTTGCTGTCACACTAACTACACAATTTTGATAATTATTTGGAAAAAACAATCATCACTTTAGAAATAAATGTCTCTCTTATTTTATAATCATTTTAAGCACACTGAATAGGAAGACTCAACACTTTTAAAATGGACATTGCCAGTGAATCCCAGAAGTAATTAAAAAGAACTGAAAGACATTCCAGTTATTTTAAATGTATAATAAATACCATCTTCCCCCTCTTGAATGTCCTGAAGAGGAACAGGATGGTCAGTGTGATCTGCATTTATTACTCTTGAAACATTTTATAATAAATAGAGAAAAGTAGTGCTTGTTTATAAGCATGGACTTGATTTTGCTTCTCGTGCCTTTGTGACTTGAAACAGATTTGTTTATGGTATGCTACTGATCTAAGCCTCTTAGACTTGACAGAAAACCAAAACAGTACTATTTACAATTTGTTAACATGGAATTCTCCCCATATGACTAAACAAGAATCTCTTTATGGGGGAAGCGATCACAGAAATGCAGACTGAAATGATTTGGGGGTCATGGGTATGGCTGGCGATTTTCTTCCATGCCGTTATATACTTGACAAAAGTTTGTGCAAATCCCTCGATTGTGTGGAAGGAGTGACAGTGAGAAGGGGTTAGGTAGGGCTGGCTAGGAAGTGAGTTGCAAGAAGTTAGGGCAGTAGAAGAGCTCACAAAAATTGCCAACAAGCCTCCCCTGACAGATGGGTGGTAGCCTTGCGTAAGGTGCACTGACCAGGAATGGAAAATGGGTCTCAGGTATAGAAGGTGAGGTTCTACTACTGAACCACCCAGCTCTTTATTTCCCATAGTCTCTCCTCAGTAAATGACAAAGGCATCCTCTACTTCTGAAGGATCCAGAGTTATCCTTCACTTGTCTTTTTAATCGAGCACAACATGAGCAAATCCCGATGCCCAGGCCCATCCCTTGCCCAGGTCATCATGATTGCTCACCTACGTAGACACATTGTTCTTTAAAGTCTTTCCCCTGCTTGTTTTGTGCACCACTGGAGACTCAGAACTAATCTTCTGCATATGCTCAGAAAGAAAAGTCACAAAGGTGATATCTTGCACATGTCTGTCTGTGGCTTTGATGGAGGATCAGGCTTGGTTTTCTGGCATCTTAAGGTAAACTAGAATGCACGCTGATCACTTCTGCATATCTGAGATGGGCCAGGTTTAGTGTCAGTTATTTCTGTGCCCCAGCCTCCTGCTTTTCTCAATTGAGCTAGCAGCTGGTGATGTGCCTATTAAGGGAAGGTAGTTCTTGCTCAACACAGAATATAACTAAAAGTATAGAGCCTAGAATTTACAAGACATCACAAAATGAGGGACTATGGCTAGAAGGGCCATATTAAGTAACGAACTACATTCCAGCTACCAATGGCAAGTTGGCTTAATTAATTGTAACCTAAAGCAGATATTTCTAGACTTGAGCATTCTAAATTACTTGACTCACCTAAGTCTTTCCCCTGTTCATCTTTGATATCCTACTGAGTGTCTTTTCAGAGTTAGACAGCTGTTTAAGAAGACAATGCAATTTGAATATTGGAAACCTGATGTTGAGTTCACATATTATAGCCTGAAAGCTTGTCATCACTGTAACTAATCCTTCACATTTCAGAATCACAATGTCCAACATCTAAAAAAAAAAAGAAAAGAAAAATGGAATAGTAACAAATGTCCTCCTAGGTCTGAGGCTGGTCCCAATCTCAACTATATAGACAGCCACCCCTCCCCCAGGAGAATTTACTTCAGGGGACAGCACTGAAGCTACAGCTCAGGGAGCGGGACATGTCTGATCAGAGCACACAGGAGCAAATGAAGGTGAAGGGGTGGAGGGGGCGGGGGGGAAACATGGAGCACATCCTGGGCCACCAAGCCTTGAGGACAATATTCCTGCTCAGAGCAGCCAATGTAGAAGAGAACCATATGGCCAGCCCCACTATGAGACACGACCCATAGCCCTTCAGGGGACAATACTGGAGACACAGTGTGGGAATTGCACCCAATCTGACCCCACCACACCAAGGCAAAACACTAAGGGTGTACAACAGAGCAGCAAAGGGAGCAGAGCAAGGAAGTTCCAAGGGAACAACAAAAATAGACTTTGAGGCCAGGGCATGGCACCCCATCAGACTCTACCGGAAAACACTCCTAAAGGTCAAAAACAGACCTTAAACTTTTTACAGACTTGTAATCTTTTGTTGTTTTGTTTTCTTTTGTTGCTTTGTTTTGCTTTGCCTTGTTTTTGTGCATATTATTATCTCTTCAGGCCTATCTAGATAAGATAGGCTGGATAAAAAATCTGGAGGAGAAAAAAATAGGACCTATGATTCTGGGGGGACATGGGAGAGTGGGGAGGTGGGGAAAGAAAGTAATGTTAGTAAACCCAGGGACAAGGGAACAACAAGTAATCCAAAATTGGTGGAGAGGAGGGTGTAAGAGGCCTGTTAGGGCTTGATCAAGGGCAAGGTAGTCGAGAAGAATTACTGAAACCCAAAGGAAGGCTGAGCATGATAGTGGGACAAGATGAAAGTCAAAGGAAATAGAGGAAAGAAGTAGGAGGCAAAGGGCATTTTTGGAGGTCTAAATAAAGGCATGTACATATGTAAATATATTTATATAGATGATGGGAAATGTGTATATGTATATATATTTATAGGTTTAATATTAAGTAGCAGATGGACATTGGACCTCCACTCAAGTACTCCCTCAATGTAAGAAAATTTGTTCTATTAAACTGGCATTACATGATGTTCACATTCCCAACATGATCACTGAAGACAAAGCATGTGCATAAGCAAATGTTGGGGAAAAAGCTGATGGTACCCAGCTATTGAAAGATATAGTGTCTGGAATCTTAAAGGCTTGAAAATAAGAAGCAGCCATCTAGCTGAGAAGCAACAAAGCACACATGGAAGAAGCACACCAGTCTGTGTGATCAGGAGGTATCAATAGGATCAGGTATCAGACATCAAAGAACAAAAAATCATATCATTATGAATGAGGGTAAGTGCACAGTGGAGACACAAAGCCCATCTGTAGGCAAGTAGACATCCCCTTTACAGAAGGGTCATGGGGAGGAGACGAGGCAGTCAGGGTGCAGTGTAGCAACGATGAAACATATAACTTTCCTCTAGTTCTTAAATGCTTTCTACCCCCCACTATCATGATCCCAAGTCTACCTTACAAATCCGGCTAGACCAGAGGATGTACACTGGTACAAATAAAAACTGGAAACAGCTAATGCAGGACAAATGAAGCCATTAGGACCAGTGGTGAGAGTGGTGATACCAGGACGGTGGAGGGAGGGTGAGGTAGAAAGGGGGAACCAATTACAAGGATCTACATATATACCTTCTCCCAGGGGGACGGACAACAGAAAAGTGGGTGAAGGGAGATATCAGACAGTGTAAGACAATGACAAAATAATGAAAACTGATAAATTATCAAGGGTTCATTAGGGGGGGATGGTGGCAAGGGAGGGGGAAAACGAGGATCTGATAGCAAGGGCTCAAACAGAAAGCAAATGTTTTGAGTATGATGATGGCAACAAATGTACACATGTGCTTCACACAATGGATGTATATCTGGATTGTAATAAGAGTTGTATAAGGTCCCAGAAAACAAATGTCCTAAATGACAAAGACTAATGAGGATCAACTCATTATGTGAGAGTGTCTTTTTAACTCTATGAGATCATTCAAATGCAAATTACTATTAATAACTCAGTAGACTTGTAATAAAGGCCTGTGTAGTTTTAATAACCATCCGAAGGCCTCTGAGTTCTGTAGGGTTTGATTATTTCACGCATGTCATAGAGAAAAGATACAGCAAATCAGGGAATAGTCACTATATAAAAAATACTCCTGTGTAATGATGTTCATGTACTAATTGCTATCAGGTTGATTCTGATTTATAGCAACCCTACAGCAATTGACCTGTTATTGATCTTGATGGCTTCTTCATTTCTAAATTCACTTATTTTGAACTTGGAACATGGGGAGCAGTGTTACTTTGCATCGAAGGCTAGACATAGGAGCCAACTCTTATCTCTCACTTATTTTAATTATACTTGGAAACTGTATGCATAGGCATCCTCAAGGGTCTTCATTGTTCCTGAACACACAACTTTCAAAGATAGTCGTTCCAGGAAGAAACTATGCAAATCGTGTTCATGATGTTTTAAAATTTACTCCCAGATGGACTAACTTCCCGATTCTGGAACAGTGGCAACACCTATCACATGAATAAAAGATAGCTGTGTTTCACTTGTAATGATAAGTACAATCTTGCTGATGTAACCATGTGGGCACTGCAAATAATATCAATCCAGTTGAACAGGCCATTCTAAGTAAAATTGAAAGAATTTCTGTCCTAGAAGCATCTCGCCTCTCAGATATCCTGCAGGGGCTGACCTCTTGTGTATGAGTCCGATGTTTGTAAAATAGGGGATTTCATCTTATGTATAACTTTTTTAAGACCTTAAGTATAGGGAGCTTCCACTCAGGTCAGTGAATTTTAGACTGGGAAAGCATGTACAATGCACGGCCTTGCAAATCTCTACAGAGCCCCAACAGGGAGTGTGTGATTAAACATAAACACCACACAGACTTCTCCTAATCAAGCTGAGGAGATTAAAGCTCAGAAGTAAACAGACTTGCCAGTGGCATTTTATCCAGACCAGGCTGCCTGGGTCTTCCAAAGTGTTTTACTGTGAGGTTAACGCATTGCTTCTCACAACACAATAGCTGATTCTTTTAACCAATGAAGGTCACTCTCAAAAAAGAAAAATACCCTCCCACTATTGAGGGGACTCTCACTCACAGCCACGGACAAAGTAAAACTGCCCCTGAGCTTGTCAAGTCTGTATATCTACATGAGAGAAGAAAGCCTCTTTTTTCTCCTGCAAAACAAATGGTAGATTCAAACATCTGACCTTGCAGTTAGCAGCCCAATGTATAACCCACTACCCCACTGCGCCCCCTTGATGATGGGCACTTGGTAGCAGAGATACCTATGTCATTTAACAGTCATGACCAGAAGGTATAGAACTGGAAACACAAGGATAGATGATGCCATGTTTTTTTATTCTCTTCATTTAAGAAGAAACCAGTTTCTAAATAACTGAGTCAAATGCAGAACACCATACAAAAATATGAACTGTGTACATTTGTGGGTGATATGATACCTGATATCTTATGATACCTGATCTCTGTAAGATGCCACAAAAGTGATAAGAAAACAAAAATCCCATGAATTCATCGAATTAATGATGATTTTGTTCAACCTGTGCTCCACAGGGAGGCTGAAGGTGACTAATTTTCTTGGCTAGTACATTAGGGAGGGCCCCTTGCTTTGTGTGTAAAAGAAAACCCATTTCAAACCAGAGTAAACATTCAAGGGAAGGTATTGACTCGCACCTTGGGCTAGTTCAAGGCTGGGTTCCTCAGGGGCCCCTTTGTGGTACCAACAACTTCCCTTGAATAATGGACAGGTTGGAGGTTTGAGTCTCCTCAGGGATGACTCAGAAGAATGTCCTGGCCATCCACTTCTTAGCCATTAGCCCCTGGAACTTCTGTGGAGCACAATTTCACGACACACAGAGCATCACTGGGAGTCAAAAAAAAGGTTGACTACAACTGGTGTGCTCTGGAGTGCTGATCCTGGCTGACTGGGGTTCGCTGATCCCCTCTGGTCTCTCAGTGCAGGCTCCCTTCACGGTCAGAAGGGCCCAGATCTCATGGCCCATATCGTCTGTGCAAAAATGGTCCCCCCCCCCTTATAAGGGATGCTTGTTTTTCAAAGCAATTGGAGGGTCATTTTATTTTTATGAAATCCCGACAGTGCATCCCTTCCCTCCATCCATTGTCTCTACCTGGGCTTGCCCTCCTCCTGAGCCATTGCCTTGGAGAGAGAGTGGGACTACACAATGTACAGAGCCTGCTGCATGTCACCACATGTCACTTCTCAGGGGCAGCATTCACAGCCACCAAGTGGTAAAGACCAGAGACCGAGAGCCTGATCTCAAAATGTAAACTCTGTGCTCTTTGTGTCCTGTCTGCTGCCCTTCTTTAGCCTCTAGGACCCGCTTCACATTGCGTATCACCACCAGAGTGGTGTGCTTTGAAGGGACCTTCAAGAAGACTGCTCTGCCTTAAAGAAGTCCCTTCCAAGAGCTACCATGGTGTCTAAAAACCTGTCACTGAGGGAAGAGTATAATGTGAATGGAAGAAACTTCTTAAAAATCCAAAATCCTATTTGTATCCTACTTTGAATTAGCTTCATAGATTATTCCTTTAATTTGCACTGAGTCAGGCTGGGGAAGTTTGGGCAGGAGAAAGGGGTGGACGCATTATCTGAAATGAGGGTACCTCCGAGAGCCTTTATATGTTGTTAATGAATTGCATCTGCATGCTTTTGCATGCATTAGGCATACAAGCCCTGAGACAAGATAGCTGGGGTTCAGGAATAAAGTAAGCGTGCTAAATGCACAGGAAACAAGTGATTGAGCAGTAGCTGAAAGATTTGAAATCTTTTGAATCTAAGCTTAGCGTCCCTTCAACTTGATTGCCTTTCAAAGAAGGCTGGATGAGAAGGGAGAGTTCAGGACATACAAAGGAGACATTAAAATATGCACATATAAACAAGACCTGCTTTCTAATTTTTCCCAGGACGCCACCACCACACGGCTGACTTTGAAGTATGTTGCATCTTGTCTCCCACATTCCACATTTCCTCAGTTACAACTCTGGGACAAGCCCCAAACCAAGTGGGGGAAAAAGACAGGACAGAACTCTTATTAAGGATGGAGTAAACGCTCCTGGGAGCATAGAAAATAAGGGAACATCTTATTACAAATTGGTAGTTGTAAGTTCCGTTGGTCTGCCCTAAAGCACCCAGTATAAAAGGTTCTTAGAAAAGTTAACCATAGAATTGAAGGTGGTCCAGCAATTTCTAAATATATTCCTAAGGGAATTGAAAGCATAAACACAAACAGATACATGTGCAGCTATAGTCGTTGCCTAGTGATTCACAATAGTCAAGAGATGGAAAATTCCCAAATGCCCATCAACAGATACATGGATAAGCCAAGCGTGGTACATACCTGGATCTGAACATTACTCATGTATCCAGAAATGAAGTCAGGCTACATGCTATGACATGGATGAACACTGAACGCATCATGTGGAGGGAATCAGGTCATTCTCCAAAGGATAATGTATGGTTCTACTTATCTGGAACATCTAAAATAAAAAATAGATAATTAAGTTTATTAGTGGTTACCAAGGGTTGACAGGAGGTAAGGGAAAGGTGAACTCATTTTGTAGGAGCTACGGAGCTTTTGTGAAGGGCCATAGAAAAATCTGGATATAGATAATGGGGATGATTCCAAAGTATCATGAGTACAATTAATGTTTCTGAACTGTACATGTAAAAAAATGTTGAAATGGAAAATGTTGTTTTACTTATACAGTCACTGCTAAAAAAAATCAGAAACAAATGAACGATAAAATCCCACACAAGTCTCAGAATGAATGTGCAAAGCAGAAGCCTTGGCAGCATGGTGGGTTACACGATGGGCTGCCACCACAAGGTCAGCAGTTCAAATCCCCCAATTTCCTCTCGTGAGCATGTTGAGGCATTCCAGTCTCGTCGAAGCGCACAGTCTTGGATACCCAAAGGAACATTTCCCCATTGCCTTATCGGGTTGCTCTCAGTTGGAATCAACTTGATGGCAGTGGGTTTGGGTTTTCTTTTTTGTTTGGGATAGTGTTTGTGAAAATTAGGTTTACTGTGCCAACCCAGCCAATAGGAATATGTGGGAGATTAATCGGGTCACAGTTTGATTAGAGGGCAAAGAGATAAAAGGCTCTTCAACGGGTGCAGGCTGCCCTGCAAGCTGCTTTGCCACTGGGACCATATGATTCAGCTGACCCAGTGGTGCTAGAGGTGTCAGTCGTAGATAAATATGCAGTGTGGAGTCTTTGGAAGACCCCTATTGGCTATTCACATTGGTAGACCCTTGGGATTTGGGAATAAAGTCATGCCATTCTCTGCAGACAACTACTGCCCTTTTGAAAAACAACCCTTGCCCTGCTACTGGGCCTTAGTGGAAACTGAATGTCTCACCATGAGCCACCAAGTCACCATGAGTCCTGAGCTGTCCATCATGAACTGGGTATTGTCTGTCCCACTGAGTCATAAAGTTGGACGTGCACAACAACACTCCATTGTTAAATGGAAGTGGTATAAACGAGATCGGGCCAAAGTAGGAGCTGCAGGGACAAGTTAGCTGCGTGAAGAAGTGACCCAAATGCTCACAGTCTCCACTCCTGTCACATTGCCTTCTTTCTCCCAGTCTGCACCTATGACTTCCTATGGAATTCCTTATGATAATTTAACTGAAGAACAGGAAATTCATGTCTGATTTACTGATGGTTCTGCTCAATATGCAGGTGCCACTTGTAAGTGGACAGCAGCAGCACTACAGCCCCTTTCTGGGATCTCCCTAAAGGACAGTGGTGAAGGCAAATCCTCCCAATGGGCATAAACTTGAGCTGTGCACCTGGCCATTCAATTTGCCTGGAAGGAGAAAAGGCCAAATGTGAAACTGTATACTGATTCATGGGCTGTGGATAATGGCTTGGCTGGATGGCCAAGGAATTGGAAAGCACAGGATTGGAAAATTGGCGACATGGAGGTGTGGGGAATAGGTATGTGGATAGACTCTCTGAATGGGCCAAGAAAGTAAAGACAATCATGTCTCATGAATACTCACCAAAGAGTTACCTCTGAAGAAAAGGATTTTAACAATCAGGTGGATAAAATGACTGTGGAGACGAGTCCTCCTCTTTCCTCTGCCACTCCTGTCCTTGCCTGTGTTAGTCCGGGTAGACTAGAGAAACAAATCCAGAGACACTCATATATGTGTAAGAGTGTACTTTATATCAAAGAACAATTGTACATTAAGAAAACATCCCAGCTCAGTCCAGGTTCAATCCATAAATCCGATATTAGCCTATATATCCATTACCAGTCTATACATTCTTCTTCAGACTCATGCAGCACATATAATGATGCCGAATGCAGGGAAATAACAGGCCAGTGGATGGAAAGTCCCGTGGATCCAGTGGTGGGGAAGCATCTTAGCGCTGGTGTGAGTCTCCACATGGCTTCTCCAGTTCTAGGGCTCTAGCGTAGCTCCATGTGTCAACTTGTCATCAGGAATAATAAACAGAGAGTGTGTGTGTCCCGCCTCTAGCGAGCTAGTTATCTCTGTAGTGCCTCCAAATGAGGTCATCAAGCAGTGGCCTGATGGACAGGCTAAACACCCTTCACTCTTAATAGTCTCAAGTTGGTACCAGATTTTGTAACCACCACATTGCCCAATGGCACATGGACAAAGTGGCCATAGTGGCAAGGATGGAGGTTATGCAGGACACAGCAACATGGACTTCCACTCACCAAGGCTGACTTGGCCACTGCCACTACTGAGTGCCCCATTTGCCAGCAGCAGAAGCCAACACTGAGTCCAAGAGATGGGACCATTCTTCAGGGGGATCAACCAGCAACCTGGCAGCAGGTTGATTACATAGGATCACTTCCATCATGGAGGAGGCAGTGTTTTGTTCTTACTGGAATAGATGCCTACTCTGGATGTGGATTTGTCTTCCCTGCATGCAATACTTCTGCCAAAACTACCATTCGTGGATTTATAGAATGCCTTATCCACCGGCAAGGCATCCCACACAGCATTGCTTCAGATCAAGGAACGAACTCACAGCAAATGAAGTGCCGCAATGGGTCCATGCCCAGGGAATCCACTGGTCGCATCATGTTCCCCATCATGTTGAGCCACTGGCTTGACAGAACAGTGAGTGGCCTCTGAACGACACAATTACAGGACCAGCTAGGTGGCAACACCTTGAAGGGCTGGGGCAAAGTTCTTCAGGAGGTTGTACATGCTCTAAACCAGTTGGCAATAGATGATGCTGTGTCTCCAATAGCCAGGACTCATGGGTCCAGGAACCAAGGGTAAAAGCTGGAGTGGCACCACTCACTGTTACTCCTAGGATCCACTTGTAGCATTTTCGCTTCCTGTTCCAGCAACCCTGTGCTCTTCAGGCCTGAAGGTCTTGGTTCCAAGGGAAGGAACTCTCCCACCTGTTAATGGAGCACGGATTCTACTGAACTGGCAGCTGAAAATGCCCATGGCCACTTTGGGCTCCTCACACCTTTGGATCAGCAGGTCAGGAAGGGTCACCGTACTGAGTGGAGTAATTTATCTTGATTACCAAGGAGAAACTGGACTGGTGCTACATAATGGAGGTAAAGAAGGCTATGTCTGGAATGCAGGACACCCTTAGGCCATCTCTTAGTGCTACCATGCCCTGTGATTAAAGTAAATGGTAAACTAGAACAACCCAATCATGGCAAGACATCTAATGACCCAGACCCCTCGATAAAGAAGGTCTGGGTCACCCCGCCAGGCAAAGAACCACAACCAGCTGAGGGCAAAGGTCATCCAGAATGGGTAGTAGAAGAAGGTAGTTCTTCTTTCCAGTTACGACAACAGGAACAATTGCAAAAGCAAGGTTTGTGATTGTCAACATTTCTTCTTCGTATATGCTTATTGACTATCTTTCCTTTGTTCATATACAATATACCAGATACAATTAGATTCGGTGTGTTTTCATTTATATGCCTGATAGATGTATGATGTTAGGTTTAAGTGTAATTTCATTAATGTCTAGAAATTATATATGACTGAAGAATTGTGTACCGGTGGCAAGTTGGCAAGGGGTGGACTGTGATAATTAGGTTTATTGTGCCAACCTGCTCAGTAGGAACATATGAACAGAGATTGCTCTGCAAGGCCTGCCTCTGTCTCTCTTGCTCTCTGGTGATGGACCAGCATGCTGCTGCTTTAGCTACTTCTCTGCCTCAACCTGTGGGTCAAACCAACCCATGGATCTTGTCACTAGCACTTGAGGCTCCTGTGAGACCTGCTTCACCACACTGCTGGTGTGTACATTGCTTGAGTTTGAGGTCTGGTGAATCCTGTTGCCTGTGCATTGCTTGAGTTCCTTTTCCCATCTGGCCCTGTTTTGCTAAGCTCCCATGCTACTGAGTGTAGCTCACTGTTGCTGAGCCACCCTGCTGTCGGCTGCTTGTGTGCAGATTCTGCCTGTTTTGTCTGAGTGAAAACTCCACTCTGTTTCCTCAAACTTGGATTGAGGCCCTTCCCTGACCCCTTCCCCATTCCCTCTGTGAGTTGGAGGATTCTCAGTATATTAACTGTTCCACAAAAGTGAGTTGAACTGAGTCCTCTCTGTTGTGTGAACTAATTGGTTGTTATAGTCCTTCTTGTGGTATAAAGTTATTCATCTATCTATCAAATCATAAGCATCTGGTTTTGCTTCTTTAGAGAACTCTGCCTAATATAGTATTTAAAGTTTTCACACAATATATTTATACAGCAAATACCTGTGGGAAACTGAGAACAAGGAAGGGAGTATATGTGGACACATTTTCTACGCCCATATTTTAAGGACTCTGGGAGGCTAAGGTTCTCATGGATGGAGGCCTTCACATTCTGAGGTTGGAGATTTACCCCAGTCACATTTTAATGTCCTCCATAATAATGCCAATTTTGAGGTGCTGCTTGCAAGCACGTGGTTGCTACTATATACGTTTGGAGGCTATCTGCCTGAATGTGTGTCTGCCATTGGGAGCAATCAGACCCCATTCTCCATCCCACCCTAAGTATGGCCCACTCCCTTCTCAAAAGGATCACAGAGTGTTCCCTGGGAGAAGAGTTCAGGGACACTTAAGGTCAAGCCAGCTCAGAGATAGCCAAGGTTAAGCTACCACCTTAACTCTGAACCTGCCCATTTTGTTCCGTATGTACCTTCCTGTCACCTGTATGCCTCTAGTAACTCCCTTTCCTCTTGCGGGTATATTCCTAACTCATCCCCTTCCTGTTACATGTATGCCTCTAGTACAACCCCTTCCTGTAATGTATGTTTGTGGCATGACTTACATGCCCGCGATTTTATGGGCTTGTGAGAGAACTCACTACTCATTCTCTCTGGTTCTAGTTGCCAAGGAAGAGATGAACACTTGCATGTATTTTTCTGATGTCCCTTTAATTTACCCTTCAGTTACTCAACTGCCCCCTAGAGTCATTCAGTTATGGAGGCTGGTCCCCCACCTATACTTATAGCTAACATTTTATACTATTGCGACATAATGGAAGTTGGTCTCATTTTTACAAGAAATGTGCTAGGCACAATCCACTCTGACTACCCAGAAAGTTTATTGTGATTAGGTATTTGTTGGAAAACATCTGTTGTGCTTAGCTAGCTAAGAAGGTATTATCTTTTGGTCCTGATCAATGTAAGACGCTAATCCCACTGTCATGCTCAGTCTTCATTTGGGTTTCAGTAATTCCTCTTGGTTACATTATCCTTGATAACTCCCTACCAGGCTTCCTACACCCTCCTCACCACCGATTTGGATCACTTGTTGTTCCCTTGTCCCTGGGTTTGTTAACACCATTACCTGTCCCCCCCCACCTCCTCCTCTCCCATGTCCCCCCAGAATTGTCGGTCCTGTTATTTTCTCCTCCATATTGTTCATCCAGGCTACATTATTTAGACAGATCTGCAGAGATAATGACATGCACAAAAACAAGACAAAGTAAAACCAAGCAACAATATACAACAAAACCGCCACCACAACAAACCAATGACAACAAAACAAAATAAAACACAATAAGAAAGAAAAGCTTGTAGTTAGTTCAAGGACTGTTGTTGGCCTTTAGGAGCAGTTTACAGTCCAGTCTGTTGGGGCACCACATCTTGGCCCCAAAGTCCACTTTCAGCATTCTCTTGGAACCCAAATGAAGATTGAGCATGACAGTGGTACAGGAGGAAAGTCAAAGGAAATAGAGGAAAGATCTAGGAGGCAAAGGGCATTTATAGAGGTCTAAATAAAGGCATGTACATATGCAAATATATTTATATATGAGGATGGGGAAATAGATCTATGTGCATATATTTATAGGTTTAGTATTAAGGTATCAGAAGGACATTGGGCCTCCACTCAAGTACTCCCTCAATGCAAGAATACTTTCTTCCATTAAATTGGCATTCTATGGTGTACACCTTCCCGACAAAGCCGCTGAAGACAAAGTGGGTAAATAAGCAAATGTGGTGAAGAAAGCTGATGGTGCCCGGCTATCAAAAGATATTTTGTCTGGGGTCTTAAAGGCTTGAAGGTAAACAAGTGACCATCTAGCTCAGAAGCAACAAAGCCCACATGGAAGAAGCACACCACCCTGTGTGATCATGAGGTGTTGAAGCGATCAGGTATCAGGCATCATCAGAACAAAAAAAAATCTTACCATAGTGAATGAAGGGGGAGTGCACAATAGAGACCCAAAGCCCATTTGTAGACCACTAGATATCCCCTTACAGAAGGGTCTCAGAGAGGAGAGGAGCCAGTCATGGTGCAATGCAGCAATGATGAAACATACAACTCTCCTTTAGTCCCTAAATGCTTCCTCCTCACCCATTATCATGATCCCAATTCTAACTTACAAATCTGGTTAGACCAGAGGCTGTACACTGGTACAGATGGGAACTGGAAACACAAGGAATTCAGGGTCGATGATACTTTCAGGACCAGGGGTGTGAGGGTGGAAGGCGGTAGAGGGAGGGTGGGTTGCAAAGGGGAAACCGATTACAAGGATCTACTTGTGACCTCCTCCCTGGGGAACGGACAACAGAAAAGTGGGTGAAGGAAGATATTGGACAGGTCAAGATACGACAAAATAATAATTTATAAATTATCCAGGGCTCATGAGGGAGGGGTGAGCAAGGAGGGAGGGGGAAAATGAGGAGCTGATGCCAGGGGTTTAGGGGGAGAGCAAATGTTTTGAGAATGATGAGGGCAATGAATATACAAATGTGCTTTATACAATTGATGTATATATGGATTGTGATAAGAGTTGTATGAACCCCTAATAAAATGATTTTTTTAAAAGAAGCTAATCTATTAAAAGTGACAATATGTTAATATTCTGGATTTCTATTTGTTATTTTTGCCTGATTTCTAATTTTTATTTTACTTTTCTGTCTTTTTTTTCTGATTTCTTCTAGAGTTTCTTTTTCAGAAGCTTCTTTATTCTGACAATGGGCTGAAGGTACCTAGATACAATTCTTTTGAATTTCTCAATAGATAGCTACAATGTTATTTTTCCCTAAGAATTTTACATTGCCCTTTAGTCCTTTTCTCAAGTCATTCCATCTTGTTTCTTCATGTGAATTGAAGTTTTCTGTTGTCTCTGAGACATTGTATCAGATTTGTCTTTGTACTTCATTGGTAATTATATGTTGGTGTTTTTTTTACCAAGCTTTTTGGTTTTGGTTTGCTTGATTGGTGTTTTGATAGTACTCTAATGAGCAGGGCAGGTGTGATACTCTGATAGCCAACTGGGCAGCATAGGTCCTCACCACTTATCGTGCGGTAAGTGTGGCAGAGGATGGGAGTGTGGGCAAAGGTCTCTGTTCACTGATTAAGTAGAAGAACTGAGGATGGATTGGGCTGGTGCTGGCCTCCATCTATCAATGAAGAGTGGCTGGTGGCACTTGTCTCATGGGTGGGAGTGCAGGCGCTGCAAATATGCTTGGAAGTATGGACACCATTGTTGTCTTAAGAGAGAATAAAGAAAGAAGGGAAGAGAAAGAAAACAACAAAAATCATTTTAAAATTTAGAAAGAAGGGAAGAATGAAACACACAAAAATGAAAGTAATAAAAGTAAAAAAGAAAAGTCAATACTAGAAAGAAAAAAGGAAAAGGAAAGGTCACAGAAGAACAGAGAAACAGAAGAAAAGAAAGGTCAAGGAAACTATAAAAGGGAAGAGAAATAAGAAATGGGAAGGGGAAAAAAGAGAAAGAAGCAAACGGGTGGTGACCCCAGGTACCTGGGTAGTTTTCCTTCTGGTCAAGGAAGCAGCAAGAGCAAGGTGCTACCTACTATGGGCTGGTGTGCCCCGCCAGCCAAGGAGGCCAGGAAGGTACAGGTGTGTTGATTCTGGACATATTTTCCGCTGACTTGGAAAGTGACTGGGGAATAGAGTAAGTGCTTCCAATCATGAGGCGATGGACACCTGGTACCCAATCCAAGAGGGTGTGCCTCCAACAGAAGTCACACGAGGAGGGGAACGACAAGGACTTCTTTCACGTGCAACCAAAGATTTCATTAAAAGAGCAAGAAGATAACCAGCAGACTGAGGGGAAACGTTGGCAGTGACATATCAGACTATAGAGAGGGCATTAATCAAATTTAATTTCCAACTCCTCAACAAGAAAAAGACAAGTAATCCAATTTTCAATTTTCAAGATGGGAGAAGACATGAGCAGACACTTTGCCAAAGACGACAACTTGATATCATCTCAACCCAGAATTCACAGAAACGCTTTTTTTTTTTTTTAAGGCAAGAAGAAATGCTATGGAGGGTGTGGAGAGACTAGAGCCTCCCAACCATAAAATTGTTTTCATTGCTACTTCATAACTGTAATTTTGCTACTGATATGAATCTGGTGACCCACGGGTTGAGCACCACTGATTTAGAGGGTCCCCATTTAGAATAAGCCTCCAGTGCATCCCCTCTCATAATCCAGGGAAGAGGATAATGTTTCTATTAGACAGGGATCTCTGTAATGTCAATTGTGGGTGATAGTTAGGTTAAAATGTAATACCTTATCTTCTGATTTTCAATTTGGCCCTTTTTAAAGTCTATTATTCACATTTTCTTTCTTTCTGATTAAACTTTACTCTGTTTGGTCATTTTGGGTTTTTCTGTTTGGTTTTGTGTGAGTGTGTTTTGTATAAATATTTTTGTATGTGAAATCCAGATGCGAAAATCTAAAGAGACAGTAACTGGATCAATAATTACCAATGGCCATAATAAGGTGTACCTGACTCAATCCCTGGTATTTTAAATTGCCTCCTATGCTTGTGAAAGTTGGTATTGAATAAGGAAGACTGAAGAAGAATTGATGCATTTGAATTCTGGTACTAACAAGAATACTGAAAGTGCCATACACTGCCAAAAGAAGCAACACGTTGTCTTGGAAGGGGTACAGCCAGAATGCTTCTTAGAGGCCAGGATGGCAAGACTTCATCTCGCATACTTTGGCTATGTTATCAGTAGAGACTAATCCCTGGAGAAGGGCATCATGCTTGGGGAACAAAAGAGCATTGAAAAAGACCTTCAACTAGATGGATTGACACAGTGGCTGTAGCAATGGGCCTAAACAATCGAATTGTAGTACTGGCTCAGGGAGGGTTGTGTTTCATTCTGTTCTACAGAGAGCCACTATCGGTTGAAACCTGCTAGAAATTACGCCATGACAACCTTGCATACACTATGTACATCACATCAGTACATACATGTTACACGACATTGTTACATAGCTGCCAAAGAACAGAGGATCATGTTCCAGTTCATTTGACACATATTAGGGGGCAAGAAATGGCCAGCCCATATGTACATAAGATTAATTCCTTTATCATTGTCTGTTTTCTCAATTAATCAATGGACAATACTGTGTGTGTGTGTGTGTGTGTGTGTGTGTGTGTGTTCTAGACTATCTGAGCTGCATTTTCCCGTCTCTGGCCTGTGTCCTTCCACACTCTGTTCGGCAGAGCAAATCTGACACTGGTAGTTATTAAATAGAGGAAAAAATATCATTTTCAAAAATCCCTTGTAACTTTAAATTTCTGGTAAAAGGCAATGCCTGACTTTGTTTACTGTTAATACATGGGAAGAGCATTAAATCAGAGTGGAATAATGTTGATTACAACTTGAATTATTTTGGAAATATTGACCCAAAGTGCAAATTTGGCTGCCATTAATTTGAAATTCTTGCACTGTGTCAGCATAATCTTAAGAGGTTAAATGATGGTTTAGAAAGGAAAAACAACAACACTTTGTCATCTACTCCAAAATGGACTGATGTAATTACGTGGTCAGAACCACATCTATAACACATTTTGTATATTGTTATTCTTTCCCCAAAAGTTTTTATTGTGAATTGGTTGAAGGTTTACAGAGAAAATATATTTTCCATTCAAAACTTAACACATATTTTGTTTCATGTTATTGATTGTAATCCCTGCCCTGTAATCACACATACCCCACTTCCTCACCACATTCCCTATTTCCATTCTTGCTTCTCCCCTAACCTTCCCTGACTTCTGGATATTGTCTTTGGACTTCTACTGCACTTGTGATTTCAAATGACTGATTGCTCTTAGGAGTGTCTAATTGCCTGGTGTCAATGTTCACTTTGTAGACCTGCCCACTGTTTGCCTACACCCTGAACCACAGGGTGAGTTCAGCTGCATACCTGAAGGCTAATTAAGAGTCATAGTTTGTGTCTGAACATTCTCTCTCTCTAACACGTGAACCTGATGTTCTTATGTTTTGAGTGCTGGCCCACATGTTTCTCCTCTCTCCTGGGCCTCCTGATATATTCTTTGTCAGAAGGGTCAGTAGTAGTAGCCTGGAGCCATCTAATTCTTCTGGTCTCAGAGTCCTGGGGGCTGAGGTTCTCATGGTTCGCTGGTTTCCTTGTTGTAGAGATATATGATATTCTTCACTCTTCTCTGCTTCAGAAGGGGAGAGACCAAGAGTTGCATCTTCTGTGGCCACCCCTATGCTTTCAAGACCTCAGTTGCTAATCATGTAAGAACCTTGTCTTTTTGGATTATGTTGGGTCAATTTATCTGGATGACCCCCAGTTTTATAGTTCTGTAGTCCAGGCCCAGCAGTGTATTCCCTCAAAGTGTTTGATTATGGCTAACAAGTTTTTAAAAAGTAACTTTGCCCTTTGTATACTTTACCATATTCATGGATATATCTGAAGCATATGGGAAAAATATATATATATATCCTTATACACATACATTTAAAACAGGATATTTATATACATAAATTTTGAAGGATATATTTAAGACAGGATATATATAATTTTAAAAGAGGATATATATTTATATATATATATATATTTGTTAATCTTCCCACACCTGTTCAGATTGTTTGTCTATCTGTACATACACTCATAGATTGTTCTTATATGACTGTGTGTATAACAGGATTTACTTCTGTTTCCTTGAGCACTTGTCTTTCTTTGCCTTTATTTATTTTGCTGACCCCCTTTTAAGTATACATTGCCTTCTCCTTCATCCAAGATAATGAGTGTTGACCCTCTGGTTAACGATTTATCCTCCCACCTTTGGTAACCATCAAATAGAGTTTCTTTTCTCTTTTTCCTAAAAATATTTTCTTGGCGTTTTAAAATTGTGGTCTCATATAATATTTTTACTTTTATAACTGACTAATTTCCATCAGCATAAAAACATACAGGTTAAGCTATGCTGTGGAGCCGTTCACAGATCAAAAGTAATATCTAATGCCATTTTCCACTGTGACTGTTTCACAGTTTGTTTATTCATTCATTGATGGATGTTTAAATTGTTCCCATATTTTGTAATGAACATGAGTGTGCATGTATTTATCTGTATCATGGTGTGCTAGTTATATAATCTGTTATCAATTTGAAAGGATTACGAGTGAAGGGGTGGAATCTAGCCTGTCAATCATTGTACAGTTAATGAGGCGTCTGCGTGGGCATGGCCTTCCCTGAGGATTCTGGGAATTTTTTGTTTCCTCCTTGGAGGCGAGACACACTCCCTCTATTCTTGGCTGACTTCCTGCAAGTCATCCCTGCGGAGAAGCCACATGAACCTACCCCGATGCAGCCAGAGTCCTGGACCAGGAGAAGCCACGTGGAAACCCCTGGCAGTGCTGAGATGCTTGCAACGCCACTGGATCCACAAGACCCCCCCACCCACTGGCCTGTGATCTCCGTGCATTTGGCATCGTTGCATGTGCTTTGTGAGTCTGAAGAGGACTTTGTAGATTGGTATCTGACATATGGGCTAATATTTGACTTATGGACTTGATCTGGATTGAGCTGGGACGTTTCCTCAATATTCAACTGTTCTTGTATATACAATTCTTTCTTATACACATATGAGAGTCTCCCTGGATTTGTTTCTCTAGTCTACCCGGACTAACACACATGGCTTTTATTTATACACTGAGCAGTAGGATTGCTGGATCATATAGTGTTTCTATTTCCTGTTTTAAGGAAATACCTGTCTTCTACAGTCGTTTTGCCATCTGCAAAACACATGCAGATACACCCACCTATGGGCTCACCACAATAGGAGGAACTGTATCGAAGGTCACAGCTTTAGGAAGGTTGAGAACCGCCGACTTAAATGGATTTGGAGCTTCCACTGCCATCCGTAGCCTTCTGCAAACCACGTGTTCACACTTTAGGATCTGATGCCATTCTCTTCTTCAGAGTTGGATTTTATTATTTACAATCCTTGGAGCACACGGGCTAGTGTGCTTCTATGGGAACTTGGTTGAGGCTTCACATAGATGCCTGCCTCTTTGAAGACAAGCCTTTAAGCCTCCAGATGGTAGACTTTCTGATGTGCGATGGTGCCATTGCCTTACAGCTTCTCTGTAGTCAAATGTCAGCGATACCTTCGTACCTTAACAATAACTATCATTTCCTGTCATTTCACTTTGTCAAGAATATAATTGGTGCACTAAGTATGCTTCTGTTGTTTCACTAGTAGACCATAATCAGTACTGTTTTTTACAGCAACCTAATTATACAGATGCACAAAAATATATGTTCAAAAATACCAAAACTATCATGAGATGGTTTGGTATGACAACACACCCACCCATTCCTCACGTATTGACATTGGTAGCTTCTGAAGACCATTCATTATGCGAAAATCAGTGTTATGCAAAATGGTGGATGATCACACCAGATAAAAGTTAGGATTATGATATCAGTATATAACTGCAAGATTACATCATTACATGAGTATCAAATTTCATTGTTATCTAACTACCAAACCAATGAGAATTATGAACTAACCTTAACCTCACAGCCAGCATGACTCTTGCCTCCCATCTCAGAAGTCACTACTTCTAGACTTACACTGTTAATTCACAAAATAGTCATACAGTGGGGTTTTCTCAATTGTCTTAAATGAAAAATATCAGATAATGAGCTAATGAATAAGTGAGCAGTAGATGTACTATATGGGGCTTCCAAAGGTTTTAAAATCTCTTTTAAAGCTCAAAGTATTTGCTCTCTTCCCAGGTCTTTTTTGCCAATGTAACTGCTGAGTGGAAAAATATTAGCTCATAGTAAAATGAAAAATTCATTTAAACTGAGCCTATTATTCCCTGGCCACAATGAGTAGTTGAGGTGTTTGTCTAGGTATTTCCATATATGTAAGGTTCATCAGACACATTCATAAATAGCAGTAACAAAATCATTTGCTAATGATTTTAGATCATTTCTCTTTAAATACTTTCAGCAGGAGGCTTCTAGACATCAGGGTTTCTTGTTTTCATTCTGCTAAGAAAGGGTACAATCTGTGTCCCTCACAAGGAAGTGATGGGAAGTTTATAACACAGATTATGTGCAATGCGCTACATTGAAGCACTTGGTGAAGGACCTGACACATCTCAAGAACCCAAAGATTTTTCACCTTTCCTAGTTTTATTATCTTTTTCTACTTCACAGCCCTACAGCAGTGATTTAATCTAGAACAATACCTCTATTATATAAACATGTAATGTGATAATAGAAACCCAAAGGGGAAAAAGTAGGCAAGACGTAAATATCTCGCCTAATGTCTTAAAGCAAAAAATACTAATACATAATTAATCTCCATATTTCCTAACTGAAACTTCACAGTAGAAAATGTAATGCTTGATAGTGTTTAAAAGCAGATTAAACTGGAACATGAAATGCTAAATTTAGATTTTAATAATGGCTCAGTTGAAGATGTTTAAATTACTCTTAAATAATATAAATGTTATGTTTTTTTCTAAATACCATAATTATCAAAATAAATCTTGAAACTCACAATTTCTGATTAGATGCTCCTACAAGTCTGAACTTTACTTCAGAGCCAATTCTTAGAGAATGTCAATTACCTGTAGTGTAATGACAAGGAATTAATTAATTCACTTAATTATTCAGTCAGGCATTATGAAGAGTGTTTACATTAAGAAAGACATCGAGCAGCTAATAATGAGCATATCCTATTTAGGAGATCCACTTACAGGAAATATATATACCTGTCCTTCTAAATGGAACCACAGACTGGAGGACACTTGTACAGTAAAGTTCTCTAATATTAGAATCCCTAGTATATATTGTTCTCATTGCTGCTGACTTGGGGACCTTATGAATAAGTGTGTGATCATTGTGTGTTCGACGGAGTTGACTAGAGAAGTAAATCTGGCGACACACATAGATGTATGAGAACTTTAAATCAGGAAGTAATTAATTATATGTGGAGAAAACATCCCAGTCCAGTTCAACTCAGATCTGTAAGTTCAATAGTAGTCCATATGTCCCTTTTCAGACTCACACAGCCACATGCAGTGATGCAGAATGTAGGGCGATCACAGGCCAGTGGGTGCAAAGTCGTGTGGATCCAATGGCGCAGTTCAACACAGGGCTCTGGAAGTTCTGAGTGCCCTGTGAGCAGGAAGATGAAGGCACAGAGAGAGAGAGAGAGAGAGAGAGAGAGAGAGAGAGAGAGAGAGAGAGAGAGAGAGAGAGAGAGAGAAGTTCCCAGGACCCCCGATGAGAAGGACACCCCCACACGGAGTCTCTATCGGGCTGTGACCTGATTGACAGGCCAAACTCCACCCGTACACTTTTATATATCTTCAAGTTGACATGAAATTATGTAACCACCACAATTTGGTTTTGTCCTTTTGTTTGCCTATTGTGTCAATCCTTCTCCTTGAGCATCTCCTTTATTTTTCTTGGGCCTCTACTAACCATGATGTCTTTCTGTAGCAGTTTGTCTTTCCGGGTGATGACATGTCCTGGGTGAGTCAGTCTTGTCGTTATTGATGTAAAGAACATGGTGGTCGTGTTTCTTCTAAGACTGATGTGCGCCTTTTGTTGGTAGTCTATGGTGTCTTCAATATTACCAGCAGCACAGCTCTGATACATTCAGTCTGTCTGTCTTTCTGTCATAATACAAAAATATATGTCATTCCATGGCATTTGTTTTTATCACTTGGGAAAAAAAATCCCCCGTTATTTTTCCTCTAAAAAGGTGTACAGAGTCCCTTTAGAAAGGCAGTTTGTTTAATTTAGCTTTACCTGGGCTGCCTCAAAATTTTAAGAGCATGAATCTTGTATCATAATTTTCAATAACATCTTTTCACACCCACATATTTAAAAGATCTATATCTAATGTGTAATGCAGTATCTAAAGATAGGTGCAGACAAAGCACTACTGGATACCTTTCAGCGTAGGAGTGGTAGCCTGCTTTGCATAAATACCTTGCTGAGCTCATTTTCTCTTTGTTAAAGTATATTATCCACATAATGTCTTCATCCACATTCTATGTTAACAGCAGTTATTCACCAGAGGAAATAGAATGTGCTTCAGTACTTTTGCCATTTTTTCAGTTATGCATATATATTTAATATGTATACATATATACATTGCAGTTATAGATTCACCCACATATATAAATGATATATATTGATTTCTGTTGATATGTGACATGATAAAATTTAATATGTAGTATTAATGTAATATGCAATAGAAAATGTAATATGATAGAATTAATTAGGACCCTTTAAAAAGATTTAAAGTTATTAATATATAAATTTATCTCTTTCTTTGAAAGTGTTATTGCTTATTATTTTTAAGGTAAACCATATGTGTTAATCATATAAAACCATCGACAGCAAGATCAGACTATTCCTACTATAAATTCTTATGAAGTAAGAATTTTTAATTTTTAATTTTTAATATTTCCTATTAAAAACATTTCACCAAGCATTATCCAATGTTTTAAGAGCATGATGAGTCATCACTTGTATACCCAGTCGGTAGGACCATAAATTAGTTCACCCTTTTTGCAAAAGAAATGACAAAAAATTGTCAACATTTGAAATACATATGTGCCTTTGGCCCAATATTCCATTCCTAGGGACTTATTCCACAGATAAACTTACACAAATGCAAAAAGATCCCTTTACAAAGATGAAAGAAGCATTTGTACTTTTCTCCACCTTTGTCAACATGCTATCTGTGTTGCCCCCCTCCTACTGGGGGGATCCTCGATGTGTAAGCCTGAATGGGAAGCCCAGCCAGATATTCACTATAGAAGCTGCCAATTTCAGGCCCTTCCTTCCGAGAATCTGGCATTCTTACACAATGGAAGGCATTGCATGAGGCGGGGAGCTGGGCTCAATTACCAACATGCTTGTTGTTGACATACGCTGTCGAGTCGATACTAACTCATAGCAACCCTGTAGGACAGAATCCAACTGTCCCAGTGTTTGCAAGGCTGTAATATTTATGGAAGCAGATTGTGACATCACTCTCCTATGGGATGACTGACAGGTTCAAGCTGCCACCCTCTTGTTTAGCAATGTGCCATCTCACTACCTGTGAGTCCATTCTGACATGGGCGCACAGATGTTTTCTAAGGAGCCCTAATGGTTATATGTGAGTTATATGTTAGACTGCTAAGGCCAGAAGTAGGAACCCACCAGCCATTGCACAGAAGAAAAATGAGGCTGCCTGCACCAGAGACCCAAATGGCAAGTGCTAGTCTGTCCCACAGCGTGGCTTTGAGTCAGAATCCACTCCATGGCACTGAGTGAGTGAGTGAGTGAGTGAGTGAGTGAGTG
The DNA here is from genome assembly GCF_050624435.1 of Tenrec ecaudatus. NCBI lineage: Eukaryota > Metazoa > Chordata > Mammalia > Afrosoricida > Tenrecidae > Tenrec > Tenrec ecaudatus. The sequence goes on from NC_134534.1 coordinate 170,406,074, forward strand.
AGTGAGTGAGTGAGTGAGTGAGTGAGTGAGTGTGTGAGTGACCATATTGTGACCACTGGACTCAGGCAGGCACGTTGGGATACATGTTTCTAAGGAATAGATTGACATACACCATCAGTGGTGTCAGTAGTGTCCTGGAGCCAGGACTGATGGTGGTGACACTACAAAGTATATTACCCATACTCGGTGGCAGCAGCATGTCCCAATCGGGCTGTCCCTGGGGCATGATGTGACTGTGGTTTTTAATGCCAGTTTTTCCATCTCGTCCCTTTATGGAGGGGATATACCGCTTCCCTTCGTGTGATTCTGTAAGCTATCCCAAATCTTTTCAATGCATTCCTTTTCTGCTTAATGAGCCACCAGACCATCTTTAAGAAAGATGGACTCCCTCAGTTCTGAAGCGACCTGACACATCCCACTGCCAGGAACAGAAACAGACGCAGTGGACTAGACCAGACTCATAGATGGTAGGTAGGCCATCAGGTGTCTGGTGCCATCATTAAATGAGCCTACACCAACCTTGGAAGACAGGGACCTTGTTCTAAATTGCATGTTCCTTGCTAGAGCCAAACAAAGAGATACAAGACAAAATTGTTTATTCTATTCTCACTCCTCCTTTGAGACTCTGTGGCCTGAAATGAAGCATGACTGGATATTTCAATACTGCTGTTGTTATTGACAGCTGGCTCATGGCATCCTCTTGTATGATGGATGACATACTGTCCAATCATATGTCATCCCCCAAAATGGGTGACCCATAGGGTGTTTGTTGGTTGATTTTTGGAAATAAATAGATATTCAGTCCTGTTTTCCTTGTCTAAGTGAGTCTAGAGGTTCTGCTAAGACCACTCAGCATCACACCAACACACAGCCTCCACTGTTGCGGTGGACAGCTATACTGGAGGGGCACTGATAAGAAATGGATCATAGGGAAAGCAAGAATTGTAATGCCGATCTCACCCCACCCTGGTTTGATGTTTACTTATATTTCCTTAAAAGTGATAAATCACGAGGCCCCTTGAAATTTCATGTATTGAAATTCTTTTAAAAATCAACATTGACACATGCTGAGAAGGGATTACAATTCTTTTTTTAAAAAATCACATCCTTCTGATTTGACTTTTGAGTTTGTTGTTATTTGCATGTTTGTTATTTTCAGAGGATTAGTCTGCTATAGGATCATCTCTCTTCAATGACTATGGACCCATTTTCAGTGGGGAGTGAATTTAATATCTGTGTGATATGAAAATAAGAAACAGAGAAAGACCTTCTGAGCTTTGTTCCTCCAGTTTGTGGTTGACAAAATTAGTAAGGCACTTGTCTTAGAGCAACACAAAACAAACCTATCTTGCGTCTTGTCTTCTATAGCTCACTGCACCGCACTCTGGGCCTTACTAAGCCTAGCCAACGCGGTCATAAACGTCCGTGTACACATTTTCCCTGTCCTACCTTTCTGCGTACAACGCCCCCCACCCCATAGTTAGGTTTTTCTAGTCCAGATTGTCTCCACTCTCCAAAGGTGGAGCATATCGATGAATGTTTTCATAAACCTAACAGGCATAAAGCTGAGGAGCAACAACCATTACTAATATGGAAATGATTACCTTGAGTCTTCCTGGATTCAAAAATAACTCTCCAAGCAAAACCCAAAGTAACACGAGCACATAGTGTTCGCAGACACAGTCCCAAGCTGCAGCGCGTGCTGCTGAGTGGCCTCCCAGGGCAGGAGCTTGGCGCCCCCACTACTGCTGGCGGCTGGGGAACATGCCTCCTAATGGCTGCAAAGCACTTGTTGGATGCTAGTTTAACTTTGGGGTGCCTTTTTTTGGTTAAAGCAAAATCTTCAGATCTCTGTTCGTTAGTGGAAACAGGGAGGAATGGGTTTTTGGAAAAGTGAAGTGGCATCAAATGGACTTGTGAGAAGCGGGGGATCCCTGCGGTTAGGGGGAAAGTGAAGAGATTCTGAACAGCTTAGTTCTTGAGCTTTGCCAGGGCCACCAGGGGTGGGTGAGGAATGAGGGGGGCCCAGTGGGTGTCACCGGTGTTCTGTATGTAAACTTGAGCCAAATTCCATCTGCATCCCCTTTCCTTTCATTTAAACAGAGCTATACTCATTTGTTTACATGTGGTCTGTGGTGAGTTTAAAGGCTCTCTGGTGGCAGGGTGTTTAGATGTTCCCTGACTCATTGAAAGGTCAGCGGTTTGAATCCATCAGCTACTCTGTGGGAGCCAGATATGACAGTCTACTTCCTATGAAGATTGGAATCCTTAAGGGGCAGTTCCGCTCTCTCCCTTGGAATCAGCTGGTGGGTTTGAACCATCAATATTGAGGTTAGTAGTCTAACACTTACCCAACAGAGACGCTAGGATCCCTTACCCCACGTATCATCAGCTAGAAATGAAACCCTAGAACTACTCAAGAAAACCTGTGGAGGGGGTCAAGTTGTAAGGTCCCTTTAGCCAAGCTTATGTTTATTAGCTCTCTAAGATAAGTAGCCATTTTGGAATATTTGCTCTCCTGTCTTCTTTCTTCCACTAATTATAAATATAAAGATTTAATTGTTTATATACTTCCTGAAATGCCTACCCCAAAATCACTGCTGTCCAGTTAATTCTGACTCATAGTGACCCTCTACAGGGTTTCCCAGGCTGGACACTTCAATGGGAGCAGCCAACTCCACCTTTCCGCCTTCAAACAGCTGAGAGCTTCAAACCGCCGGCTTTGTGGTGAGCAGTCTAACTCATACGCAACCCACTGTAACGCCTGGGCGACTGTCCTTAATCTACCGTCTTCCTTAAACTTCAGAGCAAAAGCAAAATAGGGAGAGAATGCATTGTAAGCAGCTGATCCAACGAAATGGGTTTAGTATTTTTAAAACCAGAATTCCTTTAAACTAACAAAACTTTGTAGTTGATGGAAGAACGAGTCGTTTGCTTGCTTGTATGACAAATCAGAGAGATGATATTAATAACATCCGCCAAGAACCTACTCCATTGCTGTGTTCTTCAAATGCTTTAAAATTTGCATGCGTTTAATAGCTGCTCTAAACGATAGGAGGTCAGCCTTTGTATCATATGCTAACTTAATAAAATAAGACCGAATCCAAGAACATCGTGGGTGACAAATGTAAAATTACATTGGAACAGATGGAGCAAATATGCCTGTGAATGAATGTGAAATGGACTCAGAAACTCTTCTATTATTTTATCACTGGAATTTAAAATACACCTGAAAGGATTTCGTACACACACACACACATACACACCTCCTCTCCAAATTTTAGTAGGGAACAAATTATTTCTGTAATCATGGAGGAATTTGTTGGCAACACATGCAAGTTGGGTTTATCTCACTAATATGCCGGGTCCGCTGCATTTTCTGAAGGGACTAGTGAAAGTTTTATTTTTGTGTCAAAGTTACCAGGCACCTTCAGAGGGAAATGGGATTCCAACTCCCAGAGGCCCTATGACTGCAGAGTGGGACTCTCTAAGGAGTCCCATAGTTGTTACCTTCCAAAAGTAGACTGGCAGGCCAGCTCCGGGTGGGTTTGAACCACCAACCTTCAGCTAGCTGCTGAGCTCTTTGCAGTTTATGCAATCCTAGGACTGCGATGAGAAAAGTCGAGCATTACACTAACTTCTCCTTTCTAAGCACACAGTCCTGCTCCCCTGAATGAGTTTCGGGCCCGTAATGCCCCTGGATGTTTCCTTCTCTGCTTCTTCCCTTTCCCAACACCCAAGACAAACGCAACTCCACTGGAGACGATTTCAATTTCTAGCTCTAAAAAGCTCTTCGTTTTCAAGAGAATGCCTGAATCATGATGCAAACTATATCTATATCGTGGCACAGAAGAAACTCCTTTTCTTCCTTCCTTCATGGTCAAAACAATGAATTTTGGGACCCTTCATTGTAAAATATTTCCAATTGCACTGATCACTCATTCATTTAAATCTGCCTTTGACATTTCTGTCATTTAACTAATAAAAATCATTAAAAATAGAAGGAGGCTATCCTTTCCATTCACGCAAGCAGATGATACATATATCACTAAGTAATGTTTCATAGATTTACACACTGAAGGGCAGGTTTCCTAACAAAGCAGCAGTCTGAGGCAGCCTTGTATTACTGTAGCCACTGCCAACAGGTCTGCCTCTGTGCTCTGAAATAATGATCGTGAGTCACACTGGTAAAATACCTCTTCGCCAGAATGGAAACAAAACGGAAAGCTGGGAGGCGGGGTAGATGTTAGCTCCACACAAAGACCCTGGAGCCTTGGTCATTTTCGTTTGCATTGAAATAAAGAACTTCCAGCTTGGGAGAAAATGGTGTCATTGTTCTGGGCTTGAAGACAGGCTCATAAACTGCTGTGGCCCCAGCAGTGATATCAGGGGTCGGTCATGGTCATCGTTGGCAGCTCACCCCAGTGTGGCCTTCTGAATAGAGGCAGGGGCTAATGGGGTGGGGGGAGGGGAGGGGGTCAGGCAGGAAAGGGTCCAGGCAAAGAGGAAATCATCATTCAATACAAACTCTTCATTGGGAAGGGAGTGGGGGGTGGGTGGGGGGTGGCGGGGGGGTTGCCTGTGCCAAAACGGCACATTTCATCAGAGCTAGACATCTAAAATGGAAAGTATATATGCGCATTGTCTGTGTCCTTGCTCCACCCCCCCAAGTGCTCTCCCGTCCCTCTCATCTATCCAGAAAGGGCAAATGGAAGGTCAATGAAAGGAAATGAGTCTTTTAACTAAAACGTACAAAGTGTCCGTGTTTTCTCTACGCCTGCTGGAAAGCTATCCTCACCAGACAGAGAGGTTGGTTCCCACAGAGGCGTGTTTGGGCAGAGGATGGGGCTGGGTTCTTACAGGTGCAACCAGGGAATTGTCTGCCGTAGAAGAATACCATGTGGGGCTCCACCGCTTCTCTGCCCAGGCTACTCCAAGCTCTTGACATAGTAAGTCTTGGGGTACCTGCAGAGCCTTTTGCTGGCTATACTCCCCAATGAAGGTATTCACCCTTATCCAACCAAATACCTGAATTCTACAGCAGCCCAGAAGGGTAAAGGGGTGGGGGTGGGGGACAACAACAACAAAGATCTTGTGTCAGAAGCCCTTAATTTGAAAAGGTGACTCAGGTACCCACACTTGCTACGTCCCCCCAGTAAGGTGAATCACCACTTGTGGCATGGATTTCTTCATTTGTAAAATTGATGTAAAGGCATGTTTTGGTTTGATTTTTCCAGAACCAGCTACTTCCTTTGAATGGTCCAGCACAGAATGAACATGCAGGGGCGTGGGTACAAATGTTGTTGTTGGGCTGGGGGGTGCATCCGGTTCACATGCTTGGCTGCTCATGAAAAGGTTGGCCGTTCAAGTCCACCCAGGGCTGATTCAGAAGAAAGACATGCCAATCTATTTCTGGAAATCAGCTCCTGAAAAGTTTAGGGGGCGTAGTTCTTCTCACAGCCAGCCTCTCCGGGAGTTGGAGTCACCTGCGTGGCCACTGTGGATCCACACAGGTAACTTGGAGTCTCAAGAGAGCAACAGGGGGGCATTAAGATGAGTAAGAAAGCCTTCTGCGCACAGGTGGGTGACAATACGGACGGCAGCCCCTCGGAGTTGGCCTTGTGTCTCGCCCAGCTTGTTAGGGAGACTGATCCAAAAGGTACATTTGTAAGCCTGTCTGTCCCTTACTAGAGTTTCTAGAAGTGATGGTTGCATCCAAATAGCCAACGAGGAAGGACATGTGTTCAGACAGAAATAGGAGATGCAGAGTCTACATGTGAAAATAAGTGGATGTCTAAGAAGGTGTTATTTGAATAAAATTGGGTTACAATGGAAAATGAAAATGTAATAAAATAGGGATTTCCTTTGTCCTGTTATCTCTGAGGAGAAATGAAGGGAAAAGATGCATTTTGCTTACCCCACGTCCCAATAAGGCTGAAGGAGGTGCCTTGACTAGCGCAATATCAGGGAGACTGTGGCAGGCTGAAAAGTCGGAGATCTCTTCCCCTCTGTGGAGAAAGCTTCAGACAGACTGAGGTAGACTGGGACCCTAAAGGCTCTCTGAACCACCGCATGCCCCCATAAAGATGACAGCCAATATGAGTCAATCCAGCAGTTCGGCTTTGTAGGGCATGGGGTCACCAGGACTCAGTATCCCCTTGACAGTACCGTGCTTGGGTTGATTGGTCTTGATTACAAAATATCTTGTCTCTTCCAGAGAGAGGAATTTTAGGGATCGCCATCCAAGTGGGCATTCATTAATACCATGTCGTTAGTTATTTTATGCTAAGGACACTCATGACAGTCCATTAATAACTAAAACCAATCCAAGCCCCAAACTGCCATCAAGTGGATTCCAACTCAGAGCATCCCGATAGGACCGGTTAGAAGGCCTCTTGTGGGTTTCCCAGAGTGCCACTTGCTGATGGGACTAGGGGGGACTTGTCTTTCTCCTGAGGAGAGCTGGGGGTTCAAACTACCAACCTGTGACTAGCAGCCCAATTCGTAACCACTACATCACCAGGGCTCGAATAAGACAGATTTAGGCAGCTCCTTGGGTTATCTGAGACTGTAAATCTTCATGGGAACGGACATCTTCCTCTTTCTCCTATGAGTGACTGCTAGGTTTAAATCGCAGACCCTGCAGTAAGTGCCTTAATGCTGCTATTAATAATTTTGAGCATCTGAAAATAAGCTTTTTTTCCTTCTCCATATATAATTTGAGAAATGAAACTAAATGAATATCTTAAAGCAGTGGTTCTCAACCTTCTTAATCCAGTGGCCCTTTCATACAGTTCCTCATGCTGTGGTGACCCCCCCCCCACCATAAAATTATTTTCATTGCTACTTCATCACTGTCATTTTGCTACTGTTATGAATCAGGTGACTCCTGTGAAAGGGTCATTCTACCCCCAAAGGGGTCGCGACCCACAGTTTGAGAACCATAGTCTTAAAGGCTATGGTGACTTTCTATTCGCATATAATCTTTCCTATGAGCCCCAGCCTCCCATAAATAAAACTAACATGTATCTCTTATACTTCCTAAAAATATTTATACAAGGATTTTCAATCTGTAACTTGTAAAAACTTCTACATATTTCCTTCTCACTGTAGGAAAATACCTCCTTTCATCTATCCTAAAAGTACCATGTCAAAACTTCAAAGATGACCCTGTAGTTCAAATATTCTGAAATTTGGCTAACAAGTCCATGATCAATTTAGCAATGCCTTTCATGAGTTTATAAACTTTGATCATCTCTTCACTGCAGCCTTCATTTTCCTTCAGACCAAAGAGCCCTCATTTTGCTGTTAGTTCTCGCACCGAAGAATTCCGTTCCATGTCTCATGACATTTGCTCCTTCCTTCCTTCCAAGACTGGAATAACTTCTCTGGTGTGGAAGCAGTACAGCTAGCTTGCTCCTTGGAAGCAAGATGGTGAGATTTTGTCGCTTGTACTTCAGACTTGTTCTCATGAGGACCCGTCTCTGGAGAAGGGCAGTAGAGGAAAGCCGCGTCAATGAAAAAGGGGACCGCCCTCGGCAAGATGGATCAACACCACTGCTGTACAATTAAGAAGGGAGGGCAGTGCATATTCTGACACTTGCTTGAAGTGACTTGGGGGACCTAACACCACCCCACCACCTGGGTACTGCAGGCCACTTCCCTATTCGTTCTTGGACGCAACACAGCTCCTGATAGCTCATGGTCACTTAGAATATTTAAATTTGTTGGCTCCTTTAAAATGCAAAAGCATTTAAAATTATAGAATTAGAAGAGGAAAAAAACCTTACTAGAAGCAAAGGAAGTAGCAAAAGGCCCTGAGAATCAGTTCAAAAGAGGAGAAGAAACATTCATATAAAATTTGGGTTTGTCCAACCTTAGGGCCTTTCGTAGGATCCTTTTGACAATAACATAATTCCACAAACTCTTACTCCTACCCTTAATATAAAAATGTAAGTCCCTCAAATATGCTCTGTGGGCTTCAAGCGACAGTTCGTGTGTGATCACAGGGCGGTCTTCCTGCACGTTGCTTCTCTGCACCGGAAGTCTGGCAGCGCCAATGGGTGCTCTCTTCCCTTTGAGGAACATTCCCTTTAAAGGACTCCTGCTGCAGAGACTGGGGCCTCAGTGCCTCCTAGCAGTGATTTGTTTTCACAACCTCATTCTTCATATCCTTCCGTATAGCCCATGCTTTTCATAAAATCAAGGGAGCCAATACTGGCACTATCACCCAACCTTCAGTGACGTGTCTATGTTATAGAATTTTGCCTCTCTCTGAACTAGAAAACAAATACATACATAAAAGTAACAGCAACAACAACAACAACAACAAACACAACCAAGTCTGTTGCCTTCAAGTGAATTCCAACTCACGGCAACCCCTGTGCTGCAGAGTGAAACTGTGCGTCATCAGGTTGGCTTGGCTGTAATCATTATGGAAGTAGAAAGCCAGGCCTTTCCTCAATGGTGCCTTTCTTCAATGGCGGGTTTGGATGGCCGCATTTGAGATTAGAGGTCAAACACAAACTGTTCATATCACACAGAGACTTTTTAAACGCAGAGGGGAACTTTTCAAAGGAATCTATTTCCCCTCTGGCCAGAATGATAAGGTATGTTCTGATTTACTTGAATGCCAGCATTTTACATACTTTAGACTAAACAGAGATCTCTCTTCAAAGATGAAAGTTTGCAATACTGAAGTGATCAAGACAGATTGGGGGGAGATGCAGCATCTATGTACATAGATTTAATTATCAAAATACAGTAGGATGTTGGTAAATGTGGATTGGGGCTAGAACTTGATTCACATTTCCATCCATCATGCGTCAATCCTACTTTAACATTTGTATTGAGATGGAGTCAACATGGCAGAGGCTTATTTTAATTCCCCAAGTCCTGATAATCAGGTTTGGATTGATTGTTATTTCACTGACTTTACACACACAGATGTTTGTGACAGAAAGTAAATTAGAAAAAGTTCCTTACCTTACCTAGTTGAGAAAGCACACCTAGCATGGTGTTAAGAAGAACTACTGATAAACTATAGATTTCAATATGTTCATCTTTGGCCAGATAATTTATATTATATATAATTATACTTATATTAATTATATATATATAATTGACACCCCCCCAAGGAAAGTAGTTTCTTTAAGCAGAGACAAGCCCATCTTTCTTTGTTGTTATCTTTTGAAACAGTCAGTAAGCATGTTCCTGCCGTTGTTATTTTCTAGCCAGCAATCCCAAAGCAATGAGATAGGACTATGGTGACTTACAGGGTTTCTCAAGCAGGATTCTGGGAGTGCATCGCCTGATCTTTCTTTCTAGTCGATCTTAGTTCAGAATCTACACTGAAATATCATGAGTATCAAAGCATCAAAACGGGTAGCGGCTACACCTGAGGTTCACTGACTGGGGAAAGAACCACCGTCTCCTGCATGGGAGCTGAGAAGTCATCAGTGCCCTTGCCATCAAGTGAATTCCAACCCAAAGGATTTCCTAGACTCAAATATCCTTAAAAGAAGAGACAGCCTTAACTCTCTCCCATGAACCAGATGGTGGTTTTATACTACTGATTTCGTGGTCAGCAGCGGAACACTTAACCCACAGGGCCACCAATAATCATAATAGATTTCCTAGTGGGCACTAAGGAATTCTTTCAGTACTATATCTATGATACAATATTCCATCTAGCTGAAAATAAATACATTAATGAGAGTGACTGTCTAGATCACTGGACATTTTGATAAAAGTTTACAGAGAGGTCTGATCAAAAGGAGGGTAATGCAGAAGAGATGTTAATTTCTGAGGCATTTAAAGTAAAGCGATAGAACTATTCACTCCTCCGTGGGGATGAACATAGGACGCCATCATAGGTAAAAGAGAGCTCATCGTTTACTCAAGCTCTTTTGGGAGTCAAGGAGGGTGAATGGACCACTGAAACTATTGCTCTATAATAATCTTTAAGCCTTAAGCCAAAAATATCACCCTATAGTCTTGTTAAAATCAAGTGATAGTTTAGCTTATCTGGTAAGATATGTCTGGATTGAGTCATATGCTCTTCTAAAATCTATCTGCAAAGGATCGAACTGACAACAACTTGAAAACCTAGCAAACTTATCGGGCAATGAATTTATCTGAATGGAAGCACTCTGGCAAAGCAAAGGTAACGATGGTTGGACAACTTGAAGAACACAATCAATGTCACTAAACTGTACCTATAGAATATTCTGATTCACTTTGTTTATCTCTAATAACAACAACAGCACAACTGAAATGAATTAAAAATAAACACATAGCACAAAGTGCCCATGATGTACCAATATAGTAATGTGTGTGCTATGGAGAATTTAAAGTTGAACCATTTATTTGCAAATCAAAGCTACTTATGTAGAGATGGGATTGAAGGCTGTCCTCTCTTTTTCCTATGATTGCATATTTATGTACATCCCCAAGGAGATGTTGATTAGTGACATAAGCTTTTCCATTATAGAAACCTTTATGCCTTTTCCCACTGCTAGGTTTTACATGGTACTGCTCAGTAAGCCTAATTCTTAATATTGTTTGGAATGGAAACAAGAGTCCCCAGCTTGCAATATAGGGGTTTGGGGTTTTATTTTTTCCCTGCCACCCCAGTCTTTGGGATTAGAGTTCTTTAAGATTGTGGTCCTGTTATCAAAAAACAGTCCTATGAGTACTAGATGTTTATGCTTATCAGATACACATTTTGAATAGAAATTATGGTCTCCTTTTGAGTTCCTTTTTATAAAATTTAAGTGGATACAATATGCAGCAAGATACTGATGTGTTTACATCTAATCTAACAGTTAAGTGAATCATCCTGGGCATTTTGAGTCAAGAACCCTCACATAGCAGCTAGATAGAATTTAATGATTCTGAGAATACAGTTATTTTTTATTTTCATCATTCATATTCTCAGCCCCGTAATGAAGCCTGAACCATAATTCTCTCACAGTGCACCAACTTTAACTGAGGGCCCAGGTCACTTCTTTGGCTTAGGTTTGTTCATATAAACCATTCAATGTCTGGTGATTGAGTATTCAGCCAGTTATTCTCAGCCATATGTTCAGATTGAGAATAGGCTGAGATTGAGATAAGAATGATTCGTTTTTTTTCAAGTCTGATGCTGACTGCTGTTCTTAGCCATCACAAAACGCTGAATATGTGTAATCGAAGCTTCCTGCTGCTATCTGGAAGTGGTGGGAAAGCTTGCCTTTGTATATTGTTTCCTAAAGTATATGAAAATAATAATTAAAAACACCTATTTCTATTTAAAAAAAGAGAGAGAATTATCAGTTTTTCCAGCTATTGCCTAATGCTCCTCATCTCCCCACACACAGAACAAGGGCCTAATCTCAACTTTACTTTCATCACCAAGTTTTCAAGGTGTGGTAGTTACATAATCTGGTGTCAATTTGAAGATTCAGGGAGTAGGGGTAGAGTCTAGCCTGTCAATCAGGATATAGCCAGGGAGGCCTCTGTGTGGGCATAGCCTTCTCCTGAGGATTCTGGGATGTCTTGTCTTTCCTCCTTGGAGGTGAGAGACACTCTCTGCTCACTTCCTGGGAGACTCTCTACTTGGAGACAAGGCTGACCCCCTGCGAAACATTTCTGAGAAGAAGCCACATGAAGGTACCCTGAGGCAGTGAGAGTTTGGGAACTGAAGGAACCACATGGAAACCCCTGCCAGCACTGACATGCTTACAATACCACTGGATCCAAAAGACTTCCAATCCACTGGCCGATGATATTCCTGCATTTGGTGTCATTGCATGTGTTTAGTGAGTCTGAAGAGGACTTTATAGATTGGTATCAGACATATGGTCTAATATCAGACTTAGGGACTTGATCAGAACTGGGCTGGGATGTTTTCACAATAGTCAATTACTCTTGTATATAAACATTATACATATTAGTGTCTTATATACATATTAGTGTCTACCAATTTGTTTTTCTAGTCTACTCAGACTAACACACATGGAATAAAGAATTTCAAAGCCTTTTGTACACTGGAAAACTTAGTTACTCAAACTAAAATATAAGTCTGAGATGATGACGACATATGTACAAATATGCTTAATACAATTGATGTATGGAATGTTATGAGCTGTAAGAGCCCCCAATAAAATTATATATATCTATACTATATTGATATCTATCTGATAGGTTCAAATATTATTTTCTCTCAAATTATGTATATTTAGTATTAATCAAATACCTAAATTGAAATATAAAACCCCAAGGGTAATTTTTAATAAATTTTTTAAGATACATTTAACTCAAATTTCCATGAAAAGGAGTTAACCAATAACCCTGAAATGCTCTTAGTACTTAATATGTTAAGTACAAAATCATACAATTGAAGATCACAACCTTATGAGCAAAATTTAACCCTTGCCCAAATTAAAATTTCTCATTAATATTTCTTAATTTTATTCATCCAAATTGTGTTCACCAAATCCTGAAAGCCAAAGGAACACTTGAATTTCAAGAATCAGTCACACTATTGTCATTTCTCCCTTGTACTATCATGATCATTTTAACTTAAGGAAATAAAATCAAGCATGCACCAGGACTTAAGATGAAAGAGATGTAAAGGGGCTTGATGGGGACAAGACATGTTATATGTACAAGGCCAGTTTTCAGCAAGTTTGGATCTTCTCGAGCATACAATAAGGAAAGTGACTTCGGTAAAAGTTGCATTGATTCTTCAATCTGTTCTTCCGTCCACTCACTAATGTAGCAAGCACTCATTAGCATTTATGTCCGTGTATAAAATGGAGCCTGCACTCAAGAAGCTCTTGTATAGTAGAGATGGAAACAATAAATAGAAATATATGGGTAAAGCACCATTTCTTGTTCTGTAATCGTTACTTGGATATCATTTTTGAAGGGCACAGAGAGAGGACATGCATATATACACTGTTCATCTTCCAGATCCCAGAAGGGCCCTGATAGATGGTATATGTTCAACAAGTATTTCTTAAAATTCTAAAGAAAAACTAACATTTCCTGAGAAACTCAGGAAACATTTATAAGGATGTGACATTTGTGTTAAGATATTATTTTAACCTAGTTACTAAAGATAGAATATTGGGAAGAATATCTGCTATTCTGGGAACTGAAAAGCGAAGAGAATATTTTCACTCAAGGGGGAAAAATTTTAAATATGATGGGAATGATGAGGACATCTCAAGTTAAATCATATGGCTATTTTTAAAAGTAGGTATTTTTTAATTTTGTTAGTAGTTTTGTTGAGGAAAGAGGGAAATAAGGACATTGGTTAGTTGTATAGAAAGATGTGGCATTTGAGGCAAAAGGTATTATTTTTCAGGTATAGTCCTATAGCTGTAAGGTGGCTTGGTTGGTGCTGTCCAGTCCAGTTGGTTCTGGATCACAGTGATGCCATGTACAACACAAGGAGTCCTGGATTACATTCACAAATGTGCTGTTTGAGTTCTGTGTGTCAACTACTGCATCAATCCATCTGTTGAGGGTCTTGCTCTTTCTTTTTGCCCCTCTACTTTACCAAGCATGATGCTCTACTTCAGGAACTAGTCTTTTCTGATAGAATGGAGGTATATAGTTGAAGACAGCAGTCTAGGAGGAGACTTGGGGAACATATGTTTTAAGCAGAATCAAGGTCAGTGAGTTAGTGTGTTCTAAAGTTTTGTTCATCAATCCTGAAAAAGAAGTCAAACCACTAAATTATTAGCAGTCCTTTTGAAGAGCAGTTAATTCTGCTATTTGGCATATAAAATCTGAAGGAAAAAATGAGACAAAACAAAACAAAAAACAATGCTTCTGACATAAGTCCCTGGGATGAGGTCCAGGCACTCTGGCAGGGGCCAGACCCAACCCAGGGATACATATGGCAGCCAGCTGAAAGGGAGGGGAAAGTCAGGGGTGGGTGGGAATGACATGGGTAGGGGGAACAGGGCACTAACCCATCCATGGGGAGGGTATTGTTTATGTTTCTACAGGAAAGGGAAAGAGGGACCAAACCTCAACGTGGTGCACCAAGACTTGTGTGCAACATTCTGGCATTAAGCAATGAACCACAAGAGATGTCTATGGGGCTGGCCCCAATCCCAGACAGACCTGGAACTATTTATAGGCTCTCCCTCTCCCCCCATGTCTATATATATAACATGGGTGGGATAAACAATCCCAAGGAGAAAACAATGGGACAGAAGATTCTGGGGGGAGCCTGGGAGAGAGGGAGGTAGGAGAAAGGAGAGGGAGCCAACAAACCCAGGGACAAGGGAACAAGAAGTGATCTAAAATCGATGGCGAGGAGGGTGTAGAATGCCAGGTCGAGTTTGATCAAGTGCAGTATAGCCGAGAGCAATTAATGAAAGCTGAAAGAAAGTCAAACATGATAGTGGGACAAGAGGAAAGTAAAAGGAAATAGAGGAATGAACTAGGAGATAAAGGAACATTTATTGATGTATAAATAAATACAACCAAGTACATACGTAGACATATTTATCTATCAAAATTGGGACATAGATCTGTGTACATATTTTTATATGTTAAGTATAAAGGTAGCAGATGGATATTGGGCCTCTACTCAAGTACTCCCTCAATGCAACACTTTGTTCTAATAACCTGACATTCTGTGATGCTCACCTTACTGACTTGAATTCTGAAGACAAAATGGTGCAAACGCAAAGGTGGTGAAGAAAGCTAATGATGCCCAGATATTAGAAGATCTAACATCTGGGGTATTAAAGGCTTGAAGTTAAACAAATGACCATGTAGCAGGGGAGCAACAAAGCCCACATGATCAAAAGGTATAAACGGGATCAGATATCAGGCATCAGAAGACCCCAAAGGACCAACCATATCTATGCTAATGAGGGGGCTTGGAGTGGAGCCCAAAGCCCATCTGAAGACAATTGGACATCCCCTCACAGAAGGGTCACAGGGAAGGGATGAGCCAGTGAGGGTGCAGTCCTCTAGTTCTTTAATGCTTCCTCCCACCCCCAACTCCGTACCCCAACTATCATCAGCCCTGTTCTACCTTACAAATCCCGCTAGACCAGAGCATGTACAATGGTACAGATAAGAGCTCTAAACACATGGAATCCAGGACAGGTAAACCCCTCAAGAACAGTAATGGGAGTAGAGATACCAGGAAGGTAGGAGGATAATGGGGGAATCTCAATGATCAATGTATAACCCCTTCTCACCATAGAAATGAAAAATAGAAACATGGGTGAAGGGGGACTGCAGATGGTGTAAGATAATAAAATAATAATAATTCATAATTTATCAAGAGTTCACGAGGGTGGGAGCATGGGGGATGGAGGGGAAAATGAGGAACTGATACCAAGGGCTCAAGTAGAAAGAAAATGGTTTGAAAAGGATGATGGCAGCATATGTACAGATGTGCTTGACACAATGGATGTATAGATTGTTCAATAGCTGTAAGAGCCCCCCATAAAATGATAAAAAAAATAGTAAAAAACTAAAAAGAAAATTTTATTCAGTTACTGTTGTGCTGATATAATGTCAAAATGTATCAAGTTTATTAGAGAAAACACAGACAAAAATGAATTTTAGGAAACTTTTAGACATTTTTCACTTTATTTAGCATGTGAAAAAAACATTTGGAATATAATTAGAAATTGGAAATCAAAGTATCTCACAAAATATGAAAAAGTGAAGTATAGTTTTTCAAATAGTTGATTGCCATATAATTCACATGTCCTACCATTCAACTGTTCAATCACGTTAAGGAGTGGTGCCTCCGTCAGCACAGTTCCCGGACTGTACTGCAGCTCCTCGGTCACACCCTAGAGCGCTCTTACTCCAGTTACTTTCTCTGGAAGCTTACTTGTTCTGGATTTCATGTATAGGAAAATAACTACAAAAACGACAGAACCGAGGAAAACTTCAATCAAAAGGAAAGCGGAAAATACTGAAAAAAATTTAAAATGGGTCAAAAGGGAGATCAAATGATAAGGTGTTACATTTTAACCTCCCTAATTTGACATAATTAAATTTACCCCACACTCTGTCTGATAGCAAGAATATTCACATCTCTTGAATAACACATGTTCAGAGGGGATTTGTCCAGAAGCTTGATCCATGCCGGCCCCTTTGCAAATGGATTCTGAGCTTCCACTATATCCAGAGCTTTTGGCAAACCAGGTGTTCAGCATTTAAACCCTGATCCCATTCCATCCTTCATATTTGGGTTTTATTATTTCCAATCCTTGGATCACAAGGCTGGTTTGCTTCTTCCATGTGGACTTAGTTGGCTTCTCGGTTAGATGTCTGCCTGTTGAAAGACAAGCTTTTAAGGTCCCAGACACTAGTCCTTTTGATAGCTGGGCACCAGCTGGTTTCTTCACCTCATTTTGCTACGGCAGTCATCTGTTTAGTGTAGTTTTATAGTTTTGTTCATTCTTCAAGCCTGAACATTTCCTCTTTTAACCTGACAGACATCCATGATTCTGTCATTGCTCAAGAATGTTTCCTTTCTTTAACAGAATTGAAAAAGAGGTGCGTGAAAACATTGCCTAACTGAAACAATAAATTTCCTTTTGAATTTTGTTCATTCCTGATGCTGCAGGCATAATATAGAAGTCGATAAATAGAATCATATTATATTCTTTATTATTCTGCTATATCATTTACTTATTATTGTACTACAGAAATATATTAATAAAAGGCCTAAATGCAGTGGTAATTATTTGGGGGACGTTACATAAAATTGCACAGGATAATTAATCATATAACAGAATTACATGACATGTTCATATAACTTGTAGAAATTTAATAGAGAAAGATAGTTTGCATAGCTTGACCATCTTCCAATTATCTCTATCATTCCATTCATTGAGCTCTTGCCGAGTGAAAACGAGAATGAGTTATTTTATGCATGTATCTTTTTTCATTAATTTTCGTTCATACGCGCCTTTCACGGTGAGAGAATTTCATTGTGATATTGTGTCTTTAATGTCTAAATATTGGCAATTGTTTTGTTTTGTAACATATAATTATTGTTTAAATGCAAGGCAGCTACCTCAGATGGTGCTCAGTCAAAGGCACACCATGAATCCTCTTCAAAAGTAGACAGGCAAACCAGCCGTGCAGAGTCCACAGAAGACCAATCTATGTAGGTTTCCAATGTGGTGCCTTCATAAGGAACTAATCTAGACAATTTTCCTGATAGAAGTGAAATAGCTACAACCACTATAACCACAGTGATGCTTCACCGGTAGAAACGGCACCTTTCATGCAGAAGACAAGGGTTCGATTCCTCATCGTTGCACCTCTTGCTCAACCGCACTGATTCTGTCGGTGCCATGCTGCGAAACAATTTTCACACTAAGACAGACTAGGACAAAGGTTTGATGGGCTATTTCTGAAAATCAACCAATGAAAGCCTTATGGATCACCAAGGACCGGTCCACTGTGAATGGAATGTATGAGTCGGAGGTTAACTTGAAGGCAGCCAACACACAAGACTATTCTGGATAAAGTGAGACCATTTTGAAGTAGGCCTTCATTTTAGTACATGTGGCTCACAAACAATAGAAATCTCTGTTACATACTGTCCTTGAAGTGCCAAAACTGACAATACTCACCATATCCAGCAATTGCTATCTTTCATCGGTAGCTTATATTGATTCAAAATGATAGTTTTTAGATATTGCCTCCTCAACTCTTGAAAAACTTTGCAAAAAATATACTTATAAACACTATCTCCACTTTGTTCCCCAAGTTGCCTTTAAAATGATGTTTACAAATTATTATTTTGTCATATGTTACACTGTCCGACGTCTCCCCCGCCTTCTTCATAATAATAATTTATGAATTATGAGAAGGCTTCATGGGGTAGGGGGGAATGGGGAGGGAGGGGGAAAATTAGCAGCCGATATTAAGGGCTCAAGTAGAAGGCAAATGTTTTGAGAATGATGATGGCAACAAATGTACATCTGTGCTTGACACAATGGATGTATGTACGGATTGTGATAAGAGTTGTACGAACCCCTAATAAAATGATTTTTTTTAAATGATGTTTACAAGAAATACAGCCAGAATGTGTCTTATAAATGAAAAATGATAAACTTTATCTCACATATTTAGAGCATGTTATCAGGAAGGGCTGCTCTTTGAAGAAGAACACCATGCTTGGTGAAATAGAGGGTCAGTGAGAAAGAGAATGGATTGATGCCGGTGTTGCCACAATGTTCTCGTTTCAGCATTGGATGTGAGACTGCTGCAGGACTAAGCAGCATTTTGTCCTATTGTACACAGAGTCCCGATGAGACAGTACTAACTCGGTGGCAAATCAGAACAAAATATACGGCATTACTCATTTATTTTCAGCTACTAGAGTTCTGTCTCACATGTAACTAATTTATATAAAGAGCCCTTACTTTAAAAAAATACCAAGATATCTCAAAAATTTTGAAACAGACTTGAACAACCAAATGTCAACAATGGCAGAGATTTAGCTTTAGTCCAGGAAACAAAAAAATTGTTGTAATTGAATATTATCTGGACTCTCCTTACATTTTCAATGTTTTTTTTCTTAAGAGCTTTCCATTTATTCCTTCTCCAGAATTGTTTTCTTTTTGTGGCTCTATGGTGGGAAACGTGGCTGCTGACAGGTCCTGAGTGTTAATAGCATACCTTTAATCATTGCTTAGATAGTTGTCTGAGACCCACCCTCATAAACTATCTGGGGGAAAAAACTTTTTTTTTTTTAGACTTTCACCCAAATCAAAATAAATTGTTTAAAAATACATAAGCAAAAAAAAAAAAAGATGATTGACTCAACGGTGAGTTCTTTGGATGAATAGTTGGAGCTTCACATCAGATAAGTTAAAACTATGGTACTCTTTTGTGAAGCATGTAAATGGAGACTGGGGGGAAAATACTGCCTGGGGTAACTCTGAATAACTAGAAGATAAATAGATGATTAATAGATAGATATTCTCTACTTCAAATGGAAACAGCACAAAATGAAATATCTGAGGAAATTCCTACAAAGAGGAAAGGTGAGTCTAGAGAAAAAAAAGGTATAGACCAGAATGAATTTAACAGAAGAAAAATTTCATTAACATGCCACATATTCATTAACTAAAAGTAGGATAAAAATTAGGCTGTCATCTTTCTGGCAGCCATCTCAAGATATAATAAAAGAAATAATGCTTCTCTATCTCTTGATTAGTAATTCAGGAGACACTCAAATATCCTAGTAGTACCAAGGCACGAGGGGAAAAAATCTGTTGGCTAGAAATCAGGGTACAGTATAACTGTATCTGAAGGGTGAACATAATAATCCAGACTGATGGTTCGAAGGCAAAAAACAATGCCACCAAAGTGACTCAATTAATGAGCTAAATGGTGTGGCCCAGGTATTCTGCTCCCTGTTAATCTGACTTTATACAGGCCTGAATTATGCCGGTATATCCTGGGTAAAGAAAACAGTCAATGATCTTATTTGTTACACCCAAAGTTAGAGACTGGAGCGAATGAGAGGTACTTCAGAAGGAAGGTCTAGCGGTATCCTTCCCAAAAAAGAAGTCGAGTAATTTACAGAGCATAGTTCTACTCTGAGACATATGGGGTATGGCAGTTATATAATCGCCTGTCAACTCAAGCGAAGGGGTGGAGTCTAGCCTGTCAATCAGGTCATAGCCAATGAGGCCTCCATGTGGGCATGGCCTTCTCCTGAAGATTATAGGAACGCCTGTCTTCCTCCCTGGAGATGGGACACATAGTCTCTCTGCATGATTTTTCTGCTTACAAGCCATACGGAGAAATACTGATAGAGCCAGAGCCCTGGAGCTGGAGGAGCCACAAGGCGACTCACACCAGCACTGAGATGCCCCCACCGCCACTAGCTCTACAAGACGTTCCACCCACTGGCCAATGACCTTCCTGCATATGACATCACTGCATGGCCGTGTGAGTCTAAAAAGGAATTTATGGACTAGTATTGGACCTATGGGTTAATATCGGACTTATGAACTTTATCTGAACTGGGCTGGGTGTTTTCTTAATATACAATTGCTCTTTGATATAAAGTTCTCTCTTACACACACATGAGTGTCTTTGGATTTGTTTCTCTAGTCTACCCAGACTAACACATGGGGTTCCCATACGTTGGAATTGATTAGATAGCAACTTATTTCACATTTTGAATACTTTGAGCAAAGTTTTATTCGTAGGAAACTGGTAGGTAGGGGTAGATTTATGCTTACTTACTAATATGTAATGAACAATTTCATATAGGTTGCACATAAAAACATGTCAACTATTCACTACAGATTAATAAGGAACCACATGTAAACGTGTGCTTATGTTACTTATTGGGCACTCCGTCCGCCCTTGCATGCTTTTGGGTAGAAGTAACACGATGGACTGTGGAAAGTGGAGAGTCCACACTTGGCCTCAGAATTCAAATTCACAGGCTTTGTTTATTTGTGCATTTGGGTTTTTATAAAAGTTCTAGGTTATGCAAGCAGAACTCATCTGTAAGCGACAATCTACAGGCTACGGTCATATCAGAGGACCTCAAAGGATGGTTTCTGGATGGAGGGATCAGTACTTGATGAAGTGTCTCTCAAAAGAGTTTCTAGCACAGTGAGAAACCATGGTTTTGGCAAATGACAATGAGCAGTCTTCTGCAGAATGTTGTAGAAAGAAAAAGATGAACACGTTTGTCTGAAGCTTCTTTTTGATTCTCCCTCAGAAGTCAGCTAGTCCTCCAGATAAAACCTCAGAATCCATTTGCTTCGTCCTCACGCTTTGATCCCCTACAGCTTTCGGCGCCCACTCTCATATTTCATCTCTCTCCCATGTCTTCTCTTAAACTGCTCTCAGAGGAGGCCCGAACTCCCTGCTGTACGGCCGCTTGACTAATTGGCCTGAGTGCATCGGTACTCTCTCCTCATTAACCCATTCTTCAGAAAAGATTAGGCTCATTTTCCCTTACGCAGCGGCTCTCCCGTTTCTCCGGCTGCCACGTTTCTGACAAGTAAGGAACAGCAGGGAGACTGAGAAACAAATAGATTGGAAAGCACTCCCTTGAAAAGAAGGAGGATGATTTCTTAGACCTTTCAACCCTCCTAATGGAAAAATTCTGAAATCATTGGGTTAGTAGTCAAAGCCTCAATCAAGGTTCTATCAAGAACCTTTATTTCCAGCTAAAGCCTTTGAAATTCTGGCCTTGCTCATTCGTCCTCCGGCTGCTCAACTTGCTGTCCTTGTTTTCCTCTCTCCTCATTTAGCCAAATCCTCACTAATCTCCAGTGACCACAGCAAATTGCCTTTCTTTCATCTATCTTTCATCAACAGCTCTGGCCTACCCTGGTACCCATGAGACTTCTTGCTGTTGTTTTTTAGATCTCCTTCTATACTGCGCCTGTCATCATTCACTTATGATCGATGTGTTATTATTTATTCATACAGACTTTATACCTTGGAACATGTTTATAGCCCCAAACTCTATGCCTTTGTATCTTCAATGCCGAGCTCCACAAAGTCTCCTATCATGAATTGAGTTTTCACAATGAAGAAAAGGGTGACATGACATGATATCTGTGGATGTGTCATTCTTGGGATGTGGAAAGTTCTAACCCCCAACTGAAAAAAACAGAAAACAAAAACTGCCATTGAGTCCATTCCAGCTCATGGCAACCCTGTAAGGCAGGGAAGAACTGCCCCTGTAGCTTGTTAGGGAAGTAGAAAGGTTCATTTGCCTCAGCAGAGCAACTGGTGGTTTCGAACTGTTAACCTTGCGTTTAGCAGCTCATCTCGTAATCATTATACCACGAGAGCTCTCCTAACTCCTAACAGGAGGACTATTTTGCAAGCAGATGTTCTCACTTCTGTATGTCGTATTAATACCTCCGTAGGGTATAGAGCAAGTGAGGGTTTGCACACTGTGGCCTGCAGGTCTCCTCTGGCTTTCTTAGTACACACATGTGGCTCTGAAGTAAAATTGAAAAATGTTAAAGGACATTTTTCAGATTGCGGTGATTTCATTTGTGATTTGTTTGTAAAAATATATGTATGGCTCTTGAGTAAGTTTTAAATCAGGAGGGACATGCTCGGCTTTTCCATAGCAAAAGTTTGCTGACCCAGGCCAAAAAGGTCCTAGGGTGCTGCAGTAAGAAGATAATGCTCCCCTGCCCCCCGTTTAGGCGATAGTTCCTCAACTTTTCTCCAAATCTTAGAGTCTCCCAAGACGGAGGTTCTCCTCATACGGTGAGCTCAGAACAGTTCCTACTGTGTCTCAGTGAGCTGATCTCTTTAGATCATATACGCTTGCTCCAATCACCTCACTCGTACTGACTGGTAGAATTTAATAAATAATTTTCCTGAGTATAGAAAAGTTACTCTTTACTTACTGGAATGAATATAACAACCCAAATGCTGAGAGAAATCACCAATGAAACATTTTTGATGAAAAGGTTATGACATGTCTGGCTCCTAATTTTTCTACATTTCTCTTGATAGAATGAATGATATATATATATCTTAACTCTTTTCTTCCTTCCTTTGTAATTCTTCCTAAAATGATTATTCAAATTATGTTAACAATTCTTTAAAATGTATTATGGTATATGAATATAGATTAAGATGATTTTATTTAAAATCCCCCAAGGATACAATTCAATTAGCCTAAAAACAGACCTGATTTAAAATACTTCAAGAACTTCTTTTTAAAAATTGCCTTAATTGCATCAGAGGCATTGTTTACGGTCTTCAATCATGACAAGTCTTTCGAAATGACAGGTGGGGGTGATGGAGGAAACACAAGGTGGACAGAAATCCAACTTCAGTGAAATACGATAAGGAAGCTCTAGTTAGGAAAAGTTGATTGCCTTTCAAAGAAAGATTTAGGAGACATGGCTACATAACATTTTTCAGGTCATATTTATTTAAATTATCAGGAATTTTTTTTCAGGAGAGATCTTTAAAAATATATATCCTTACCTAGTTAGCTTGTTTTACTATAGTACTTGAATCAGGTAGCCTGAAAGAAGTATCATTTGGAGAAAGAGAAACATGTGATCGCAAGGTCATCTGTTTTTAATGCTTCTTGCATACATGATCTGCGTAAGAGTGAGGCAGGCGAAAGTACAGGGAGAAAAAACATGTCCCTAAGATTCCCTGGAAGGGTTATCATTGCTGATGGCAGAGGGCTCAGAGCTGAAAGCACTATTCTAATGATGTTTACCTTGGTTGTAATGACCTTGCAAAGTGTTCTACTGTGTGGATCATGACAAAGCAAAAGACAACATTGCAATGAATGGGAAGTCCAGAACTTGAACTTGAGCTCACTGGAAAGGGGAGCTCAAAGGGGAAGTTAGTGACAAACTACAAGGCCCTGAGGAGTTGACACCGTAGATAGAGGTCAGAAGATAAACAAAGACAGAGGAGGAAAGAAAATGACGCAACTTCAACTGTACTCATGTTCTGGGACTTTCCAGCCAGATGCCAGTGAGGGGACTGGTCTGGGCAGCCTCACGGAATGAAACCTTTCGGATGAATAATCCAAACGCAATGTCTCTGATGATGCCCAGGATCTATAATCCAGCTTTGCTGTCATAACTGGACTCTCAGTTACAGACTTATCTTCAACCCATTACAAACGAACTTTGCATTTCTAAGCGAAACAAGGTGACCTCTCAAAGAAGTACCAACACATTTAGGCAGAGATTGAAAACAGGGAAATAAAAGCTATCTCACCATGAGGTCTTTCTGAGCCTGCCCTCAAATACCAGGTCTCTAAGTACGTGTGTTGCTCGTACCTATTCCCGGGAGGAACTCCTAAATCGGAGTGTGTGAGGAAGACGCCCTCCCCCTCAGCCCTGACTCAGCATGGAAGTCCTTCGTTCCTGCTCAGTGGTCCGTCCATCTCTTCTGTTCCGAGGGTTCTATTAATAGCCTGCTCATATATAGATCAGTTTCAAAATTCCAGTGATTTATATGAGCTTGGCACTCCATATTGAGGTTAATGTGATGGTAGCTAAAGGGATTGTGGGGCTTAAATGAAGCACATAATTCCCCTTAGGCTCAGCGCCATCATTTTTCATCCCTGTCCATGACTCATAGTCATCCCCTCTGCTGCCCACCCTCCGCCTGTCTCACAGGCCCGATCCTTTATCAGCAAGGCCCCGCTCCTCTCAAGGAAGCCAGCGCGTTGACTCTCAACATCCGTCTCCAACTTCTCTCCTGTGATAAATTGCATTTGATTAGCCCTACCCACCTTTCGTCATACTGTTGATGGGTCCATTATTTCCTTCCCCTAATTAAATTGTAAACAAGACAAATGTTCCACCTTCTCTTCCCCTTTTATTGGTTCGATGGGTTATATGTTGGGATGCTAACAGCAAGGTCAGCTGTTCAAACCCCATCAGCCGCTCCGTGGGAGAACAATAAGGCTACCTGCCCCTATAAAGACATATAGTCCTGAATCCTATGGAGGGTCACTATGATGAGTCCATACTGATTCAATGGGAGTGGGCTCGGCTCAGAAAACCTAGTAGATTCTTTGTACCAAATGAGTCTGAGAGTAAAAGATATATTCTCTAGTTAGAAAGACAAATAGCTACTGTTGAATCTTCTTCATATAAATTTATCAGTAAGAAAATTCCGACTTAGAAATACTGTTATCTGTTCATGGTTGTTCGGAAAGTTCATAATAAGACCATTGGGCCTACAAGTTAGTTACCATGCTTCCCAGAACAGTGACTACTTCTTCAGATAGACTTTCCATTGATTCATATGTATCCATCTTATAAAATAAATAGCGATAGCCACCCACCCCACATTTATCTTTCCAATTGCTGCGAAGAAAAGATATAGGGGTACGTCACTTCCGTTGGCTACACAGTGAGATGTTTGTCTTCCAGGAGTGAGAGATAATATAAGGAATTTTTATTCAACTTGAACACGTGTGAATTTATTTTCCTTTCTTTGACGGCCTCTGGGCTAAAGATCATCCAGTCATTTGACTGCAAAATGTCACTGAAGCAGAACTTTGCACGCACAGAAGTGACTGCAGGAAACAACTGGCAGCTGCCAGCGTGGCGGGC
The DNA here is from genome assembly GCF_050624435.1 of Tenrec ecaudatus. Lineage (NCBI taxonomy): Eukaryota > Metazoa > Chordata > Mammalia > Afrosoricida > Tenrecidae > Tenrec > Tenrec ecaudatus. Next base: position 170,431,168 of record NC_134534.1, read on the forward strand.
AGAAAGTGAGAGCAGGGTGCGGGAAAGAGCCTGTGAAGTTGACAGGGTATGACGGGTTACCCAGAGTGACAGATTCGAGCTAGCAAGGGAATATACCTGCCTTGTGGGGACACCATTATCTGTAGTAACGGATCTGAAGGGAAGGGACGGATTTATCACCAAAGCTAAAGAATCATCTGTGTCCGAACTCGTGTGACATCTGAAATGTTTACTGGGGTCCAAACAAAACAAAACAAATGGGAATAGCTTCTCCTGCTGAATGGGACCTTTGTGTGGCTATAGATCCACAGGCCAGTGTGCTTTAGATCCACGGGCCAGCCTTAGTCAATAGCAAAAGTATATGAAACAATGAAAGTCAAAACATTTCTGAAGATTTGAACTCCCTCCTCCAATGCTGGTGGGAATATCAAACGGTAAAACTGCTTTGTCGAAGAGTAGGAAGTTCTTCAAAATTTTGAATAGAGAACGATTCTATAACCCAGTAATCCCGATCCTGTGATCCAGAGGAAACAAACAAAAACAATGTGAGGGCAGAGTGCAAACAGAAACCCGTATGTATACCAATACGGATGGTACACTTCTCAAAAACAGTCCCCAACCGGAACAAATCAAAACATCTAACAAACGAGTAAACAAAATGTAGTATCAAAACTATTGCTCTTCTCAAGTAGAAAATGTTTCGGAAATGATGAGGGCAACATACGTACAAATATGCTCAGTACAACCGGTGTACGCAATGTTGGAAGAGCTGTAAGAGCCCTCAGTGGAATGAGTTTAAAAACAAACTATTTCTCTTTCAGAGGCCACCGAGTTGGTTCCAATTCCAAGAGACCACAGACCAAAGTGCTGCTTCGTCCAGTGGCATCCGCACCGTCACTCCTGTGCCTGATCCCATTGTTGCCACCACTGGGTCAATCCATCTCATTGAGAATTTACTCTTTTTCAGCGATCCTCTACTTCACCAATCATGATATCCCTTCGGGGGAAGGTCCCTCCTGAAATATGTCTGACGTATGTGAGACAGAGGCTCACTCTCCTGGATTCTCTGGAGCATTCTCAGTGTACTTCTTCCAGGATGGATTTGCTTTCTGCCTTTGTTCTTTGTCACCATCGTGATTCGAAGGCATGGATCCTTCTGCAGTCTTCCTTATGCATTGTCCCCCTTTCCCGAGCATTTGAGGCAACGGAGAACATATCCACTTGACTCAGGAAAGCCTTAGTCCTAAAAGTGACATCTTTTCAAAAATGTTTTGAAAAGGTCTTTTGTAGCAAAACTGCCTAATACGGCAGGTAATTTCTTGACAGCTGCTTCCATGATCCAATTGATTGCATACCAAATAAAATGAAGGCCTTGAAAAATTCACAATTTTCTGTTTATCATTCTGTTGCTTATTGATCTAGTGATTTATGTACGCAATAGAATATTAAACTGCGATGAAGGGAAGTGAACTTTTGATGCAAGCCACAACATGAATGGACCTAGAAACTACTGAGCTGAACAACAGCAACAATAACAAATCAAAATCTGTGTGATCTTACTTACATTAAATAAGCAATATACCGAAACCAAAGATTATCAGTGGTTACCAAGAGTATGAAGTAAAAGAAAGGGGATGTGAGCTTAGTGGGCATTCGATACATGCTAATGTTGGCAGAAGAAGTTTTAAAAGGCTAGTGATAAATGTTACATAATAGAAAGAAGCTAATCAATGTCACTGAATTGAACATGTGGAAATTACTCAGTTGGTAATGGTTTTATTGCTTCTGCTTTCACCAACATTTTTTTTTTCAGAGAAGAGTTCTTCAAAAATCCAAAGCATCGTAAATATGTATTCAAAGGTTGATTGACTACCTGTTGGAATACCAGGAAGGGGCTTTCCACGTCAGAGCAGGACAAAAGAATGTGTTTTGTGAAGACGTTCAACTCGCTGCTACTCCTCGATTCTAACCTTTCTCAGGGCTCACTATGAATTTCTTTTTGGTGGAATCTAAAATAACTTCTATTGGATGGTTTTATCTGACATGCTCTGGACATGTTGTCAGGAGAGACCAGGACCCGTTGAAGGACACCATGCTTGGTCAAGTGCCCAGGCAACGAGAAGGAGGAAGATCCTCAATGAGCTGTGGTGCCCCGGTGGCTGCAAGCGTGGCTCCAACATAGGAACCCTTGTGCAGATGGCCCAGGAGCAGACCATGTTTCCTTCTGCTGTGCATACGTTTGCTATGGGGCATAACTCACCCAATAGCATCTATCAACAACAACATTGGGTTAAAAACAACAAAAACATCATTTTATCATGGCAAATGATAATCTAGCTAAGTTCCCACCTTGAGGCCAAAAAGTTATAGCTAGTAAAATAGAGTTCAGATGTCTTACTTGAATTTTCACTCATTGTTCATTCATAGCAAAATTATTTTTCATTGTCTGTCAATTCACTTGTTCGTTATAATTTAAGTCCATCTAAATGATACTATTCTCTTGATATTTAAAACAATTTATTATTCTGTTGTCCTATAGACTTGAATTTTTTTCCATAAAGGAGAAAAATTATGTCCAGGAAAACAGTGCTGAGATAGAGACTATCGCTTTTTAAAATCTTTCCCTGGGACACTGTAATGAGGAGTCGTACTGTCACGGTAGCTAGTGTAATATGTTCTACGTTTATGCCAGTGGTGAAATTAATTTACAGCAGCAATGAAAGCAGCTTCAGAGTGGTCTTAGATAAACCTGCCAGATTGTAAAGCTCCTGTGAAAACAATAATAGGAATTTGGAAAGACAGTGATTTGAAATATTTTATTAGTGTGTCTTGCTGGCAGCCCACGTGGAAGACATAAAGGCATACTTGCCATTCATCATATGCTTAGAGTTACTAATATGATGATGTTAACTTGTGTCACCTTAAAGCTTTATTATTTTATTCCACCCCTCCCCCTTTCATTCCTCGGGCAGGTACTTATCCTAGAGAATCACTGGAACCTGTTGCCTTTTAGGAGAAGTAGCTTTTCCACTAGGGTTATTCCTTCCTGCCATTCACAACTCAACACTGCCCAAACACCTCTGTGTCAATTGATGTGAATCAAGAGATCGACATTGAAAACTCAGGTGTTGTCAGCAAGGAACATAAAGTTGTTTTGCTTCGGATTTAAAAGAGGAACCAACACACATGGCTTGACTCCGATGTTACTATTTTCCCCTTTGTAGTAATGAAACACATGCCTATTTTGGAAGAACCGAAGGTTTCAATGCTGTTCTAAAATGTTTGCTTAGCGGTATCGCATCTGGACAGCAGGGCGCGGATCAGGGAAGGTGCAGGAAGGAGACGGGAGAGATGGCTGGTTAAATATGCAAGCCTTGGAGTGACATGGCTTAATTGTAATTTATTATTTATTATTATAAAAATGTATGTTATGTGTTTGTATGCCTATAAAAAGTGCCTCGTAAATAACAGACTCTCCCTGTATTACAACTACAGTGAACATCGCTGATCTGAGGGGAGATTTTATTCAATGCTTTATAGCTCATTCATGGTCAAGTCTCCCAATTTTTTTCCCCATCCTGCTCTGGTTCAGAACTCTGTGGTGCGAATGAGCAAAGGCACATCAGCTCCAGGAATTCCAGAAGGTTCACAAACAGACCACCGTGTAGTGCTCTTTCTGGAAGGAGCAGGCTGCCATGCCTCTGACCCAGAGGGACTCCATGGATTCTGTGGTAAAGACCAGAGGTCTGGCTGGATGACAGACACATGCTCTGACTGGAGGACTGGGAAGAGCTGGGGTTTCTGGAGCTTGTCGAATTTGGGGCCAGCATCATTCAAAAAGGCCACGGTCTGCATCTCCCTGGTTTCCATAGCACTGGCTTCCGATGCTCCGTTCTCTGCTCTTGGACCTTGGCTATTTCTGGGAAGGACATAGCCTGCCTAAGCAAAGTGGAAGGAGCAACAGCAGATGAATAGTAAGATTAAAGTGCTGGTCCCTTCCAGGTCATGTGGCAACAAGTGACACTGGCGTATTCCGTAATGTGCTGCTGTTAACTCTGGATCCTTTGTAGAAGAATGTATTTGCTCAGCCTGGGCTATTTTTGAAATTATACAGTCCACCATGGCTTCTTAGCACCACATAGACTACACATTCTACATACGCATAACATATTGCTCTTTCTCATGTCACCCCGCAGACATAAAGCGATGGTATTTTAGATGGATTTTAATGAGCAGAGGTATAGGAATCAGAAATATCCCTGCTGAAAGTGAGAGTGGACATTTTCAAATAGCATCCATTGCCATAGAAACTGAATACTTTGGAGGTAAAATACATGGAAAGATGACGAGTTAACAATAAGTGGGAGTAGGTGTAGTACCAAATCAGGCATGCAATGGCTTCACAAAGATTCCAAGGCTGTAAAGAAGGCCAACACTAGACACTTGGTGAAGCAGATACAATATGTGCAGGATTCATATACTTCCTGCTCATCTTTAAGCAATGCGCTCTCTCTCTCTCTCTCTTTCTGTCTGAATTTCTTTTTTTCCTTATTGCCAGTCTTTCCACCTATCTTGCAGGTAATTTGGTTTTGAGCTAACGTTGTCTTTGCCAATAAAAGTGTTTTTAAGAGGAAGACATCTCTTGTATTTAAAGTCATATTAAAAATCATTTCAGTACTCTTTTTCTCATTGAAAAGGGTTCTACGTTCACTGGAGAAACATTAGAAAACTCCGAGTAGCTAAAGCAAAAAGCATAGAAACCTAGGTCCCCAGCAAGTTAATTTCTTGACATGTAGGTCTATATACTTCTCGCAGGCCACGTCCTGCACCCAAACAACTCACTGCCGTGGAGTTAATTCCAATGCATACCGACCCCAAGAGTTTCTGAGACGGTACATCTTTACAGGAGCAGCTGGTGGGTTTGAACCATTGACCTTGCGATTAGCCATCTAACCCTTACCACACATGTATAGGACACCATGTATAGGACACTACAGGATATTGTTGCCACCTGACATACTCTACTACATTCTTACTGTGTAGCCCTCACTAATAAAATATTGATAATTTTAGTACTTAGTTTATGAGTGAATTGGAACTCCTGGACGGAAGTTAAAGAGTAGCTTGACATAGTACTAACTCAAAAACAATTCACTTCTATTAGCGTATTATCTTGTGTGTGGTTTCTTATTTTTGCTTTTATGCACTGTTCATTGAATATGCTTGAATAACTTTCATAGGTTCTTTTTCTAATTCTAGAATACATACAACATGTTGTTTCTCAGCACATCCTCCATCTTGGTCTTCATGTGTTTGCAAGCAGTGCTTCCACCTTTCCAGCCTTTTCTGAAGGAATTTTGTGCACTTTGATTTATAACCCAGCAGATTGACATCCAGGAGGAACTCAAGTCGTGTTTCTTTTAAATACCATTAAGATTCTGGGGGAAAAAATGGAAGTCCAAATGGGAACGATTAGGGCAGTAGGGTACATTAGGTAAAACATTTCCCAACAAAATTCTCTTAGGACATCCCTTCCTACCCTCAAGGAAAGCACAGGTGCATTGTCATGTGGGGGGTAGGGGCATTCCTCAGTGCAAAAATCTCCTGGCCTTTGCCTCACCCAAACATCTTTCTAAAAAGCCCCCACGATTGTCCTATCTCTTGTCAGAGAGGCTACCAACATTATTCCATTGACATTTCCAAAACAGTCAGCAGACCTTCTAAACGGACCTCTCTGCCTTGAATTTAATTTGCCCAGCAGGTCTCCTTGGTGGGCACTGTTTGATGAGACTTTTCTTTTTAAAGCACCCTCGTGAGACTAAGACAAGTCTATTACTGAGAACTCAGCCATCTACTCGTGCAGCGATGTCTTTAAATATGGTCTCTTAGAATACACCCAGAGCCGCACAAACTGAAGCCTTTATAACAATACTTTTTGACTTATTCTTATCGCATCACATCTTGATATTTGTTCAAAATAAAGGTTTCTATGGGTTTCATAGCAATACTTTGAAATTTTCACAAATATTCAACCCTTCATACAAGTAGTACTCAACATAAATGGCAATGCAGAGGAAGAATTCCTAATTCAGAAGCAATGATCAATGACTTAAGCAAATAGAAACTTTAAAACTCAAGAATAGAGAGTCAACTGGGAAATATGGAAAAATCTTAAAGAAGAATGTATCATCAGGGGAGTGGAGATATCCATAAAGTAATAGAAAGCTTCAACAACCATTAAAATGCTTAAGGAGATAGGTTAGAGATTAAAGGTATAATAACGTTATTGGGGGAAAGGTGTTGATAAGTGTGAACAACAGATGGCTTGTTCCCTGAGGATTAAACTTCAAACGCAGTTCAGAAAGATGAATCTAAAGTCCTAACCAAGCTCACGGCCATGAAGTCATTCCTAACTCATAGTGACTCTACAGAGGTTTCTGAGGCTGTAAATCTGTAAAGGTTAGAAATCTCATCTTGAACCACCAATCAGGTGGTTAGCAGCCCACGAACACAAAACTTCTCACTGCCATTGTCGATGCTAAGTCTGATATGAGCTGCTTATGGGGATTGAAAGCCCTTCCTTTCTGCCACAGAGTTCTCAGTGGTTTTGAACTACTGAACATGTAGATTGCTGTCCAACATGTAACCACTGCACCACCAGCGTTCCTCAACCTGTAACCTACTACACCTATAAAATGTACCACAAGCTTGGCAGCTTAAAATGACACAAATTAATGATCTTATTATCTCACACATCTGACACCCACCATGAGTACTATGGACTAAATGCAAGGTTTCGGCAGAAATGGGTTCTTTACTAAAGGGTTTAGAAGCTATCCCTTTATTAACCTTTCCCAGCCTCTAGGGCACCACTCCCTTTCCTTGACTCCTGGTCTCCTTCCTCCATCTTCTTGATCTCTTTGACCCTTCTCCTATTGTCATATCTTTTTAAAACAAAGTTCATATCTGAGAAAGTTTTTCTGTTTTGAATGACTCATATGATTAGATTGGGCTCATCTGAATAAAATAATCACCCAGGATAAATTTTATCTCAAATCCCTGAAACATAATCAAATCGATTCTAAAGTGTGGTCTTAATCTCACCTGAATTCTATTATTATAGTAGAAACTACCCTATGACATGGGACAACAACCATTGGTGTATAGAATGCAAAATTATAATATATCACATTAAGAATTATGGCTAGAAGCCCCATATTAATTTACTATAACTCATCAATAAAATACATTATTATGATAGTCTCTGCTTTCAGCCAAGATTCATCTGACATCATCAATGATAATGCTATTCCAATTCCTCTTCTGAATTTGGCTTGAGTTTCTTAAAAAAATAGTTTTTATTGGGACATAATTCATATACCATACAATTCAGTGGTTCAGTTGTATAAAGTCGAGTTGCACAATCCTAACCACAATAATTTTAAAACACTGTCTTCTGTCTTGTTCTCACTGTTTTTAGCTCTCCATTACCCCCAAACCCCCTGCCATGCTCCTAAGAAACCATTTATTCAGTTGCTGTCTCTATAGATTTACCTCTCCTGGATTTCATATCCAGGAAAACACACACACACACACACACACACACACACACACACACACCAAAACCAAACCAAACCAACAAAATAAACAATAATAAAGTAAAACAGAGAAAAATCTCACTAGAAAAAGAAGTAGGAATATTAAAATGAGAACAAATTTAAAACGAGTCCAGTGGGTGATCAAATGCCATGCTAATTTTTAACCTCAGGACCTCAGAAATCATCCATTTTCCAATACATTATGAAGTATAGCAATGCTATTTACATCTCTGGACAATGGGCAGAGAGAATTCACTAGAGACTTAATCCACATGTATCCCCCCTTCATTTTTTTAAAAAAATCATTTTACTGGGGGCTCATACAGCTCTTATCACAATCCATACATACATCAATTGTGTGAAGTACATTTTTACATTCGTTGCCCTCATCATTCTCAAAATATTTGCTCACCACTTAAGCCCTTGGTATCAGCTCCTCATTTTCCCCCTTCCCCCTGTTACCCCCTCCCTCGTGAATCCTTGATAATTTATAAATTATTATTATTTTGTCAATCTTACACTGTCCGATGTCTCCCTTCACCCGTTTTTCTGTTGTCAGTTCCCCAGGGAAGGGGTTATGCATAGATCCTTATAATAAATAAGTTCCCCCTTTCTACCCCACCTTTCCTCCACCCTCCTGATATTGCCACTCTCAGCACTGGTCCTGAAGGGATCATCTGTCCTGGATTCCCTGTGTTTCCAGTTCCTATCTGTACCAATGCACATCCTCTGGTCTAGCCAGATTTGTAAGGTAGAATTGGGAACATGATAGTGGGAAGGTGGGGTGGGGGGGAGCATTTAAGAACTAGAGGAAAGTTGTATGGTTCATTGTTGCTATACTGCACGCTGACTGGCTCAACTTCTAAATGAGTCAAAAGGGAGGTCAAATGATGAGATATTACATTGTAACCCATGTCCTGGGCTTGTAGAGTTGGACTATATGATTCCATGAGAGAAAGACGGAGGTTATAGTCTCTAAACCCACAGAGACAGTTCTGTTCTGTTCTATGAGGTCACTATGAGTCAGCGTTGACCTGATGACAGTCGGTTTATATCTACTGTAATTGTCTTTATAATGTGCTTTGATAGATAATAAGGCTATTAAAATCCCTTGGCTGTGGTTAGAGGAGGCTCACTGTAGGTTTTATATGGCATCGAACCTGCAAATGGATCTTGGGTTTCCACTGTATCCAGAGCCTTCTGCAAACCAGGTGTTCACAATTTAAGCTCTGAGAGCTTTTCCTTCTTTGGATTGGATTATATGATTTACAATTGGATCATACAGACTGGTGTGCTTCTTTCATATGGAATTAGTTGATACCTCACTTAGATGGCTGCTAGTTTTAAGACAAGTTTTTAAGATCCCAGATGCTATCCTTTCTGATAGTGGGACACCATTCAGTTTTTGTCACATGTCGCTCTAACTCCCGTATCTACAGCGATCTCTTCATGAGGGTGAGCATCGAGCAGGGGCAGGTCATAGGAACTAGTTGTTCTTAGATTGGGGCTTGAATTAAGTGTGACCAAATCCATTCACATGTCTATGGTTTCTATACGTCTCTAGTTCGCCTTAGAGACATTGTTTTGTATTACAGAACATTATCACTCATCTCCCTGGGGCATAAGGTAATTCTATTCATAGTGTCATTAATTTATCCAATGGTATATAATTTAAAACAGTTGAGGAAAGAAAATTATAATGGTATAGGCCAGCTGTGAACTATAATACACGATTGTTGACTTGTAAACAATAGGGAAAAAGTTTCAATAATATTCATTGACAGTGGCAGAATCATGTCTTACCAGATTAATACATGTCATCATAACACAAGGAGTATTATAATAGTAAGTATAGGGTAATCCTGGCCACCATTCCTTGGACACCCTCCAGGCAAGCTGTCTGAACCCAAGTCCAAGAACCACTTGTTGAGATAGATATACCCTTGGGATTTCAGTCGTCTGTTTCTCACCCTCAGGGCTTTCATCCTCAAGTCCAAGGGATACAGGTGACTATGAGGCAAATCCCAGATCTTCTAGTGGGGTTTCCACATCTAGTCCTTCTGGTGTGTACTATGAAGGATGTTGTACAATGTGTCCCTTGATCCCTCGACTGCTGTTTCTGTGATTATTGGTGTGGATTCAAGCTGTAAAACTGTACAAAGGAAAACGAAGACTTCCATCTTGAAAGAAGAGCTAGTTCTACCACCAAAGCACAATCAGTTAATCATATTTGACACAAACTTTGAAATGGGAACCCAACTAGTGGAGGCACGGTGGATTTCTCCTAATGCTTCTGAACCCCTGCAGTATCTAGGTGGCCCTGTGAACCCCTTGCCAACTGAACTGGTTAGAGACTTCAGAGTGAGGCACAAGGGTTTCCTGTAAAGCCATTAGACCAAAGAATGTGCATAAATATTAGGCAGAGGGTAAAAAAAAAAGGATAAGAAGGTTCTGAAGTCTGAGAATGATCCTATCAACTCTCTCTCCCCACTCTCTCCAAACTGTTCTGTAAATACAAAGCCACTACCCACAAGATGATTCCCACCTTTAATGGTGCTGTAGACAGAGAAATGCCCTATGGGGATCCACGGTTGTATAGATTTACAGAAATAGATATTGTATTCATTGCCATGGAGCTGCAATGGGTTCAAACCAAGCATATTAACCATCGTGCCAAAAGGATTCCTATTTTGAATTCAAAGATGAATAACAAACATAGGGGGGTGCACTCGTGATTCCTAAGTTTGAGGTGGTCTAGAAGGGTTGATGATAGTGTAACAAGATCCTCGCATACCCAGGGGAATCTGAAAGGGAAAATTCATGATGAGGATTAATATCATTCATACAATACTAAAAAACACCTTCTTTAAAAATAACATATGTAAATGATGATATAGTAAGAAAAACATTTTCCTTAATGAAATGAAATGATTCTGAGAGTGTTTCCACATCTAGGTATATTTGTGTGTACTTATGGTTGCATATATCATCCACTTGTTGTTTGTCAAAAGACCAAAAGAACATGGAAACATTTTAATCCTTTGCTGGAAGAAACATTTTCCAAAGGAATAAAACCTTGCAAAAGGCTCCTGCTCCTCACCTAGTGAGTTATTACTTAAATGGAATCCCTCAAATTTTGGCAAAGGTATTGCTGAGGACTGACTTGGTGGTGGTGGCGGTGGCGGTATGATAAATTTCCTTAAGGGGGGTTGAGAAGGATCACTTTCACTAGAACGATAATTTTCATCCAGAATCATGGCAAGTGTATTTACCAGACACACTGTAAGTGCGGTGCTCTAATACATGTTTGATGAATATGTGAATGATTGTAAATGCCAGTGCGCTCCTGAAGCTTATTTGACCGGGAATCGATTTACGGAGTTTGGCTTTACACACAACTGCTCAGACTTGCCTGCTGCTTACGAAGAGCAACGCTTGCCCTGCCTTTCTCCCTTCCTCACTAACTGCAGAGCAGCACACGCCTGAAGCTGGTTCTGCGCCTCCTCCTTGGTTGACTCAGGCACTCACCCAGCAATTGTTCAAGTCAACCTCATGCTTGTGAGTCTGTCTGGATAACACACTCATAACACCCACCCAGTAAGGTGGAGTACATCTTTAAGCTCTTTAATTAAAGGCCCTGCAAGGTTAAAACATAACATAGAATTCTTAACTAGATGTTAACTTACAGGAATGGACACCATCCAAATAACTGCCTGTGAAAACGAGCTTTTAAGCCATAGGGTGCTTAACATCTATACTCTGACTTCCAACAACTATAAAAGGACATAAATAGTGACTACCGTTCACGCACAGTCATCTGAAAATGCTAGTCATAAGGTTGTGCCGCTCTGTGGTTTTAGTCTCTGTTTTTCTCAGTGTGTTCTTCCTTATGGTTAGAAGCCCTGAGTCCGTTCCAGCACAGAATGGCCCTACGTAGAACCGAAGGAAAGCCTGTCCCGTGCTGTGCCATCCTCACGATTGTTTGAGCCCATTGTTTAGGCAGTGTAATAGTACCTAGCTTTGAGGATCATCCTCTTTTGTGAAGTATGATGTCCATTTCAGGGATGGGTCCTTCCAGGTAACACGTCCGAGGTAAATGAGATAGAATCTTGTTATCCTCACTTCTCAGGAGTATGTGCTAGGGCTCGACCTGGGTCTGGGAACCGTGACCTTTATGGCTTCTAGAGTTTTGGATGTGTGCTGGCGAACCTAGCTCTCTGGTTATTGGCGAATCAGGGGTGGGCTTACTTCACTGCTGAGTGAAAGATTACAGAGTCCTCAGGACTCCTGGGTGCTTCACACAAAAAAGGCAAGATATGACAAAATAATAATCTATAAATTATCAAGGGCTCATGAGGGGTAGCAGGGAGGGAGGGGGAAAAAGAGGACCTGATGCAAAGGGCTTAAGTGGAGAGCAAATGCTTTGAAAATGATTAGGGCAAAGAATGTACAGATGTGCTTTATACAATTGATGTATGTATATGTATGGATTGTGATGAGAGTTGTATGAGCCCCTAATAAAATGTTTTTTTAAAAATGCAAATGTCCCTGCTGAGCATACACATAATTCCCTGTACTTTAAAAATGAAATTCCTTTCAGACTGTTTACACTATGACACGTCTAGAGAAACTTGCATTTCACATTTGATGATCATGAGACCCTCTCTTTCTAAGATGGGTCATTTTATAGCCAGTATGACAATGCTGCTCAATACCAAGCATTAGTGTCCTCTCACCTAATTTGCATGCTCCCAACCAGCCATTCAGTGGGAGTTCCAAAAACTATGAATATAAGGGTTATATTCACAAGCAATTACACTTCACCATACCGCGCCCCCCCCCCAGTGTTTTTTGTTTCCTTCTTTCCTCCCTTCCTTCCTCCCTCCCTTCCTTCCTTATTTCCTTCCTTCCTTCCTTCTTTCTCTCCTTTCTTTTTTTTTTTGTCCTGGCTTTCTTAGTTCTTATTGCAAAATATTTATTTTCCTGGAGGCAAAATACAAGTGAAGAAGAAATAGATCATTTAAATGAAGATTAGTGATCAGAGTTCTACAAGTTCTTCAAATGCTTCTTCTAGGAGACTCTGGAAGTTCATTACAAAGTTCTTTTAGAGTATGCTTCCGTTCATGTTGTGGTTATCATTGTCATAATGAGTATAATGAGCCTAATGAGTAACAATATAGGCATTAAGGTCAAAGACTTCTAGATTAAAATCCTGACTCCACAACATATTACAACGAAACCTGTGAGATCAAGACCTTGCCAGGACTGCTTTATCTTTGCAGGACTTGGAAGTTTCTGCCGTAGACAGGGTATCACTTTTCTGTCACTCTCTATTAGTGGAAAATATGTGAGCCACGCTTCCCTGACTGGTTTCTGTCTTAAACAAGTTCTGAATTTCAAGGTTTAATTGTAATTTTATGAGGATTGGCACAATGTGGAATGTTTGTAATTCTCAATATCCTCATCTGAAAACTGAGAATATTGTGCAGCACAGTTTCTGCAGTAAGTAGTCAATAAAGAGTCACTATAAGGGGTATCATTACAAGAATAATGCAATGTACATTTACTAAATGTTTTCATATTTAGTCAACACAAATACTAACTACTGCTATTATGTCAAAGTTTCCATGTCTAAAACTAAAAGTGCTTGCATTATAATGATTATTTTAAAATTAGTTTATTCAATGAATAAAATTAAATAGAGTAATCCATTTAAAAATGAGAATAGAATATAAATATCAAACTAGGGAAATGATCCCCAAAGTGCAGATATATTCACCTTTTGGGAATCTCAACTATAATTACAACTCAAAATATATTTTCAAAGAATGCTTAATATATGGTAATATAATTTTCATACAATTTTGTTCAGTACAACATGAAAAATTATAGAAAATTACATGAGAAACAGACCTGAATATAGCCAAGTATTTTTCAGATCTCACAAAATTTTCCCCTTGGACAGGGTGCTATATCACCACATTTCTATGGCTCTTTATTAGTGAAAAATATTTGTTTTCTTTCTATGACATGGTTTCACCTCACACTGGTGCTGGCTTTTCTGTGTTCTCAGTTTGATGTTGTCTCCTTTTCCATTATCTAATAATAACATAAATCCAAACCATTAAGCATACCATGCATATTCATGCACACAAGTATCTGTGAAAAGAGGGAAATATTCCCACTCCTCATTTATTGATGTGGTTATGTCCAAAGATCAGGTCATTGTGCAAAAATCATCATTAAGTAAAAAATGGCAGATAGCCACTTCAGATCACAAAATGGAAGATGACTACACCATTACAGTTCTGGAAAATTATACCATTACCCAAATGCTAAAGCTGGTCCTTACAAAACTGTAAAACCATCAAACCACTAAGAATCATGACCCAGGCAAGATGGCACGTAACTTATCCATCAAGCCTGCACCACTCTCTCTTACACCTCAGTCTTTGGTACTCCCTGACTTTTTTCACTATTGTCATAAATGTGAGCTGATAATGAGATAATCTCTAAGTTAGAAGTTGGTGTGCATCAAGAGATTAATATGATTTTTCTGGATTTCCTTATAATTATCCATAATTTTCAAATTGATCCCAGGATGTGTACTCATTTTTCTAAGCAGAAAACAAATAACTAGGAAAGAGGAAAAATGAAGGCTACCTTACTTGCCAAGAGCCATACTGCTAGTTGATGGTCGACCTGAGCCTAGAGCTCACATGCTCTGAGTCACAGCCCGATGGTGCCTCCTTTTCCTCTAGTCTGATAATGACATGGGCCCAAGCCATTAAACTTAAATAGCTATTAAGAGTGGGAGAGTTATAGTGACCCCACTTGAAAATGTGTGACTTTTTCCAATCTTCAGTTTTAACTCTAATATTTCAAATAGTGTATGCCCAAGGCTACACATTAGTTAAGTTATAAACCCATTGGTGATTACACATAATGTTAAATCCCTAGTTTTTGTTAAGTGGTAATAGGAATTCATTTTTTATTTAGTGTTGACAAATTAATGGATCAAATAGTACTAAATAGTACTAAAGGCCCCTGCCAGCCCAAGAATTCAGTCTATGACCCCTTTATGGAATAACTGCTGAGTAAAATGTAAGAAGTGTAAATTTCTATAACTCTGATCAGGAAGCCAAGTCAATCACTAGAACTCATTGTCGTGATGGGTACTGTTATATCTTCTAGCTTGCTGTGCCTATTTTAAGCAGCTCTAGACTTCAGAAGAGAAAGTAAAACCACGTTTTTATTAGTAATTTCTTAACTACTATTCCCTGGCATGTAATGAGTGATCATAAATTGGGAGATACGGGATGAGGGATGGGACGAATAGCTACACTTAGTGTCGAATGCTTTCTGCTTCCTTTTTAAAAAGAATCATTTTATTGGGACTCATACAACTCTTCTCACAACCCATCCATGCATCCATCGTGTCAAGCACATCTGTACATTCATTGCCCTCATCATTCTCCAAACACTTGCTCTCCACCTAAGCCCCTGGCATCAGCTCCTCATTTTCCCCCCCTCCCTCATGAGGCCTTGATAATTTATAAATTATTATTTTGTCATATCTTTCCCTGTCCAACGTCTCCCTTCACCCACTTTTCTGTTATCCTTCCCTCAAGGAGGAGGTTATGTATAGATCCTTGTAATCGGTTCCCCCTTTCCAATACACCCTCCCTCCACCATCCCAGTATCACCACACTCACCACTGGTCCTGAAGGGATCATCTGCCCTGGATTCCCTGTGTTTCCAGTTCCTATTTGTACCAGTGTACATCCTCTGGTCTAGCCAGACTTGCAAGGTAGAATTGGGATCATGATAGTGGGGGAGGAGGAAGCATTTAGGAACTAGAGGAAAGTTGTATGTTTCATTGTTGCTACATCGCATCCTGACTGACTCATATCCTCCCCGAGACCCTTCTGTAAGGGGATGTCTTGGTGATTTTCATTGGTTGGGTCTTTAGAACTATTTCAGGTCCTTGGTGGAAAGCCCCCCCCCCCCCCCCGTGGTGGTGGGGGGAAACGTATTTGAAAATAAAGGGAAGCATGGCAGGCCCTCTGCCACTGTGCTTGCTGTTTGGACGTGAGAAGGATTCGTGAAATGATTCCATCTTCTTACGTGTCTGTTGAATGAACCTGACAGTCTTCTGTGAAGGCTGTCTGGGACAGTTACAAAGGAAGTGTGCCCTGGATGGAGCTGGGGATGAAAAGGCAGGCGGGCCCCGGCAGCAGTGCCATGGCAAGCCCATGCGCATCACGTTTTACTCACAGTGTTGTGGGAGTCCGAAGGTTGACTATTCACAGCAGATCCTCAGATGATAGGAAAGTTGTCTATGAGTCTTTCTTACTAAGGAATGTAACTATGATTTGCTCACATCCATCAAGGCTTAAGAAGAAGACCTGGAAGGATGGCTACTATCAATTGTAACCAATCCCCATAGCTTAGTCTAACAACAAGTGGTTACCTTGGTTGAACAGTTGCATTGACAAGTCAAAAAAGCATGTGTGATGGGAAAATAATACGATAGTGATACCCAAACCAAACGCACTGCCCTTCTAACTCACAGTGACCCTACAGAGCATTTTGGAACTGTAATTATTTGTAGACAAAAACTTCTTTCTCCCAAGGAATGACTAGTGGGTGTGAAGTGCTGACCTATCTTCTAGCAGTGCAATATTACAGTGTTGGACCTGTGAAATTTCTAATTCTGCAGCTAACAAAAGACATCCAAAAACAATAACGACCTCTAAGACCTAACTTCAGGTCACCTCTCCGGAAGAAGAGCACTGAGAAGTGACTGAAAACGCAGAGGAGAACCCAGCTTATCTAAGCCACAACAGCATGTACCCTGAGAGCAGAAAACTAAGCTGTACCCCGTTGCCAGTGCTGTCTGCTTTGAATGAGTTCAAATTAGCTAGTCCAGGATAGAATGGGAAGAAAAGGTAAAGCAGAATTCAAATTCTTATTTTAAAAATATTCAAACAGAAAATCTGCAACCATATAGAACAGAGGACTCCCTGAGACTATCACCCTGGCATACTTTTTAACCCTGGAACTGAGACCATCCCCTGAGATAATGTTTTAGCCAAAAGCAGGTGGCACACAAAGTAACGGATATGACCCACACCAAACGATCAGGGCTGTCCTTGAAAACCATCAGTAGGAGACCAACGCATCAACAAGTGCCCAAAACAAAACCGAGAAGATAAGGGAGCGCGGCAATTAGAGGGCTGGAAATGGAACAAACTGAACACCACCCAAGAAAATATTGACACATTCTAATACATCTAACCAATGCAATCCATCTGAACAATTTGTGTGGAAACTGTGTGGAAAAGCTCAATAATGTATTATTTTAAAATAATGCCTTGTAGTAAACAAGTGGGAAAACATTATTTTTAATATATTCCACATATTGTATGTCCTCTGGAAAAGTAGAAGAAAGATGAACATCAAAGACACATGGAAACAATTAGTCCAAAAGACCAAGTGACCACACAAACATCAGTCTCCATGGCTCCGAGTCCAGAAGCAGTAAATAATGCCCAATTGCCACTGCCAACAGTTCCGAGACAGGTCCCATTAAAAAGTAATAGATAGAGTAACAGAAAATGTAGAACAAAATTTAAAATCATAACAGAGGCCTGGTTTGCTGGTCAGATAGAAGCTGGTGGAACCCCCAACACTATGACTTCCCATTAGTCACACTTCAGGTTTGGAAATGAACTCACCCACTCCCGTGACTCAAGTTCATCCAAACAATAGACAAGCCCATAGGGAGAGGAATGCACACCTTAGTGCATGCAACCATTTCAAGTCAAAAGGGCAACACATGCTAGACAAAGGAGGAATGGAAACAGGAAACAGGGAGGAAGTGGGAGAAGTGATGTTCAATGAGGGGATTATGATGAGAGGGATGAAATAACATGTCTATGAATTGGTGAATGTGAAACTGATGATGTGCTCTATAAACCTCCATCTAATTCATAAGACAAAGGATTTGTTCTAAAGAAAGACTAAACAAACACTCGTATGTCTGACGAATTCTGATTCAGACTCACAGAATGAAAAATATATATCTCATCAATACAAGTATATAATCATACTATTTTTTATCATTCAGGCCAAAAGAGTATAGAAATGAATAGAGGAAACCATCATGACTAAAAACGTAGCACAGATTAAAAAGATATTACCTTTCTTTACCTCCCATGAGCTCAAAAATGGCAACAGTGAGGAGGAGAGACAAATGATTTCATTTGGGATAAATACATAATTTGTGATCGGATGATACGTGCATCGTTCTCACTCTCAGAACCGTGTGCTATTGTTGCTCACATGGAGAGGGCATGAAATAGTTAAGCAATAAAACTCCAGGTGGCTGTAGCCAAGGGGGATGTGCGATAGGACAGCTTAGGAATTACCCAAAGTCAATAAAGTCTTCCCAGTAGGGAAGACCCTTCCCAGGATTGCTCCACCTGGAAGTTGTGCTCTTGCTGCCCAGAGCCAAGATGCTGCACAAACCTGCTTTCCCAGAAACCCCACCAGCAAACGATGCCAAGAGAAGCAGGCCCTTGTGGAGCACAGAACAGAGGAGGGTGACCCTGTTTAAGTTCAAGTATTTTATAGGACATTTAGGAATAGAAATAGAACAGACAGGAATAGCATTCGTGTGTTCGTTCGTTCGTTCATTCATTCATTCATTCATTCATCATGTATCGAGTGCCCGGCAGCTTTCAAGGTAGGGCAACATGAGTGGTAGGAGGCAGAATGGAAAACTTTTAAAAAATTGGCATGTAGACATTTAGTGCCCAGATGGATCAGGCCGGCAAAGAAACAAAATCATAGCTGGGGGTCTTGCTAGAGACTGAAACCGCCTGACGTTCCCAAGCTTTCTAGAGAAAGGGTGTTTTAAATATGGGTTTACATTTCCTGTTACACAAATCAAACAAGCAAACCAAAGTCCTTGGGCTGTTTATTTTATGTAAGATGCCTTGGATTTTGAATGTTAGCAAGTAATTCACATTTAAAAAAATAAAATATAATCATAAAAATAAAATTTCATGTCCAAAATTACATCTTCAAGACTGTCTATTTAGCCCAAGGCTCGCCAATCCCAGCACCTGATCTCTGACTTAAACTCTGAAACACGAAGACCCAGTGAGATGCCTTCGCACTGACTTTGATAATCAATAGCACAGAAGCAATAATTCTGTTGAAGTGGTGTGGCACAGGCCAGAGGAAGACCTGGAACTAGACTCGTGAAAGAAGATGACCCAGTCGAACGACGCTGCGAGTATTTCACTTGGTGTTGCTAGGTGCCACCGAGTCAGGCCCCACCCATCGTGCACAACAGAAGGAAACTTTGCCCGGTCCTGAGCCAGCCTCACTTTTCCCCTAAGCTTGAGCCCACGGCTGTAGGTACAGGGTAAATCTATCTCCTTCAATTCCCACCTCCTTTTCAAAATGCGTGCTCTATCTAAAAGCTATTGGGTGGTGTGGGCAGCATCACCATACATTGTTGCATCGCTTCGTTGATTAGGAAAGGCATCCGTTTGGGTTTCGTTAAACAATGAACGCTTACCTCAGAGTCATTTTTTTTTAAGTTTTATAAAAAGTTTCCTATTTTTTGCTTTTAAGGCGCCCCCATGAGACTCAGGCAACTGCCTCATTGAGCTAACTTATTTGTAGCTATTCACTGATCCTAGAGACATGTTTAAACATGCCTTGTTTGGAATAAACCTGTGTGTCTAGGAACTGGAACCTGAGTAGCAGTCCTTTGTGATTATGTGTGTGTTATATTACAATATATAAAATTCATCAAAATTCATGTTTACATGCTTAAGTTATGTACATTTTTCTACATGCTAACTTTACCCCATAATATAGTATATGATATATAGAGACTCATCTATATTAGATTAATAAAACTCCCGTGACACAATTGTTAAACACTCAGCTGCTAACTGATTGGTCTGAAGTTCAAATCTACCCAGGGAATCCACAGGAAAAGGATCTGTGGGATCTCTTTCTGTAAAGATCACTGCCTTTGAAATCCTTGAGGTAGTTCTACTCTGTCACTTTGGGTTTCTATGAGTCAAAAATGGACTTGAACCTAACAATCAAACATATAACATATATCAGATCAATATTTCCATATTACAGAAAAAAACATGCCAATCTCATTCATTAAAGCATCTGCTCTACTATTGATAACAGGAAATTGATTTGCAATCAATAATTGTTGAAATCTTGCTAAATCTTATAATGTTCTTCATCATAAAATGATAATGATATCTCTAAAGTGGATTTGGGACTTACACTTAATTCTAGCCCCCATCTAAGACCAATCAGTTTTTGTGACATGGCCCTGCTCCATGCGTGTCCTCGTAAAGAGACCACTGAAGCTCTGGGTGCTATAGCCAAGTGTGATGAAGAAACCAGAAGGCGGCCGGCCAGCTATCAGACAGGTAAGTGTCTGGCATCTTAAAGGCGTACTTTAAAACTAGATGCCAACTAAGTCCACACGGAAGAAGCACACAAACAAAATGTGTGAGATCCAAGGGTTTTCAGTAATAAAGTCTAAATCCGAAGGAGGGACATATCACAGCTTCAAATGGGAACTTTATAGAAGGCTTTGGATGACCCCGGAAGCCCACATTCCATTTGCTGAGGCCCCGCATGGAGTAAGCCTCCCTCGTCTTCCCTGGGACCACAGTTGAGCTACGTGACTCACCTTGCTACCCGACAGAGAGCAGGGTCAAGTCCATCAGAGCAGCGTGGATCTCCTTTTGGCCCATTTAAAGTCGTCGCAGTTTTCAGTGTTTTCTGCTTTCTTTCTCATTGAGGTTCTTGCATGTTTTGTCTAGTCATTGTTGCCTGTTTTTGTTTGTGTCCTGTTGTGCTTTTATGATTACCTGTATATGAAACGCAGGGTAGGTGGATCTATGGAGACAGTATCTGAGTTAACAATGCCCTGGGGACATGACTGGGGAGAATGGAGGGAAAGAGGGAGGTAACAATAATGAGTACAGGAAGAAGATGCTCTGAAATTCATTGTGGTGGTGACTACACAAATATTCTTAATATGATTGCACAAATAAATTGCATGATATGTGAATTATAAGCCAACAAAAGTATTTTTAAAAAATCTTTATAAATCTGTTCATGAATTTTTATAATTGTGTATAATAAAATTTATTCTTCCACTGTATATGATGTTTTCTGATTTGTATGACTTCGGAGTAATGCATGTTGTAAAAATCTACCTAAATGCATAAATTAGTTATCTACTTAGAATCCGAGAAAATACAAAGAGAAATGCATACATTTATTTTTACCTAAACACACTTTCATCTGTTTTGATACATTAAACAGCACAGGGTAGGTTTAGAAGATTAGTTACATTTTACATTAGTGTCATATTTGGGTCAGTGTGGTTGGACTCAGTGGGAAGGAATAAATCAAGTACAATAAATATATTAACTAAAGCCAGAAAACCCAACTAAAAATTCAGGGGGTGGGAGGAGGTTTGGCTGCTGGAAAATCTCTTGTTACTATTTTGGAAAGGGTAAAATTTTGTTTCATATCAGGTGGCTGAAGTATGGAAAACTATAAGGGATAAAGACAAACTAATAACAAAATAGAAAATGCAAAGGTTAGTTGCTTGCCAACATAAATGAAACTGCAGTAATAATTTGGATTGGTTAAGGCCAAAGATAAAAGCATAATAAATTCCTGGAAAATAAGATTACTGAGAGCCATTCAAAGTTAAAAAGCTGTAAAATCGCAATTATAAAACAAATGGTATTTTTAATGTTAACCTTAATTGGTATTTCATTTAAGACCTTCCTTTAAAAGAAAAGAATAGAAATTTCTAGTAAGAACCGTGTGCTGTAGATAGATGCAAGTC
The DNA here is from genome assembly GCF_050624435.1 of Tenrec ecaudatus. Lineage (NCBI taxonomy): Eukaryota > Metazoa > Chordata > Mammalia > Afrosoricida > Tenrecidae > Tenrec > Tenrec ecaudatus. Next base: position 170,452,666 of record NC_134534.1, read on the forward strand.
AGTTTGATGTCATGGAAACCCTAGATCCAACAGAGCAAACACGACTGGTTCGATGCCAGCCTCTCCGTGGCTCTCTCTGAGGCAATGGTTGCCGCTACTGTTCCAATTCATCTTGTGGAGAGCCGTCCTCTTCTCATGGACCCTTTATTTTACAATAAAATAAAAGAATTCTCTAGGAACTGTTTATTTCTAGTGGTCAGCACAGGAGAGGAAGCCCAGACAACCTCGCTTGGAAGGTACATGCTGCCTATAAGTCTTCCAAGACAGAGTTCATTTACGGACAGCCCGTGGTAGACTGATTATTCTTCACCAACCCCATAATTTGAAGATAGCTACATCACATCTGCAGGTGTCCCTATTCACTCTTCTGTTTTCATGTATAGGTGGGGCAATGGAAGACACCATCCCGAGTCCGCACCCCGTAGTCCTTCAAGCGTCCTCACTGCTTCACTTTCTAACACTTTGAAGAGATCCTTTTGCAGCAGATTTCCCCAACGTGAAATGTTTCTTGTTTGTTTGGTTTTTGATTTTTTGAATGCTATAGCCTTGCCATTGCTTGTGCTTTCAAGCAAACGAAAATGCTTAACCACGTCCATCTTTTCCCTCCGTGTTGTTATGCTGCTTACTGGTCCGGGTGTGAAATGGCGTTAGACGTCTTCCTGCAGTGCCATGAATTCTTCATCATGAAGGCCCTCGGGTGAACATCAGCCTACTCTTTTCGTTATAGTGACTGTATTATTTTCCCTCTTCTTTCCTGCCACCTGCGTCAGTCCGACGAGTCCTCCAATATTGAAACTGAGGCTTAAAGTTTGCCTCCTTCAACCTTTCCATTTGAGAATTAGTTCTGTGCTCTCCCTTGTAGTTTGCCCACCCTAGGGCTTCGCACAGCCTCTGAGATCTCCTAGTCGGCTCTTTTACTTCTTAGTTTTGGTATTTTTTTAAACTTTTATGTTAGTTCTTCTAGGTTTCAGAACAGGTAACAGAATCTTTTCTGACATCTGGTTTGACCATTTTTTTCCACTTCTGTCTTTTTAAAAAACTTTTCCTTTTTACTGAAAGTTTTTTTTCTAATTTTCATATATCGTATGCTTAGCAGAGAAGGGCATTATTTAACATGGCTCTTCTAGCCTCAGTCTTTATTAATCCTACCAAATGACTTCTTTTCTGATGGGTCTGAGTAAGAAAAGGAAGAGAAGATGTTGACTTAATTTAATTGTGAGTTAACAGAGTTAATAGGGATTGTAAAAGTTTGAAACTAATCCTAATGTCTCACCCCCCTTGGCATACAATGAGCCATTGAAGAAGCAGAAGTGGGGATCTTACTACCGTAACAAAAAAGATCCAGAAGTACAGTGCATCCTTTGGACTCTAAGATTCTTGGGTGATAAAACTCTTAAATGCAGGACTCAGGACCAAGATCCAGAGCATGATGAAGCTGTGGGACCCCAGTCCATGAAATGAATAAAGCAAAATGTCTTTGAGCAGGAGGCTCACTTACAGAGTGTGGTGCCTCCAGGAACTTAATTGAGGAACTAGGTTTGTTGACCAGCAGAACTAGAACTGAGTTCCTTTAAGCTAATTTTTATCACAAACAGTGTAACCTTTGAGCATTGATTACCAGCCACAATTGAGCTTTGTTACATTGCCCATGATGGTAGAATCCCAGGGGCCATGCAGCTAGAAGGGCAAGGATCAGATAGAGGTGTGCTGCAGGCATGGCTGAGAAGTCATTCGCATGACTGGAAGAACTGTGTCCTGAGCTAACCTAATAGCTTACCCAAATAACCTCCATAATCATGAGCCCAGTCTATGAGGCCTGTGTAGTCATTGGCATGAATTATCAAGCTCAGCTGAAAAGTGCAGAGTACCGTGAGAGGGACAGCTGATGTCTGAATTTCTAAGGGTAGAGACTTGCCACACACACACACACACAAATGTCAGGGCAACGGGGTGGTAGAGATATCTGACCTCCTCTAGCTTCCTTATTGCCATGAGGCAGAGATCAGACATGTCTCCCCCTTCCATTTTTCTTGACCTATTCTGATACAATTTATTCCTCCCATTGGACTCTACTTCTTTGCTGGATGTGATAATTCATTGCAAGGGACACACAGAACTCACAAACAGTAGTCACAGTTAAAGGGGCTTATTGCGGGAGCTAACAGGTTACCATGACCAAAGATTAGAAAACATGAAGATACAATCCTTCATCTACAAGAACACCTCTCCTCAGTGAGCAGTCAAGTCTTTTTCTAGTCCTCAGCCTCAGCCGTGTGATCCTTCTGCCTTCACGGGCCAAGAAGCCAGCCCATAGCTCTGCCTCACAGTCTCACGGTGTCGGCTCTGCTCCTCTACTCATTCTCCCGGTCTTGACTGCTAGTGCTCTGGTCTGGGTCTCCACCACTTCAGACGGAGACCTCCAATGCACCCCACTCTCATCGTCCTGGGATTTCTCTCCTTGCTCCTCCTTCAAAGATGGCTCACCTTTATCACCAGGGAGTGGTAAGTACATTTTTCCCAATCTCCTCTATCAGTGTTACACCCATTCCATTTTCATAGTCCCACCCAATCATTTCCTGGGAGTTACAGAGACATACCTAGAAGAGTCGTAGTAAGGAATTCCATTCCACCCCAGAGCAGTCTGACTGCATCCTCATAGGAATCAGCCTTGGGTGGGTATTGCTGATGCGGGTGATTTTCTCTCCCCCTTGTGAAGTTAGAGGAGATCAGATGTCTCCTTTGCTCACTCCCTCTCCCCACTACAACTACAACCACCACCAATCTTACAGCTTTATCCCACGCCTGATCTGGTCTGTGGTCGTTACTCAGTGTGTGAAATCAATTCTTGAAATCACCTCTCAATTCCGAAGATACACACTCAAAGGCATATTCTGGGTCTCCCGGACCTGTCTTAGTTTTCTTTAAATTGAGCAGTTGGGAGTCTGTGCTGCAGTCAGCCTCTGGCCTTGTTCTGGCTGGTGATGTGGAGCCCTCTGTTGTCTCTTTCCACAGCTGTCACTAGTTGGCTTGAATCCTATGTGTGTTATCTGGTGAAGTCAATGTGTACAGCTGCCATTGGTGTTGCTGAAAAAGTAATTTCTGTGGGTAAGTCCATCATCTCACAAAATATTATCATGTGATCTCCCATGTTGTTTCTATCACTAAAGTCATATTTCACAACTCTTGATCCTTCTTTGTTTCCAGTTTTCATAGCAACACATTTTGCTTTCTGGGTTTTTGAATTGGTCCATCTTTGAGGGTGTTAGGTGGTGTCTCATAGTTGTTTTAATTTGCGTTTCTCTTATGTCTGATGATGGGAAACATTTTCTCATATGTTTAATGGCCATTCGAATGTCTGCCCCTGTGAAACTTCTGTTCAGGTCCTTTGCCTACTTCCTAAATGGGCAGTTATTTTTTTTCTTATTGTAAGCTTGCAAAGTATTACATATTTTAGTAATAAAACCTTTGTCTGATATGTCATTGCTAAAGATGTTTGCCCAGTCTGTGAGCTCTCTTATTACTCTCTTAGTGAATTCTTTCGATGTGCACAGGTAATTTATCTTCAGTATATCCTACTTGTCAATTTGTGACTCCTCTGTATTTGTATCCTTACCTATTTCTGATAGCTTATATATTCCCTGTGCCAAGGTTCTCAGGTTTGTCCCAGTTCCCTCATTAAGAACTCTAATAGTTTGGGGTTTTACCTCAAGGTCTGTGATCCATGTTGAGTTTATTCTTGTGCATGAAGTGAGGTAAAGGTCTTGTCTTGTTGTTCTGCAGGTAGATATCCATTTTTTCCAGTACCACTTATTGAAGAGGGCATCTGCTTCCCATTTGATATTTTTGGTACCATATCAAAAATCAGTTGAGCTGATGTTTTAATTTCTGGGCTTTCAGTTCTTTCCCATTGGTCTGAATATCTGTCATTATACAAGTACCACACTGTTTTGACCACTGTGACCATATAATATGTGCTGAAGTCAGGTAGAGCAAGCCTTCCCACTTTGTCCTTCTTCTTGAGAAATTCTCTGCTAATTATGCACTTCTTCCCTCTCCATATGAAGTTGATAATCAATTTTTTCCAAATTTTTGAAGAAGGATGATGGTATTTGTATTGGGATAGCACTAAACTTATTGAGTGCCTTGGGCAGAGCTGACGTCTTTACTATACTGAGTCTTCCAATCCATGAGCATAGGTTATTCTTCCATTTGTTGAGGTCACTCTTGGTTTCTTATAACAGTGTTCTGTAGTTTTCCTCATACAAATCTTTTGTCCATTTCATTTTTATGACTTCCAATTTTCCTAGCTTCATACTTTGTACATTCCACATTATTAATGTATGTTGGTAGCTTTCTCACGTTGAGTTGTGCCATGTCCAATAATGAACATCCTGAGAGCTTTGTTCTACCCATATTAAAGTTGTCTTTTCTTTGGCGTCAGCTCTGCCCCAGTCGTATTTTGAGTGTCTTCCTACACGAGGGGCTCATTTCCTGACACTATATCAAACAGTGTTCCTAGGCTATTCATAAGTTTTTCCGTGACCAATCCCTCAGAATTGCCTAGTCTGTTATATTAATCTTAGCCTTAAACCTCTACTGAAACCTGTCCATGGGTGAATCTGCTAGAATTTGAAATACAAATGGCATAATAGCCAGAAGTACAGCAGCAAAACGACAGATGAGTGGTGAAAGATTTAGTGAAGTGCAGCTCACAGCAACCTTATAGAACAGGGTTGCAACTGCCCTGTTATGAAACATGTAGAGGTGTATATACACAGCTATACATATGTCTGTGAATTATATTAAATATCATTTTAAAGTCATTCAAAGTTTTACCCCAAATCTTTGATTTTTTTCTTACAGTAATTTTAGTATGCTTGTTACCATGACAACATTTCTTATTATAATTTCTTTCTTTCTTTTTTTCCCCTGAAAGTGTGTGCTTGGGGTTGGCAGGGAAGTTAGAGTAAAGCCAGTCTTCTGCTTGACTTTATAGCCATCTTTCTTTATATCTAAGGTTTTTTTTCATATCCATTACAGGTTAACAAAATTGCAAAGATAGGAATCTCCTAGTGGTGCAATGTTTTGTTTTTTTCCTTTTCCTGTCGGAATTTTACTCTAAAACATTTACTGATTGAGTGGATGACAAGGCTATAGAGCATGAAAGAGAGAAAGAAAGAGAGAGAGAGAGAGAGAGAGAGAGATGGATGAGCTGGTCTCCTTTAGGACAGATTTGTACTAGCAGGGCAGGAACACTTTCCTTTTATCTGAGCCGGCAGATCAGCATTTGGTACAAGTTGGGGATATTTTTGAAAACTGTATTATTTTTGTGGATAACAAAGACACCAGTTGAATAAAATGCATGAATAAGCATATCCTTGTATCTCAGTATCTTTCCTTGAATCAATGCACGATCAAAGGAGGAGTGGTCTAGCTTGGATTGTTAAGCAAGAGCTAACCCTGTACCCATGAACCCTGAACGAAAACCAGCATCTACCCAAGGGCGATGATTTCTCCTCAAGCCGAGGAAGGACTCAGAAAGACTGCACCTTTATTTGATTATAAAATTAAATTGGTTAAATTTGAATTGTTTTATATATCATTTTGTAGAGGAAACTTTGTGATTCATAAATGGAACATTAAGATGTATTACTATGATCACAAATAGTATTTTGATGTTGTCATTAAATCTCCACTGGAAATTCAGGCATTGTTTACCCTGGAGTTCTTTTATACTTCGTATCATGAAGACCACACCAAATATCTTTAGAAATTGAAAATGTTCCAAATTTATTCTGATAAATTTCCAGAAAGAGGACTGAATATTTTCTAAACTTGAGAATGTGGTTATTTTTATTATGAAGAGTATATCCAAGTCAGTAATATTTTTCTGAAGATTTTGCTCTATGCTAATGAATCAATATATACTCTAATCTGTCTTGAAATATAAAATACCAAGTTGCTACTTATAACCCTAAATTCCATAGAGAACAAGAAAAGCAAAACCTGAATTCACCTTATGGTATAGAATTTGCTTGCAACTTTTTATTCCTATAGTTTAATAAATTCAAATCTTCTGTTTGTATTATTATTTTTTATTATTATATTTATTTTAATTTTTTATATTTCTATACAGTTGCTTTTACTGTGAACCCACATTATTGAGCAGTCACTATATAAAAATGAAGGACTACATCTAGATACATTTATGATAGCATTATTCCTTAAGTGCAAGCAACTTCCCTTGTTTCAGTCTGTCTTGGTTGAAATATAGGGCTTGAAAAGATGGCTTTGGAGGCAGAGGCAGAGGATGGCGATGAAATCCTAAAGTGTGCCTGAGAAAGGAAAGGGGAAGAGAGGAGAAAAAGCCAAGTCTTCAGTGCCCAGCGTCCTCCTTCTCTCCACCTTTCAGGAAGCCTCTGAAGGACACACAATGCCTTCCTGGCTGGTCCTGAGGGTACTTTGTTTTCAAGCCTGAATATGGCTGTCTGCACTTCCATGAAGGTGTGCAGTTTTTACACCTGAAACAATGTAGGTCTTCCTAGGAACCGGCTACATGGGGCCATCGTTTTAGCTTGACAGAGCTGATCAGCAGAGTGTTTGAATGTGAATTTTGGAAATTAACTGCGCTCATTAATCACCATACAGTGATGCTATGATAATCCTGACAAGATGCTCCTCTCCCACCTCCTTTTTTCCCATTTTTAACCTGAAGCACGCTAAAAACCACATGTTTCCAAATAAAGGGATCTTTAACCGGTCATAGGAGCACTGTGGCAAAGGGGGGCTATGCTCTGATATGCCAACCCACATGCTGGCCGTTCAAACTCACCAGCCGCTCGGAGGTAGAAAGACCGGCTGTGTGAATTTTCTCTAGGTTCAAGGACTTCTTGCTTGGTCCACAACAGAAATTTCTTCTCTGACTTTAAATTACTGATGGTGAGCGTTTCTTTCTTACAATTTATTTGTATTTTTTATCTTTATGTAATTATTATTTTCTTCTTGCTGTTTAGTTTTATTTTTGCTTTTTATTGTTTCTATTGGGTTTCCCATGTGGTGGACGCATAGAGATAATAACTGATGCCATTGTTTAGGCCGGACTTAGTGGTGGGGTGGAGGTGGGGAGGGGGAGGAGCTTAGGGAGCTACCAATGAATGTGGGAGGGAGGAGGGAGCAATAGAATTAATTGCAATGATGTGTATACAACTCTTTTTAAAAGCAATCTTACTATGGAAGTATATGATATAGAGGAAAGTACTAAAAAAAGTAGAAACTAAACTTGACCAGTGGTTGCCATGGTGATGGAAGAAGAAACTTTGCTTAGGGGGTACTGTGTTTATGTTAGTACTAGTCGAATAATGAGAAAAAAGGACATCAATGATGGCTGTACAACCGGAAGAGTATAATCGATGGTACTGAGTTACACATGTAAACATTGTTCAAACGGAGACTGTTTTGCTATGTATAATTTTGTCACAATTATAAAAAACAATTGCAGGAATAGCAATACAAACAAGGAAGAAGAAAATGTCCCAGAATTGATTGTGGTGACTACTGTACAACTCTTCCTGATATGATTGAATCGTATGACATGTGGATAGAGTGCCAATAAAACTTTTTTTTCTCTCTTTTTTTTTTAAAGATGGGTCTGTCTGCTCCAGGAAAGATTTAAAGTCTTTGAAATGCCAAAGAGCAGTACTCCTCTGTCACCTGGGCTCACAATGACGAGGAAATGACTGGGTGGCAATGAGTTTCCTTTGTTGTTGTGGGTTTAATGTAACCAGTTATTAAAGAAAGTTATTATGTCCATTATACTGCACCAGATGCCACTGAGTTGATTCCAACTCATAGTGACCCGATTTGCATCCAAATAGAATCCGCTTCATTGGATTCTTAGTGGCTAAAGTGTTGGGTGTAGATTACTAGGCCTTTCTTCCTATCTGCCTTTCAGTGAGCAGCCAAGTGCATTAACGAATTACACCATCCAGAGACTCCTACATCGATCATGCCGTGGTCCTTAAGTGCTCCTCCGTTGGTTCCTACCCATAGTGACCCTATGTATACAAACAAGGAACTACTGCAAGGTCCTGTACCGGCCTCGCAATTATTGTGTTTGAGCCCATTGCTGAAGCCACTGTGTCAATCCATCTCACTTAACTAGCTTGCTTAAAAATGCAGATGTGTTTCAATCATGAATGTATGTTAGTAAAGCTTTGGGATTTAAACTGAGATATATTTGCTGTTGAACTAAACACTTCCATAAATTAATGCTCAAATCATAGCCTGTTATATTAACTTAATTTCTTTTATTAAGCTTCATTCCCTACAAATGATAGAAATTTAATCTCAATCCATCCAGGATGAATTCTGTACCGTTTAACCTGGGTTTGTGCCTAAATTTATGGTGCTTATAGGATGGGCAGGCTGCCAAAGATTTTAGATGTCAACCAAAGATTTGGGGCACTTACAACACATGTCACACTCACTTCAGCTCTCTTGGCTACAAATCGGGAATTTTCCCATTACTCTTTCAGAGTGTCAGTTGTAAACTCTGGAATGTCCAGAGTTCCCCAGTTTTGACCCACTGGATTTTGATTTCTATTATTTACTACAATGACTCACATAGCCTACTGAAAGGATCATCCATATAAAGTGTTTTATACATGGCTGTGTTTTTTGAAAAACAGTTTTATTGAATTACAAGGGGGGAACCAAAAAGAAGTTGGATTTTTTTTCAAAGTTGTGTATTTAAATTTTTGTACAAAACAATCTTATCACTTTCAAAGTAACATGTGTCAAACCTCTGATTCCATTTTTGGAAACATTTTTCAAATTCATCTGTTTGGATGGCTGACAACACCTCCCTTATTTTTTCTTCACCTCTTCTATGTCATTAAATTGCTGTCCTTTCATGTCCCTTTTCTTTTGTGGAAATGAAAATAAGTCATATGGAGCAAGGCCAGGTGTGTAAGGTGTGGGGGGCAAGAGAAGCATGCTTTTGTGCCAAAAACCGACACACTAAGATGAGCAGGTGCATGTCATGGTAGCAAAACCAGGTCTCTGCCTGGTACAAATCAGGCCTTTCTTGTTGCACATTGTTATGCTATCTTTTCAGAACCTCTAAATAGAAAGCTTGAATAACAGTCTGACCTGGTGGAAGGAACTCCAACTATGAGTCGACCCTTTCTTCCGTTCAAAAGTTGATGGACATCCAGAATGAAGTTTGCCATCAATCAACATTTCACCATTTTTGAAATGAGAAAACCACTCATACCCTGAAGTTATCCCCATAGTGCTGTCCTTGTAAGCTGTGTTCAACATTACAACGATCTCTGTGGCATTTTTCCCTGAGCAGAAAACAAAATTCCACAGCTGCCTGCTAGTCTCCTAAATCGGCCATCACACACAAAAAAAATAGGTTTGAGCAAAAATGTTTTTACTAAAACGTTCACTGTGACCAAGAGAACCTTCCCAGGTGACGCCATTGTGTGCACACACTCAGAGCCAGTTGCTAGATGCTTGCCTGGTGAGGAAGACTGCATAGGAGGAAAGTGCCACTCCATCCAGGGCAATTCCAGATGGGGGTCACCCCCTTGTATAATGAACTTATCATATAATTTAATGGTGGAATCGTATTAAAAATTGTTACGTACCCATCACCAAAACCATCTGGGGATACGGCCTTCTTTTTTGTACCCATTGATGTTGGCTCCCCAATCCCTCCTGCCCCCCACCAAAATAACCCCTCCTTTCCATGCCCTCCAGGTAATTAATTTTTCATCAAGTTGCTATCTTTATAGATCCACCCATCCTGACTTCCCTGTACAGGAAAGCATACCAGAAAAGGAAAAAACAAACAGGTAACAGCAACAAAAAGCAAATAAAACAGAGAAAAACCTTGTTGGAAAAGAAGAGAATAAATTCAGAAGGAGTCCAAAGGAAGACCTAACGACAGGCTGCCACATGCAGCTGCTAAATGACTGTGCTTATTTAAAAGAAGGCAAACAGGATCCAGTGAAGACAGGCCTAGAGTGAGGTCCAGGAGATTGCTTGATGAACAGCTTCCATGGTCTTCCCTCCCGCCTTAGTGTCTTGCACCGCCCAAGAATCCACTGCAGCTTTCATAGCCAGAGTCCCTGTTGCAGTAGCATAATGCATGCGCGGTTGATGGAAGCAGCCCCTTCCTCTGAGACTGATTGAGAGCATAGGTCTTTCAGTCTGCAAGTCCCCACCAAATGCACCTCATTAGCAAAAACCCTCAAGCATCCTCAGGAGCGTCATCAATGGCGCATCCAACACTGGCAACATTCTGAGCTTTTTAAGGTTATCTCTCTTGGAACCCAGGACAAGAAGAACCATATTCTTTGGGTGAAGTTAAAGGATGTACCCTGAAGCTCCAAGCACACTGAGTGTGACTCTCAAGCGATAGAAGTTAGAGACAAGAAAATGTCCTAGTATTGATCACCATGGCCTATTTTTCACTCGCTCTTGGAAGTTAAAGCCAAGCACCTCCCCCAGTGCTGCAGCAAAGTTACTAGAGATTTAAATGATGCCATGAGTTGTTGTTGGGGTGGTTGAAGCACTGGTAGATTTAGGGTTTTTTTTTAATTTCAATTTTTAAATGAACTTTACTTACTAGGCTACATAGAGTTGGTTTTCATTTGACTGACATATAGAGAGCCACAGGATATATTTTAAAATAAAATGAGGATTGGAGATGTGAAAATGTCCATAAAATTGACTAGTTTTCATATATATCAAACAATTTTAAAACGATGCAGATGGAAACTGCAGTGAACATTCCATACATAACATATGCAAATCTCCTGCGTGGGTAGTTATTAATAAGAAAATAGCATAACATATCCAAAGTAATTAGGATAGATTACTATTATAACATGGATCATTATGGTACTGACAAATTTATACTACAGGCCAAATCTTAGAGCCTGAAGGATAAAAACTATGAATAGAATAAAATATAATTATGCTAAGCTATAAAATGAGTGTTCTGCTACCATAGCAAGGCACATGTTTTCTAAACATTCATTTGCTAATGAAGTTGAACTAGAGAATAATAGAGGAAGTGAGATGTGACCAGTGGCCTTAAGGAAAACAGTGTGCAAAGAATTTGTAAATGTATACATGCAGGCTTCACCTAGTGAGTTAGTGACCCACCGGCATAGGGCTGAAGATTGCAAATCAGGCCTGGCAGGCTGCGCTGTTGAATACTAAGAATTCCCCTTGACACAATTTCCATGGACCCGGCATTATGTAGTTTTCTACACAGTCTATTCTGTGAAAAGCTCAGTCCCATGAGATGCTCCTTGAAAAGAGGTTGCATGGTCAACTAGGTTTAGGAAACACTGCATAGCAATGCTCTCTCCCAGAGATACACAGTGCAGAAGGCAGTGAAAAACCCTGCCATATTATTTTAACAAGAGTTAACCCAATATGTCCCAAAATAGTTGGAATACAAAGCTTTGGGGTTTTAGGTGGGCTTTTTATTTCCACTTTGCAACATTAATTAGCATAATGTAAAAATTATTTCCTGGGGAATACACTAGAAATACTGATCTTAACTCATCTCGAGATGTAAAGACGGACAACAGAAAAGTGGGTAAAGGGAGACGTCGGAAAATGCAAGATATGACTAAATAATAATTTATAAATTATCAAGAGTTCATGAGGGAGGGGAGAATAGGGAGGCAAGGTCAAAAATGAGGAGCTGATGTCAGGGGCTTAAGTGGAGAGGAAATGTTTTGAGAATGATGGTTGCAACAAATGTACAAATGTGCTTGACATGATGTATGTATGTATGGATTATGATAAGAGTTGTATGAGCCCCCAATAAAATGATTTAAAAACAAACAAACAAAAAAACCAAGTGTTTAGCCTAGCTAGTAAAAAACAGATGGAACTCAATTTAGTATATGGGAATTGTTTTTCAGTAGATTTACAAGGAATTGTCCACATAGCTTTATTAAAAACTGATCGCGACTGCGTTCGCGTTCTCCCCTATATATATAAAAAAAAACCAAAAAACTAATCGGAATGAGGACCAAATGTTAAGGTATAAGAAGATGGATTTCATTTCAGCCATATAAAATCTTGGTAGAAACTTGAACTTCCAGTCCATACCAGGCGAGTGAGGATTATTCTGCTAGATCATTCTTTCAACTCAGCTTCTTGATGTTCTCTTCCAGGACTCTTATCCAGAGAGATCTGAGCAACTCAACTGTCCTGTCTCCATTTAATAGCCTTTCCAGCACACTGTGTATCTGTGTTATTAATATTAAATTTGTATCTACGAGTGTAGCTGCTTCTGCTTCCTCGGAAAGTTGGAATACTTCCTACGAAAGCTGAAGTAATTGCATTCCCCTCCTCGAGCTCTGACATGGGATAGGACTGTGTGTGGGGATGTATGTTGCTAGCCTTTGGTTGTGAACAGTGCAAGAGTGCGTTAATGGGTCTTTAGAAAGAGCACATCTAGAGATGAGTAATGTGATTTATTAGACATAAAAAATTAGAGGACATTCCAAAACACCAGTTTCACTGCTGTCACATCAATTCCAACTCAGAATGATGCTATAGGACAGAGAATTGTCCCTGTAGGTTTCCAAGACTTTAATTTACTTGAGTTGGAACCGTATGGTTCTCCCTTGACATATCTGGTGGTTTGAACTTCTGGCCCTGCGGTGACCACCCTAACACGTAACTCACTACAGCTCCTCAGGAGGATACTGGGGAATCCTAAAAGGAAGGACATTAAAAAAAAATGGTCAAGACATGAGTTATGCCATGCTAACAGTCGCTGCTAGTTGTTTGTCAACTAGCTGTTCTAGTTGCTTCTTCACAATGTTTCTAGTTGCTGTTTCTTTTGGCCAAAACAACATTTGACCAAAACTACATTTGGCCACAATGTTTCTTTTGGCCAAAACCACATTAAATTGGGTGTTGCTGCCAAGTTGTTAGCAAGACAATTCTGACTCACTGACTCCCCCTCCCACATGGGGTGCAGAGGAGACCTCCATTATATTAAACTGCTATGGCCTGTGCGAGCAGGTCACCAGGTCTGACTTTGAGGGGCTTTGGATAGATTTGAACCACCAATTTTTTGACTAGGGGTCAAAGGTGTAACTTTGTGCCAACCTGGGACTTCAACAGACAATTAGATCATTGGTTTAAAGCCATGCGCTTCCTTCTAAACACTGATTTCTCTTCCAGTATGGGCTCTTTAGAAGAATAGGGATTGGCTTTCAGTATTTGGGGGATTTTCCAGTACCGTTTTGTTACTGATTTCCGCCTTGTTCTTTTATTTACCCCTTTGGGTAGTTCAGGCAACTCTTTATGAAAGTAGAGCAGTTGGTGGTTTCAAACTGCTAACCTTGTGGTTGGCAGCCCAACAAATAATCCATTGTACCATCAGGGCTCCTGCCAACAGCCATCGCTATGTATAGCTATGTATAAATGATGCCTGTTATGCTTTTAACACCTTAAATTTCTTAATAAAGTTTCGTTTAGCAATTCTGAAAAAAAAAAAAACACCACACTAAATTGTGTCCACGTTCAAAGCATTCAACACACAATGGCAAAGCAGAAACGCCAGACACGTGCACCTGATTTCCATGGCAAGTACAGTGATGCTGGGTGAGCTGGTAGAGCTACATTTTGTGTTACTGTACAGACATATATAGCAACACCGATTGGAATGGGATGGGGCCTGTCCCCTGTTGATGGAGTCATTCCAAAAGAATGGACAGATCTGACCAGCTGGTGGTGTAATTCTAACTTGTTTCCAAACCAGCTTAGAACTGGTGCCAAGTAAAAGCACTGTGTACTCATTAAAATATGGCATTATTGAAGAAAAGTGTAAGAGTAGCAAAAGGCACTTAGTAACAGGAATGTCTTATATTCTAGTTTAATTTGTTTGAACTATTGCAATATAAATTTTCTCACCCCAAATCTTTCACAAAACTTTGGAAGATTCATCAACACATTTCTGTGTATTTCTTAATGCTGGCCTTTCCTGCTAATGTGTGGGAGTAGGTATAGAGATGAGAATTACACCCCTAATTTGGGATTTAAGAGAATATGTGAGAAATTGAAAGAGTCTGGAGTTTGGGGCAGAGAAGGCCAAATAAATTAAATTAGCTTTATATCTAGGACATGCATCCTTATAATTGAGTCAATGGCAATGAGTTTGTTTTTTGTTTTTGAGTTTACATCGAGGTAGGAGGAGTGAAGCTCTACTCAACCCAAGTGATGCTTCTGAAATCCAGATGAATGGTTCTCAGTTGCTAAAAAAATCCAAAACCAACAAAAACCAAGAAAAGTTTGGCTTGGTACTGGTGATCAGTAAGATGCAATAAAAATAAGGTTTGATTTTTCACCTTGCAAAAGGGTGAAGAACATTTTTAATGACAATATCAGGCATGGGGAAAAGAAGTGGGCAGGAAGGGACCTCCCACTTCTATTTGGCTAGTGAAAGTATCAATTGGTACCATTTTCCTTTAGAAATTTGCCAATACACACAAGTTTTCAACATAATTTCTGTGTGTTGGCTCTAGGATTTTATCCCGAAGATATGGACAGAAATGTATACCTTTCACAACATATTTTCTACTTAAAAAAAAGGATATAGTCTAAAGGTTTAATGAGATATTAATTAAAAGATTTATTATAAAATACTATGTTGAAAAGCTGGTGTGCACAGGTGTCCTGAAGCTGGTACCAAATCATAGGCTACCTCTGTAAATGCCCAATGACCCTCATGATCATTGCGTGACTGTGCCCATGTCACAGCCGGCACGCCGGTCTTCAGTATTTAACATGCATTGTTTTTGTACTCACAACAAAAGTAAGGCAATTAGAATCAAGCCTTCATGAGACTTCAGACCAATCTGATAACATTCTTCTGATAGCTTTTTTAAAAGACTTTTGGATGGTTTTTGTCATGTTTAAAGGCTCAATTTTCATTGTTTAATGGAGTAATGGATTACCAAACTTGAAGGGGATATGCTTTTGGGTGACCTTGTACAAAATCAACTCAACCTGAGGTTTTTACCTGATCTATAATTTTGAACACTCTTACAGTTTCAAGAAACAATATAAATGAAGTTCGCTGTAGACATATTTCCTATTCTAAATAAAAAAATGAGGATCACTTCTGTCAACTGCACACATACACACACAAAAAGATTATTATATTGCAATATAAATTAATTTTTATTTGTTAATAATCAAAAGATGTCCCATTTTATTTCATCTCTTATGATCCAAAATTTTTTTAAAGAAGAATATTTTATTAGAAGGTTCAGATGCCAAAAGCCTTTCCTCAAATACAGGCAATTTACTGCTTTTCCAAACACACTCTCTTGTGTCCTATAAAACTAATACGACTCCTCAAACTCCTTGATACAACTGATCTGCCAACAGATCAATTCGTTATTAGATTCCTCCCAAATGAAGTCTCTCTCACTAGACTGTGTGCAGAACCAGGAGTCCTAACTCCAGATCTCTTCATTTGCCCTCTTGATCTAGCCCAAGAAGCTTCACCTACTGGCAAGAGAAAGACCATTCTTACAACATCAGCTCCATGCCTCAAATAAACATCAACTTGATTTGTAAAATATGCAGGCGGACGCCAACAGGAAGCAAGGGCAGACTTGACAGCGTAGGTGATTATGGAGTTGACGCTGCAGCACAACAAGTCAGGGAAGAAGGCGCAGGCATTCGCAATGGGACCCTGTCACATGCATCACCTGCAACAGGGGTCTCCCAGCGTCCGGACTTTAGTCGCTCAACAGGGAACCCTCATACCCTGAGTGTGTAGAAGACACTGTTTCAATCCAGCCAGCCTGGAGAGAAGCCGATCAAGAAGGTAAACACCTGAGAACAGTGTCCTACAAGCAGAACATTTAAAATCAGGGTTCTAATGCAAATTTATAGCCTAAAGCTATATAAAGTAATCTGGAAAATGGAGGAGATAAAATGTGAGAGAAATAGCAGCTGCCTTAGAATTAAATAGGGGAAATGAAGGCAAACACCAGAGATGTATGCTTCTTATGTACCAAGCACTTCTTTCAGGTATCAACTAAGGTTTAAATAAAATTACTTGTCTGTTGATTTACATTTATTGTGCCTTCTCTTTAAAAGAGGTTTTTCTTTTTTTTTTCCTTTCCTTTCTGGAATCTCATTAAATAGCATGAACAGTTGAACCAAGTTGTTATGGCAACAGGGATTTTAAAAGTAAATTAATTTTGCTACAAGGTGTTATTAAGATCAGGTAAAGGTGGCCTTGAATAATAACAACTCCTCTCTATTTGGGCTGCTACAGCTTCAAGTGAGTTGCAACTGGATGCGAACCATCTTTGATTTATCATTGTATCTTCCAAATTCCTATAGGAGATGTGGCTATCAATTAATTTTTGAAAAGCCATAAAATTATAGATGAAAGGAGTTATACAGCTCATCTGTCCATTAGTTTCTAATGAATTTATACAACAAAGAAATCACGGCTTAAATTTGTTTCCCTCATGAAGTGACACAATGTTCCTAAAGACTTGCACAGTTTGAAAAATGTTGACCTTTTAATTTCAGAGAAGGGTGCTAGAAAAACCTTGGGCATAAATTAACACTGGAACTGAGTTGGAACAAATGACACAGCATGGGCTTTCTATGTCAAAAATAAAGAAGATAAAGTTCAAACTTCGTTTCCAGGATTGCTTTGAAGGTGGTGGTTCTGGACTCTCTTGGCAAGTTGTTTTCTGGGTTTTTCTTCCCCTTCATTATTCTTTGTTTTATTTAGAAAAGCCCATGGTCAAATAATTATGGCGATAATACATAATATAGACCTTCCTTCCCTGAAAGAATCACAGAACTTTTTAGTGAAATAAAAGTACTGCCAAACTGCTGGAAAGAAACCCAATTATTAACAGTGAAGCCAGTATTTCAAAAACATGGTTGCCTCTGAACCCATTTCAAAAATATTTTCTTATTCTTCATATGAGGTACTTGAAGAATTAATCTTCAGATCAAAATCAAGGAGTGAAACATAGTGATTGCTAAATATAATGATCACATTTGAAAAATTAGAACTTTCATTATTATTTGTATTAATTGCTAGTGCTAATGGAGACATTACTACGACCCTGTCCTATTACACGCAGGTGAGGTATTTGCATCCAACACTAACCGAATGACTTTGCAGAAGTCTTGTCAGAGTCTAGCCAGCTCTCCTTGCAGACACAGAAGGCAGAGCTGAGTGTCTGCACAGAGGTGTGCGCTCACTCACACCCCACCTGAGGAGTGGAAGTGACTGAAGAAACGACCATTTGCCTTCACACCGACTTCCAAGCAGCAAATGTCTGGAATAAAGAACTAACTGTTCATGCAACCTGCAAGACAGGTTTACCTGATCTCCATCTGGAGTTTCTGGGAGTGAAACTGAAACAACAAAGAGAACAGCAGAGCAAAGAAGATGGTTGAGATGCAAAGCAGAAACCATGAAGTGGAAGGAGACAAAAAAAAAGAAGAAGAAGAAGAAGGAAAACATGTGCCCTTTCTGTTGGAGACCGCCAGGAATACACAAAGGGCTTGGAAACTGGCTGGGAGAGACTGATAAATTTTATTGGCTTGTGAGCTGTCAGACAGACTCTGGCAGCGGGAAGCTAGCCAAAAGGGAAAAAATACAATAAACCAGTGCATCACTTTATTTCCCAGTGATCACACAACCGTAGAATTCCTAATCTTAATCTCTATAGATATATATTTTTTAGAATCTATTTCTATAGTATATCTTAAATCTGAAAAATAAATAATGACCCTAATTGGAAACGACTTGGAAAAGTCCCCATACGGTATAAGAAACAATAATTTTCCACGAACAGCTATGTATGTTCACAATATGTAAATATAATGCTGTTCAAATTCCTCACACCCACACCTTTGGAGGCACCAAGAATCATTTCAAAGAGAACCGATCTACAGAAGGTCAGAGGAAGAGACCTACCTGGTGAACTTGGGAGATCTGTAACCAAAAGACTGGAGGGGTGTCATCCCATAGGCACCTCAGAACTAAGGCTTGGGGGCCTCTTCGGAAAAACAAGTTATTGAATAGCTTGGGAGCACAGTTCTCCTCTGACACTTGGTACAGTCTTATTCAGAATCAACTCACGACCACTCGTTCAATGGTGATGAGTCGGAGAACATGGTTAACCGGTGGTTCCGGAAGTCTAGGCAAAAATGATAGAAATGATAGCAATATGAATGTTTTGAGCTCATACTTATAGTGGCCCTAATGTAAGAACAAGTCGTTCTTACGAGTTGGCTACACTAGATGCTCACCCTCATACAGAGCTCACTGAAGACAGAGCTACTAGAGCACAACGTGTGAAGAACTCAGATGGTGCCTATTTACTGCGAGGCAGCTCAAGGTCTCGAACCTCTCAACTGCTCTGTCCCTTTCCTACTCACAAGAAAGATGACAGTGAGGTACAAAATTCAGACCAAAGTCAGAGAAAGGGGTTGAACAGAAGGAGTGAGCTTATTAAGGAGAGGCTTTGGGAAAGAGCTCCAAAGGCCCTTTGCAGACAAGACCACTCACTGCCATTGAGTCAATGCAGATGCAGTCAGCCTAGAGGACAGGGTAGAACTGTCCCTGTGAGTTTTTGAGACTACTTCTTCATGGGGAAGAAAAAGCCCCATCTTTCTCCCAAGAAGTGGCTGATGGTTTTGATCTGCTTAGTTTTATGTTAACAACCCAACTCAAAGCCAGGATCTGACCAGAAACCTTGATAGACTGTAGAACCCAAAAATTTATTCCACAAATGGTGGACTCCCACCAATATCTGGCTTTCTTGTGGTCTTCTTCTGTTGCCTGCTCTTCTGTCGAGTACCTCATCTTCCCAGTTATGTGCAAACTTGCACCCCAGACTTCATGTTGTGTCTTTGTCTCCAGATCCCAAACCCAAGAGTCTATTTAGCCATTGTAGAATTGTGAAACATCCTGTCTTTCTCTGCCCAGGCCTTTTCACTACCTCTGATCTCTTCCACTGATAAGAAAATGTGAGGAGCCCGCAAAAAAGGGGGGGGCAAAACCTCTACTGGTGGGAACTTTCTTAGTACAAATTTTCCCCCACTAGGTGAGCATTGAGCTATTCACTCTGAGTTAGTGCACCCAGTGGTGTCGCCTAGAAAAGTTCTCTCTGGCCCCAGTGAATTTTTCATGAAAGCAGTTTCTCTTGAACCTCGTTTTCTGTTGTTGTTGTTGTTGTAGATGGTTGACTTAAGAGAACAACGTGTGATTGTGAAATTTTGTTTCTTGCTGGGGAAAAGTGGCACAGTAACGGCAGTGATGTTGAACACAAGTTACAAGGACAACACTGAGAAAAACTCAAGTGTATGAGTGGTTTTCTCATTTTAAAAAAGAAAGGTGAAATGTTGATTGGTGGCAAACCTCGTTCTGGATTACCATCAACTCAGACATACAGAGGAAACAGAGGAATCAGGTCAGATTGTTCATCAAGCTTTCTATTTAGAGGTTCTGTAAAGATTAACAGTCTATGACAGAAAAGGCCCAATTTGTGGCAGAAGGGTAACGGGTTTTGCCACCACGACAATACACATGCTCACATAGCCATATTAGTGTGTCCGTTTGGGGCAAAAAACAGCATGTCTCTTTTGCCCCATGCACCTTACTCACCTGACCTCTCTCCATGCAAGTGCTTTTCATTTCTGCGGATTAAGAGGGACAGCAAAGGACAGCGATTTGATAGCATAGGCAAGGTAAAGAAAAAAAATAAGGGAGGTGCTGGTCAGCCATCCAAACAGATGAGTTTGAAAAATGCTTCCAAGAGTGGAATCGCAGATTTGGCACATGTGCTAAGTGTAATGGAGAGTACTTTGAAGGTGCTAAGGTTATTTTCTAAAAATAAAATAAAATATGTAGCTTTGAAAAATAATTCCATTTTAGGGAATTATTATCTCACTGGTCCTTCACCTTCCTTTGTGCCAGAGAAGTGCACATAAAATGTGTCTGTGCCTCTCCTTCATATTTTACCATTTCTGCCAGATTCCTGCCATCAGCACCTCTCCTCCTTTTGCCCAACTCTGTCTGGCTAACAGTTTCCAGCTCTCAGAAAGGGTAGCAGCTGGGCTCTTAAAGCCTTGTCTAATTGAGGTGTCAGCTAAATCCACACGTTAGAAGCACACAAGATTGTGTGATCAGAGGGAAAGTTAGTAGAGCTTAAAATCTGAGCACCTGATTCTCAGAAGTCTACGGATGGCAGTGAAAGCCCCAGATCCATTGGTTGGGTCCCCATATGGATTAAGCTTCCAGTGAATCCCCTCTGACCGTGGAGCAGGGATGTGAATAACATTGCTATCAGATACAGCGCATTGGAAAGAGGATCATTGTAGATGGTAGATTATTGTGAATACTTTGCAGATGTAGGTTAAAATTTAACAATTCCATTTGCCTTTTGACCCATTTTAAGGTTGTTCCAGCTTTTAATATTTTCTCCTTTTCAATTGAGATTTTTCTCAGTTTTATTTTGTTCTTGTTTTGGGTTGCTTTGTTTTGTCTGTTTTTCTGTATTTGTAATCTAAGGTAGGTTCATATGTAAGAGAGTCACTGGAGTGATATTTTCTTAGTTGTATGGCAGAGAAGGCTGGAGGAAATGGGGAACGACGACAACAACAAATACAATGAATACAAGAAAGAAAATTTTCTAAAACTGTGCTGATGATTGCACAACCCTCTTTAACATGCTTGAAGGATTAAATGATATAATATGTGAAGTACATGCCAATAAAACTGTTTTTAAAAGTGATTGTGCAAGTCTTTAGTGCACTGTATTATACTCATCTGCAGATCCACTAAGAAACTGCTGCTTCTCTCTGTGTTAGGTAGAAATATTCAGGTATCCATGTGCCACTAGCCATGCTGAAAAGGTGGTCCTTAGGCTTGACTGAAAAAGAACACTGCGTTTTCCCTGAAGCAGTCTCAGGAGGACAGGGAGCAGATAGGCAGATTTGTGAGATGCTCGTGTCTAGGATAGGAGGACAGCTCCAGCTGCTTAGGATCAGTTGAGTGCCAAGGTTGGCTAACAGTTCCAGGGTGACAGGCAAAATGTGAATGTGGAAGCATTAGCAGAATTGCAAAATAATATTTACTGGCGACTGACTACAATGTAAAGGGCCTGGGTAGTGTGGTAGCTAAGTATTCAGAGGCTAACTAAAAGGTTGAAGGTTTGAATCTTGGGACCTCAGCCGTGGGAAACGGATGCAATCAGGCGGCAGTCTGCTTCCATAACAATCCCAGCCTTGGAAACCCTAAGGTTGCTGAAATGTTGTCGAATCCACTCCATCATTGCAGGGGGTTTGTTTGGGAATCAGGCTACCTTCAAGGCACTGTTCGTGGGTAACGTAAACCCTTTGAGGTAAAAAGGCAAGATACCTAACTTACAGAAAGATCGCAATCTAGTTGAAGAGACCATTGAACAACATGAGTGTCGTGAGTGACACAAACGATAGATGTTGTAAGGAGTCAGACATAAAAGGAGTCCCCTGCGAGTACGACCATTGTCACCCATTGTCCTTTTCAGACACAGCCTTGTGGGAGAGAACGATGTGGATGTAGCCGCCACCACGTCTGCACATGTGTGTCAACTTTTCTCTGATAAGCAGGGAGTGTATGACGGGCTGTATTATATTATGCTCTGCTCTGCTGCCATGCTTGGAGTAGTCGCCATCCAGCAAAACTGACGTTTTAGAACTGAAGTTCATGGGTGGCTAGGGAGCACCTTACCCGCGGAGTTTTGAAACAAAAGGCAGTAAACAGTCTGCTCTCTGATTATGAAATCAAGAGCACAAGGTAGAACAGAAAGTCGCTGAGATCCAAAAAACAGGAGGTTGTGTTACATTCCCTAAAGGTAGTGTTATAGGAAGTGTGAGGGAAACATCACATATAGGTGGTGGCGGGGGCGGGGTGGGGGTATGCCAGGAACTACTTCAGGGGGAGGAATACCTTTGAGATGAGCTGTGGCGGGTGGAAAAGGGAGAGGAAGCGGTGGAGGCTGCTGCTCAGGTTCTTTTGCTGAAAGCCAGAAAAGGCCTGCTGTATGCATGGACCAGCCAAAGAGCTGGTTTGGCAGAACCAGAAATCTTGTACTAAAGAGGAAGCTGGGCTGATAGGTAAAAAACCCCATTGTGAAAGACCTTGAATGCCAGGCACAAATGTAAATACAGTTTTCAGAAGGAAAAAGAGAAATTGGGTTGAAATGTTTTGATCTAAGAAGTGGCACAACTCACGTGCGCTGGCCCTAGAAGAGAAAAAAAAAATAGTCGAAAACAATTAGAAAAACTGAAAAGCCAAGCAAACCCAAGCGAGGGAGCCATTAGAAGATGGACCCAGTCGTCTGGGTGAGAGGCAATGGGAACCGCAGCTGAGGTGGCGGAAGTGCTCAGAGCTCTTTCACCCTTGTTTATTTTACTCATAAAGGAAAGTTATTGCTATTGCCACAGCCTGCACTCTAATTTTTCTTTGAAATCACTGCTTGGATTAGACATTATATGGCTTGTAATGAGAATGGCAAAATGCGTTGTTCTTTTTATTGCAATTTGAATAACAAATATAGAACAGGACAACAAAACACCCTGGACAATAAAAATAATTGTTAACCCATTTGACCAGCTCCGCCGCCAAATTACATTTTTATAAATTCCAGTTCCCAGAGCAGTCAGTGTGCTGACACGTGCCCTGCTAACAAGGTCACCGGTATAATTTGAAGAGTTCCAGCAGCTGCTGCTCTCGCACCTACAGAGGGAAACAGCCCGGCTAAGTAGGGCAAACCAACGGCCGGGGATGCTAATGAGTCTCGCAGATTTTCCCAAATAGAAGCATAAACCTTCGATTCATGAGGCCGCGACGGTTACAAAACCAAAGCAAGTGGAGAAATGATCTGTGTGCAGGAACCCGACACTGCAACATTGTTTGAATATTTGACATAATTCTTGACCCAGGCTTGGCAACACGAGGAAGCTATAAATAGAGCGACTGGGGGTGGGGGGGAATTGCAAGAGGCTGTATCATTCCTTAACACGAATTGTGCTTTTAGAAGAGTCAGTCAACAGCAAGTTTTATTTTCTCTCTTTAATGGAATTACCACACAGAGGACGTATTAGTAGCAATATCAGGCTCTAGATGTAACAGTGAAATTGCATGGCACCGTTATACTCAAAGTGAAGTTAGGTAATTAATACGTTAAAACTTTAATTCAATGTTAAGCACCAGTCATGGATGACCACCTTCGTCTGGGCTGCAGTAGAGATAGGGTAAAGCTTAGGGACACTCCTAAATGATACATTTTTTAATGCTGTTTTCCATTCAACATGCATTGGGGGCGCGACTGCCAGCGGCCATAGAATGAGAACGGCTGGGCAAATGGCACCAGGAAGAGAATGTTTTCTCCAAGGGCCACATCCAAGGGGCGGTTCTGGCATGGTGTAAAGGTCACGGAGCCTTCAGGCTGAAACTTTGACTGAGTCTTTGTGGAATGAAGAAAATTTCACCACACTCCTACAAATGGGCTGCTTGAATGTGTACATTATACTAAAGGAGATAATAAATAATAGGCAAGCACTTGCAGGGACCCAAGAACATCTCACAAAATTGCAGCTCTGAGAGAATTCCTGAAGAAATGTCATTGAGATGCTGATTCAGATCCTAGTTCTACAGGTATGGGCCAAAAGTAAAAATGAAAAAATAAGAGAGATAGAGAGAAATAAAAGCAAGTACTGATAAATACTCTGATTTGGAGAGATAATCTTCACCTCCATGTAGAAGACCAAGGTTTGGTCCTGGCCAATGCACACCATGCACCTGTCTGTCTGGGAAGCTCATGGGGCTGCTGCGAGACTGAGCAGGTTGTTAGTTAGTCCGTGTTGTGTTAGTCTGGATTCTGTAGAGAAACAAATCCACAGGAACTCATGGATAAGAAAGAGTTTTATAAAAAGGGTAAGTGCACATCAAGAAAACATCCCAACCCAGTGCTGCCCAAACCCACAAGTCCAACATTAACCCATTAATCCATATGTCCGACACCAATCCATAAAGTCCTCCTCTATCTTACACAGCACATATAATATGCTGACTGTAGGAGGAAAGCCGAGTCAGTGAACCTCTAAGTATCTCAACATTGGCAGGGGTCTCCACACAGCTGCTCCAGCACCCAGGGCTGCATCAGGATAGGTCCATGTGGTTTCTCCTCAGGGATGTCTTACAGGAAGTGAGCCTTGCCAGCTGAAGCAGGGAACTGGCTAAGGCAGCCGCACCCTACTCCGACCATCAGAAAGCAGGAGACCCGAGAACTAGAAAGGCAAGGCTCACCGAGCCATTTATCTCTCCGCCCTTCAATTAACCCCACATGTGTTTATCGGCCAGGTTGGCACCATAAACTCAGTGATGCTTCTAGACTACAACAAAGAAAAGCTTGGTCATCCGTTTCTGGAGGCCAGTGAATGAGAACCTTGTGGATCCGGTTGTCTGATCTACAGCCCATCCTGGGGACGACTCCAGACGAGGGAGCGCTTGGTTCTGTTGTGAAAGAGGTCACCATGAGTTAGAGGCCGACTTGCTACCAGCTGAAAAAAACAATTACTGTGGAGTGTAAACTCTTCATAATTTTATATATTCTGGACACAATTTTATAGAGCAGTAACCTTACTTATATGCTTCTATTAAGTGTCCCATGTCTAGTGGAAGAAAGATAGACGATATGTTAACTGTTGTCGAACAGGAGTGTGTATTAATAAAGTAAAAACAGTTCATTGATTTATAAAAGATGATAAAACGGAGAAAGGAAAACGATCAGAGTGAAACCAATGATACTAAAACACTAATGATTAATTACTTCATTATTCTGCTGTAGCTTGAACTCTGTCTTAAAATTGGGGAGCAGTTTGTGTTTAAGAAACCTGAAATTCAGCATCAGTGGTGAGGGTGGCGATACTGGGAAGGTGGCGGGAGGGTGGGTTGGAAAGAGGGAACCGAATACAAGGATCTACATGTGACCTCCTCCCTGGGGGACGGACAACAGAAAAGGGGAGAAGGGAGACATCGGACAGGGCAAGATATGACAAAATAATAATTCATAAATTATCATGTTCATGAGGGAGTGGGGATGGGGAGGGAGGGTGGAAATAAGCTGATGCCAGGGGCTTAAGTGGAGAGCAAATGTTTTGAGAATGATGAGGACAGTGAATGCACAAATGTGCTTTACACAATTGATCCATGTATGGATTGTGATAAGAGTTGTGTGAGCCCCTAATAAAATGATTTTTTAAAAAGAAGCCCGAAATTAATGAATTATATATATGCAAGGAATATTTGATAAGATTTCTCCTAGGCATTTTGATGTGTTATTATTCAGAATTCAAGATCTTCCTATTTTTCTGGAGCTGAAATTCATTTTATTTTTAAGAAAATTTATTTCAGTTATAAAACCTACAAAATATTTTACTTATAGATGACTTCTTTATTATAAGGCTCTTTATTTTTTTTCTGATTATGGTAGTATTGGGGAAGTGAGCTAACTGAACAGAAAGAAATTTTCTAACAATTTGTTTTGATTTAACATTCAACCAGGGAGAGATTTGTTTCCTCTGCAGACTTTAAGAGATTTAAATAGGGCTGTTGATGTTCAGCTCAATTAAGCTTCTGATCATTCCATTCTCTTAGCAATAAAATGTCTTTAGCCCATTATTATTTTAAAATAATACAATCGCCTGGCTTTTCTAAGTCATCACTCTACAATGTGTATAATTCATCCACAGATGATTAACAGGGGACCCCTGCTTTACATTTATTGGATAGTGATGATTAGGCCTGATGATCTAAGCTTGATCTTTAATAGAACAAAGAGGGAAGCTAGCAGAATAGAAGCATTCGGAAACAGAGAAAATCTATTTCAAACCATGTATTCAAGAACTCAACACATTGAAGTTGTGGGGCGTGGGTGTGGATTGAAGCAGGGAGTGGGGGTGGTGAGGACATTCCTAAACATCCTCGATGTCCTCTCAGGAAAATTCTTATTTTAAAGCTTAAGATAATAATTGATGCTGATTACTCTTCAAAAAGATTAAATGATATCAAATTGAAATGACAGAGTAAAGGACAATTTGCCATAGATGTTATGTTACTTAGGCATAAATAAATAACAAGGGGAAAAGGGTCCATCCAATATTTAACAAAAACCTTTCATTTAAGAAAAAAAGTTAGTTCAATTCTGTTAAAAAAGTGTTAAGAGGAGAGATGTCTACTTTTAACAATATCAAACCTGTTTGTTTGTTTCAACTCTAAATAGCTACATGTGCTAGATGATCTATTAGAACTTCTGAGTCACGACCCCTATTGGGGTCGAACGACCCTTTCACAGGGGTCACCCAATTCATAACAGTACCAAAATTACAGTTACGAAATATCAATGAAAATAATTTAATGTTTGGGGGGCGGTCACCACAAAATGAGGAACTATATTAAAGGGTCGCGGCATGAGGAAGGTGGAGAACCACTGTATTAGATGAAAATCTGCTTGATGCCATAAAGTTACTAAGGTAGGATTGCTAATATTTGACAAACAAAAATATAGGCTATCAAATTAAATTCGAGATTCAGATAAATAATGACTTTCAATATATAAGTGTGCTTCAGGAAATACATGAGATGGTATTGTTGTTGTGTGCTGTTGAGTCGATTCCAATGCCTGAGAACTCTATGGGACAGAGCAGAATTGCCCCGCAGAATTTCCTCGGCTGTAATTGTTCTGGAAGCAGATAACTAGAACATTGGGTTGGTTTGAACTGCAAGCCTTTCAGTTAGCAGTTGAGCGCTTGACCATTGTACTACAACACTTAAATAACAAATATTCATCATTTATCTGAAATTCAAATATAACTAAAATCTCTAGTTTTTCTTTGGTGACCCTATAGCAAAACAATGAGAAATTGAGGGACTAAACCTAGGAAACCATGTATTTCTGGCAAATGGGGTGTCTTTTTATCTTACGATGTATTTACTGAATCTTAAAACAGCAGCTCCACATTCAAGATCCTGATATTGCAATCCATTTACAGAAAGCAGTGGGCCAACATTGATTTTAAGGCCAACCGAGGAAGAAGGCCTTTGGTAAACACTTCATTGGCTCAGCCATTGGAATAAGGAGATAGACCTGCCTTTGGAAGGGTTGAAGGCCAACTGCCAATCATCACTGAAACCTTGACTAGGTAATCTGGGTTCATTAGAGTTCCTAGACAAACAGATTGTCAAAAAATGAAAGTAATTTATCTCAGAGGGAAGATAATAGGCAAAGTCTCAATATATTCCCACATATACAATGATTACACCATTAAGGAACAAAAATGGAGTTCTCAAAATGTCCAATAATGAAAAAGGACTCAACAGGAAAGGCAATCATCAGGGAAACACAAATTCAACTCAGTGTGGAATAACTCTACACCTCTGTCAGAATGTCTGCAATTAAAAATGTTGACAACACAATGTTTTGGCAAGGATGTGAAGCACATAGAACATGCTAATATTGAGTGTGTAAACTGGTACAAATACTGGAGAGAACTACTAGGCATTATCTACTACATTTTAAAATATGTTTTGCTAGTTTTGCTTCTTTAAAAACATAGCCAATGATAGAACTATTTAAAGAATGCTGCTATAGACAATAATGTGTACATGTGTATATATATGTGCGTGTGTGCATGTATGAGAGAGAGATTTATTTGAAGGAAATGACTCTTGTTGTTGTGGAAATGGACAAATCCTAAATTCATGAATTGGAATCGAGCTGGAGGCATCTCTTGATTCACATAGTTTCAGGTGAAATTGACAGGTCAGATGGCAGACTAATGGTTTATATCCCAATTAATGGAGATAAGAGAGTGACAAGTTGGATGCAGGAGGATCAAGAGAGGAAAGAGTTTACTAGAACATCTTATACAATGGACACAAGCACTATCCCCACAGAAACTTCTTACATCAGATCATTAAATGTAGTGTAATTACACTATAGAAATAACAACTACAACTGGAGTCAGCAGTGAGAATCCACTGTCATTTTCTAAGCTCCATCATCTTTATTGTAGCATGGATGCTTGCAAGGTCGAGTAGGTGAGTTAAGGACCGATGTAATGGGAATCACTACCCAACAGCCTTCACGTGCTTCACAGAAACTGTAATCCTTCCATTCTCTCCGGGAAAGCAGTGCTGCTTTTGTATTCTGGTTTGTTTGTTTTTAAGTAGGGCAGTTGTACAGCTTTCAGTTGTCCTTTGCTACTGTCATAGCCTCTCTCAAAACCAACCAACCTTAGTACTATTGAGGAGAAGCCAATTGCAGCGACCCTATAAGACAAGATAGAGCTGTGGATTTCCAAGACTGCAACTCGTTGCAGAAGTAGCAAGCCCCGTCGTTCTCCGAGGAGCATCTGCTGGCTTCAAACTGCTGAGCATGCAGTTCTCAGCCCAAGGCGTAACCACTGTACCACCAGAGCTCCGACTCTCTGGACTGAGACTAATTCGAGGAGAACCACAGTCTCACTGTAGCTCTCCAGTTAGAGCAGGGCCACAGACATGGAGGGCAGGCTTTTCATGAAATCTTAGCTCAGGAGTCCCTGAACATATCCGGGAGTGATCTCGCCAGTTCAGCATGCATAACTGGAATAGACATCCTCAGCAACTGGCAGAACCCCCACACTGGATTTCTAATATATTATTGAGCAAGGCCTATGATTTTCAATTCAGTGAGTGAGTGAGTGTGTGTGTGTGTGTGTGTGTGTGAGAGAGAGAGAGAGAGAGAGAGAGAGAGAGAGAGAGAGAGAGAGAGAGAGAGAGAACAACAAATACTTCAGAGGCTGTAGGGAGATTGAAGGTCTTATACACTGCTGGAGGGCTTGGAAATATGTGCGAGCATTGTGAAAGCAACATGGTACCACCTACAGCAAATGGGAATAGAAGTGCCATGTGACTCGGCAATACATTTGCTAGGCAGATCCCCCAAACACAAACAGAGGGATGCTCCCCCAAGCTCATTGCAGCACACTTAACAATAGCAAGAAGCTGGAAACAACATAAATGTCTATTATTAGAAGAACGGATTAAAAACCTACCCTGTGTATATATAAAGGAACATTGTGCATCACTAAAAATCAGTAATGAAACCATGAAATATCTCATGCCGTGGGTGGGCCTGGAAACCATTATGTTGAGTGAAATTAGTCAATCACAAAAAGTCAGTTATTGTGTGAGTCCACTGGTATAAGGATAAACACCAAGGAGGTAGAGAGCCTATATAGCGTCCATTTAGCACATATCACATTCTTTATAAATATGCATATACCCTAAAAAACACTTTGACAGAGAAGACCTCAACCCCGCTAGGGTGAGTCTTTCCAAGATGGACCAAGAGGGATAAGACCATTCCGTTGCTGCCGAACAATACTGTGCTACTCAGTCATTCACTCAGTCACTCACTCGTTGCCATCTAGTAGATACTGACTCACAGCAGCCCTGCAGGGCAGGTCAAATTGCCTCTGTGGATTTCCAAGACTGTAACTTATTGTGGGAGTAGAAAGCCCTGTCTTTCTCCTGAGGAGTGGCTGGTGGTTTTGAACTGTGGACAGTTAATTGTGCTTATCAGCCCAATGCATAACCACTATACCACCAGGGCCCCTACACACTGACCTAGAGTCACCCCAAATCAACTGACACTTCTACAACAGTGATAAATGAACCTTACTGGAAATGTAAATCAAGATGAAAAGAAGGGAGCAATTTTGTCTTGGAGAAGGCGATTCCATTTCTGTTGGTGAGAAAACCTTGTGAAGCAACTTCCTATGGAGGAAAAATATGAAGTACATAAAACTCAGGTGTTCTAAATATGCTTGGCGCTCTGCTCCTAATTGGACCTATTTGATGTAGTTTCTACCCAGTCTTTGGTAACCCGAGCTATGTGCTATCAACTACAGGGACTTTAGACTCTGTCCTTTCAAAGCACACCATGTCCTTCACAGGCCACAAGATGAAAGAGTTGATGTGGAATCCCCACTAAACAAACAGGCCTATGTGAAACTCACTTGTAGCAGAATTAAGGAATCAACCTACTACCTTAGATATAAGGCTGAAAGGCTTAATGTGAGAAAAAGCATATGACTGCTAGCCCAAAGTTATGGAATTGGTGGTCGCTGGACTTTGATTCAGATTTCTTACTTTGAGAATGCCCAATGAATTTGTCCCAGGACTACCATATATTTATTATTTTAATGTCCTCCTTGTTTTTATGACATCTATTAATCTTAAAGGCACAGTTCTGCCTTTGTGAATGAATGGTTTGTTATAAGGGTTATCAAGAGAATTACTGCATGTGCCAGGGGGATGATTTATAATGTTCTCTAGAATAAAATTACAATGATGTCTCTAAAGTGAACTAGAGACATATATAAACCATAGATAGAAATTAGGCTCACACTTAATTCTAACCCCAACCTAAGCATAACTGGTTCTTATGAGATGGCCTTGAGACTCGCTCTCATGAAGATTTGGGTGCTATAGCAAAGCCTGGTGAAGAAACCAGAGGGTGCCTGGGTCTCAGAAAAAAATAGAATCTGAAGTCATAGATACATGTTTTCAAACACAGAGCCATCTAGTCGGGGTATCAATTAAGTCCACATGGAAGAAACACAGCAGGCTTTGGGATCCAAAGATTGTAAATAATAAAATCCAAATCTGAAGAACGGAATGGTATCGGCTTGCAATGTAAAGGCCTGGTTTGCAAAAGGCTGTTGAAACAGTGGCAGCACAGCATCCATTTGCATGGGTCTCATATGGATTAAGCTTCCCCTGGATCCCTCCTGACCGTAACCCAGGGATGTCAGTAGCCTTCCTGTCAGACAGAGAGCATTGTCAGGTTGATGGTGGAACTGGAGTTTCATTGACATCGTGATCTCCTTTTGAACCATTTGAAAGTTGTTTCCATGGTTCATATTTTCTGTTTTCTATTAGAAAGAGGTTAGCCTCTGTTTCGTCCAGTAATTGTTGTTCATGTTATTTGCTTCCTGTTTGTGTTTTGCCTGATTTCCTGTATTTGAAATTTGGGATAAGTAAATATATAGCTAGAGTAACTGGATTAATAATTACCTTGGGCCATGGCAGGGGAGGATGGAGGAAATGCAGAGGTAACGAAGATGAGTATGGGAAGAGAGTGTTCTGAAATTGATTGTGGTGAGGATTGCACAATTCTTCTTAATAAGATTGAATGATTAAATTATATGATATATGAGGCATATGTCAATAAAATACATTTTAAAAGAAAACAGAATGAAAAAGCTACTTATACACTTGAGTTTTTCCCATAACCCTGTCCGTGTGAGCTGTATTCAACATCACAACAGTTTCTGTGGCATTTTTCCCGAGCAGGAAACAAAATTTCACTGCCTCACGCTGTGCTCTTAAATTGGCCATCACAAAAAATGAGGTTTGAGCGGACTGCTTTTACGAAAGATTTCACAGTGACCAGGGAGAATTTTTCTGGGCAATGCCACTGGGTGCACTAACTCAGAGTAAGTTGCTCTCTGCTCACCAAGCAGGAAAAATATGTCCCACGGAAGCTCCACTCCACCCAGAGCAAGTGCAGGTTTTTTTTTTTTGGGGGGGGGGTACCTCCAGATATACTCTCAATGCTGATGACTCTCAATTCTGTATCTCCAGTCAAGATGCCACCTCACTTTCTTTTTAAAATCTCCTTCTAAATAACTAAGGATCACGCTGATCCAAACCATAAGGTCCATGGTTCAAACCAACCTGTTTCACCATAGCTGAACTATGACACTGCTGTTTGCTCCTGCAAACATGGACAGCCTCAGAAACGCTAGCCAGGGTTGCTATGAGTCAGAATCTACTTGAAGACAGTGGGCTCTTCTTTCTTTCTTTTGCCAAGACGACTAGGAAGAGGAGCCCCGGTGGTGCAGGGGTTATGCTTTGGGTTGCTAACTACAGGCCACCAGCAGTTGGGAACTGCCAGCCCACCGTGTGGGAAAGATGAGGCTTTTTCCTCTGACAGGAAGTTATGCTCTCCGAAAACCACAGAAGCAGTTGCATCTTGCCATATTCTTGAATTTTGTCTTCATTCAACTATCTCAAATATGTTTTAAGGCCTCACATGCTTTCTTTGAAGGAACATCCTGGCTTTACTTCTTCTAAGACAGATTTGTTTGTTTGTTTTGGCATTCCAGGATGCTTTCAATATTCTATGCGAGCCTCCAAATTCAAATGCATCCATTCTTTTCCAGTCTAACTTATTCAGTGTGCAACTTTGACAGGCATATGAAGCACTAGAAAACACTGTGGCTTGGGTCAGGCCTACCTTAGTCCTTAAAGTGACATCCTTGCTTTTCAATATTTTATTGGAGTCTTGTGCAGCAGGTTTACCCAATGAAATAGGCTGTTTAATTTCTCGACTGCTGCTTCCATAAGCATTGCTGGTGTATTCAAGTAAGGTGAAATCCTTGACAATTTCAATCTTTCAATCATCATGTGGCCTAGTGGTCCAACTGTGAGGATTTTTGTTTCCGTTACATCAAGTTGGAATTCATATGAAAGGCTGCAATCCTTGATTTCCACCAGTGAGTATTTCAAGTCCTCTTCACTTTCAACAAGAAAGACTGTGTCACCTGTATATGTCAGTTTGTGAAGAAGCCTTCCTCCAAATGTTACACTGTGTTCTTCATATAATCCAGCGTCCAGATAATTTTCTCAGTTTATGGATTTGAATAAATAGAGAGGATTCAACACCTTTCTTGATAAGATTATGATTGTGTTAGATAGGGTTCTCTAGAGAAACAAAACCAGAACATTTATGGCTTTATAGCTAGCTGGCTAGATAGATAGAGAGAGAGAGAGCTAGAGAGATAGAGATAGAGAGATAGATACATGCATGCATGCATACATGCAGCATAAAGAACATAACAGCTAATTGGTCCGCATAGTGGTACAGTGGGCTCAGTTCAACTCACTTCCATGAAACAGTTAATATACTGGAAGTCCTTCAACTCATGAGACCTACTCGGTCCAAGGACAATGAAACAGACACCTGAGTCTTCCATAGAGCAATGCAGGCAGTTTGTCCAGAGGCAGCAAACAGAGCGGGTCAGCCAGATGACAGGATCCGACAGTCAAAAGCTCCAATCAAACTGTGACCTTATTAGTCCCACATGCTCCTATGGGCCAGGTTGGCACAATAAACCTACATATCACAGTCCACTCCATGACAACTTGGCACCTGTATACAATTATTTACCCATATATGATTTCCAGACATTAATGAAATCACACTTATACCTAACATCAAACATCTATCATACATATAAATAAAACAGATTGAATCTAATTGTATCTGGTATATCATACATGACCAAAGGAAAGATATTCAATAAACACCTATAATATAAATAATAACACATAAAAATAATCACAACTGATGATCACAAACCTTGCTTTTGAATTGATCATGTGGTCATAAGTGATAGGTAATACTACCTTCTTCTACTACCCATTCTGTAGTACCTTTGCCCTCAGCAAGCATCTCAGCTGGCCGTGGTTTTTGCCTGGTGGGTCTGGATCATTAGACATCCTGTCAGGATTGAGTTGCTGTAGTTTGCCATTTACTTTAATCATAGCGCATGGTAATACTAAAAGATGGCCTACGGATCTCCTGGTTTCCAGCCATATTCTATTCACCTCCATTATGCAGCACCAGTCCAATTTCTCCTTGGTAATCAATCACACCACTCAGTATACTTATACTCAAGGGTGCATTCTCAGCTGCCAATTCAGTGGAATCCATGCTGTGTTTCCAGGTGAAAGAGTTTCTTCCTTCTGGACCAGGATATCCAGGCCTGAAGCACATAAGGTTGCTGGGACAGGAAGCAAAAATGAAAGTGGACCACTAGGAGTAACAGTGAGTGGTGCCATGCCAGTTTCCACTCCTTGGTTCCTGGACCCATGAATCCTGGTTATTGGAGACACAGTACCATATATTGGCTGCTGGACTGGCACCATAATTGTGTCTGTAGGAGGCCATTCCATCATTCTACCAAGCCAGCTGCGTCAGGATGATGAAGAATATGATATGACCAGTGGATTCCATGGGCATGGGCCCATTGCCACACTGCATTTGCTGTGAAGTGAGTTGTTGATCTGAAGCAATGCTAGCTATGTGGGATGCCAGGCTGGTGGATGAGACATTCTGTAAGGCCATAGATGGTAGTTTTGGCAGAAGCATTGGATGCAGGGAAGACAAATCCATATCCAGAGTAGCAGTCTATTTCAGTAAGAACAAAATGCTGCCCCTCCATGATGGAAGTGGTCCTATATAATCAACCTGCCACCAACTTGCTGGGTGATCTCCCCTTGCAATACTCCCATATCTTGGACTTAATGTTGGTTTCTGCTACTGGCAGATGGGGCACTCAGCAGTGGCAGTGGCCAAGTCAGCCTTGGTGAGAGGAAGTCCATGTTGCTGTGCCCATGCATAACCTCCATCCCTGCCATACTTAGATAAGATGATGTCAAGTAAGTCAAATTTGGTAGAATTATATGAAAACTCTCAAAGTCATAGCACATGGTTCTTGAAGTAGAAAAGATATAATTTTGACAATCTGTCTCATGTTAGGAGAATAAAGCACTTTGACATGGGGATTCCAATATTAAAATAACCAAAGTAGTTATTTGTGCCAATTGTGCATTTTAAGTGAAGAAAGCAAGTCACAAGGCCCTTTTAGGTTTTCAGAAATTAGGTTGCTGTTTTGGGGGAGAGAGGGTTAAAGAAGAAAGGAAACGAACTGGACTTTCAATTGGGCTACTGTGACCAAATCACAAGAGAATTTTGAGCTGAATGATGGGATATCATTAGGGTCCTTCCGGAAGGAACACATTGATGCCATTTTGTCAACGCATTTCTTTATTCTTATGGCTTGAAATCCTCCTCCCATTCTCATTGTAAATGTGAGATGAAAACAATCATGGCCATTTCCTACATCACTCTACATTACACTTAAACATGACAGAGTAATATGAGGAATGAGGGAGGAAATGTAGAATGATGCACAATTCATCGTGAAAGAGATTGTTAATCATCTAGAGCACTGGTTGACAACATAGGATCCCCTAATATCTGGTAGCTATATGAGAGTGTGTGTATCTCTGAGAAGTTACATTAAATTATATAAAGAGGATCATAGAGTCATGTAAGATAAAATAGCTCACATACATGTATTACTGTCCCCCTATAAATGTGTTAGTGCTACTCAATTTATAGTTGGATTCAAAAGTTATATATATCATTCAAATGATGAATGCTAAATAATTGGAAAAATATAATCACAATCATGTGTCCATTCATAATATTTTTAAATGTCTCTTAAAATTAACTTGAATATAAACCTCAAGCTTTAGAACAGAAGAAATTTCAGAGAGATTTAAGATATAGATATAAAAAAAATAAGTAAAGTTATAAGAAGGAAACAAAAGAAGACAAAGAAAAATTCTTGACTTTTCTAATAGGAAATAAAACTCCAAATCTAGAAAGGAATCTTAAATTTCACTACATAAAATTGAAAACTATCTTCATATGAAATGACAATAACTAAATCAAAGCCCAAATGAAAAACTAGGAAAACACATACATAGCTAAGATTATACAGAGGTGTTTTTTTATTAATAAGGTATTCTACACCTTAATTTAAAAAAAATAGATAAAAGAGAAAATTTTGTAATCAGATAGTTTAAAGAAAAGGAACACCACACATATCTTAAACTAACAAAACAATGCTTAAGATCATCCATTATAACAGAAGTGAAATTATGACTTCAATGACATATTTTCTACTTATAATATTGTCAAAGAACAAAAGGTTAATAACCTCTGTTCATAAAGTAAGAACGCTCTATTTACCACTGTAGAGTGCAAGTGGATACACTTCAATAAAATTTTGTAATAGCATGAAAACTATAAATGCATATTGAGATAGTGGTTTATTGTGCCAACTGGGCCAATAAACACATGTGGGGTTAATTGAAGGGCAGAGAGAGAAATGGCTCGGTGAGCCTCACCTTTCTAGTTCTTGGGTCTCTTGCTTTGTGATGGTTGGACCAGGGTGCAGCTGCCTTAGCCAATTCCCTGCTTCAGCTGGCAAGGTTCACTTCCTGTAAAACATCCCTAAAGAGAAGCCACATGGATCTACCCCAATGCAGCCTTGGGTGCTGGAGCAGCCATGTGGAGACCACTGCCAGCACTGAGATGCTTACACATTCACTGACTCAGCTTTCCTCCTGCAGTTGGTGCCATTGCGTCTGTTTTATGAGATGGAGGAGGACTTTGTGGATTGGTGTCAGATGTATGGGCTAATGTTGTACTTTCAGACTTGGATAGCACTGGGTTGGGGTGCTTTCTTAATGTACATTTACCCTTTCAGGGTTGCTAAAATCCATGAAAGCCTTATGGGGAAATTGAAGAATTTTACCATCATCCTCCATCTAAAATTGATCAAATATTCGATCAGGATGATTTGAGAATTATTGGTAATTATAATGCAAGAGTTGGCAATAAAGAGGAATGAGTGGTAGTTGGAAAACATGGTCTTGGTGATAGAAATAAAGCTGGAGGCCACATTAGAATATCATAAGACCAAGGAATTATTTGTAGCAAATATCTTTTTCAACAACAAATAGCAAGTACCCATGGATTTCTCCAGATAGAACACACAGAAATAAAATTGAGTATATATGTGGGAAGAGGCGATGGAGAAGTTTAGTATCAGGAAATAAAACTAGGCCAGGACCCCATTGTGGAATAGACCATCAATTGATCATGTCTAAGTTCAGGCTGAAGATGAAGAAAATTTAAACAAGTCCACAACAGCCAAGAGTCCACAAACCACCTTGAGTATAACCCACCTGAAATTTGAGAACATCTCAAGAACAGATTGGAGACACTGAACACAAATGACAGAAGACCTGATGAAGACATCAAGGACATCATTCACGAAGAAAGCAAATGGGAAAAAGAAAAAAGCGTGATGTAAGAAGAATCCTGAAACTTGCCCTTAATGGCAGAGTAGTAAAGACAAAAGGAAGAAATAATGAAATCAAAGGGATGAACAGAACTTCTCAAAGGGTAGTTTGAAAAGACAGAATAAAGTATTATAATGAAATGTGTACAACTTACAATTAGAAAACTATAAAGGAAGAATATAATAGACTCAGCATATCTTAAACTGTAAGGGCCCCAAAAAGTCAAGCCTGGGGTTGCCATATTGAAAGATTTTATAGATAAAACATTGAATGATGCAGGAATCAACAAACTAAGATGAATAGAATACACAGAGACACTGTTCCAAAAGGAATTAATCAGTCATCCATCATTTCAGGAGGTGGTGAAGCATAGAAACAAGAACCATGAGTCCTGAAGGAAGAAGTTGACTATATACTGGAAGCATTTGCCAAGAATAAGGCTCCAGGGATTGATGGATTACCAATCAAAAGGTTATAACAGGCTGACAAAGCACTGGATGCACTCACTGATCTAGGGCAGGGCATTTAGAAGAGAGCTACTTGGCCATTTGACCGGAAAGGTGACCCAATAGAATGTTCTAATTAAAGAACAATATCATTATTATTATATTCAAATATAATTTTGCTGAAGATCATCTAACACTCACAACAGCACATGGACAACGAGAAGCCAGAGGTCTGGGCTAGATTCAGAAGAGAATGTAAAACAAGGGATATCATTGTTGAGGTCAGATAGACCTTGACTGGAAGCAGAGAATACCAGGTAGAGGGTTAGATCTGTTTTGCTGACTATGAAAAGTTATTATATTGTGTCGATCATAACAAACTATGGATAACCTTGAGAAGAGTTAGAGACCCAGACACTTCCCTGGGTTCACATGGAACTTGTACGCGAGTCCAGAGGCAGTTGTGCAAACAGCAAAAGGGAGTCCTATGTGGTTTCGAATCAGGCAAAGTATCAATCAGAGTTGTAGCCTCTCAACATTTCTATCAATCTCTATGCTGATCAAATAATCAGAGGAGCTGAATTATATGAAGAAGAATGTGGCATCGGGATTGGAGGAAAGCTTATTAGCAATCTGCAATATTCAGATGCCACAGACTTGCATGCTGAAAGCGAAAAGGTCTGAAAGCACTTGCTGATAAAGAGCAAGGATTGCAGTCTGCAGTGTGGATGACAACTCAATGTCAAAAAGGCCAGAATCGTCAGAACTGGATCAATAGGTAACATCAGGATAAATGGAGGCAAGGTTGAAGTTGTTGGAGATTTTGTTTTGCTTGGTTCATCCCTCAATGCTCATGGATGCAGCAGTCAAGAGATGAAACGGTGCGTTGCTTTGGGTAAATCTGCTACTCAAGACCTCATTAAAGTATTGAAAAACAAAGATGTCACTTTTAGGAGTAAGGTGCACCTGATCTTAGTATCTCTGATTGCCATATATGCTTGTGATAGTTGGTCATTGAACAAGTAAGGCAGAAGAAGAATTGATTGATGTGTTTGAGTTACCGTATATACTCATGTATAGACCAAGTTTTTCAGCACATATTTAATGCAGTTTTGTGGTAAAATTGGGTGCCTCAGCTGATACTCGGGCCAGCCAATACTCGAGCATATATGGTATGTTGCTGGTGAAGAATATTTAAAATGCCATGGATTGCCCAAAGGGCAAACAAATGTCTCTTGGAAGAAGCACTGCCAGAATGCTCCTTAGAGGCAAGGATGGGGAGACTTTGGATATGTTTTCAGGAGAGCCCAGGTCCTGGAGAAGGACGTTATTCTTGGTAAACTAGAGATGTAGCAAAAAAGAGGAAGACCTTGGACAAGATGGATGGACACAGTGGCTGCAATATTTAACTCAAACTAAGGACCAGATTGTGCAGTGTCTCATTCTGTTGTGCACAAGTTCGCTATGAGTTGGAACCAACTAGATTGGCAGCTAGCTAACAATGACAACAATCTATCAGTAAGATTACAGCCAGTGAAAACCCTGTGGAGTACAGCCCTACTGTCCACACACAGTGTTGGCATGAGTCAGAATCCACTCAGAGACCACGGGTTGGTTTGTTGTAAGTGGACCTGTTGGGAGTTTTATTTTAACATACTGTTCTGATAACAATATGTGAAATGGATTGATGGGAAAAACAAAAACAAAGCATGATGGGTAGAGATTAAGCCAAATCACAAAGCTAGATACAATGTTACATATATTTTTTAAAAGTAGATGGACGCTTTCTTTTTTCTATTGTATGTTTGGCTAAATGAAAGTTAATAACATACTCTTTTGTTAATGTACCTAATTAAGTTTTCAATTGTGGCATAAAAGCTTTGGATATCTGTGGATAACAGTTTGGAAGTTTTTTGATGGTGTCTCTTTAAGTCCAAGAGAATCAAGGCTCACAACTGCCACTGTAGCATCAAAATATTTTGCTGTTTCTTTTATTAAGTGTGTGTCCTAGCATATCCAAAGCTTTGCTTTTCTGAAAAATAGATTACTCCTTTTTTGAGAGGTAAGTGAAGTTTATTCTGGCATGCACTAATTTTTTTAAAATTGTACATATTAAAAAAGAAAAGAATGATACAGACAGAAATATGCCCAGATCATAAGTCTGCACTAGATTGGCACAGAGTCGAAAATGCATATATTCGTACAACTGCATTCCAAATCAAGAACCTTCAGATAACTACAGCTGTCTCCCTGCTGGCCATAACTCCCGATCTGTTCCTCAAAAGCAACCTTTATTCTAGATTTCTAACAGGCTGATTACGTTCAGCTTGGGTTTTTTGCAATTAGATATCATTGAATTTTATACAATTAGTATCTGCATCCCCCCCCCCCCCTTTCTGGCTACCTTCACTCAGGAACATATCTGTAAGAATGAAGCACATTTCTGAGTATAGTTGTAAGCATGTTCATTTTCATTCTGAGTGGATTTTCATTGTCTACTCTGGATGGGAATGGAAGGAATTTCCAGTTTGAGGGCTGGAATGGTTGATGCCATTTGTCAATGTGGCTCAGCCAGGACTCTCAGTATTATGTCAGTGTTGTTGTCCTCCACTCTGTGATGCACACAGACCATGCCTGTGGGGAGGGATATTCTCAATCCTGTATCTAAATCATCATCTTCTGATTTTGGGTTCTTGGGCTGGAGACCAGCAGTCTGTTGTCTGACTTATAGATTTGGGGATTAAACCACACCCACAGTCTAGTGAGCCAGCAATCTATCAACTGACCTGCTGATTTTGAGTTTGTCAGACCCTGCACACATATGATGCAAGAAAATCCACTAGTCTGATGCCTGATCCATGAATGTGGGAACCATTTCCTTGAAATCTGACTCATTCTTTCTCTCTCTTGTTTTACTCATAGATAGAACTCAGTTTAAGGGGAGGGGCTCTACAAAGAGTGGTTTAGAGGACAGGCCTTCTGAATTCACTCGCAAGTCTGTCTAATATTACAGGTGCTGATGGCTCTGAATCGAGTAGGAAATCCATGCTAATCCATAGTGGCAGGTGGCAATATCATTACACAAGACATCAAGTATTTATGAGCTACAAGGCTTTGGGTTGTTCCGTATTTGATTCTTTCCTACAATTTTGTGAGAATAAGTATTAAAAAGCGGGTCATTTGGCCCTACATTTCTTAATCAATGAGGTTTGAGTGAAGCTGCTTTTATGAAAAAATTCACTGTGACCAAAGAGAACCTTCCCAGGCGATGCCACTGGGTGCACTAAGAACAGAGTTGCTCTGTGCTCACCTAGCAGGAAAAATGCACACTATGTACGAAAGCTCTGCCCAGCTAAGCTTTTCTCTGGTGATAAGAGAAAGGAATCATCTTAAAGGTTTAGTTGCAGCTCAAGCTTCAAATACAGTACCTGACAGTTGCCCTTGGTGACCTGAAAGAATGTCGCATTTCTTGTAGTAACAGAGCTGCTACTTATGAAAAACAAACCGAGTTTTTTCATAAAAGTGGTTGAAATATTAGGCAAATTAAATTTGAATGTCATCTGAAATGAAAGTGAAGGTATTGATTGGGAACATACTGGATCTCAGAACTTGAGATGGGGACATTGAGAGAATGCCCATCCCCCAGCCCGACTCCACCGCCAAAAGACAGATAAAAACTCCACGGGTTGGAGGTTTCTAGTGCACATTTTTCTCGCTACGCCAGCATCATTGAACAACTCACTCTGAGTTAGTGCACCCAGTGGCGTCACCTGGGAAGGCTCTCTTTGGTCACAGTGAATTTTTTCATAAAAGCAGTTTTGCTTGGTCCTCGTTTTTGGTGATGGCTGATTTAAGAGAACAGCATGTGACTGTGAAATTTTGTTTCCTCCTCAGGAAAAATGCTGATGCAACTGTTGTGATGTTGAACACAGCTTACAAGGACAGCACTTTGGGGAAAACTCCAGTGCATGAGTGGTTTTCTCATTTCAAAAAAGGTAAAATGTCAATTGATGACAAACTGGCTCTTGACTTCTGCCAACTTCCTGAATGGGCAAAAATGTTGACTCCTCATGTATTTGGAGTTTGTTCCACTAAGTCAGATTGTTAATCAAGCTTTTTATTGGTTCTGAAAATATTGTTCAGCAATGTGTGACCAAAAAAGGTCTGATTTGTGGCAGAAAGGAGGCTGGTTTTGCCACCACCACAATGCACCTGCTCACACAGCCATCATAGAGTGTCAGTTTTAGGCACAAAAGGGCAAAACAGCATGCCTTTCTTGCCCCCTGCACCTTACTCACATGACCATGCTCTGTGTGACATTGTTTTGGTTCCATGAATGAAGAGGGACTTGAAAGGACAGCAATTTGATGACATAGAAGAGGTAACGAAATAAAAAACAAGGAAGGTGCAGTCAGCCATTCAAACGATGAGTTTGAAAAATGTTTCCAAGAATGTAATGGCAAAATTAACAAATGTATTAAGTGTAATGGAGAGTGTTTTGAAGGTGATAAAAATATTTAAATACATCGCTGTGGAAAAAGGCATGGGTCTTTTTGACGGGGGGGGGGTGTACCCCCTCATATTTAAATCTCCATTACTGGTTGGAATCACCCAGAAGAAAGTGGAGTTAGAAAAGAGAGTAGTGTTCGAGACTGAGCTCTGGGACCATGTCAAGCCCACACAGCAGCTGTGAAAGATCAGCCAGCA
This sequence comes from Tenrec ecaudatus, assembly GCF_050624435.1. Lineage (NCBI taxonomy): Eukaryota > Metazoa > Chordata > Mammalia > Afrosoricida > Tenrecidae > Tenrec > Tenrec ecaudatus. The sequence continues at coordinate 170,494,954 of NC_134534.1, forward strand.
AGGTAGAGGGGACGCAAGTCTCTGTCTGCAGCAGACTGAGCTGAGTACAAGTGTCAGGGCGATAGTCAACTAGGCTAATTGCTGCCGTCACGAGAATAAGATTAGGACAGAGAGTTGACCATAAATCTCCAGAAATGGCATCTCTGATCATGAGACACGTGTTAGATAATAACAGAATGTGATTTGAAGGTTGCAATAGGAAACGGGAGAGAGTAAGATATACTAAACAGAAAGAAGAACACCTAACCTCATTGCTGTGGAGTGACATCATTGCTCTTGAAACCTTGCAGAAGTCTGTGCCGCAGAATTGCCTAAAGCAAGGTGTCCTTGGATTTCTTGACTGCTGCTTCCATGAACATTGATGGTAGATCCATGCGAAATGAAAGCCTTGGTGACTTCTATCTTTTCTCCACGTATCATGGTGTTATTTATCTATTGATCTGGCTGTGAGGGGTTTTGCTTTCTTTATAAATTGATTTAGACTCCGCACGGAAGGCTAGAGACCTCAATTTTAATCCACAAGTGTTTCAAGTCCTCCTCACTTTCAGTAATCATATTGCAGATTGTTAATAAGTCTTCTTCTAATCATGATACCACATGCTTCTTCAGATTGCACAGCTTCTCGTGTTTTCTGCTCGGCATACAAGTCAATGAAATATGGTAAATAGATACAACCTAGATGCCCAACTTTCCTGAAAATAAACTACTCAGAAATCCCTAGTTCTAAAAATTATAAAAATTTTTAAAAGAAATCCGTTGTTCTGTTAAAATGACTGACTCTTTTCCATGCACAGGTTATATATAGTGCAGTTAAAGGTGCTGGAATTCTCATTCCTCTTCAGGTTATCTATAGTATTTTATGATCCGTGCAGCTGAATGCCTTTAAATAGCTCATAAAACACAGGTAACCATCTTTCTGGGAGTTTCCACTTGAGTCAGCCTCTATCTGAGGTCAACAATCATATGTCTGGCGTGTCTTCTGAATATGGCTTGAATTTCTGGGGGTTCTCTGTAGATGTGCGGCTGCAACTTTTGTTTAATGATCCTTAGCAAAATTGTACTTGCCTGGATATTCATCATCTTGTTTGGTAATTTGGGCATTTTTATGAGTCACCTTTCTTTGAAATGGGCATAATATCTGTCTCCTCCAATCAGTTATCTAGATAGCTGTCTTCCAGATTTCTTGGCATAGGTAAGTGATTTCTTCCAGGGCTTTATCAGCATGTTGAGACATTTCAGTTGGCATTCCATCCATTTCCTAGAGACTTGTTTTTCACCACTGACTTCTGGGTAGCTTGGACTTCTTTCTTCCCTATCATAGGTTATTGATCATATGCTTACTGATTGAAATGTTTGGATGGTGACCAATTCTTTTTGGCACAGTGATACTGTGTATTATTTCCATCTTCTTAATGCTTCTTGTATTATTTAATACTTTGCTCTTAAAATCTCTCAAAATTTCAACTTGAGGCCTGAGTTTCCTTCAGTTCTTTTAGCGTCCTATATTCTGAGCACGCTCTTCCATTTTTATTTTCTAATTCCTGGTCTTTGCCTGTTCTGTTATAATATTTTGTCTTCTTGGGCTACCCTTGACAGTATTTCTGGTTTTCTCTTTTACCTCTTCATTCATTAACTTTAGCTGCTCTGTGACCAAGAGCAAGTTTCAGGGTCTCTTCGGATATCCACTTTGATCGTTCGTGTAATAGAAAGTTGTACTGACTGGATTGTGTCAGATGCGTATGTTGTCAGGTGCCATCGAGTCGGCTCTGACCCATAGGGACCTCTGCCCAACAGAAGGAAACACGGCGTGGTCCTGCACCATCCTCACAATTGTTTCCATGCCTGAGACCATTGTTGTGGTCACTGTATCAAACCATCTCATTCAGGGCCTTCCTCGTTTTCATTGTCCCCATCATTTTACCAAGCATGATGTCATTTCCAGGGGCTGGTCTCTCCTGACATTATATCCAAAGTATGTTAGACAAAAGCTTGCCATCCTTGCCTCTACGAAGCCTTCTGGCCTTACTTCTTCCAGTACCGATTGTTTTGTCCTTCTGGCAGTCCATGGTACTTGTAGTATTCTTCTTCAGCAACACAATTCAAATGCATCAATTCTTCTACGATCTTCCTGATGCAAAGTCCAACTTTCACAGCATATGATGCAATGGAGTATACCATGGCTTGGGTCAGCTACCCCTTTGTCCTCAAAGGAGCATCCTTACTCTTCCATATTTTGAAGAGATCTTGTGCAGCAGATTTACCTAATGTAATGCATCTTTTGAACTCTTGACTGGTGCTTCTACGAGCATTGATTGTGGATCCAAGTTAAGATAAAATCTTTGACAATTTCCGCCTTTGCTCCATTTATCATGATGCTTCATATTGGCTCAGTTGTGAGGATTTGGGTCTTTCTTACATTGAGTTGTAATCCTTACTGAAAATCACAATCAGCAAATGTTTCAATTTTCCACACTTTTAGCATGCAAGGTTGTGTCAGCTGCATACTGCAGATTGGCAATCAGCCTTCCACCCATCCTGATGTCACTCTCTTCTTTATATAACGCAGCTTCTCTGATGATTTGTTAAACATGTAAATTGAATAAGTATGGGGAGCGGATACAACCCCGACACACTCCTTTCCTGATGTCAAACAATGCAATATTTTCTTTTCCTGTTCACACAACTGCCCTTTGATCCATGTACAATTTCGGAATGAGCACAAGGAAGTGTTCCGGAATTCCCATTCTTCTCCAGGTTAACCACAGTATCTTATCAACTGTACAGTCAAATGCCTTTGCTGATGAAGTGCAATTAAATGGAAATGAACCTGTTTCTGATAGTCTTTGACCAAGGGATATCATTTCTGATGTCAGATGGATCTTGGCTCCAAGCAGAGAATGTATGTATGCATATAGATATCACAGATATCATTCTGACATACAATCTTCTACTTCAAAACAGATCTTGAAATGTTATTGTTTATGATAAATGTGACCATACAATGGTCTGATTCAATGACTAATACTAGTCCATTTCAGCACATTAACGCATAGGATATGGATCTTTCTGTATTCTATTTCAATTATTTTTACATTTTATTAGCACTTCATCCACACATCATACAATTCAATAGTTCAATTATATCAAGAAAAGTTGAACAATCATTACCACAATCAATTTTAAAACACTTTCTCCTTCCTTGTCCTCACTGTCATTCACATAATTAGTTTTTCAATTGTGGCAAAGATGTACCCAACAAAACATTCTCCAATTCAGCTACTTCTACACGCATAATTTAGAGCCATTGGTGATACTCTTTGTGTTGTACAACGATTATTGATATCCTTTTCCGAATTATTCTACTATCTATTTCATTATGAGGAATTTCCGTTTTCTTAGATGCATACTCTGTGCATTCCGCGTTCCCATTATTAAGAGATATCTGCAGCTGTTTCCTCTCATTTTGAGTAGTGACCCATCAGCAAATGAAGGTCCCAAAGACTGCTCCATCCGCATCTGTATGGTTGATTCTATTGTGGAAAAGCTGTTCCTTTTCCGTTTTTTTTGAGTGCCTTCTAACCTGAAAGGCTCATCTTTGGGCACTGTATCTGACCATATTCCACTGCCATTCATAAGGTTTTCAGTGGCTATTCACTCAGAAATGGACAGACTATCCTTTCTTCATTCTTAGCCTATTCTGTTCATAGTCTAGTAGCTCTGTTGAAATCAGTTTACACTGAGTAACTTTGCTGGTGTTTGAAATACCAGTCACAGAGCATCCAGCATCATAGCAAGACAGAAGCCACCAGAATGCAACACATGGACAGAGTAGTGATATGACATGTTTGGAAAGAGCGCGAAATCGGATTGACGGGAGAAGGGCCTCTCTGAGATTTGTGGATATAGGTGTAAATGACAGCATCAGATAGTTCATCCGCTATAATCAGCTGCTTTCACAACTATGGATGATGAAGGTGGCTGGGTTTAAACAGAATCAGGGCTTTTGTACATGAGGAGTCAGTCTTCTGTGAAACAGAGAAACCCCAGGAAGAATGAAAAAGAAGCCTAAGTAAGCCTGTGGTTAGGAAATCCCTTGGTCATGAAAATACTGTGTGCTTGACTACTAAAGCAGGTGTTTTATTTCAGTAAGATTCTAGTCAATGAAGACCCAATGCTTAGTTCTCCTCTGAAACATGCAAGATTGCTATGAACTGAAATTGATGCAAAAGCAATGGATTTTTGAGTCTGAGTTAGAGAAGAGAATGCCGTATTCTATTAAACTCAGCAGAAAGGTGTGTCCTTGTAGGTTCCATTCTCCACGATAGTCACTCTTGCCCTGTTCAGACAGTCTTTTCAATGCGTGTCCTATAACAATAATGACATGACAAATTCCACAAAAATTAACTCACAAATTTCTAGTCACTATTCTAATTAAAATCTGAATTTGAAAATCCCACGAGATTGCCTTACATCATTTTCCGATAACTCAGGAGAATAATCATTTTTAGGGTTGAGCTATAACACATGATTAAAGTAAGTGACGCAAAGGGTGGGCGTTGGTAGGAGCACCTGCTCAGGAGTACTGTGCTTTTGATGTATTAAATCATGGATCTACCTGATAGCCCAGACATTTTATAAATGAGCTCTTGAGTTCCTTGCCAAATTTCAGTCTTGAAGCATGATTCAGTGACTCAACTGTGCATTTTTAAAAGTGAAAAGAGACACAGTGTGATTCACTAGATCTAAGAGTCTGGTTATTAAAGTGGGTCTAAGAATGTGGGAGGGCATAGAAAATATTAGCAAAAAATCAGATATTGAAAAACTTCCAAGCTAGAGACTTTACTTTGAATATACTTACTGCAAGAAAAACATTTATGGAAAGAAATAAAGAGAAGGGGGGCGGGACTAGTGATTAATTTTTTTCTGTCACATCTTTCTTATTCAAATGTCCTTTCCTCCACTTGGGGCTAACAGTATTGCCTCCCGAAATTTGGCCTCACACTGCCAAACCTTGAAAATTATGTTCTCAAATGTTTACACAATGACTCCAGAATCAGGCTCCCAGGGATCACACTACAGCAGCTGCTTCAAAATCTCCTGGGAAGTTTTGGGGAAAAAATAATCCTAGAGATTCCTGGATCCTCGTCCCAGGACATTTTCATTTAAGTAGATCTTAGGTATCATCCCAGAGCCTACAATTAAACATTGATTTCCTCAGCAGGTTATGCTAGCCAACCAAACTGAAGAATCACTGTGTTAGACATTATATAATGCATAGTACCGATAACATTTTCATTTCTAAATCCGGGGCTCCTTAGAACTGTAATATTTTGAAGGTAGTTTGATCAAAAGCTACTTTGATAAGCTCCACTCTTCTCCCATGATATCATTGACACAAGCAGAATGCTACTCAGAAAGCCCTGGCCGCAATGGACCATTTTTAACATGTATGGTATTCACGCAACGCACCCCTAGCACTTCCTCCCTCCCATTTTTTTTTCCTTGTCCCCCTGCCCTGACAGTGATGCTAGTAAGTGACTATTCAAACAAATTAATTTTCTCAAACAAATTAATTCTCCCATGACTCCTAATTCACTTGGGAAGATCAAGAAATTCATGTGTCTGTCCATTTCCTGAACCACACACAGCCTAATTATATGCACAATCACCATGCTGTTTGTACTGGTTGATTGTGGTAATAATTCAAGTAGCAACGGACAATAACAGTCCCTTTGGGAATTAAAAGGTAATTTTTATTTTACTATAATTAAAAGGTAATTTTTAATAAGATATTGTTAGATTTTATAGTTCACGATGTGTTGATGTCAGGGATATTTTAATGGCTTGATTATTGATCATTGTTTTCTTGAATATAAGTAGCAATAATTCTAAATTGGTGTGCTACGCCATATATCAATTATAAGTGATTTTAAAATATAAATTAGTTAACTAAATGTATTCATCAAGAATAAGTTTATAATTGGTCTTCTGATAGTCCAGGGTACTTTCAGTATTCCTCACCAGCTCCATAATTGAAATTATTAAAATTCTTCTCAGGACTTCCTTAATCAATGTCCAGCTTTCCCATGCATATGAGGCAATTGAAATATCATGGCTTGTGTCAGGTGAACCCTTAGTCCTTGAAGTTGCATCCTGGATTTTCAACACTTTAAAGAGGTCTTGTCCAGACCATGTACCCAATACAAAGCACCGTTTGATCTCTTGACTACGATTTCTATGAACATTGATTAGGAATCCAAGCAAGATGACATTCTAAGAGACTTTCATCTTTTCTCCATGTTTCATGATGTTATCTACTTGTTCCAGTTGTGAGAATTTTGGGTTTTTTACATTCAATTAAAATCCATGGTAGGAGGTTGAACCAGAATGAATTAGTTCCAATCCCTACTTGAAACCATCTTGAAGCCTTCTTAAGCATATTATTTGACAATATAACTAATATACTGTTGATATTTATACCTCATAAAGTGTTCGAATGCTTTCTGTGAATAGTTTAAGCAAATGAAAATCATTTAGAAATAAAAAATGAGTCTTTTGTTTAATAATAACAATGCAGCTACGGTAAAGGCTGTGGTCCTGTTGTAGCCTCTTCTTAGGCTGGGAGCTCTGCTGAAACCTGTTTGCTTTAAGTGATCTTGTTGGTATTTGGAACACAGGGGACACCATTTCCAACATCAAAGCAACACACAAGCCACCACCATCTGACAACTACCAGACAAGTGGTGTTTTCTCAGAGTGGGTGTCCTTTATGCTTCACTGTGTTCAGTGTCTTCCTTTGTCTTGGTCACGTTGTGCTGGCTCTGCTCATATAGTGAGTGTACGGCCTTTACTTCGTTAGCATTAACTATTGTCTACTTTCTAGCAAATGATTACTTTCCTCATTTCTCTCCCTTACACCAAGTCAATTCGGACTCATGACAACCCAACAGGACATCGTAGGACTGCCCCTTTGAGCTTCTGAGGCCACACATCTCTATAGAAGCAGAGAGCCTCGTTTTGCTCCCCGTGAGATGCTGGTGTGTTTGAACCACTGCTCCTATTGTTAGTGGTCCATAATCAGTTACATAGTTATCAGTGATATAGTGATAACCTCCCATTCCATCAAGACTCTCCCTGGTAACCACCAAATTATATTTCTTTCTGTGTGTAAATGTATCCTTGATTTTTAATACTGTTTGTCCTCTTATGGTTGACTTATTTCACTCAGCATAATTTCCTTTATATTCATACAGCTTGTAAGACCGTCCAAGAAGTAATCCTTACTCTTTATCACTGCAGAATACTTTGTTGTGTGCATCTATCAGACTTGTTTTTCCATTTATGTGGTGGTGAAAATGTAGATAAGGTGTCTCCATCTTTTTCGATGGGAATGATGCCATATTGGACATGGTTGAAAATATGCCAATTCATATGACAGCTCTTATTCCCTTCAGATGCACATTTTACAGAAGTGGCATTGCTTGGTCATTTAATACTCCTATCACTGGCTTTTGATGGAAGAACCCGATTGTTTTCATGTGAGTTTTTCAGTTGCACCGACAGTGTTAGCCTTTCAATCTCTCCACAAGCTGGCCAGCATTTACTGTCATCTGGTTTTCCCTCTTATTTGCTTGTTTGTCTTTAGTTTTTGATCAGTGCCATTTTTACAAGCATGAGATGGTAGGTCATTGTAACTGTGATTTGTATCTCTCCCGTCACTAATGACCCCACGCATCTTTCATGGCGTTTGTTAGCCAGTTAAATATAGTACCCTCTCTGATGAAGTACCAATTCATGTCCTCTCCCTATTTTTAAAGTGAATTAGTTGTGTTTTTGCTTTTAAAATCTGGACGTTGTTAATGCATTTTAGAGGTTAGACCTATGTCAGATGTGTCACAGTCAAATATGGTTCCCTGGTCTGCAGGGTCCCTTTTTAATCTTGGCCAAGTCTTTCGCTATGTACAGTCCTTGAATTACAGGAGGGCCTAAGCATCAAGTTAATCATTCGCTGCCCGTGCATTTTCGGTGCATCGCCTTTTGTCTTATGAGAGACATGGAGAGAGAAGCAAGGACCAACTCGCACTGAGAAAGAGCAGCCAGGAGCAGGCTAGGCGCTCTGAACCGGGGAAATGTTGGCATCCCAAGACACATGGCAAAGTCCAAGCAAAGTCCAAGGACGCGGGACCCAGAGAGACGAAGACATAGCCTAGAGTCAGAAGAGCAAGAGAGCCTTCCTCTCAAGCCGGCCCTTTGAATTCAGACTTCTAGCCTCTTACTCCGTCAGAGAAACCATTTGGCTCATTAAAGTCATCACTCATGTTTTCCTATTGCAGTCGCACTCGATAACTAAGAAACCCGGTGTCAGGTTTTCAGAGTGGCAGGAAAGCTCCTGGAGCCATAGCCCGTCTGTAGATAATTAGCGCTTGGCTGACACAGGTAACAAACCCAGCTTCTTTGATTAGGGCCAAGGTGAGTGAGTTACACAGTGAACGTAATGTCTGTCTGCTGAAGAGGGAGCCAGAACGTGGAAACTTTGATACGTTTGATGAAAGACATTCCACAAATATAAAACATTATTGTACAGCATTACTCATTGCAATGGTTGTGGCAAAAATTCTTATAGACAACTGGCTATATAGATTCTCTCTCTTTTTTTAAATAGCATATGTGTCAACCCAAAAGACACATGCCTTAACGGCTTTTAATTATTCCTACTGTTTGCTTTCTTATTTGCATTAAACATGACTTCAATCTTTTGCATATTCATATAAATCTCCATTCCTTTATCCTTTGTAATCACTTTTTTAATAATTGCTTCTAGGTCTGTGGGGATTTTTGTAAAAATAACCAGCCATTTTGCAAGCCAAAATAGTTCCATTTACCTTGAAGGGCTTTCTTTTTTTTTTTCTTTTTTTCTATTCATAGTTTCTGCTGATCTTTCCTGGCAGAGGGAAAGTTTCAATAGCTTCCTGCACTAACTTGTTTTCTCACACTGTGATTCAAGCCTAACCCTGTTTTACAACGATGCCACTGGCAACCTGACCGTCCAAGCCGTGCCTCAAAGGTGTCTTTCTGTGGCAGATAAAGTAATCTCTGGTCCTTTAACTTTAACTCCATTAGTTTCATGAGGTATTTTGAGAAGAGTTTGTATCATGGCATTACTACGATTATGTTGGTTTGGACTAAATGGAAATGGTATGTCATGGTAAAGAACAAAGGGATGTTTTTATGTAGTTCACCATTGAGCTTCCCTGGGCTAACTCAAAAGATAAATTGAGAAGCCATATCTCAGCATCTGTATTTTCAGTCCAGCATTCTCCCATAGAACAAGCACTGATTTAAATAGTATATATATGTCTGGCAACCTCATTTGTGAGAGATCATCTCCACAACTCAAAACTCACTCTATAAATAATACAGACTTGCCATGTGATGTGTATTACATAGACCTGGTGAAACACACACTTGTTACAAGATGGGCTCTGGAATGAAATAAAAATCAAGACAATGGACTATTTTCGTTTCTTTGAGTGCTCTGTTTTTCATGAAACCTGAAAGAACTATGGGCAAGCTGCCAACTAGACAAAGAATTAGCAATCAGTTGTATATTCTTAGGAGTGTGTTCAATGCTACTTCCCATCCAGACATGTCCCTTCCCATCTGGCAGGATTGTGTCATAATTCCATAGGGTTTCAGTAAAACAATCAGGCAATTCTCTGAGCTTTGGAACAAAAGGGCTCTGGAAGGGTGTGTGTGTGTGTGTGTGTGTGTGTGTGTGTGTGTGTGTGTGTGAAGGTTATATCCTTTAACCATACTTTTTCAATCGGTGTGCTGAGGAAATCTGAGAAACTAGACCACATGAAAAAGAATGCAGCAACAGAATTAGAGGAAGACTCATTAATAGCTTGCAATGTACAGATGACACAACCTTTCTTGCTGAAAGTGAAGATTACTTGAATCATTTCATGAGAAACTGTAGCCTTAAATATGAATCACTCCATGTCAATGACAGGGTAGACAAAACCTCACCATGGCATCAATGAGCAGCGCCGTGGCAGAGAAAAGATTGCATCTACTTTGATTCATAATCAACTTCCACAGAAGTGGCGTCAAGAAATAGAATAAAGCATTGCAGTGGGAAGGGTGCTACAGAAGACCTCTTTCAGATGTTCACGAACATATGGCCCTTTGAAGGCTATGGTGTGCTTGTTCCAGGTTGTTGTATTTTCCATTGCCTCGCATGCATAGACCAGTGAAGCGATGACAGACGTACCAACAGAGAAGAGCTGATGGGCTTGAATTAGGATGTTGGCAAAGAATATTGAGCAGATCATATATGGCCAGGAGAATAAATGTATGTTTCAGAAGAGGTACAGCCAGAATGCTCCTTAGAAATGAGGATGGGGAAGAGTTCCTTTCACATACGCTGGACACATTTCAGAAGAACCTGTTCTTGACAAAGGATGTCATGCTTATTGAAGTCAAGGGTCACTGAAAGAGAGCATGGGATGGACTGACAGGGTGGATGCCGCAATGGACTCAAAGTTCATGTGATAGTTAAGATTTGGGTCAATTTGATGGGGCCAAAATTCTCAGTGGTATGCCAGTTAAGACCTAGTCATCCCCCAGACATAATCAAACAAGGCAGAAGCATCTACATGGTGAGATGTATTATTAGCTGCCAATGAGCTAAAAGATTAGGGTGGGATGCAACCCCATTACTCAGATCACAGCCCTGATGAGTCAGATGCAAGAAGTTCCTTGGTAGCTGTGGCCTGCTGGCAATATAAGGGGACAAGGTACCAAGCTCACAGCCCTGATACAGTCAGTTGAAAGGAAATTCCTTGGTAGCTGTGGCCTGCTGGCAAATGTAAAAGGACACGGTAGAAAAGCTTGCTTGCTTTTTGCTGGATCTGGACCCTCATCAAGCTCTTTGACCTCTGGTTATTTGACCTTGAGCTAATGTTCTGCCACGTTTCCAGAGCTGATCCTTGTACTTGTCAGTGCACTGTGGGCTGACTTTCTAATCTCGGATTCATTCACCTCTGTGGCCACAAGCCTATCATCTTCCTACCAGTGTTGGGTCCATTTGCCCCAGCAGTTGCATGAGTCAGGGGAAGTTTTCAGTCTATCATCTGTCCCATGTACAACAACAAATATATATAATGCAGAAATGTATATTTTATGGAGAGAGAGAGAGAGATTTATATACATCACACTTGCAGCTCTCCACCACCTGCCCTCCTCACAGTTTGTGATCCCTCACTAGTTGTCCTAGTTTTCATTCCAGTGTATGACTGAAACTTTGAAGAATACCTACCATGGCCATAATTTTCCCAATGATGTATACCATGTAATTTTTATCTGATCATAGGAGTTCAGCCGTGCAAGTAGAATAGAGGAGAAAAGACAGCTCATAAAGGAACAGGCTTGGGTTTTATAGTAAAGATGTAATATAAATTTCTCAATGATACCACTCAATGGGATATGACGCTATGTACCATAAGATGCTAATAATGGGCCAATTTTTTGCTGACATTTTTACCCGGGCAAATTAAAACATGGATTTTTGGGGTCTGTTGACTCTTCAACTGTACATAAAATAGTACTATATATTTAAATTCCATCAGTACCACAGTCTTCCTTTAGTAATAAAATACCTAAAATATTTTTCAGGACCAGAAGCATTCATTTGGGGAAATTTTAAAAAAAACAGTATTATAACTAACACTCTGGGTCAAAGATTAGATTTTAATGATACCAATAGTCTGATAAATAGAAGTCTGGTATTGAGAAACAAAAGCTTGTATCTGGTTATTATTTTAATTTAAAATAATTAGATTTGTTAGCTTAAATTGTCTTTTTACATTTATGTATCTGTAAGATTTATATATATTTATTTCATTCCTTTCATCCCACTGAAAACTGACTGTGGGCTCTTTGATTGGATTAGATGTTTGAAGTACTGTCTTTTGCCCAAAACCTCAAATTTCCTGTTCTTTACAACCACTGCCTCCTCACCCTGTTGGTGATTGCTCACTAGTTGTCCTTCTCGAAACAACTTGGTGAACAAGAAATATCATTAAACTTCAGGTTAGAGGATTTAGGGTCAAGTTATAAGTATCAGATAGAATACTGAAAGTTCAGTTAAATTTAAGTTCCACTTAAAGAATGTTTTTTAGTCCTAGTATGTCCAAAAATATGACATGAGCTATACACAAATGGTTAAGTGTTGAACTGTTAACCAAATGGGTAATAGTTCAAGTCCCCCCCAAGACAGTTTCGGGGAAAAAATGCTTGCCAATCTATGTCCTAAAAATCACCCACAGAAACCCTACAGACCCAAGTCTACTCTAACACACGTGTCTCCGTGAGCTGGAATTGACTGGCTAGTAACTGGTTTGCTTTTTGAGTTTTTGATTACTACTTCTACTAAAAATGAATCGCTGCTTCTCTGACATGTTAATTTAACAAGACCTCTTCTATATTTATTTCCTAAAACTAGCAACACTATCCTAAATTCAATTTATTAAACACAAAATAGCTAAAGGCTTCATTATAACTTTTTTGAACCTTTTTTGTTATTTTTTAAAAAAAGGTTTGTTGGCCGTGGGTGAATGACTCACCTAGTTGGATATGGACATACATATATATATGCATATATATACATACAAGAGTCATTGATTTTTCTTTTCTAGTGAGTACATTCTAATATAGTGCATGAGTATGTGCTACTTTTTAGCTCAAAATAGAAGCTTTCATAACTGTGGGACTTCCCCTTCTTTCGTCAGTAAGATGTGTAAAGAACAGGGGTATTTTGAAGGTTGATTTTTCTGGAGAGTTGGATTTTCATGTCAAAATTGATTCTTCCTTTGTTTGCAGTCCCTCAAAATACACGGAGAGGCTACGTCAATTGATATGGGCATATTAAGGACCGTGAAACTGTACAGGAGAGGCAGCCTTCCATATTGTTTCACGCGAGGGCCCCATGACTCAGAGCTGTCTCCGTCGTGACTAACAATTACAAAAACAAATTCTTGTGTTTTAACCACATTCCCAATAGAGCCTGTGGTTCCCTGATTATTCACAAGACTGGAAACAAACCCCAGAGTGGGATATGAATTTGGGTCTCTTAATGAAGCAAGGACAGCCCTCGGCATATGTTTGCAGAGAACTTTTCCTCTTGATATTTCTATCTCCACCTAGTTACTCTTTGAGGGAGTTAGTTTATTGTGCCAACCTGGCCGATAAACACATGTGGGATTAATTGAAGGGCAAAGGGATAAATGGCTCAGCGAGACTTGCCTTTCTAGTTCTTCGGGTCTCTTGCTTTGTGATGGTCACACTAGAGTGCAGCTGCCTTAGCCAGTTCCCTGCTTCAGCTTGCAAAACTCACTCCCTGCAAGACATCCCTGAGGAGAAGCCACAAGGACTTACCCCGATGCAACTCTGGGTGCTGGAGCAGCCGTGTGGAGACCCCTACCAGTGCTGAGATGCTTACACATTCATTGACTTAGCTTTCCTACCTCAGTCAGCATAGTTGCATCTGTTTTGTGAGATGGAGGAGGACTTTGTGGATTGATGTCAAACATATGGGTTAATAGGTTAAGGGTGGACTTGTGGGCGTGGGCGGCACTGGGTTGGGAAGTTTTCTTGATGTATACTTAACCTTTCTATAAAACTCTCTCTTATACATGAGTTTCTGTGGATTTATTCCTAAGGAATTCACTGGTCAATTATTTCAGTGGATCACGACCCTGCCTGGGTCCTTCTTCCCAGAAGCTGGAAACACTCATTCAACTGTGTCAGGAAATATGGAAGAGAGTTGCCTGGCCCATGAATTAGAAAAGACTGCTATGTGTGCCCATTCCAAAGAAAAGCAATCCAACAGAATGTGAAGATTAAAAAACAGCATCATTAATAAAGTGCACCAGTGCAATATTCTTCAAATGATTAAAAATGGTTGGAGCTGTAAAACAAACGGAGCTGCATTGATTCCAACCATAACCAGAGAGATGGTTGAATGAGGGATATCATTGCTCTGTGGATTGTAACAGGCTATGCGCAACACTGAGGAGAATGCTACTCAGAACGCTCACGTGTGTTTATTTAAAACATGTATGTAGAGCAAGAGTCGGCCTTTCAACTAGAATAAAGGGATACTGCAGGGTTTCCATCCAGAAAGCGTATATTGAGCAGCTAATCTGGGAAACTGGACTATCGGATGACGAGAGGGGCATCAGGACCGGCAGACACCTTAACAACCTGTAGCAGGCAGGTGACACAGCATTGCTTACTGGATGCCAGGAAGACTGAAAGTACCTGCTGATGAAATTCAGAGACGGAAGCCTTCAACATGGACTGCAACTCAATGTAAAGAGAAACAGATTCCTCACAACTATACCGATAAATAGTAGTGTGATAAAGTGAAAAAAAATACTGTTATTATAAAATACGGAACAAAAAAAACCATCATCTTACTAATCGACAGTAACACCCATGGAAGCAGCAGTCAAGAAATCAATCAAATTGATGTGATGGTGACCGTACAATGCCCCTTGATGTGATCGAACAATTGAACTATTAGATTATACTATATGTAAATTTTGTGCCAATAAAACTGTTGGGGGTGGGGAGAAAGATTGCATTGGGCAAAACAGTTACAAAACATTTCTTTAAAATATTATAAATAAATACGTCTTTTGGAAGTCTAAGGTGTGCCAGGGCTAAGCCAGGATACTTTCAATCACCTCCTATGCACATGGAAAGTCAATGATGACTAAGACAGATTGGAGAACATTCAATGACTTTGAATTATATTGGCAAAGACTATTGAACAAACTAAGGATTACCAGAACAAACAAATCTCAGAAGAAATGCAGGCAGAAGGCTTAGCTGCCAGGGTGGTGAGACTTCATTTCGAGTACTCTGAACATGTTATCAGGAGGCACCAGTCCCTGGAGAACATCAGGCTTGGTAAAACAGAGGATCAGCTAAAATCAGAAACTAGCGCTCAATGAACAGGGACAGCAACAGTGTGATCACACACAGCAATAGTTGTGAAGGTGACACAGGACGAGCCAGTCCTTTATTCCATTTCCCTCTGAGTCAGAATCAAGTCCAGGGCCCCACACAAAGTCAATAGCATCCTGCCTGACACACAGAGCTCACATCTCCTTTCTTCGTCTCTTCCCTCTCTTTGGAAATTTCCTCCAGGACTCAGTGCTTGCTCTAGATCAGCGCTTCTCAACCTATGGGCTGCGACCCCTTTGGGGGTGGAACGACCCTTTACCAGGGGCCGCCCAATTCATACGAGTAGCAAAATGACAGTTATGAAGCAGCAACGAAAATAATGTTGTGGTTCGGAGTCACCACCACATGAGGGAGTGTATGAAAGGGTTGCAGCCTGAGGAAGGTTGAGAACCATTGCTCTAGCTTCTTTTCTCCTACTCCATTATGATGCCTTAGCTAGAACTGTCTTCCCAGCTAGGATGGAAGCATCCCTCTGTTAAATGGTACCTGTGTTGGTTTGTGGTCCTTTATAATTTTACAGATTAACAGGTAATCATCCAATTATTAAAGAAAATACCTTAATGCTATTCCAGCTGTGTGCATTTACATTATCCTGGGGAAGTATCTTTGAAACAGTGCTCAATAGATTCTATCTTTAATAAAAAGACAAGATTCTATAAAAATAAATACCTATATGTGAGCTCTTAGTGTGTATCCAGAGCCTACAATATTTAATTTAATTTAACAATAGTCCTATAATGTAGGCACTATTAGGATAGGTTTCATGAAAGGAAACCTGGGTTTAGAGAGGCTAAAGGAGTTTTCTAAGAGCACATAGCAGGCAACTCATGAAGGTTCTCAAAGCCTAACATATCTGACTTCAAACTCCCTGACTACCTGGGGTTTTTTAGAACGAGTAATTCACTTAATATTACATTGACTTCCAGTTATTCCTGGAGGGTAGTGCCTGTGGTCATCACAAGCAGCAATGCTTCCATTTCCTGCGACAGATTTTTTATCTCCAGCGCAAGGAATAAACCGTTGTACCCACTAGATGTTATCTGTTAACATTATTTTCAATTAGAAAGAAAAGATCTGGACTCACTGAGAAAAAGAGGCCACGAGATCCTAACACAGTGGTTATCAGGGCAAGAGGGCTTTGGGTAAATCAACCACAAAAAGGGTGTCAACCCAAACAAATGTGAGGTAATGAAGTACAATGGAGACTGCTTCCACAGAGCCTTGTTCGTGTACAAAGCATTCAGAGGTCCAGAGTCCACGCCATCATTCAAGAACACCAGTTTTAACCAGATCGCACTCTTAATGATTCCCTAATGCCCTTTGAATTGAACCCAATCTGTCTGTCCAGACTCGTGCAGTCAGCTCTCCACAGACTCAGCTGGAGACATCTGAGCTCCATCACAGTTTTATTTCTTACATACTTTTTAATAAACTTGTTATTTTTTTTCAAACCTTGTACATCAAACAAGTCCTCACATCCAAACCAGTGTAACCTACACTCTACAGTTTCCCTGGGTCTGCACTGACCCCACACAGAATTAGCTTATCCTTAGCATGTGTCCCATAGGGCTTAATAATTCTTCATCATTGCTTGGACTGACCTGTCCTTGTATTTATTAAATGCCTGCTGTTTGCCTTACACTGTACCAGGCTAGTCTCATCTAATTTTATGTGAGGGCATCGCTGGAGTATATTGTTATTCCTAACCAATCAAATTGAGATTTAGGGAAAAGGTATGATTTTCCAATGAAAATTGTGTAAATCATTATGTACTTACTATGTAACTAATAAGTGCCAGGACCAGAATTCAAACTCAAGTAGTTCTGATTCTAAAGCCCATGAAAACAATGAAGGGTGTTTTCAAATAACACACACATCTAAAGGCGGCAACTCTACAGGTGCTACTTAGAAATGCAATAATTTATATACGTTTATGTTCTTTCCAAAGAAAATTCAGAAGATAGAGTTCATCTCTTTTTTCTACTGTGGTTCTGTCCCCCTGAACTACAACGTAACCACATTGCAAGAAAAGATGGGGGTGGGTACCTAGCTGAAGCCACAACCCCCCAAATAAGGTCCCAGCAACACCAGTCTCATGTCACCCAGGATGCTTTTGTTATTAGCATGAGTTGCTGGCACCTAAGCCGTGACTGCTGGCAACCTAATGTCTAACAAAATGAAACGTGCTCCCTTCTACCTCATCTTCATCATCGCTGGTGTGCCCAAGCTCACTGCCACAGCCCCTGCAGAGCGCCTTCCAGCCTAAGAGGCTCACCTTCCAGTACTGTGTGCTACAGTATTTTGTGGTGACAGACTTGTTGTTTTTTTTGTTCAATTTCCTAAACAATTGCTAATTTCCAGCAATTGATCTCCAGGCCTTTCTTCCTAGTCTATGCTACTCTGAAAGCTCCACTAGAACCTGCCCACCCTGAGAGACCTTGTTAATATTTTAAAAACCAGAGACACTCCTTCCTGCACCACTGCAACACTTGAGCTAATACAGCAGGATCACTGAACAAACAGGTGATCGCGGGGGCTTGTTAGTATCTTTAGTTACCACCGAGTCAGTTCCAATGTACGCTAACTTCGGGTATAACCGAGGATATTGTCACCTGATCATCTGCTAGCTCCATGATTATAGGTTTGAGTGCATGCAAACTTCCTGGTTCGATGGTCGACCTTTCAGAAACTCTGAGGGTGAGTCCTGGACTCACTAAGAATCAGAATCAACTTGATGAAAGTGAGTGATTATTAGTGACCAGTAATCTCCACGAGACCTAGCGGCACAGTGGTTAAGCACTCATGTGCTAAAGGAAAGGTCACTGCTTCAGCTGGTAAGGCTCACTTCCTACAAGACATTCCAGACGAAAAGCCACATGGACCTACCCCAATGCAGTCCTGGGTGCTGTAGCAGCTGGGTGGAGACCCCAGCCAGCACTGAGATGCTTACAGGCTCACTGATTCAGTTTTCCTCCTGCATTCAGCATCATAGTGTGTGTTTTGTGATATGGAGGAGGACTTGGTGTCGGACATATGGGCTAATGTTGGACTCATGGACTCATGGGTTTATGGGCTTGGATAGCACTGGGTTGGGATGCATTCTCAATGTACACTTACCCTTTATATAAAAGTCTCTTTTATAAAAAATAAATACACACATCATAAAAATTCACTTCAGGGGTAAAGAAAAGTTGGATGCCGCTGGAATTTTGTCAACGCCAATATATAGCTCCACCTGTAGAAGGTTCTGGATCTCGGGTCTGGGGATGGTGTTTCTGGTCAGAAAATTAGTGAGCTGGGTATGTATAATCTGTTTCTCTTTTCTCCTCTTTATTTACAAGGGGGCTTAAAACAGTTTGTGGAAAAATGGAATGAAAAGAAAATGGGATTTTTCCATGAATATTTTAAAGCCCTCTCTTATTTTCACGTAACATCTGATGGCTTCCTGGGTCTGCCTGTCAACTTCAGCTAAGGAATCATCTCTAGGTTCATATTTTCAAACAACTAAAGCCATAAAGTTCATTTAGAAAGCTAAACGACACAGTAGTGTTTTGAATAGTAATCAGAAAACTAAGAATCCATGGGTATCTGAAAATAACGTTGACAAGTTATGTGCTGCAGCAGTGTGTGGAGAACATATTACTAAGAATCAGATGTAAACAAACAAAACAAGCATTCCCAGTGTAGTTCCTCATAAGCCAGGAACTACTTGGATGTGTTCGAGTTTAAGAACAATTGAGTTAGAAAAGGTAAAACAGAAATAAGCATACCTAAGATCACCACCTCTGAATATCAAGAGCTGATTAGACATTTCTTTAAAATCAGTCCAACTGACATCAAATCATTGCTGACTTTGAGCAACCGAATAAAAAACCCAAACTCACTGCCAACAAGTCCATCCTGACCTCTCGTGGCCCCTGTAGAGCAGAGTAGAACTGTCCCATGAGTTTCCAAGATTGGAACGCTTTATGGAGAAGGGAAACCCTGTGTTTTTCCTATGGAGCGCCTGGTGGTTTCAAACTGCTGACCTTGCAGTGGGTTAGCAACCCAAGGATGGACTGATACTGCCTCATAGGGCTGCTAAGGCAGTACATCTTAGCAGAAGCAGACTGCTGCATCTTTCTCCTACATGGTGTGTCTAGGCTGCCAGCCTTCTAGTTAAAAACTGAGCCTTTAACACTGTGCCACAAGGGCCCTGTGGTAGTTACATCATCTGGTGTCAATTTGGGACTTGAGAGGATTAAGCGAGAAGGGGTGGAGTGTAGTCTGTCAATCAGGTTATAGCCAATGAGGCCTCTGTGTGGCCATGGCCTCCCCCTAAGGATTCTAGGTTTTCCTGTTTTTTCTTCCTTGGAGGCAGAAGACTTCTCTCACTCTATTCACTCCCTTGGAGACACTCTACTGACAAGACACAAGGCTGACTCCCTGCGAGGCATCCCTGAGGAGAAGCCACGTGGACCTGATGCAGCCCTGGGAAATGGAGAAGCCCTGCAGAGACCCCTGCCAGCGCCGAGATGCTTACAACGCCCCTGGATCTAAAGACTTTCTACCACTGGCCTCTGATCATTCTGCATTTGGTGTCATTACATGTGTTTCATGAGTCTGAAGAGAACTTTATAAATTGGTCTCAGACTTTTGGGCTAATATTGGACTTATGGACTTGATCTGGACTGAGCTGGGATGTTTTCTCAATATTCAACTGCTCTTGCACATAAACCTCTTTTTATACACATGTGAGTTTCTATGGATTTGTCTCTCCAGTTTACCCAGACTAACACAGGCTCCTTTCTCCATGCAAGCAGTTTCCAAACTTTATAGCACACTACCACCACTTGAGAATCCTCCAAAAAAGTACAGCAGAGCCCTAGACCTGGATGCTAATCCCATCTAGAAGGAGCGTTGAGATGCGATACAGTCAAGTTCTGAATCAATTTTTCCATAGAAACTACTGAAAATGGATTAATCTGTTTTCAACCACCAAGTTTTTACCCTAACCTTGCTTTTTTTTTTATACAAAACAGGATGCAGAAATTTCAAAGTAAATAAGTTCAGAGTTAAGTAATATAATTTAAATAAGAAATACAACATTATTTTTTTAAAACAATGACAGTATGGTCCATACCTTGAGATGGATGCGGATCTGGATCTATGGACACGGATGTGGAGAGGAGGGATGGAGAGCGAGCCATTGTTTGCAAGGGCTATCCCCTTCCATCAAATCAACCGGAAGCTGCTTTTAGGAGTTTTTCCCCTTCTTGGCCTTCTTTCAGTAGGACCTGGCTGGCTTTCACTAAAAAAAAAAAAAAAAAAAAAAATCTGTCTCAGGTGGTTTGCTGTTGGCATTTGCTTAACTGTTTTCTAAAAAGGTTTATTAAATTATCATCAACAATATTGATAAGATGGTTAACCAGTTCCTTAACATGATGATTCTTTAAAAAAACAAAACAAAACAAATTCTTTCTTAGGACCCATGCGTTTTATCTGAAAACTGTACAAAAAGTCACAAAACCTAAGAAAATTATAGCAAAACGCTTGGAACACAGCTGCCAAAGGTTTAAACAACTCTTACAATGCCAACTAAGGCCGTGTGACCAAAACACGAACTGCTTTTGTTTACAAACATCACGTGCGTCGGGTCGGATTCTCAGGCTTGTTTGAGCAACGTGCTCTTGACATTTCGCGTTGAAATCGGATGACATTGCGCAGTGATGCAGGAGGCCGGGGTTCTACTGCATTCCTCTCGCGAACATGATTTAATTGGTATGAGGAGCAGGCTAGAACTGGGCATCTAAAGGCCTCCCAGGTGGTTCTACTGTTTGGAAGAGACAGGCGTGAGAGACGAAAATCAAAGAAACCCCAAACTCCCAGCCATGGAGTGGATTTTGACATACAGTGACCTCTTAGGAAAGGGAGGATTCCTTCTGAGAGAAGCAGAAGTGCAGGGGAGCGGCCTTACCTAATCCGACATCATGGAACAGCAGCAGAAGTAGCTGTCTTTTTTTTTTTTTTTTTTTTTTTGGAGTGGTGTATGCGGCTAACAGATTTGTGGAGACACTTAAATCAATTTGTTTCCCTGCCTTCCCAAGTCTTATACAAAATTCTTTGCTAACGGTGGCTGCCCAATAAATGTTTTGTTGTTGTTCCTGTTGCTTGGGTTAGATTGATCGGAAAGAGGATCCAGAAGGGACATCTGTTTTATGGGAGGAAAAAAATTGGTAAAAAGAAAAGGAGGTGAGTTAGTAAATACACAGGCCCACGTGGCAGTGGACAGACTCTTCCACAGAGACACAGCGGACAGGAAAGTAGCAGAGCGGGGGAGAGTTTTTCCTTCTTTCAACTGGGGTGGGGAGGTAGGGGGGAGGAGACAAGAACACAATGGGAATTGGAGCAAATAGAATGGAGGTTTCTGTAAAAGCAGAATCATGTATGCGCCACTCCTGGGTGCCCCTCTGCTAAGGCGCTGTGCAAACAAAGGGACTGGTCATTGGAAGTCTGATTCTAGTGTCACCTGCTCACGCTCTCCCGGTAGAGGTCTGCAGGGAAGCCCTGGAAGCTTTCTACAGCACATAGAGAACGAAGTGATCGACTAGTGTGTATCAAGGGTGAAATTACATCGGTGGCTCTGGGAACTTTCTCATCCTGCTCTCTGGCTGCATCCCTGTCGTGATCCATTTAAAGACCAGCATCCCAGAGGAGATGCTTCTTTGACTGCCTCTAAGGGGCCTCTCTCCTGACCATCACGCAAAGATCGGAAGAGGTACATTTGGGAGCTAGCAATGCTGCATGAGACTCAGACCCAATTCTAGCCTTAGATTTACTTCTAACAAAGTATGCATGATCCTGGACATGTCTCTCAGTCTTTTTGGTGTTAAATGTAATCAAAACTCAGAAAATTTGAAATGTAAAGTTTATTCTAAGCACTTATTGTATGCGTGTGTAGGGAGGTAACTATGATTCTGGAAGAATAAACACAAATGGCTCAAGTCGGTTGGTTACAGGGAGGCTTACAAGGAGGAGGGGAAATAAAGGAAGAGCAACCATTTTAGCATGATCGATTCCACCTTGCCCTCCTTCCTTTGCGGAGATTCATTGTTATCTGGTCACCTGGTAACAACCACCTACAGTCATGATATCTTCAACCACCTACAGTCATGATATCTTTTGACATTCAAATTAAGTCAGGCTGCCTTTGAGTAGGAAAGACAAGAAGAGCAACTTTGAATGGAAAAGGTTGCTGGGCAGATTTGGTCAGAAAATTATACAGTTAATACTCTATTTCCAAAAACCCCATTGCGCAGTCAATTTTGACTCCAAGAGATTCTAGAATCACAGTCAAGTGTTTGTTATTCACTTTCCCCTGGGACACCGGAGAGAGCTTAAACTATAAAGCACCTGATGTGTTGAAGGTTGTGGACTACAAAGAGGGCCTTCACTTCCTTTTAAGTTTTGACAGAATTCAAACTCTATTTGAGCGCGCATGTTACTTCCCCAGTACTTTCCCCTAAACCACCACTGTAGCTATCTCTGCTTGGGCAAGTATAGGGGAAGTCCACGGGGTGGAGCCTGCCCTCAGGAAAAGTGTGGCTGAAAGTAATTAACTGTATGCAGACATAGACCGACCAGGAATTTGCATGGAGATTTTCTTCCAGTATCCAGTCAGGTGCGTGTTTTCTAATTTAAGGTAAATGTTGGAGATCCTGATATTCCCTCGTGGTTATAACTTAGGGTCGCATGATCACAAGTCATACTTCTCTCACTACTTTGTCAGGTTGTAGAAGCCACAGAACCAAATCTGTACCCATTTTAACCTGCGTTTATGTACTTTTCCCAATCATGGCCAGCTCCTCGTTTCCGTAGCCCCATGGGCGGACTGGACTGCCATGAATGATGAGCTTGTGATGACTTCCTCTGTTCTCTATGGCCTATAAAGAAGATAATTAATAACCATGGCCAGGAGTCGGCAGGTCCCATTAACTTCTGTACTCGGTTTCCTTCAGCTAGACAATTATGTTTATCGTATTTCTGTCCTATTTAACACTGTATAAAAGTGACTCTATAAGGTCTCAGGGGCCTACCTCAATCCCAACTATGTAGCTAGCCACCCCTCCCCCCCTGAGGAATTCACTTCAGAGGACAGTACAGAAGCTACAGCTCAGGGAGAGGGACATGTCTGATCACAGCATAGGGGAGCAAATGAAGGGGGAGGAAGAGAGAGTGGAGCACATCCTGGCCCACCAAGCCTTGAGGACAACGTCCCTGCTCAGAGCAGCCAATGCACGGAGAAGATCATATGGCCAGCCTCACTATGAGACATGACATCCCTGACTGACCCATAGCCCTGCAGGGGACAACACTGGAGACACAGTGTGGGAATTGCACCCGATCTGATCCCAACACAGTGAGGCAAAACACTAAGGGCGTGTAACAGAACAGCAAGGGGAGCAGAGTAAGGAAGTTCTGAGGTTGTACCAAAAATAGACTTTTGAGCCAGAGCAGGACACAGCATCAGACTTGACTAGAAAACACTCCTAAAGGTCAACAAACAGACCTTGAACTATTTACAGACTTTAATTTTTTGTCTTTGGTTTGTTGTTGTTGTTTTCTTTTTTTGTTGCTTTGTTTTGCTCTGTCTTGTTTTTGTGCATATTATTATCTCTGCAGGTATATCTAGATAAAATAGACTGGATAAACAATCTGGAGGAGAAAACAACAAGGCCTCTGGTTCCTGGGGGTACAAGGGAGATGGACAGGTGGGGGAAAGGAAGTGGTGTTAACCAATCCAGGGGCAAGGGAACAAGTGATCCAAAATCAGTGGTGAGGAGGGTGTAAGAGGCCTGGTAGAGCTTGAAAGCCAAGATAACCTAGAGAAATTACTGAAACCCAAATGAAAGCTGAGCAAGATAGTGGGACAAAAGGAAAGTAGAAGGAAATATAGGAAAGAACTAGGAGGCAAAGGGCATTTATAGGGGTTTAAATACAGGCATGTACATATATAAATATCTTTATATGTGATGATCGGGAAATAGAACTATGTGCGTATATTTATATGTTTAGTATTAAGGTATCAGATGGACATTGGGCCTCCACGTAAGTGCTCCCTCACTGCAAGAACACTTTGTTCTATTAAGCGGGCATTCCATGATGCTCACCTTCCTGACATGACCACTGAAGACAAATGGGTGCATAAGCAAATGTGGTGAAGAAAGCTGATGGTGCCCAGCTATAAAAAGATATAGCGTCTGGGGGTCTTAAAAGACTCGAAGGTAAGCAAGCGGCCATCTAGCTCAGAAACAACAAAGCCCGCATGGATGAAGCACACCAGCCTGTGTGATCATGAGGTGTCAAAGGGATCAGTTATCAGGCATCAAAGAAGAAAAAAAATCGTATCATTGGGAATAAAGGGGAGGGCAGAGTGGGGACCCAAAGCCCATCTGTAGGCAACTGGACATCCCCTTACAGAAGGGTCACAGGGAGGAGATGAGCCAGTCAGGGTACAGTGTAGCAACCATGAAACATGCAACTTTCCTCTAGTTCTCAAATGCTTCCTCCCCACCCCACTATTATGATCCCAATTTCTATCTTACAAATCTAGCTAGACCAGAGGATGTACACTGGTACAGATGGGAACTAAAAAACACAGGGAATCCAGAGCAGATGAACTCTTCAGGACCACTGGTGAGAATGTTGATAGCAGGAGGGTGGTTGGACGGTGGGGTAGAAAGGGGGAGCCTATTACAAGAATCTACATATAACCCCCTCCCTGGAGAATGGACAAGAGATAGGAGGGAGCCATCAGATAGTGTAAGACAATGAGAAAATAATCATAATTTATAAATTATCAAGGGTTCGAGGGATGGGGGAGCGGGGAGGAGCTGATACCAAGTGCTCAAGTAGAAAGCAAATGTTTTGAGAATGATGATGGCAACAAATATACAAATGTGCTTGACACAATGTATGTATGGATGGATTGTGATGAGGTTGTATGAGCCCCCAATAAAATGATTTGTGTTTTCAAAAAGTTTCTCTATGGAAAAAAAATTGGAACTGGGTCTCCCCAACCCCCTGAGTATATGCTTTAATATCTGCAGCAATATAATGGTGCTACATTATTGTAGGTCTTTCCCTGGTTTCATTTTTAAAATTAACCTTTTGTCTCAGATACATACTTTCTTGGACAATATCAATTTAATCAAGTTAGTTTGCAAGTTGGGTGTTAAACTAGAATTCTTGCAGGATTCCAATAATTAAATGAAATTTAATTAAAATATGCTTCTGGACGTGATGAGGAGTCGCTGGGCTGGTGCAAACATGTAAGCACTGGCCGACCAACGGAAAGACTGGCACGTTGACCTCACCCGGAGGCAGCTCCCAAGACCAAAAACAAAACAAACAAAACTACCCAAACACCTTTCCATGGAGTCGGTTCCCACTCATCGTGGCCCCACAGCACAGAGTAGAACTGTCCTTTGGGTTTCTAAGGCTGTACATCTTTATGACAGTAGAACCTCTCATCTTTCTCCTTGGGAGTGCCTGCTGGTTTTGAACTTCTGATCTTGGGGTTAGCAGCCCAACATGTAATTCATTATGCCCTCATCTCAGAAGCCAGGCCAGATGATTTCCTTGGAAAGAACAGTCATCGAAAGCCCTCTGGAGCACAGTTCTATTCTGAAACATATAGGATCACCATGAGTAAGAAGTTACTTATGGTTAGAGCCCAGTAAATAACTTATCCAAAAAATATTTAGATATTTCATTATGCTGCTATGAATTATGAGCACTTTCTAGTAAAGTAAGAAGATTCTCACTGAGAGACAATCTGCTCACAGGCTGAATAATTTTGAGGGACATCCTAATTCATCTTTAAATTGAACCATAGATAACAAATAACAAAAGAAATGCAATCTTGTTTAATGGCTCTGTGTTGCATGCTTTACTTGTCACTTCAGTTGGCTGTCCACAATAAGACATTTAAGTAAGTCTCTTGTTATTCTTGAAATAAAGCAACCCGCTGAGAGTGATTATTCATAAGGTGTAGAAGACCACTCTCACAGCTTGGCTCCTTTGTCCTTTTTAATCACCTACTTTCACCGTGATTAAACAACAACAACATTCTAAGTTTAGTTGCTGTTACATTTAGCCATGAAGAAATGCTCCAGAAAGTGCTGAGACAGCCTTCTTCAGAAACATACTGATGAAATCATTTGCATGAATCCTCAAAGCCACATGGTGCCATTTCGATTATAATTCCGAGAACTCAACCTTTGAAATTAAAATCTGCCTGTGGTGCTTGTCTCACGGCATGAATCACACACACACACACACACACACACATCAAGTATACATTCAGGGATAATGAGTAATGACGTGTCTGACAAGAGAACTGTGTTCACTGCCAACATCAGAATTGTGATCCTCCATTCCCATTAGCCCAGGTAAAATTAGGTCAGACATCGTTATTATGGGGATAATGCTGTATCTTCATACAAATTATCTCTAGAATATAATTAAGACACACTATTAGTAAAGAAGCAAAATTAACTTCATTCAAGGATGATCCGATCCTAAATATAGAAAGCCCCAAAGAGTCTACAAGAAACCTTCTAGGCTAATAGAGAAAATTTAGCAAAGTTGCAGGCTACAAGGTCAACACAAAGAAAGAAGAAAAGAAATTCAGGTGGCTGTCTGTGTACCAGCAATGAGAAATCTGAAAGGAAAATTAAGGAAGTCATTCCATTTACCACAGTTTCTAATAGGGTAAAGGTGCACCTACCCCAAGCGCACGTCAGTGGTACTCAAGAGCTAAGGCACTAGGTCTTAGGGAGACCTGGGACAAAGGAAGTCTGCGAATGATGACGATGATGAAGACAAGTGAAACTGTCGTGGTTTGCCAGCCCAACAAACACTCTGTCTTTATAAGTGTGGCCAGAATGTTCCTTATAAGTAAGGATGGCGAGCCGCCTTGTGTATTTGGGAAATGTTATCCGGAGTCGCAGGCAAAAGCCAACTTGCTAGGTCATGATGGGTACCAGGAAAACCTTCCATGAGGTGGACTGACACGGTAGCTACAATAATGGACACAGACATAACAATCGTGAGGATGGCCCAGGAACAGGTGGTGTTTCATCCTGCTGTACAAGTGATCGTGATGAGTAGAAACCAACTCAACAGCGTCTATCAGCAACAGCGAGGTTCTTGTATGCAGCTGAAAAGCTTAGGAGAAGACATTGCTTGATGCTAACAATTCTGTATGGTTAGAATTGTGCCCCCCCCCCTCCCACCCAGAGCACTAAGTTTTTGTGTGTGTGAGAAAACAAAGGAAAGTGTGGATGGTTAACGGAGTATCTATTCCAAAAGAAATACGATTCTATGAAAATGTACCAAACGTGAAACATAAAAAAGAAGATTGAAAATGGTGTATTAAATTTCTTGCACCTAGAAAATCTACACATATTCTTTCATGGAAAACAAATCATAATTGAATGTGTTTTCACTGAATGATTGCTAGTGGCGCCTCTTGGAAGAGATGCACTCTCCGCTCTAGGGGGTAGAGGCTGCTTATTATGCATGGCCTGATTAATAACTCTTTCAGTATTCGTGTGTGTGGAAGGGAAGTTCAGTCCTGGAATCAGCAGACAGGACAGATCATTAGATTACAATAGTGATCGTGTCGCGTGGACCAGGTCAGAGGCAGATAACGTGCAATTCCTTCAGTTTGACTTCAGAAAAAAATATCGAACCTTTAAGTGAAATACAAACATGTCATTTTTTCCCCAGCATGCATATTTGAAAATTACTAAAGCGCATTGAAGACCACATTTAGGAGGGGTTCTTCACTGCTCCCTAAGATATTTTATGTTTAGATTGATTGCATGCTAAATTATGCAGAGCAATTTATATAGCCAAGATTTGATCAACAGGATGGTTGCCTGAGGAGAAGAAGGCCAGGCCCCAGAGGCCGAGTGAATCCCCTTGGACAAAGAGGTCATCCAACTAATAAACAAGGGAAAAGCAAAGAGTCAGCCACAACAACTAGGATCCAGGTACCCACAGCATCCTCAGAGAAGATGATGGGAGAACTAGAGCAGGGAAACGTGCACTTGCAAGGGTACCAGCCGAAACAAGGTGATAAAGAGTCTAAAGCAAAGGATAATGGGGAAGACAAGCCAGGGCCCCAGGAAGTGGCATCTCGGGGATGGAGATAGAAACAGAGCAAAGTGGACCATGCCCGATGACAGGCCTCAAACCTTTTATGTTGCAATTGTCTCAGATAGAGTGAGCCTGAGCAGGGGTAGGATGAATTTAATCTCCTTTGTGTATGATATTACACGGCAAGGGTAAAAGGTCAGAAGGTGGTTGTAACCCTGCTATTTCTAAGCAAGACTCCCCTCGTTTGCTTCCTTTTGTGATTTAATTTTTTCCTAAACAAATATAATAACATATTTGTTCATTTTTAAATGACTTCTTTTTTGTATGCTGTGAGCCTAATGATTGTATTTGAATAAACCTGAGCAGTGAGAATGTTCACAAAACAGTAAGTTTACAGGAAAGAGTAGAGAACATCAACACACAGGCAAGAACAACATTTGCTAGAATCAGCTGCACTGCAGATACTGTTTGAGGCTATTAACTGATTCAGCTGCCAAGCACCGTTTAAATCCTGCTGGAAGGGAGAGAGCAGAAGAATGAGTTATGTGTCCCTCTGAAATATTACTTAACTATTGCTATGATATTTGTCAGAAAGACCTTGCAAGAGTTCTACATATTTCGTTTTCCAACGAGACTATATTTCCCATTTAAATTTCAAATTTTCTACTTGAACCTTTCATTAAGAATAGTATTTTACTGTTATATCGCCTTTAAGTGACGAGGGAGACTTAAGAAGATGGAACATAACTTTCTCTCTACCTATTATTAATTTTTGCTTATTCACTCAGTACTTCTCTCTGCGATGGGAGGAGCAACAATTGCATTGTGCTCACGATTCCTCTGTGGAGAGCCCAGAATTGTGAGAAATCGTTTTATAAAGATTCACATCTCTCTTTTTCTACTTACATTCTCTTGGTGAAGTGTTCTATTCTAGACTCCCTCTCCCATGCCTTTGCCACATGTATTACGTTCGGACGATTTCCCTTTACTCCTCCTCTCGCCAGCGTCTCGGAGACTGTCAACATGTTGGGGTAGCATGAAAAGAGGTCAAGACTATAGTTATTTTTGCCCAAGCTGGCATGAGTCAGCCGATGGGAATTCTGACTTTATGCTCTTTGGCCAAAATGTGAAACTGGCTTGGAAAACTTTGGAAAATATCAATCCAAGAACATTTTTCTTCTCCTGTAAATCAGTCATTTTACTTCCTACGGAGAATTATTTATATTGTTCAGAGGTTCCAAATACAGAACATGGCTTTGAAATCCGATGATTTCTGGGGGAAAAAAAATCTCAGAGAGCAAAGGAGATGAAATAAACTAGTCATCATTCAGCCTAATTTTATCCTTTGCTCTCTGAAACACCATCTTCTCTTTGTTTTTTCTCTTTCACTTTTCATTCTCTAACATGTCGATAATTCATGTGTTCTGATTTGTCTCATATGTTTACATATACTCAGGATACTGGCTGAAAGACTAAAGTCATAACATACAGCAAACTTCAAGCACAAAAATGTATCACAAGACACAACCAAAAGAAAGAGAGAAAAGCAAAGTCGGGAACATGACTGAACAGAGCATCATAATGGAGACTCCCCTCTGTAGGAGTCATCGGAAAATCCCCCTGTGTTCATAGAGCTTCCGTTAACCTGGAGAAAGACAGAACATATCCAGAGATCCTTGAATATCGGAAAGTGAGCAGTGATCTGACTACAATAATACTGAGTAATAGGATAGCTAACAATCAGGAGGTCGTATTAAATTGGGTAACCAGAAAAGGCTCACAGGGCATATTATGTGTAGGTTTATTAATAGAAGCTCAGACCTGAATGACAAGAGTCAATTGAGAGAAGGTCTGAAGTAAAATTATTTAAAGAAAAAAATTCATTTAAAGGCTCTAATTCAGACACAGCCTGAGTTGTTTGAGAAACAGTATAAATAAAGAGGTTAGGTCCTAAGTTAGCAAGAAAGGTGAAAGAAGAATACAAGTAGACGTAAGTGAAAACACTGACTTATAAAACCTACGAAGTAGAAGAAATAGAACCAACTGGAAGGACATACTGATCAAGTGATACTAACAGATTAACATTTTAAATAGATGACCCTGGATGCTTTATAGAATATAGTATTGAAATAATGAAAATACAAAAGAAAGACTATAGTTGAGTCAAATCGTCCAGACAAATATACAAACAAGTAACTTGAGCTAGTGCAATTGCAGGGAAGATTGGAAAAAAGTGAAAGGTTTAGGATGTGGTTTGGAAGCATATTGCTTCCAATTTAGGATTTTAGCTTCAAAGATAGCTATTGATGCATTTACTGCAGTATGGAAGATTGAGAGAGAGAATTTAATTTTAGATATGCTATATTTAGGAGACTAATTGACATCTAAGTATATTTGCCAAATAAGCACTTGGGTAAAAAAAAAGTCCTAAGAGAGGTTAGAACTAGAGATATAAATCTCAGAGCCACAACACCTAGGACATGTAAAGTTATAGAATTAGATAAAATCATAAATGATAGAAAAAAACATGAATTCCAAATCTTTGAATATCCCACTATGACACGTCAGGTGGAAGAGGAAAATCAGCAGTGGGGATGATGAAATGAGTCTGAAGAAGCAGGAGAATGTCTATAGCATGTGGTATCGAGGAATCTATGGGAATAAAGTGTTTCCAAGGGTACAAAGGTAGTAAAGTTGAATGTGAGGGGGAAATGAGGAAGAATGTGGTCATTGGCTATAAACTGGTGATGGTTAATGAAGCTTGACACAAACAACATGGTGGTGATGGATGAGAAGTGCAGACAGAAAAGTTGGCGAAGAAAAGATGAACATGAACTACAGACAATGTATTCTAAAACGTCTTATGAATCGATCTTGTGATGACTGATTAAATGTCACATTTGTTACATATATAGTTACCACAAAATAAATGAAAATAGTGAACTAATACTTCTTGTACTGAAGTGTAAAAGTGTTTCGGTAGAGAATGGAACAATTGCAAAACCTATATATTGTGGGGGGAGGTGGAATAAGAAATCAGAAACTACTTATACATTATCGTTGAAGCATTCTTATACCCAGTCGTTTCCACTAGATGTGTTCTCTTACATTTTCTCTGAAAGACTGCAAAATCAGTGGTCCAAACCTACCAGTCACTCTATGGGATCAAGATGAGATATTCTGATAAAATGGTAGGGTAACTGATGCTGTGTAACTAAGGAAATAGCATAGAACCACATCTAACCTCCGCCTACCTCACTAGCAAAAAGGAGAATCTAATTCTACATCTGCCCAAGGATGATTCCTATGAGACAGAGATCAGACGGCTGTCTTATTGTGACACTAACCCTACCTCCTATGACACTCTACTCCTCTTTGGGGTTCAAAATCTGTCGCAATGACCAAACTCACAGACAATACTCACCATGATGGGAAGTTGATTAGGGAAGTTAGCAGGTTCTGACAAGTTGATATCAGAAAACATTAAGGATGCAGTTCTTTGTCCACAGTGACTTCTCAGCCGTGCTAGTCGTCATGTCTTTCTCTGGTCCTCAGCGTCTCAGTCTTATGACCACAAGGCCTTGGCCCTGCTCCAGGGACAGGAGACATGCTGTTCTGTCTCATGATCTCAGTACAACTCCTCCATCTGTCTTTTATTGTCAGTGCTACAGGCTCTGGCACCTCTATGGCATTGCTACCTTAGTCAGGGTTTCACAAGAGCTCTGCCAATGGCTCTTCTTTCTTGAGGGTGGCGGGATTCCTCTTCCTGCTTATGAGATGCCTCGCTTTTTAAAAATTGGGAATATATATATATATCATAGCATTCCATAATTCAATCACATCAAACATTATTACTTACTTGCTACCACAATCAGTTTCCAAATATTTTTCTTACTGCATTTCTTGACATTGGCTCCCTTTTAAGCTACTACCACACCGCTACCCTTTATGCCCCATCGGAGAAACCCTTAGTCTACCTGTTGTCCCTGTGGCTCATCAATCCTGGGTTTCATATACCCCCCAAAATAGAAAAGCATAGAAGACAAATTCAAGAGAGTTACTCCAGTCACATAGACATTGAAGTGAACCCCAATAAGAACAAAGAAAACCCAATAATACAGAAAATGTTGTAAAGCAGATCAGGTCCAACATGCATCAGAGGGGTCAACTGGCAAGGTTTATCCCTTGGATCTTCTCTAGTGAACTGACTCACTTTTATACCCACTGGGGTAGCAAAACTCATCGATCCGAGGAGGTAAGTCCTCTAGACTCTCTTTGACTCCTCCTACCCGGTCACTGAGTGGGGTTCAAAGAATATGGAGAGAAGAGCCAGAGTAAGTCATTGCACTTCCCTAAAGTCTTTATGCAGTGGAACCGACTCTAGTAATGGGCTTGTTTATGTTTATCTGTGTGATTGTCTTTCTTTTTTAAAAAAAATTTAGTCCTTAGCAGTACAATTCCTTTTTAAAATCATTGTATTGGGGGCTCTTACAGTTCTTATCACAATCCATGACATCCATCCGTTGTGTCAAGCACATTTCTACGTATGTTGCCATCACCAGTTTCAAAACTTACCTTTCTGCTTGAGCCCTTGGTATCAGCTCATTTGCCCCTCCCCCATTCTCCCTGCCTCATGAACCCTTAATAATTTATCAATTTTTTTCCATGTCTTTCACAGACTGATGTCTCCCTTCATCTACTTTTCTGTTGTTCATCCCCCTTGGAGGGGATTATATTTTGATCATTGTGGTCTGTTTCCTCTTTCTCCCCTCACCTACCCCTTACCCTCTTGGTATCACTACTCTCATTATTGGTCCTGAGAAGTTTATCTGTCCTGGGCTCCCTGTGTTGTCAACTCTTATCTGTACTAGTGTACATGCTCTGTTCTAGTCGGATTTGTAAGGTACAGTGGAGGTCATGATAGGAGGAGGGGGGTGGGGGTGGCAGGCAGGAAGCATTAAAGAACTAGAGGAAAGTTGTATGCTTCATCAGTGCTATACTGTACTGATTGGCTTGTCCCTTCCTTGTGACCCTTCTGTGAGGAGATGTCCAATTGTCTACAGATGGGTTTTATGTCTTCACTCTACCATCCCCCTCATTCACATCGATATAATTTTTTGTTCTGGGTCTTTGATGCCTGATACCTGATCCCTTTGACATCTCATGATCACACAGGCTGGTGTGCTTTTTCCATGTAGGTTTTGTTGCTTCCCAGCTAGATGGCTGCTTGTTTATCTTCAAGCTGTAAAGCCCCAGATGCTCTATCTTTTCATAGCCAGGCATCATCAACTTTCGTCATCACATTTGCTTATGCACCCATTCTGTCTTCAGCAATTGTGTTGGGAAGGTATCACAGAATTCCAGGTTATTAAAACAAAGTGTTCGTACTTTGAGGGAGTACTTGAGTAGAGGTCCAATGTCTGTCTGCTACCTTAATGCTTAACATATAAATATATGTACATAGGTCTATTTCACTAGTGTTATATATAAATATATTTACATATGTACATGCCTGTATTCAGACCCCTATATACATGTCCTTTGCCTCCTAGTTCCTTCCTCTATTTACTTTTACTTTTCTCTTGTCCCACTATCATGTTCAACCTTCATTCAGGTTTCAGTAATTCTTCTCAGCTACATGGCCCTTGATCAAGCCCCACCAGGTATCCTTCGTCCTCCTTGCCATCAATTTTACATTACTTGTTGTTCCCTAGACCCTGGATTTGTTGGTACCCTTCTTCCTTTCCCCTGCCTTCCCCTCTCCTGTGTCTCCCCAGAACCGTTGGTCCCTTTTGTGATTTTCATTATCTTTTAAAAATAATAGCCTACACAGCAATAGTAGAGTGTAGAAGCTTTATTTTTCTAATTTTAAATGGGAACAAATGCTCTTCTTTTCTAAAGTACAAGAAAAAAATCAGCTTCATCAACAAACTCCCAGACTACATACATAATTCAAGATAGAATCACATGTTAGGTTAAACCCAAAATGATACTATGTTTGTGTGTGTATCCTGCAAATAAATTTTGTAAAAATAAATATAGTAAATATAATATATAATTTATTTGCAGGATGGATTTCTTGACTAGTTTAGTCCAGAAGTCTCACACCTGAGACTCTAAATCAGACTTAGAGAGAATTTTAAAAAAATCCTCATTGCCAACAAGTCAATACTGACTCATAGCAACCCTATAGGGCAGGTAGAGCTGCTCCTGTGTGTTCCAAAGACTGTAACTGTTTACAGAAGTAGAAAGTCTGGTCTTTCTCCCCCAGGAGCTGCTGGTGGTTTCAAACCACCTACCTCGTAGATTGCCAACTGCATAACCACTACGCCGCCAGGGCTCCTTTTAGAAAGATGCATCTATGTCTGTGTCTATGTTTGTAAGGCACTCATAGACCAACAGCTTTAACTCACTGGGTTTATTGTGGAGAATGTAGAAGAATCTCCTTAGATGCCTTTTGAAATGGAGAGAGGGCATGGCTCCCCAGCAGTCAATTATATAGGCAGGAAGTTCTCCATAGCTTTGACCGAACATCAAACACTCCTTTATTTTTCCTGTAAGAAATACTTTTCCATCAATACTATGTACCTCTGGTGTGAATCTAGCCCAAAGGTCTTTATTCAGGAAAATGTTTTGTGAACAAGATTGTGCGGGTGAGGTGGGATAGGAGCAATTGTGTAAGGGTAAATGTTTAACAACTGGCTCTGCTTTTTTGGTGGTGGTGGAGGTGAAGCTCTGTTTGGAATTTTTGTCAGTTCCCATCATGTAAGTACCCCCTATCACGATCCATTAGCACAATCAACATTGACTTCATGGCAAAGCTTTTTCAGCAGACCACTGGACGGAGGCAAAGGGTCCAGCAGACAGGAGCTTCCTTGTGTGCCTAATAAATTCAAGAATGTTTTTCTTTTTCCCATATGCTATGGATCTTGGCTGAAAGCAGGGAATATCAGAAAGACTTACCGGTACTTGTGTTTTATTGACTATGTATGCAAAGGCATTTGACTGTGGATCATGACAATGTATGGATAAACCTTAGAAGAATGAAAATTCTAGAACACTTAGTTGTGCCTTGGTGGAACCTGCACACAGACAAAGAGGTAGTCCTTCAAATAGAAAAAGTGGATACTGCACGGTTTAAAATAAAGGAAAAAAGTGTGTAAATGTTGTATCCTTTTACCATATGTAAGCAGTCTGTATGCTATGCAAATGAGATCCAAGAGGCACCGTTGTTGGAGGAAGGTTCATTAACAACCTACTGCTGAAATGAACAGGAGTTGACGCACTTACCGATAAAGATCAGACCACCCGGCCTTTAATATGAATTACAACTCAATATTAACTTTTTTCAAAAACGTTCCAGTGGACAACACCAAGATAAATGGAGAAACCATGAAACTTGCTAGGGATTCCATTTTACTTGGATGGCGAAACAATGCATATAAAAGTAGCAGCCAAGGTTTGCTGACAATTTTGCCAGTACATCTGGGTCACCACAGTCATGCTGCAACTGGACAAATTAACAATGATAATTGATTGTGAAATGAAAATGGACAATTATTAGTTTAAAATAAAGAAATAAAAGTTGCAGCCAATAAAGTAAATAAGGCATTCCACTGGGAAAACCTGCTGCAAAAGGTCTCTCAAAAGTTCTGGAGAAAAAAGGTGTCCCTTTGAGGACCTAGGAGCACTTGCGCCACACCATGGCATTTTCAAAGGCCTCTCCTGCATCAGAGAGCTGCCCATAACTCCGGGAAGACCAGATGCAACAGACGTCTTTGAATTGTGTTGTTGGAAAGATATTGAATGTAACATGGCCTGCCAGAAGACCTAGTCTCTCTGAGCACAAGTAGAGACAATATGTTCCTCAAAGCACGAATGGAGAAACTAGAGGCACCTGGCTTGGGTTTACTAACAGGAGAGACCAGTCCCTGGAAAAGGCTATCTGGTTTGGTAAAGCAGAGGATCAGCCCCAAAAAGAGGAAGATCCTCAAATAGATGGATTGAAACAAAGAAGTGGGCTCAGACATAACAATTGTAGCACTGTCACAGGGCTGGGCAGAGTTTCATTTTGGTGTACGCAGGATCACTATGAGTCAGAACTAACTCAATGGTAACTAACAACAAGAACCAAACTCACTGTCACCAAGTCGATTCTGACTCATGGTGAAGCTTCAGGGCAGGAGAGAACTAACTGCCCCTGTGGGTTTCTGAAACGATAACCCTTTCCAGACGTCAAATGCCTCCTCTTTCACCTGATGATTTTGAATTGTTGACCTTGAGAATCACAACCTGATGCATAACCATTAGTCCACCAGGGTTCCTGCTAACATCAATGTTATGGCCATGAATAGCAAGCACAAGTCTGAACATATTTTATTTTATTTTATTTTAAACAATTTATTGGGGCTCATACAATTCTTTTCACAGTTCATACATATACATACATCAATTGTATAAAGCACATCCGTACAGTCTTTGCCCTAATCATTTTTTTCTCTTTTCTTCTTTTACATTTTATTAGGGACTCATACCACTCTTACCACAATCCATACATATACATACATCAATTGTATAAAGCACATCCATACATTCCCTACCCCAATCATTCTCAAGGCATTTGCTCTCCACTTAAGCCCCTTGCATCAGGTCCTCTTTTTTTTCCCCCCTCCCTCCCCATTCCCCCCTCCCTCATATGCCCTTGGTAATTTATACATCGTTATTTTGTCATATCTTGCCCTATCCGGAGTCTCCCTTCCCCCCTTCTCTGCTGTCCCTCTCCCAGGGAAGAGGTCACATGTGGATCCTTGAACATATTTTATTACCCTTTTTTGAATGATAAGGTTTATTTCTAAACTTTTCTTTAAAAATGTGTTTTTACTGTCAATAGCGTGAGTTTAAGAATAAATAAGTTTCCATTCAACAAGTCAGCATGTTGTTTCATCCAATTATTGCAATCCTCACCACGTAAATCACTCATTTACCTTCCTCCTGGTGTTGCCATTTCCATTCCTTCTCCTTTTCCCACCTATCCTGCCCTCACAGCTTTGTCCTTGCAAAAATACTGCCCTTTTGTTCCCAGATGATTCACTGTTCCAAAACACTGGGGTCTCTAAAGGTATGTTCCACCTCAGCTATTTGTGCAGAAAAATGGAGCCATTGGGGTGAGACAAGGTCCAGGTGTGAAGGGTGATGGGGCCACACGGTCTCAGCGGTTCTACCAGTCTCCATCCAATATTTCAATAAAGATGATGTGTCAGTTGATGACAGACCTTGTTCTGAATGTCTGTCAACTTCCTGAACAGACAAAAACATCAACACAATTTTTGCACTTGTGCTCGAAGAGATTGGAAGTGAACTGTCTGTCTTGGGGCTCAGTTCAGCGAATTTTAACAGAAGATTTGGCAATGAGAAGGGTCTCTGCAAATTCTGTGCCTCTGGTTCGGACCGAGCAGGAAAGAGAGGGTCGAGGCGACATACTGTGCTTTGAAAGAACAGCTCCGAAATGACCCAGACTTTTTCCCAAGGTCATGACTGGTGAGGAGACTTGGCGTTACTCATATTCTTACAACCCTGAAAGCAAACATGAATTAAGCCAGTGGAAGATGCCATCGTCACCTTGCCCTCAAACAACTCCCCAAGTGAAATCAAAGATGAAGATGATGCTCACTTGTTTTTGTGTTTAATTTTTTTTTATGTGAGGGGGATAGTGGATTTGGAGTTCATTTCACCAGGTCAGACTATTAATCAAGCTTCCTCATGTGAGACAAAAAAAGGCCTCGTTTGTGGCAGATAGGGGACTGGTTTTGCCACCGCGATGATGTATCTGCTCATGCAGCCATCTCACTGCACTAGTTTTTGTCAAAAAAAAAACAAACCAGTGTACCTCTCTTGCCCCATGCACCTTACTCACCTGACCTCACTTTGTGAGACTTCTTTTTGTTTCCAATAATGAAGAGGAACATGAAAGGACAGCGTTCTGAAGACATAGAAGAGGTGGTGAAAAAAATGAGGGAGGTGCTGTCAGCCATCCAAACAGATAAGTTTTAAAAATGTTGTCAAGAATGCAGGGGCGCAGCAGGAAAGGCGGCCGCTCCCTTGCCAGTCACTCACTGCACGTTCCGGGGAGCCTGGTGCTAAACCATTCGTAAACAACCTGCTTCTGGCTCGGGGTTTCGTTCATAGCAGAGCAGCTCCCTCACTGCGATCTATTGAAAGTCAGCCCTCGACACAAGGGTTTGTTTAAAAAAAAGAAAGAAAAAAGAATGGAATCACAGATTTGACAAGTGTATTAAGTGCAATGGAGAGTGCTTTGAAGTTGATAAGGGTATTTTGTAAAAAAAATATATCTTTTAAATACATAGCTTTGAAAAAAATTCTTGGGGCTGGTAGAGAAAAAAAAGAATTCTGGAAATTTTGGGGTACCCCTCCTACAGATTTTATCTGCGAACTCCGCTATCTTACCAGAAATCTAAAGTCAAGATTATCTTATTCAGTATTATTTTCTTTTCAAAGTAAGTTTTCCTAAATCCTCGGCTAGGCTTCCAGAAGTCTATTATATGAACAGGCGAGAATACAAGCCCGCACTGGAAAGCATCTTTATAGATGGAGGAAATCTTAGTTTGAGCTCTTTAAAAAAAAGAAAAAGAAAAAGAATTACCTTCCAAGTGGTTGATAGTTCCTAGAATATTTGTTTTTCGTCATCTCATCTGGACGTGAGCCTCTTGTTGGGATGCCTTTCTCTAGCGGTGGGTGATCACCACGCACCCTCAGTGTGTCCTCTCTTTCGAGGACTAATCATAAGGAAATCACAAACCTGCAGACTCTTGGGTCTGCTCAAGGTCCTGAAGACATTGGTTAGAATCCACGCTGCCAGGACACACAAAAACTCTACAAGGCCAGGCAAACAAAAATCGGATTTATGTTGTTAAGGGTTTCCAAAGATCGTGATTCACTCCTGTATGCATTTTTAAATGGGAAACCACATTCATGGGAGATCCTTTCCTATATCTAACCTCTGTGTTTCCTTTTTTCATGTTTAATTAATTCCATTTGTCTTGCCCTAAACAAGGGAATTATCCTGCCACTGCACATATAATTAAAGATACTGAAAAACCTTATTACTTCAGACCCCACTAATTCACAAATTGTGATAATCCCAACAAGACCTGAACTGCAAAAATAATTAGATAAGCAAATAAATTGGGTAAACAAGATTTTAGGTGTATTACCTAACCTATTTAGGAAAATTAATTGTTTCCAAGCACTTTAGATACATTAATTATATGTCTGCCCCAAGTGAAATGCCTTCTACCACATAGGCATTCAGCATGAGGATTCGTCAAAAGGTTTTGCTATGAAAGCAAATGAATATTTATTAAACAAAATTTGAAGCTGTATTTTCCTGATGTATTCTCCATATAAGTCTTTCCATCTTACTACTCTTTCCCTGAAAAACACTGCACTCTTCAATTCCCACCGCCTTAACATGGGTGCTTGGTAACCTCAGGGACACAGATTATGTGCCTTAGAATTTGAGGAACGAAAGGTGTCTGAAGAGGATCAGGCTCGGGGCTGTAGGGTGGACAGGACAGTTTCCCAGTGAGCGTCTCATAAAAGAGTGATTCCTAATCTCTGAGAATGAGCAGGTGCATCTTCATGATGGAGACGATTTCTTGGCTCCGCTTTCCTCACCCTTTCCTCAGCCATGAAGTGTTTCCAATTTCTGAACAGTTTTTCTAATAGGCTTCCGTAATCATCTTGTGACCTTTGAGAAAATCTATCAAGATTACTCCTTTGGAATCCCCCCAAAACACAATCACCAAGACCTTCTGAGCTGACTCTGCCTTGAACTTAACTGGCCCAGTAAATCCCCTCAAATGCCACGATTGTGACGGAACCATTTATTTGAAGGCCCCTTTGTGAGACTAAGAAAGTGGATTACTGTAGAGAGTGTCTTGTCTGTAGAAGGTCATTGATT
Organism: Tenrec ecaudatus; assembly: GCF_050624435.1. Taxonomy (NCBI): domain Eukaryota; kingdom Metazoa; phylum Chordata; class Mammalia; order Afrosoricida; family Tenrecidae; genus Tenrec; species Tenrec ecaudatus. Next base: position 170,535,113 of record NC_134534.1, read on the forward strand.
ACAGAGACATTTAAACACATTTGGTTTGGAATTTACGTGTGTGAACTGGAACCCAGTAGCTAGGTTCCCACTTATCCCAGTCAGTGCACATTGTTGAATAAGTACTGTCTCAATCCATTTATATACTTGGAGTCGTTATTTTCATAGCACGGAAAGGCTTTTAAAAGCTTAACAAACACGGAACTTCAAGAAACCACCCCCTGGAAATTACCTCCTGGCCCTTATCGTGTTTCTGGCATTGGGTTTGGTATAATACTTTATGTAGCCAACACTTTGATGGAATTCAACTTGACTTACATTTCTGGCTTCTTCTCTATGGACGTCTTTTAAATTTCTTACGGGTCCCTGCTCTGTAGCCTTTGGCCAAACTAGCAAATCCCCACAGGTCCTAAGTCGGTACAAATAGTGAAAACAGGGCTGATAACCACAAGGTTGCTGATTGGAGACCAATCTGAAGCCCTTTGGAAGAAAGACATGGCGATCTATTTGCAGGAAATCAGCCACTGAAAACTCCGGGGAGCTCTGTTCTTCTCTGCCATATACAGGATCGCAATGAAATAGAGTTAACTCAATGATGACCAGTTTTCTGGTTGACTGGCCCACCCCACAAGTGATGCCTCACAGTCACCTTGAACTACTCTCCCACCTGTAGCTTACCTGGAGCATGATTTTTTTAAATATAGGAAATTGCTTTACATATTACAAGCTCCTTTATTCTTTTCATGAACGTAAAATACCCAAGGACTTTTACTAGTGGAGACCTGGGTGTTTGGAAGTTAGGAGACATTAAAAGGTAATCAAATTGCATCAACTGAAAAATTAAATTAAAAACATGGATTTTTAAAAAGTGGCAGAAAAGAGGAAGACCATAAACAAAATAAATAGGCACGTGGGCTGCATTGATTGGGCTCAAATGTAAGGATAATTAGGAGAATTTAACAGGACCGGACAGCAGTGTCTGATTCTGTTGTACATCAGGGTCGCTCGGAGACAGTGCGGGGGAATTTATGTTTTTAAAAAGGCTCCCAAGGTTGTACAAGCATGCAACAAGCCCCAAACCAGGCAGGCTCCAAGTTTGTGGGTCAGATGTTCTACTGGCGGTTTCTGCTGGTTCCAACAGCAGTGGAGGCTGATGAACTCAAGCTCACAGGCTGCACAGGTGAATGAATCTCAGGTCACTCTGTCAGACTGCAGACTATTCACAGCTCCCAGAATCATCACACATTATTACAGGTCGTTGGCTCATGTTCAAAGAACTAGAGGTCGGTGAGATAGATGCAGGTTGTAGACCTGATAAAAAAAACAATTTTTCCTCAACATCCATCAAAGCTATAGCCTGAGTAACGGTGCTGATCCCCATCCTAATATTCTCATGGATAATTGACTATGATCCCGCGTGTCAAGTCAAATCATGGAGGATTACTAAGTGTTAACTGCCAAACCAGTGAGAATTCTGGCCTAGCCAAGTTGACACACAACCTTATCTATCACACCCTCCCTTCATCTTCATCCCTCTGCCCCACATCCCACACTGATACTGAAAAATCTGCTTTTTGCTACGAGCTGTTATATAGAGAATCCCCTGACAAGTGTCAATAGTGGAATGAGTTCCGGGGCTGTCATGAATTGAATTGGAACCTCAAAACATATGTGCCACCTTGCCTGGAAAAGGATACTCAGTAGTTGGAAAGCTAGATCATGATGTACCCTGGCAGTTATGCAATGCTTGCACTCATCCCCTCAATGTGTCACCCTATGCAATTGGCTAATCCATTGTGTGAAGATTAGGGGGGGCGCAGCCCTGTGCTCACTCAGGACTCAGCGCTGATAGCGTGCAAGGGGAGTTTCTCCGAGGTGTCTTCGGTACCACATTTTGCTTTAGATAGAAGAAACAAAAGGAGGGAGAAACAAGCAGAGAAAAAGGGACTCAGAATCACGGGTAGAGTTGGGACTGGAACATGTTCTCTGGATCCATAGTCCCTGCCTTGAGAAGCTCCCAGACCCAGGGGAAAGTGATGTGAAAACATATGGAGATGGTCAAGGGACACCAGGGCCACAGGTGTTGCAAGGTTCACATCAAGCATCTGTCCTCCTAACCTCTGACCGAATGCGTGTGTTTGTTAAAGCCCTTCCTCTGGTCTTCCCAGCAAAGCCAGATAACTAAGGCAGCTGCTAACTGACAGGCTGGAGGTGTGCATCCTCTCAGAGGCAATTCAGAAGCAAGGATGGGAGGTCTATTTCGGGACAATCACAGTGAACACCCTCCAGAACAGGTTTCCTCGGACAAACATGGCTTTCCCAGGAGTGGGAAGGTGACAGCACGGATTTTTATTAGTATCTAGAAGGCAAGTAGCCAAGGGCAGCCAGCCACTGATAGCCAACCTGAAACTGAGACCCGCAATGTCCTCGATTTGATCAGCGGCTCTGTTGTAGAATGACTCCGTTGACATGCATTCAGGTCACAGATTGCAAGAATCAGAAGGCTGTCAGTCAAGGTCAACCTTCGCCTAGTGGATCCTTACATGATGGATCACAGCCGCAGCTGACACGGAGCTTGCAGCCTGATAAGGACTTGAATCGAGGGCCCCGTTAAGCTGATTCCACATTCAGGCCCAGTGAGATGTGCTCAGTTTCTTAATGTGGCCCTTCCAGTCATAATCTCTTTTGTCCTAATCCTTTTTGTGATGTACTGTAAATTCGAACCTCTAATGCCATTGTGGAGCGAGTCCTCTGTTACAGGCTTAAGGGGGAACGCATCCTTAGTCTCTGCTTTTCGACAGGGTATGACTTAAGTTTTCCTTGCGGGTATGGTCTGCTGACAGATTCAAAACCACACCTGAGACAAAGCCTTCCCTTTTGTGACCGTCTTCCTGGCTGAGCATGGTTAGAAGAAAGGACTGCCTGGACTTTCTCACCCAGTGGGCTTGTGAGGCTGGACTGTGCATCTGACCAGCCTGCTTCTGACCTGTGCATCTTGGAACTTGAGTAGTGGTCTATCACCTGGCCTGGTTTCACCAGTGTCGACAGCCTTGTGAATGGGGGAAGCCCTCCTGAAAGATGCCTGAGTCTGGGATTTTTTTCAATAGCACTCACAACTACGTGAGCCATCTCTTTGAAGTTCTGTGAATTATAGAACCCTGGGCCCTGAGGAAATATAATAAGGGGAAGAGTGGGAGAGGAGAAATGGAGTAGTATAATATCGTGAAAATGTGGGACATTCGGAACATCTTTAATCTCCAACTCCTTGGGACTCGACTGGTATCTATTCTTCTAAAACAAATTATTACCACACCCATCAAGCTGTGAAATATTAACTGTGTATGAAGTCACTAAGTTGATGGTAAATTGTTATGCAACAACAGATAACTCATATATATTAACATACAGATTTCATCTTGAGCATATCTAGTTTGAGATGTATTTGTATATTCAAGTGGAAATGTCGAATAGGCAATTGTATCTATGAATCTGAGGCAATTGGATATAAGAGTCTGACTTTTCAGAGAGACATGTAGGCTACCTTCATAGAAATAGAGCCATCAGTTATGGCTGGTACTGAAAACTAGGAGAATGAACGTAATCACCAAAGAAATAAGTGAAAGTAGAAGAGAAAAGAGTTCTAAGGACCTGTACTTAAAACCAGGACAAGATGAGATACCAATAAAATAATCTGAGAAAGAGTATCTTAAATGGAGGGGGAAAATTCAGAGTGCTGTACTCATCGGAAGCCAAGAGAAGTAAATTATTCTGGAGGAGAGAATCATGCAGTGTGTTAAGGAAGGTAAGGGATCCTAACCAGCTAACCTTTAACACCTTTTCACCTACTTTTTGTAACCCATTCCCTCAGTAAGGCTGTTGATGACCTTCCTTGTCATTACCAATAATTGCAGCTCATCAATAATCTCAATTTCAAGCATCTTCTTCCCAGAGATGCCTTCTTCATTCTTTTCTAACTCTATTCCATTAGCGGGCCTAGTGTTTAATCCTTAGATTAGGACCTACATCGGGACCTATTGACAGAATGATCTGACAATTTTTTCACTGTAACTTACCCTCAGTCTTAATCCTTTCCTTGTCCGGTTTAGGAGCTTTGGTTGCATAGTGGTTACATGTTGGGCCTTGATCCTCAAGGTCAGCAGTTTGAAGCCATCAGTCAGTTGATGGGAGAAAAATGGAATCTTCTATTCCCAGAAAGAGTTACAGTCTCTGAAAATCACAGTGGCGATTCTGTCCTGTCCTATAGGGTTGCCAGAAGTCAGAATTGACTTGATGGCAGAAAGTTTGGGTCTGAGGGTTTATTCAGCTTAAAGTATCTCTCCTTGGCACCTTCTCTCCCAATGTGCATGTGAGCAACTCTATTGGCCTCTTTTAAAAGATCATGCGTGAGTCATATCCCACTCCTCTAACCTCCTAAACACATAACTCCAGGATTTCTCCCTCGCTCCCAATTATCATGAATCCATGAATGACGGTGTTCATTTTTTGTTTGTTTCACATTGTGACATATATAGTAATTGTGTGTTTAATCAAATTCTGAGTTGGTCAATAGTGCAGGAATTGTGGAAATACTTTGAATAATCTTATCTTTTAAAATTAAGAATAGCTATCTATCTGAAACTTTTTGTTACAATAAATGTGTTTATCACATTTTCTTTAATGAATTATTGTAATTTACATTATGATAAATAATAAAGATGTGTTTTCTTGTGTATTTTTATAGGGTTTTCTTTCCACTAGACTGTAAACTTTGGGGGATCTAGATAGCATTTGTGTTTGTTTAGTATGGGCTTTTTGTTTGTTTACCCCCAAAGTTTATTAAATGAATGAATGTCCTTCAGGGACGGTCTGCCAGGAAAATAAGCCACAAGTCGGAAAGACCTTGAACTATATATACATCTATTTTGCAAAAGGAATATGGAACGAGGTAGATGGCACTGGTGATCTCAGACGCAACCCTGAGAGAGATTTTCGCTTAGCATCTGTTGGTGGTAAGCTTCCATAGGCTTTCTTTAAGCAACAACAAGCCTTTAACGCTGGGACTTTGGGAGAGTATTTTGGGATCGCTCCGTTAAGCACACAGGACATGGCGAGGAGATTGGCAGGTCTTTTTGCTTGGAAGTGGAATTAGCAGCAAGCTTTCATGCTGATGTTAGGCTGTCACAAGCTGGTGGGTGGTGCTGACCTACTTACTCTTAGTGAAAAACAGTTGGTCTGAGATGAAACTTAAACCTTTATCTAGACAGGTGCCAAGATGCCCCTTCAGCTAGAGCAAAGGAAGAAGTTTGAGAAACTACTAGGTGTAATAAATTAATGGACACAGTACAGCCAGGAAAGAGAGGTAATGTGGCTGATCAATTCTGGAATATAAACACGTATGGCAAATGGTATGTGCCAAGCAGAATGTGTTTTCTGAAAACTCTCGTTACATTAGCCTTCCCACTGCCCAATAAAGAAGTGGAATCTAATGCCACGCCCCGTGAATGCGGGTAGGTTTGTGACTCATTTAGAACAACATGACATAGCTAATATTGTTATTTCCAGTGAAGCAGTTCTACTCTGCTTTCTAAGGTCATTATCAGTTGGAATGGACTTGATTGCAGTGCGTGGGTCCAAGGCTAGATAGAAAAAGGCAAGCTTTTATCACGGAGGTTTTTACCTGGATAACGAACTCTGCTTGGGGAGAAATCCGGGGGCCCTGGAATGGCCAGGCGATGAGAAATCCCAGCCCACATCCAGATGTTGCAGCAAGCAAGGCCAGCGCATATCCTACCTAACCAATAGCCCACATCACCTTCCAGTCTGGAGTGAAATGCGAAGATGTTTCTGCAACATTCTAGCCCCAACCATGGAGCCACCATCGTCCCAAGGTGAGACCTCAGAGTCTATGGAGCCTTGTGAGATAGAAAGCCTGTCAGTGAGTCATCGTGGCCATAATGAATTGGTTGTTAATGCACTACACTCTGGGGTCATTTGTTGAATAGTAATAAAAACAAGAAAGAAAAGAAAAAAACATTCAGTGTCGTCGGGTCAATTTTGACTCACAGCCACCCTGCAGGACAGGGTAGAATCGACCCTGTGGATTTCTAAGACTTTAATACTTTATATTGAATAGAAAGCCCAACTTTCTCCCACTGAGCAGCTGGGGGTTTTGAACTACTGACTTTGAGGCTCGCAGCCTGTGTACCGGCTCCACCACCAGGACTCCTTCTGTAGTAACAGGAACTAGTACATCTGTTATGTGCCAGGAAGATCTCATTTAATCTTTACGTGCACGCACCCCTCATGTCTCTGGACGAATACACCAGGCCACAGAAGAGTCATTACATACTTGGCCAAATTGAACGTGCCGGCGGGGTGCCGCGAAAGACCCCCTGTGCAGATTGCTGTCTGTCCCTGCCCAGCCCGGGGATGCCCTCCCCAGCGGGCATGTCAGAGCACTCCTGGCACCCCGCATGCCTTGCCATGTGAGAGAAGTCCCAGCAAAGGGCAGATGCCATCGGTGCTTCGGGACAGAAAGGGTGCATGCTGCAGCCGCAGCCAAAGTGCCTCTACACTCAGCGGCCAATGTGGCAAAGCCTCTGAATTTGAACTTCTTCCAAACAGCTTGGCTGGCTCTCGAAGGCTACACTTTTGAAGCAGCCTCTGAGCAGCCCTGAAGTGCCAACTGCCGAGGAGAAACTCCAGGGACTCCAAGGCAAACAGACGCGGGCAAGTTCACCTACTCCACCCTGGCCTCCCCAGAGCCTCGGGTTTTGTCTGCTGACCTTGTTTTCCAACTGGATGGGCTATTGACAGGCTTGTGTTTCAAAGGGGGCGCTTGCTGCTTCTTAGGCTTCTCACTCCAAGGACTGCTTTCTACTCCAGTGAGTAGGCAGCGAGGCACAAAGGGGAAATCCAGCTAACGTTTATTTTTAACTGTGTTCCTTCGCCGGCTGGCTGCGCCCCACCCCATCCTCCCTCCCCTCTGGTAAAGAGAACTGGATCAAGCGTTCTTCCCCTTTCCTCTCTCTCTCAAAAACATCCGAATGGGATGCACTACTTCAATGCTGGTGCTGCCTCTTGGGGAAGAAAGATCTGAGTTTTTCACCTCTCTGCAGATGGCAAACAGTGAAACGGAGCTCAAAGACTGCGTTGCCTTCATTTCCATTTCCCGCGTCCTGCTTAGTAGCTTCTTCCCGCCAGGAATAGCAACCGCACAGCAGTTGTCGGGTACTTTAAGTGTCTCCTTAGAGGCACTGCTTATGTTCAGCAAACTGCAGTTGTGATCGTCCGTTAAGTGTGGGGGCCGGGGCTGCCTGGCCTCCTCCGAGAACGGCCCTCTGCCGCTGCTCGCCTCCGACGTCCTCTCCGGAAGCCAGGTGCAGGCCTAAGTGAAATCCACCTCCCCTCTTCTACTTCTGCGCATACCTGCCACGAGAGCATCCCATCGAAGCTTGCCCTGCAGGACAGATCAAGTAGGTCACCAAGCACATGCCGGACCATGACAAATTGGCGTTGACCCCATCCCCTTTCTGCCTTTGCTGATGTCAAAGAAGATACATCAAGATGATTAATAATTTATCCCATAGATAAAAGCCTTCCTTGCTTTGACTGGACTAGAGATCCTAAGCTTGCCTTGGGCGCAGTGTCAAGACTAATTGGGTAGATGTTCACCGTTAGGATAGGAACAAAAACAAGCAATAGAAGATTGCATGGGCAGTCTTTCTCTCCGCTCATTGCTACGGCGAGAGAGCTCACGCCATAACCGATAGCTTGTTGGAAACTATGTTAGAAGTGAATTTGACTCTTCAGCCTCAGAATTCTTTACCCATTCTTTTCACAGTCAAGGTGGCATTTCGCATAGTAAGACAGCAGGGGCTTGCAACATTCCTGTTTGGTCTCAGTGCGTTGAGTACATCTAAACAGATTTAGACAGAAAATGAAAATTTAGCTAAACCTCCAAGAAAAGCCAGACGCCTGGCACAGTGCGTGCCAGGTGGCAGGTAATCAATAGGCATTCTTTGCATGGGGAAGGAATGAACCGAAGAATTCCCGAGTGGATGGTGCCCCTGGTGTCTGATCATGACATATAATGAGCGGTTTATAAAGGAAAATTAAGCTGTGTGATAGGTAAAACTTGGGTTTGTTTGTTCTCTTTGGCTTAATGTTCAGGATCTCATTAAGTCACGCTCTCTCTTACCCCAGTGTCCATTGAGCAGGTAAACTCATCGATCTTGAGTTATTGTTCTGAAATGTGGGAGATCCAAGGCCCAGCGAAAGGTGGCTCATTCTCTCATCACCAGCTTCCAAATCTGAGGACCGGAGATGGGACAGGGATATCTAATCTCCTTGAGCAGGCTTCCACGCAGAAAGACAAAGGAGACTTAGTCAAATTGGAATGCCACATGCATCCTCTCTAGGAGAAACTCCAGCAAATTAAGAAGAAAGGATCGTATTTTACAGGGTAAAATTGTATTTGTATCCTTGGGGATTTGTTGAAAGCCAGTTACTCAGTAAATAACACAATAAACAGAAAAATAAGCCATTGAACACGACACTCACATGCGCACAGAAGACCCCGTGCTTTGGAAGCCTGCCCTCCTGAGAAAATTCTTCATTCTCGACACATTCTAGGACGAACATTTTGAAAGCACAGACAGCAGGTATCGCGAGGCATTCTGTGACTCTACATAGCGCGCGTAGAGACTGAAAACAAGCTCGCAGGGAAGCCAAGAATTGATTTTAAGTAATCTGCTCTTAGGTCAGAGGTTGTTGTCAAATCACAGTCTAGAAAAATATCATATTGATTTTCAGAGTAAAAAAAAGTTATGTCAATTTAGTATTTAAAAAACCATCTCCTAACTTTACCACTCCCAAAGTTGGAAATAACACGCATTGTGTTGTACGTTTCTTAGATTCACATGTCATCTCTTATTATTCTTTTTTATAAACTCCTCCCCATTCCTACCACTACCAGAGAAACATATCTAATTTGGCTGTTATGGTTTGGAAAGATTATTGAGTTTTAGAAAGAGCATATTTGTGTACCTATGTAGACTTTTAAACCCTTCAGCCACTTGTTCTTTATTAGTTATGATAACTTTGAAAGGTACTTACACAAAGTGAAAACTCTGGCTTTGTCACTAATAATTGTGACTTGGGTGAGCTGCTTAATCTCTTTGTACATTTCTAAAGGGGAATAATACTATGTGATACCTCATAAAATTAAAGTGAGAGTTAAATTAGGTATATAAGGGGGCTTCAAAACATTTGTGGAAAAATAGAAGTAAAATACAATGGTGGCATGAGCAGTTAGGCACTCCGCTGCTAACCAAAAGGTTCCTGGTTCAAATCCACCCAGAGGAATCTTGGAAGAAAGACCTGGTGATCTCCACCGGGAAGATCAGATCCATCGGACATCTTCTAGAGCACAGCTCTACTATAAAATACACGGGGTTGTCTTGAGTCAGAATTAGCTCTACGGTCAAGACTCACTGCCATCAAGTCAGTTCTGACGCACAGTGACCCTGCGTGACAGGGTGGAACTGCCTCTGCGAGTTTCTGAGACTGTAACTCTGTCTGTAGAAAGCCTTGTCTTCCGAGAAGCTGGTCGGCAATTTCGAACAGCTGACCTTACAGTTAGCAGCCCAATGCTTAACCACTACACCACCAGACCTCCTTAGCTCGATGGCAAATAACTTCATTTGTTATTTTGTAAGAGCCATACTGGGCCTATAGGTAGTGTTCACTGTCTATTTTCGATCATTATTGTTATTTAATAGATGAAGAAACTGTGATTCTCTCCGAAGTCCCTTTCTTTCAGTTACTATTAGTTTAAACCTCTAAGTGCAGTTACATTATTTAATTACCATTATGTAGGCAGTCAGTGTTAGGACCCGACTTCTTACTACTAGCCATGCATACTTCCCCTCATATTCAAATTGTCAAATTATCAACAAATTCTGTTGGATCGTAGAGAGCGATTCAAAATCAAATAGCATGGCATGGCAATCCCTGCTACCTTTCAAAGACTAGCGCCACTGTCGTCACCGGAGGAATGGAAGAGACCCCTAAGCAGCTCCCTGCTGTACCTGTGAGACACAGCTGTGGATCACAGTAATTGCCAACACGGAAGGCAGAATACAGCACGGAAGCAAGCCTCAAAGATGTCACTGTGTGATATAATATCTCATAAACGCTGTCTCGACACATTTATGGAGACGCAGCTGGAGGTGGGTCCATTTGCATCTTGAGCAACTGAATAAGGCCATTTTCTAACCACTCCCCTCATTGAGAGCTCATGTCCCTGAATCACCTGTCTTAATAACCTAACCCAACAAGGAGGGACAGGCCCTATGCCTTGTAACCTTTAGAATCATTCAAAACACCTCTTAGGTAAAGGACCTCGGTTTACCCTAAGTAAGGTTGCCTTGTCCTCGATCTTGAAGTGATTGGGGTGCCATGCCCTGAGGCCTCTCAGGGCATACCTGACAATGTGTCCTGGTGAATGAAGCCTGGCCAGACCAGGAAGGGTGATACGAACCGGCCTCCGGAGGCACAAGTTAGCTTATCATGCAGGACTGGCTGATGAAAGTTTTAAACATAGAGACACAGAGAACTGCCCGGTAGCCAGGATCATCTGCTCTCTATGGCCCTTGGGACAGGGGACCTTCATATTTAGAACCCTGTGGGAATTTGCCAGATGTGGCTCTTCATTTTTATACTTTTAACTGTAAAACATCTGAAGGAGCCATGGTGGTAAAGTGCTTAGCGACTAACCAGTAGGTGAGTGGTTCAAATCCACCAGCACTTCATGGAAGAAAGATGTGTCAGTCTTGGATTATAGTTTCCGGAACCCTATGAGGCAATTCTTTTCTGTCCTATAAGGATCCTGTGAATCAGAATCAAATTGACTGCAATGGGTGTATAATCAATCTGTCATCATAAGTATGGTATATACTAAGTAGTTTTTGCCAGGATTGCAGCAAACTGTCTAACCTAAAGGGTGGTAGGCATCAGCAGGTCAGAAAGTAAGGGTCTTGTGAACTCCTGAATTTACAGAAAGACCTGAGGACCAATAGGAACCTATTGTTGACTAGCAGGTAAGAAGTTCAAGTATGATGTGGACTCCCAGATATGCAGTGAGCATCTGCCAGTTTGGCAGTCTGAAGAACAATATCCTTTTAATTTGAGAGAGATCTGACTTAGGTCAGAGATAAGGAACCCAAGTGGCACTGTCAGGAAAATGGTGGACTGCTAGCCACCAGGTTGATGGTTTAAAACCATCAGCCACTCAGCGGGCAAATTGGGGTTATCTGTTCTGGGAAAGACTTACAGCCTCAGAAGGCCTGCAGGTGGTGGCTCAGAGGCAAAATTAGCAGCAGGAGCGTCCAGACAGGGGTGTGTTGTGTGGCTGAATGGAGAGCTGGGAAGCTCGGGGACGGGACACATCTTTGGTGATTGTATTCATGCTGACCCTTACCACACACTCAATCCGAGAGAACCCAGAAACCTAGCTAACCTTGCCCTGCCTGCCACACAGGCTCTAGGTGTGCTGTGGGGTGGATTTCAATTCACAGCGACCCTAGAGAACAGAAACAAATTCTTCCACAGCACTTCTGTGACTCTCATCTCAACCGGACAGATCGCCAGGTCTTTCCTCCTGCAAAGGGGCTGCTGGTTTTAGTTAGCAGTCCCTGGGCCACGGGGCTTCTTCAGACAGAAGCAGTGACCCACAGTTCCATAGTGTTGCTCCCTCTTCCCGAACGCAGCTCTGAGTTGCTTTGCATCATGGTACACTGTGTTGTCCCCCAGGAACAGGTGTGTGATACAACTTTGAAAACATTCCTGGTCTCGCGCTTAATCTGTGTCTCACCTGGCCTTTCTTCATTCTCGATAATGTGATTAAGACCCAATGGTACTCAAAGCCCTCCAATGATACCTCATCTTACACAGACCAAACATCAAACCCTTTCAAATGGTTTGAAACCACCTGCTAGAACACACGCACGCACACACACACACACACACACACACACACACACACACGGCTGTATCCCTGGTTCTCTTGCCTCCTGTCACACTGATCTTGGTACTTTTCATCAAACGGCCCAGTCCTGCTACCGCTCATGGTAGCTACCCTCGTTCTGCCTGCCTGGAACATTCTTCCCCTTTTATCTGCATAGTTTACCCTTTCGTCATTTTATCTTCTGCCTCACATTTTTTATCCTTCTTCCTTGTTTTCTCTTTCCTCCATTGCACCAATCATTTTGTTCTCTAAACTCTTCCGAACTTAGTATAGTAAAAGACATAAACTGCGTCATTTTTGGCCATTTCAAAATGTACAATGAAATGACCGTAATTACACTCACAGTCTTGTACATTACCACATCTATTTCCAAAATCTTGTCATCATCCTGTACAGAAACTCTGTCCCCATTGAACAATAACTTCCCATTTCCTGACTCATGATAATGTCTTATTTACATCTTGTCTCATTGAAATGGCTAAGCTGGATATTTTACAGGAGTATAATCATGTGATATTTGTCCTATTGTGTCTGATGTCTTTCAGTTAGCATAATATTTCAATTCATATTTTAACAGGTATTAGTAAATCATTCTCCACGTGACTAGCTAATATTCCACTGGATTTAAACACCAAATTTTGTTTATCTATTTACCTGTCATTGGGCACTTGAATTCTCTCCAGAGCTTGACCATTGAGAATAATCCTCAAACAACAACAGCAAATAATGATGACAAAACAACAACAAGCAGTGTGCAAGTATCTGCCCGAGTTCCTTCTTTTGAGTCCATAATCAGGAGTGAAATCTCTGGGTGATAAAGTAATTTTATGTTCAAATTTTTGGGAAATGCCAAATTGTTGCTATAAAGCAATATAACAATCAAGCTGGAGCTACAATAATTAACCAGTGTATATTGGTACGAAGATAGTAATATTGACAAGTAGATTAGAATTGAGCACCCCTTTCACCTGCCCAAGGAGGCTTGGTGGCCTTGGGCTATGACCCAAAGGTCACTATTTGAAAACCCCAGTGATGGGAGTTAGAGGTTCTGATTTATTCACATCTTCGCTAGCCCTTGTTTTCTACCCTTGAATCTGATCCTAGTTACCTTAGTTGGGGTAAAGTGATAATTCCTTGTCCTTTTTATTTATATTAGTCTAACGACTAATATGGTGAAGCAACGTTCATGTGCTTGTTTTGAATTTCCTCTGTCTAGAAGAAATGCCTGTCAAATCCTTGCCCAATTTTAAACTGGACTATTTACCTTTAAGGAGTTTTAAAATATATTTTGAATGTCAGACCCTTATTATATCTATGATTTGCAAATGATTTCCCCCTTTCTGTAAGTTATCATTTTACTCTCTTGATAATGTCTTTTGATGTTCCAAAGTTTTAAATTTTTATGAAATCTAATGATCTACTTTTCAGCTATTTATGCTCTTGGTGTTAAATTTAAAATCCATTACCAAAAACAAGGTCCTGAAGACTTACTTTATGGGTATTTTTACTGCAGTTTTATTGGTTTAACTCATATGTATGTCATTGGTCTATTTTTAGTTAATTTTCATGTACTGGGCTTATATTCTTTTGCATGTGAAGATCTAATATTCCTAGAGCCATATATTGAAAACATTATTCTTTACACATATTCAACAGTCTCAGCAGACTTATCAAGAATCAGGTATTGATATATTCCACCCTTGAGGGTAAGCCTAAAAATACAACCAGATGCATGTTTGGTTGATTCCAAGAAAATCACGTTTAAATATGTTTCAACGATCATTGAATGACTGCAGACAAACCCTCTCAGTAATACACTTGCCATAGTCCTGTTGATCTTTACAAAACCCACTGTAAGAAGAGGCTTCTGAGGAGACCTGACTGGCCCACTTTGTTCCTGGCTTAAAGGTCAACTCAGAAGTTGGTGGTAACTATGTCTTGAGATCCCAAAGGGGGATCTTGATTTATAAAGGACACAGGGAAATTCCAGTGGCTTATTAAGGAGAAGGTTTTATTGTTGCTATTATTTTATCTTATTTATTCTATTATTTTAGGACACAGGGAAACTCCAGTGGCTTATTAAGGAGAAGGTTTTATTGTTGCTATTATTTAATCTTATTTATTCTATTATTTATTTCTCCCTTTTTGATGGGTATATTTCTCATTTCTTTTCTCCTGTATTTTTTTTTTGACTAGACCTTCTAGTACAATGTTTCAAAAGCTGCATTGGTGAGAACAAGGGCAGACGTACTGCTGGGGAGTCTGTCCTCACCAGGACACTGCTCCTGCTCATCCTTCCAGGGTAGTAAGAGCTGTCCTATGAGAATGTCATGGGGAGCCCTTGGCTCATCCACCCGACAACCCTGAGAGCATCCCTTCTTTTCAGTCTTCAGATTCAAAGAACATTGAAATGGGGACACAATTTGAATTTCTTTTCTTCTTTTCTTTTTCTTTTTTTAATCATTTTATTGGGAGCTCCTACAACTCTTATCACAATCCATACATCCATTCATTGTGTCAAACACATTTTTGCAATTTGAATTTCTTAAGGGCACCCAGACTGCTGTTTCGATGTGGCATAAATAAAAAAGCACAGCATTCTTCCAGGAAGGGTTAGCGAGATGAAAACCCTGCCTTCAGAAGTGTACAGTCTGACATGGAAGATGCATTGAGAAAACGCAGATTTTCATTTTAATATTTTTGTTTCATAGGGTTTCTGTGATTTTGTTGCAGCAAGTTCTGGCTTCCCCTCTCCTGAACAAGGGGACGTCACAACGTTTGTGGGGAAAACCATTACCTTTTCATCTTATCTTCACACTTTCCATCTGGAAGCCCCTCTGTATATTACGCACGTAGATATATGGTCATTTTCTTGGGTAAGGGGAAACAAACAAACAAATAAACAAATCCCTGATTGCCTTCCAGTCGTGTGGACTCACCGTGACCCTGGGGCTCAGGTACCACCGCCCCTGTTGGTTTCTGAGACTAGCTCTTTATAGGAACAGAAGCATTATCTGTCTCCCACAGAGGCGCTGGTGGTTTTGAATGAGTGGCCCTTTAGGTCACAGCCCAACGCCTCACCACTCTGCGGCCAGCCTTCCCCAGGCAGGCTGGGAGGAGTGCTCAGTTCTCTTCTGTTTGTCCACATTGCTGTCTTAACTTGATGATTGTAACCCTAGCTAGATTATTATAGCGTTATCCTAAGTGTTTCAATAAAGAATTGTTAATTCTCCTAATTTGTTCTTCCTTTTAAAGATTAATGTCTAGAGCAGCGGTTCTCAACCCATGGTCACAACCCCTTTGGGGGTCGAAGACCCTTTCACAGGACTCGCCCAATTCATAACAGTAGCAAAATGACAATGATGAAGTAGCAACAATTGTATGGTTGGGGGGGCAGTCACCACACATGAGGAACTGTACCAAAGGGTCGTGGCACTAGGAAGGGTGAGAACCACCGATCTAGAGAATTGGCTTATTCCATTTCTGGATGGAAAAAAAGGCTGTTGAAATTTTGATGTAGATACACATTTAATCTGTAGGTCACTTAGCATAGTATTGCTCTCTTATGTGTATTTCAGTCCATGAACATTGGATTTATGTCGTCATTAATTTTTTCATAAATGTTTAAAATTTTTAAGTGTATAAGCCTTCCACTTCCTTGGTTAAATTTATTCCTAAGTATTTTATTCTGTTAGATACTTAACTAAATGAAATTATTACCTTATTTCAATTTCAAAAGTGCTCATTAATGGTGTATAGAAACATAATTAATTTTTATGTGTTGATCTTGCACCCTGACATTTTGCTAAACTCATACATTAGCTCTAGTAACTTTCCTGTGGCTTCTTTGAGATTTTCTATAGATTATATAGAATCATGTAATCTGTAGGTAGTTTTATTTCTACCTTTTTGATGTGCATCTTTCTCATTTCTTTTCTCTGGTTTAATTTGTTTTGACTAGAACTTCTAGTCCAATGCTGAACAGTGGTGTTAAGAAGTGGAATCACTTTCTTGAGCCTGATCTTTGGGCAACACTTTTGTATTTCACCATAGAGAATGATGGGAGTTTCACATCCACGCCCTCTATCATGTTCAAGTTGTTTTTCTTTTCCTAGTTTGCTAACAGGTGCCTTTTTTTCTTATGGAAAGAATGATATATTTTATTAAATGGTTTTTATGCATGAATTGATATACACATTTTTTCATTTCATTATTTTGTGATGTATTACTTGATGGATTTCTTTATGGTAAATCCCACTTGATTCTGGTGTAAGATCCACGAAAATAAAGATTTGCTTTGTTTTCTTTCAGCTAGATTCCTGCTACCTGTGAAAACGACATACTTCGTAAAGTGTATAATTTTTGCATTATTTTTGAAGTTATTGTTGAAAGAATCGAGTGAATAGAAAACATGTTTTGCAACAATACATAATGTTAGAGAAGACAACACAATTAGCACAGAAGAAGGAAGAGATGGTGAAAAGAACATAAAGGGTAAGATATTTTTCTTTTTTTCCATAGAAAAGTAGTTTTACAAAAGAAAAATAATAACAGAGGCCAGAGTTTTTCAGAGGTGATTACCCTACATTCAGGTCCCTGAAGACTGGAAAACATATGATCCCCTTAAAACCTAGGGTGGGTAGGAATGTCAGGAGCATCCAATCGGGAACCCAGTAACTTTGCAAGCAAAGGTAAATGCAACCAAGAATATATCGATTACGCAAGAATGAAGCCATTCAAAATGACTCCAACTGAAAAGAAAGGCAAGAAAACCCCTTAGGACCCCAGTGACTGCTCTTTCTCGGACTTTTATCCCTCCTTCTCTCTGCCTGCCTGAACCCCCAGAGCGATCAATTTCTAGTATAAATTCACGTCCAATTCATGTCCATTGTGCAGCTACCCACACGACACGATAAGACCGAGATGCAAGAAGAAATTGATACACTGAATCCTAACTCCAGATTTTAGAACAACAGATCTGATTCGCTCCTATTGGGCCAGCAGGCCACTCTGCACCATGGCTGCGCCCGGAACGTTAGAGGCGCATAAAGAAAAGGAGCTGGTACGAGGGCATCTCTGCATGTCTGTCTGTGAAGAAATGGGTAATCCGTGGGTTGGAAAGCCTTCCCTAAAGCATGCATATCCAGAAGCCTGGGCAGAAAGATCTCACCATCTTTAGCTGCTGTGAGCAAGGTGCTGGCATCCAATGGACAGGGGATCTGACTTGGAATTCTGTAAAGAGTGTTTACAAAACAAAACAAAAACATCTAAAAGTATTATAGGAATAGACAAGGAAATTGTTATGCCATATTGATCTTTAACATGATTATGTGCTAAGAATGCTTGAAAGGAGAAACTAAGTGACAGATTTTGTATATTAGAGACACCCAGGAGTTGCTATTTATATCAAAATGGGCAATATTTATAACCTGGTCCCTTAATAACAATTATAATTAGCATGGATTCTCCACCATCAGTGGAGAATCTGGGACAATTATGTAATTTACTTCCTACGAATGAAAATAACTCCCAATCAGGAAATCGCTGTAAACAGAGCACTTTATTAACTGGAAATATAAGTGTGGGAACAGATCCTGGTTGAAAAGTGATCAAGAAACTAGATCAACACGCAACCACTGCTGTGGCCTCCATCCCTACTCGTTGTAGCTTTATCGGGCAGAGAACAGCTGTCCCTGGGGTTTCCAAGGCTGTCAATCTTTGCAGAAGCCATTGTTTCTTCTTTCTCTGGAGGAGCAGCATGTGGCTTTGAACCACTGATCTTTCCATTAGCAGCCTAGTACTTTAATCACCGTACCACCAGGGTTCCTTAAAAGACACCCTCTCAAACCCAACTCGAGTATGGCTACTCCGTGAACGCTAACTCAGCGTTAGCCTACAGGACAGGGTCGAACTGCTCTGTAGGCTTTGCAAAGGTAAAATCTTTATGGAAAGAATCTACTGTGTCTTGCTTCCGGGAGTTTCAAACCACCCAAGTTTCAGCTAACAGCCGAGTGCTTTCCCTACTGTGTGACCCCGATTTCTAAGAGGGGTCATCGAAAAGTTTAATCTGGGCCAATCAAATAAGACTGAAATCTCATCTCTAGCATAGAAATCAAAGAAAAAATGTAGCCTCTGGTGCCAGAGGAGCTGAGTTCAAATGGAAGTTCTGCTGCTGTGGACTAGTCTGTAAAGGGCTACCGTATGTCCTAGAAGTAGATGTACTAGAAGTCGTAGCTGTGGACTAGTCTATAAAGGGCTACCGTATATTCTCGCCAAAAGATAGAGTTGAGGTTTTCATGGCCAGGGTTTGTGAATGTGGCTTTATTGGGGAACAGAGTCTTTGCAGATCTCATAGAGGTGGAGAGAGGTCATACTGAATTAGGACGGATCTTAACACCTTTCCAGTTGTGTTCTTATTAGCACAGAAGAAAACCAAACTAACTGTCCTTCGGTCGATGCCGACCTACAATGACTGCTGTGAGAGAAGAGCCACAGCGTCACGCACAGAATCATAGTCCTTGTTTCACTGCTTCAAAGGGAAAATTGCTATAAAGTAAGCCAAGGGGTGTCTAATATATCACAAGTGTTCTGTAACTGAATCTGTCATTATATTAATTATATCACCCGAGAACTCTGGGAAATTATGTAATGAAGGCTAGAAATGCAGTCATTACCTTCAAGAAAATTTTTAATGTTGCCAAATATGTTCGTTACTAAAATTATAATTTATCAACATTTTCTTTAAATGACATGAGTGTTCATTACATGTTTATAAAACCCACGAAAATGAATATTAAAACAAAATATGTTTTTTGTGTTTAATTTAAATTTCCTTCTTCTCATCATGATCACACCACTGTTTGAGAAACACACAAGATATCCATGAGCAAATGGTTGGTCACCATGAAACATAATCCAATACCTTCAGAGATCCTCACCAACTAACTGCTTGATTTGTGCCAACGTTTTGACATGGGACCTTTCTATGATGGACGCTGGGAGTCTGACTGGCACAATGGGTAAGGGTTTGGCTGCTAATCCCAAAATCAGCAGTTGCTAACCCCAAGATCAGCAGTTCAAGCTCACAAACTGCTCTGTAGGAGGAAGCAGTGGCGGTCTCTTCCGTAATGGCAGTCTAGGAGGCTTTATGGGGCAACTCTACTCCAGCCTGGAGGTTCGCTATGAATTGGCATTGACTACATGACAGTATATTTTGTTTGTTTGGTATGACTGACTCAGATCTTTCTCTTCAGCATTATTTCCCATTATACTCTTGTATCAATTTTCTATAATTCAGTTAATGTGGACACTCACACCTCTGCTTTTGTGACATTGTATTCATTTGATTAGAGTGTCTTTCCCAAAATGTCATCCACGCAAAAATTGTTGCTAATCAAATTCTACTTATCTACCTGATTTACAAAATGATATTGTCAGAAATGAAAATATCTAATTGACATTTTGAATTTGGACTACTAAGAAGCTATATTTTACCCTTTATGTTTATCAAAGTGTGTTGGACAGGGTTCTCTAGAGAGACAAACCAGATTGCTAGTAATTATATATAAATATATTTATAAAGATAGATATATAATACAAGAAATGAACTGTTAAATGATATACAGATAGATAATACAAGAAATTAACAGTTAAATTTAAAAAGCAGTGAGACACTAGCAGTCCTTTAAGGCTTGAGAGCCGCCAGTTGCCTGTCCCCTTCTGTAGAGAGAACTGGGCTTAAAGGGACCTCAACTTACAGTGACACAGTCCACTGGCTAGGCATCCCACAGGTAGTGTACCCCTTTAAACTGAGGCACAGAACAAGCAAGGCGAGGCTCATTGAGCCATTTATCCCTCTGCCCTTCAGTTAATCCTACTTGTGTTTATCGTCCAGGCTGGCACAGTAAACTATCTCACAAAGCATAGTGATCTTTTATAAACTATGTTAATATACCTACTAAAATATTTGAAAGGAATATTATCAATAACTTTATACCAATAAATTAAATAATTTAGATAAAATTGGTATATTTCTTATAAGATACAGGTTATTAAAAATGATACACATATAAAATATAGAAACTGTGACTGGCTTTATTTATTAAAGAAAGCTAATGTGTAAGGTAAACTTTCCACAGAGAAAACTACAGGCCCAGCAGGATCCAAGTTGGTGGACTAGACAGATAGGCTATACAGACCCTCTAAAATAAATACTTGAGGAAACCACTGACACAGATGTCGATGACAATCACGGAGCCTGGAGCTTCAAATAAAATGATAAAGAACTGGAAACACTACAAATGAGGAGAGGTGGCTGGATAAAAAGAGTACACAAGGAGCAACACGCTGTCAACCAGCAAGGTGTGGTTAATTTTGAATTAGTGCGAACAGCATTCCAGCAGGGCAGAAACCGGACAACCAGACCTGCTTGCCCAGGACTGCACAAGCACCCACATGGGGACTGGCAGCCAGAGTGAGGTGACCTCACCTGGCTTTGCATAACCTCCTGGGGATTGGAGGTGTTACACCTCTTCCAGATCCTCATGCATCTGGCAGCCAATCAAATCACCCCCACTTTACTGTTCTTTATTGCTCTTCTTAGTTCTTCCATTTACGCCGTCTCCATTTTTATCTTTTCCCCCTTTATTTATTTGATATTTCTGTTTTCCTCTTCCTTGGTATCTTTTCTTTTTTGTGTTCTGGCAAAATAATCCAATGACCAAGAAAAAGTCAACAGGCTTACACAATCAAATCAGTTCTGTCATTTCTATACTGAGCCTGAAATTTCTATTACTAAGAGTACATAAATAAACTGATGCGCCAAACGTTGTGCAAATTTCTAGTTTACCATACTGTAGCATTCTCTCCTCAATAAAAGTTTTCCTTACATGTAAAATTAGGTTTCTATTTGTTGTAGGGGAATAATTTAGGTAATAAATCAGGTAGTTTACCAAAGAGAGAAAAATCTTTTTTTTTAATTTCTAAGAAAGGCACTTTTAAGCACTAATGGCCTATTATTTTTATTATTATTCCAATAACAATATGAGGGGCTTATCTTGTAAAGGAACTTGTGCCTTCCTTCTCAAAATAGAGCCTTCCACATTCCCTCACGCAATTATTCACAAGGTGAGCAACATCTACAGGTACTCCTATACAGCCATGCTTGCCAGGTAGCACCTGCCAATGCTGTTGCTTCCCCTCTCCCTCCCCACCTTGTTCATAGTTCTTTAGTCTTCCCTGCTTGTTTTACTCATCTGTCTTTCATTCTATTCTTCCCCTGTTCCATCTTGTTTCGTTGGATTTCCTAAAGAGATACTCAGTCTACACCTCTTGAACAGAGCATCCATGCCTGCTCCTCTAGGGACAGTGGAACCCACACCTCTGCTGTGCATTCCGGCTGCAGTCGTGTTGAGCAGCTAGCACTTGCACCAGCGTAAGAGTCCTTTGGGGTGGATTGTCCCCCTGTCTTCTCAGCCATTCTCTTTCCCCTCAAACTTGTTTCATATTTCTCCCTTGTAGCTCTGTTTTTGCCTTGGATTCAAGTGAGCAGGAGGCCTCCCCCTCCCACCCCCCGCCACTGCCTCACATAACCATTTTGAGGACACTCCATAACCCATTTATGCAATTCACTCTCTAGAGCCTCATAAAAAGACATTAAACCACGACGAGCTTTTTTAGCTTTTGGAATCTGTTCCAAGTCAGCCTTCATTTTCTGCCACTCCACTTGCTTTTCATCAATACAGAATTCCCTACTTGCAATACTGTTATTGCTCTCTTCTGCTCTTGACACAATCCTCATTTTGAAACCAGCCTCATATGACTGGCGTTTTTGTTTTGGTTCAAGAGTATCCATTTATAATAGGATAAAAAACAATACTTTGAAAAAAGAACTTTCATGGTAATGCCCCCCCCCCCACGACGTGTTAGCTGGGAGTAGCGGGGCCGGGGGGGGGGGCGGGTGTAGTCCGGGTGGGAAATGCAGGATGTAAGTTAACAGAGACCAGAGGGGAGAGATGGAGCGCAGCCACAGACACAACCTTACCAGTTCAGCTGCCGGCTTAAGTGAATTACTAGGGTGCTTCTGTGAATTGGAGCCATCCACGTCATAGGACGGCTCTGATTGGTTAGATGTGAGTAAACAAACATTCAAAGCCCTGCAGTGTCAGCAAGGCTTTGAATGAACAGCAGAGAACGGCAGTCACCCGTGAGATAACAGGCACTCGTCTAGTTACCTCGGGGGAGGGGGGGCCCATGTGATGTTACACCTCGCTAGGGTACCACTGACCCGTGTATAAGCTGAACCCCAGTTTTTCAGTACAAAAAATGTGCTGAAAAACTCGGCTTATACACGAGTATATACAGTATATAAAACATTTACAAGAAAAAAATCAATTGTAATGGCAAAAATAGGACAAGCCTAGATAAAGAGAAGTTAAAGGACTTTGTAAAAATCAGACTCGCTTTACAAGACATGAAACAGAATTTTTCAGACAGAAAACTAACTATAACAGAAAACACGCATATTAACATCATGCAGAATTCAACACCAATATACAAGTATCAAAAATAAAATCAACAAAACTGAAAATAGGGAACCAGAAATGTCAAGTAGTAAACAATGGTAACTACAAAGCAAAAAAAGGAAATGAAGGACATAATTATAAAACTCTAATTTGAAGAGGATGTTAACATGATTTCAAGATAGAATAAATTATTTTAAACTTGGGAAGAATATATCAGGGGGAAGTCTCAATACAATTAATAAGCCTTCACTCCAAAATAATTAAAAGGAAATCATAAAGTCTCAGTAAACTTTGAAACAATAAGAATGAAGGGAATTAAAGGAAGAACTTTAAACAAAAAAGAATGTGGTACCTAGACAGAGAGATAGATAGATGCACATATATCAAAGAAATCATCATAATAAGATAAAAAATCAAAATGACAGCATTAAATTCAAATTTATTGATAACTAATAACATAAGTGGATGAAATCTATATCAAGGACAGAGAGTAGCAAATGGATAATAAAACATGACTCCGCAATATTTTATCTGCAAGACACAACTTGGCCACAAAGAGACAAAAAGATGGAAAAACATATCAAGCAAATGGCAACCAAAGGAAGTTGGAATTATTTTAATTTATGATAAAGTATAGACTGAGGCAAAAACACAAAAAGAAAAAGGAAATGAGATTATATAATGATTAAAGGATCAATCCAGCAAGAGACATGCTTATGATAAATATCTATAAAAAAATCGTAATAACCACACTCGCTGTCATCAAGTTAATGCAAACTCAAAGACCCTGTAGGAACCTCTGAGCAGAACCGTCCCTATGAGTCTCTGCAATTGCAAATCTGTACAGGAGTAAAAAGCCTCTTTTAAAAAGAATCATTTTATTGGGGGCTCTTATCACAGTCCATACATACATCCATTGTGTCAAGCACATTTGTACATATGTTGCCATCATTATTTTCAAAACATTTCTTTTTACTTGAGCTCTTAGTATCAGCTCCTGTTTTTTACCCTCCTTCCCTTGCCCGTCTCTCCCTCATGAACCCTTGATAATTTATAATTTTTTTCTATCTTACACTGAACAATGTCTCCCATCACCCACTTTTCTGATGTCCATTCCCCTGGGAGGGGGTTATATGTAGATCATTGTGATCAGTTCCCCTTTTCTCCCCTCGCCTACTCCTTACCTTCCTGTTATTGTTACTCTCATTACTGGTCCTGAGGGGCTTATCCATCCTGGACTCCCTGTGTTTCCAGCTCTTACCTGTACCAGTGTGCATGCTCTGGTCCAGCTGGATCTGTACGTTAGAATTGGGGTCATGATATTGGGTGTGGCGGATGAAGCATTAAAGAACTAGAGGAAAGTTACATGTTTCGTAGGTGCTGTACCGAATCCTGGTTGACTCGTTCTTTCCATGTAACCCTTCTTTGAGTGTCTGCAGATGGGCTTTGGCTCTCCACCCCACACACCCCTCATGCACATTGACATGATGGTTTACTCTGGGTCTGCAATGCCTGCTACCTGATCCCATCAGTGCCTCATGATCACACAGGCTGTTGTGCTTCTTTCATGTGGGCTTTGTGGCTTCTCAGGAAGATGGCTGCTGGCTTATCTTCAAGCCTTTAAGACCCCAGACAAAGTGCCTCTTTTTCTCCCTCAGAGCCTCTGGGGGCTTCAAACTGCTGAACTTGTTGTTAGCAGTCCAACATGTAGCCCACTATGCCAACATGGCTCCTAATAAATATCCATGCACCCAGTAAAAATGATCCAAGAAGCGTACATTAAATTTAACAGAATTACAAGATAAGTAGCAGCTCCACACAATCATAGTAGAATATTTTAATATACAGCTTTTGAGGAAGGACAGAACAACTTGAAATAAAGTCAACAAAGATACAGAATATATAAACAACACAATTAACTAAATAGACCATATACACATATAAAGAACACACCACCCAGCAATGATACACTATACATTATTTTCCAGTACACATGGGACATTCTCCATAATACACCATACGTAAAGCAACAAAGCAAACATAAAATTTAAAACATAAGAATATGAGGTTTGATCAAGTGTAATGAATCTGAGAGGAATTCCTGAGTGCTGAATGGAGGCTGAGCATGATAGTGGGATAGGAGGAAGGTGAAAGGAAATGGAGGATAGAAGTAGGAGGCATAAGCTATTTATAGAGGTATAGCTATAGGTATGTAAATATGTAACTAAATTAATTTATATTGAAAGAGATGGAAGTCAATGTACATATATGTATATATTATGTATTAAGGTAGCAGATAAACTTTGGGTCTCTACTAAAGGCCTCCCTTAACACAAGAAAACTTTGTTATAATGGCCTGCTTCTCGGATACTCACCTTCACTGTACAATCACTAAAGACAAATTAGGTGCATGAGAAAGTGTGGTGAAGAAAGCAGATGGTGTCTGGCAATCAAAAGATGTACTGTCTGGGGTCTTAAAGGCTTGAAGTTAAACAAGCAACCATCTACCAGAGAAGCAAATAAGCCCACATGGAAGAGGCACCCTACCCTGTGTGATTATGAGGTGTTGACAAGAGCGGGTATCAAAAAATCCAAAACAAATAATTATATCATTATGAAAGAGGGGGATTAGAGTGGAGACCCAAAGCCTATCTGTATACGATTGGACATCCCCTTACAGAGGGGTTACAAGGAAAGGATGATTCAACCAGGGTGCAGTATAGCATCAACTTAACACACATTATTCTCTAGTTCCTGAATGGTTCCTCCCCACCACTACCATGACCCAGTTCTACCTTACAAATCCACTTAGACCAGAGTAAACACATTGGTACAGATAAGAGCTCTGAATACATGGAATTCAGGACTGAGCAAACTCTCAGGGACGGTAGCAGGAGTAGCAATATCATGAGGGAAAGGGGGTGGTAGGGAGATGGGGAGAAAGGGGAAACCCATCACAAGGTTGGATATAGATCCCCCCAAGGGGGCGAATAACAGAAAGGTGGGAAAAGGGAGATAACGGACAATGTAAGACACGAAATAACAATAATAATATATAATTGATCAAGTATTCACAAAGGTGGGAGGATGGGCGAGGGAGGGGAATACAAGAGGAGCTGATCCCAAGGGCTCAAGTAGAGAGAAATTGTTTGGGAAATGTAGATGGTGACATATGTACAAATGTGCTTCCTACTAATGAATGATGGATCGTTAAAAGATCTGTAAGAGCCCCCAATAAAATGATTAATAAAAAAAGAAGGGGCACACTGCACATCATTTTAACAGATTATGTTTTAAAATTAGAAATCAGTAACAGGAGTATCACAGGAAAATCATTAAATCCACGGACAGGGAATGACACTCTGTGTACAAATTACTGGGGAGTAAAAAGTATTATTTGAATCAAACAAGAAGGAAGACATAACACACAGAAATCTTTTGTGTATAGTGAAAACAGTACTCAGACAACGATTTATAGACTACAATGCAGGCATCAAAAAAGAATAAAGAACAAATCACCCTTTTACCCCACCTTTAACAATTAAAAAAAGAACAGCAAACATCACCATAGACAGCAGAAGAAGGGAAATGTTGATTTGAGCAGAGACACGATGGAGAAAAATAGGATTGACAAGGCATGGAAAAGACAGCCAAGTAGCAATTGTTAACTTTTACAAAGAAAAGACAGATTCAAATAATCCAAATAAGAAATTAAATAGGCAATGTCACAACAGACCATTCTTGAAAACAAAATTAAAAGGGATAATAGTAGAGTTCTCTACCAAATTCGGAAATTTAGGAGACATGAAAACAGATTATGTTAGAAAATGTGATCTGACTCATCCCAAAAGAAGGTAAATGACAACCCCCCTACCCCCAAGCAAGAAAGAAGTTCTAGTCCCAGAGGTTTCCCTGGAAAATTCTACCAAACCTTCAGTGAAGAGCTGACACGATCTGTACTCGTAGAATTTATATGAAAAGCACGGGAAAGGATGAAATACTTGCAAACTCTTTCCTGAAGAAAGCATAGCCCTAAGACCCAAACCAGGTAAAGATATCAGTTAAACAAATTATTAGCCAATATCCCTCATGAACATAGAGTAAAAGAATCACAACAAAATCCTGGGCAGTAGACTCCAAATATGACATCATGAGCAAGCGGGGCTCAGCCCAGCCACACAGGAATGGTTCAGCATTAGAAACAGGGTCAATGCAATCCAGCATGTAAGTCACGCAAAAGCACAGAGCCGTATGATCATATCAACGGATGCAGAAAATACATACGACAAAATCCAACATTTGATACATCCTCATTCTTGATTCAAACATTTAGCAAAATAGGAAAAGAAGGAAAAAATTTCAATATAATTAAAGGCATAAGATGAAAACAAATGGCCAACATTATGTTCAACAGAGAGAGTAAAAACATTTTCTTTACAAATGAGAACCAGACAAGAGTTTTTTGATCACCACTTTTATTCAATTTAGCATTTGTACTTTAGTCTGTGTTAGTTTAGGTTGTTCATATATTTCTGGAAATATAGAATAACAAGACAAGGAAGGGTAATAGAAAACATTAAAATTGTCAAGGAAGAAGTAAACTTGTATCTATTTGTAGATGATATGATCCTATACATAGAAAATCTCAAAACCCAGCCAGAAAATGTCATGCACTTACTGAAAGATTCAGTAATACAGGGTCCAAAATCAATATATAAAAATTGGCCATATTCCTTTACACTAAAAAAGAGAATATTTCCAAGGAAATCAAGAAAAGATACCACCCAAAAGATGTAATGCTTAGAAGTTTATATAAGCAGAGAAGCAAAAGACCCATACAAAGAAAACAACTCCTTAAGAATCTACAGGAGAGCTATCTTGTGCAGAGTGGACTGGACACTGTGCTGCTAACCATGAGGTCAGGCATTCAAACCCACCAGTAACTCCAAGGCAGAGAAACGAGGCTGACTATTCTGTTGAAGATTTAAAATCTCAGAAACCCAGAGGGATGGTTTGGTTCTGGCCTGTAGGGTTGCTTTGCATAGGAATCAACTTGCTGGCAGTGAGATTTATGAAGACGATGACTTAACACTGTGAAAACATGAATTTTATGCAAATTGATCTATAGATGTAATGCAACCCAGATCCAGGTTCAAGCATGAGAACTAGTCACTAACTTTATATGGAAATGAAAGAGACCGAATAAGCAAACCACTACTAAAGAAGAGCAGAGCCTCTCATGTCTAATCTCAATTTGCACGGCACAGTCACAGTAGTCAAAATTGCATGGTACTAACACAGCGACAGACATATAGATCAACAAAAAAGAATTGAGAACCCAGAAATAAATCTGTGCACCGATGGACAGCTGGTGGGAAAAAGGGTCAAAGGGGATTAAATGAGGAAGCGATAACTCCTTTATTAAATGGGCTGGAGACAAACAACTGGATATCCCTTAGCAGAAAAGTGGAATATGCCCCATGTCCCTTATCGTAAGTAAAAATTAACTCAGGATGGGGCAGAGATCTAGATAAATTTAAAAGTCACCAATAAAAACTAGGAACAATGAAAAATGGCAGAATTATATTATGTATTATTTTTTAACAAGTCCCAGACATCAGTCTTGTTCTCTGCTGTTTGTAGTTTTCACTTATGTATGACATGGTGTTTATCAGATTTCCTCAAAATGTGACATGTATGTGCATCTAAAGATTTCACCAAAAGAGTGAAAAAGACCCCCGTGACTGGGGCGGAGGGCAAGGGATGGGAAGTGACATCTCAAACAAGTGATTAAACGATAAATTGTATAGTCTAGTATAAATTGTATAATATACCTCAACAAAGAAAAGACAAGTAATGTAATGTAAAAATGGACAGAGAAGTGAACAGATACCTCCCGAAAGAAAACATTCAGGGGACCAGCAAACATTCCTGAAGAAATGCTCGTGATCATTATGCTGCTAGAGAAATGAAATAAAAGGAACAATGAGCCACCATCTCACTCTAGCATTATGAACAGAGTTCAAAAACACCCCAGGAAAGAACACATGCTGGCTCAGGGGGGTGGGGGAACTGGAACCCTGGTCCGCTGCTGGGGAACCATAAAATGGTGCAACTACTGTGGGAGAGAGGATGGCATTTATTTTAAAAGTTGGAAATAGAAATACTCTATGACCCAGTAATCCCTCTACTTAGTATCTATCCGAGAGAAATGTGAACCATGACAGAAATAGATACGGGCACCCCAATGTTCAGCACAACACTAGTCACAAAAGCAAAAAGATGGAAACAAAGGACATGCTCATCAATGGAAGAACAAGTTGTACCCTACTTGTTTATCTACTCCCCATTTTAATTTTCCTTCTGATGTATGATAAAGCAAAATGTAGGCATCACCATCTCCTTCTGATGTGTGCTAGCTGTCCCTCTTAAAAATAGACTTTTAAAATATAAGTCCAAGATTAGTTTTATATCTAACAACATTATCAATAATTCCTTGGTAATACCTAACCTAAATAGGCTTCAAAATCAGTTCTCAGTCATGTCCTCAAAAATATTGTTTCTGTTTAGTAATTCTGTGTTTGGAATTATTGTTTCTGTTTGTTAGAACCATGCTATGCATAAAATTCCCACATTAATTGGGTGGCAGGTTTCTTCAGTCTTGCCTCTTTTCCCTTTCTTTTTGCGAGTCTCTCACTTTTTAAAGAAACCATGTTTTAGATTTATCTGCGTCTTTCCTTGTCATGAACTTGCACTTGTTCCATCACCCCCAATATTTCCTGTAAACTAGAAGTCTACTCTGCAAGGATGATTAAATTCGTGTTTCCTGTTGTGTTTAGATTGCTTTATAACTAATGCTGTGTACTTTATATTACCCTACGTCAGAAGCTACGGGGCCTGATTGCTGTTCTTTAAATATTAAATGAGTTAGAAAACATCTTAGCCACACCTTCATATTCATTCAGGCACTCTTAAGACTATGAACATCTCCAAAAAGCTCTCAGATAAGTGGGCTTGAGGGTGGCGGGACCTGGGAACCCCCCACCCTCCCAACACAAAGCCTTGCCCTTTGCCAAGATCCACTTTATTCCCGCCTTTTATGCCCAGCTCTTCCCCTCCAGGAGGGCATCCACTTATCCTAATGAGCAGGCAAAAAGACAAGCTGTATAATAATCATTTCTAATTGGATACAGATCCAACAGATTGATTCATTATTTCCAAGTATGGCTGTCAATGTTTAGCATGGTGCTCTTATTAAACTAATATGCTAAATGTCTCTACTGCTGTCACTGTCAGCTTAATTTAGTCCTAAATTGACAGCCTCAGTCTTCTCCCCAGAAAATCAGTTGGGGAGGTCTATAAATACATGTCGAGACGGCATTACATGCGCCCCCTCCTCCGTTCTAAGGGATTGCATGCAAAGACCTCCTGGTGGCCACACTGGGAGTTTGCTAACACAAAGCAGTGGAGCAACATTCCCCAGTCACCCTGACCCCTGGAAAAAAACATGTTTTTAGGAAAACCTTGTCCCTCCTACGAGGCAGATTGTGATACTCCCTTGTGCTCATTTCAATTACAGGGTTAAAGATGTAATGTGCTCTGCCCTGGGATTATTTGGGCAGGGAAATTGAGAAAGCATAAATAAATGATAGCTAAATAGCAGATTTCCAGGCATCTTTAAGAACGACATTGAGGCTGAAATTGTCTGTGTCCCACCCAGTGCCATTCCTTTTTACTGACTCCAGGACCACTTGATATATTCAGGGCAGGAAAATGTACGATTGCAAGACTAGCTTTTCCTCCATCCTGGGGGTGGTGTCTTAGTTTTCTAGAGCTGCCATAACACAACACCACAAATACATTTTCAAGAACAAGAATGTATTGTCTCACAGTTCTGGAGACTAGAAGTTCAAGTAAGGACATTAGCCACATTGTTCCTTCTGAGGACTCTGAGAGACAAGCAATGTCGTGCCTCTCTCCTAGTTTCTAGTGGCTGCTAGCAATTCTCTGCATTCCTTTGCTGCTTATCATTGTATTTTAGCATGTTATCTTCCTCCTGTGCGTGGTTATGTCTCCATACCCTTTCTCCTCTGTCATAAAGCTCCAGTGGCATGGCAGTTACATGTTGGGCTGGGATACACAAGGACTGCAGTTTGAAACCACCAGCCACTTCAAGGGAGACAGAAGTGCATTCTACGCCTGTTACCGTCTCTTAAACCCACGGCAGGCAGTTCTACCCTGTCCTACAGTGTCTCTATGAGAGAGTTTTGAGAGGCCAGAAAGCTAAAGACTTCTGTTTAGAAACTCCATAGCAACATAGGACACATGATGTAGCCTCCCTCCCCCAAGCAAATACACAAGAGAATACTGTGAGGTAGAAGTGATGCTTCTGGTGTTTCTACTGCAAGCATTGCTGTAGAATGTTCCTGTGAAATGGAGGAAGTAGGTTCAGGTTGTGTACGTGACACTGACAGCAAATTATGTGAACCATGTTGTGGGACCAAACACCAATATCATTTTCATTTCATTTCAATAGCATTTTCATTAGCGTAGACAGAAACTCAAGTCTTCTTAAAGTTATATGTATATGTGTGTATATATATGTGTGTATACATATGTGTGTATCTATATGTGTGTATGCTTATATATTCTCTTCCTTCCACCACTCCCATCCAGTAGTATACACTGGTCTCCATGCATTTGCCTATTCTAGCCATTGCATATAAGTGAGATCATACAATAAGCCGTTGGGAATGACTTCACTCACCCTAATGTTTTCAAGGTTCATCCATGCTGTCGCAGGTATAAAGACTTCACTTCCTGCTGAGGTTGAGTAATATTCCATGCTATGTATATACCACATTTTTGTTTATTCATTCATTTGTTGGACACTTAGATTGTTTTGAGTGTTTGATTACTGAAGAGAGTGAACATTAATGTACGCTGGTCTGTTGACATCATTGTTTTCAAGTCTCTTCAGTGTCGGCCTAAGAGTGACATTGCTGGAAATGTTTAATGTTTTGGGTAAAATTTTCAGTCGGGAAGATCTGCTCATATTTCCTAATTATGAAGGTGTGCCACACAAACAGCTGTGCTGGAGGTGCAGCAGATCAGCACTCAGCCAGGACCTGGGACAGTTCAAACCCACCAATTCTCTGTGGGGGTAGATGCAGCAGTCTGCTTCCGTGGAGACTCCAGCCTGGCGGATAATGAGGCAATTGACTCTCTCCTGCAACATTGCTGAGAGAAATCAGCGACGTGTGGTTTCTTGGCTGATTTGCTCTGGGGGGTTTCTTTTGGCTATACAAATCTCCCCTTGTCTTTGCATCTGGCTCTTTTACATGATCATTCTTAAGGAAGTGCCTGTTCATCTTTTTCAGTTTTTCTAGTTGGTGTGTTATCTCTTCATTTATTCAAAAACACACGTGTTTTCTCTAGAGCAGTGGTTCTCAATCTTCCTAAGGCCATGACCCTTTCATATAGTTCCTCATGCTGTGGGGACCCCCCCCAACCATAAAATTATTTTTGTTGCTATTTCATAACTGTCATTTGCTACTGCTATGAATCGGGTGTGCCCTGTGAAAGGGTCGTTCACCCCTCAAAGGGGTCGCGACCCACAGGTGGCGAACTGCTGCTCTAGACCTTGCTGTCAGGAAGCCTTTCTATAGCGTTGGGGACAAAGGAGCTGCCTTGAATAGCTCTTACACAGAGCAAGGGTTCCACTAATATAAGAAAGGCTGGTTAAGGCAGACCTGCCTAATACTAAATTCTACCATGTAGTGAATTTATATGTAAATTTATGTTTATATAGTAAAATTTATGATTACGCATTCAACTTTCAATGACACATCTTACTGTGGTGATGAATATCAGGACATCATAAACTATCTTGTAATATGAATTATATGTTCAAACTTATACCTGAATCAAAGTAAACTTCAATGTCCTGTTGTTCAGAGTATATCCTTAATCACATATAACGTTAAGGTTGTTTTCAAGTGGCATCTCTGTTTCTCTGCCATAAGAACCTGCTATTAAGGAATAGTTAGCCTAAATTAATTGGACATGTGAGTGCACTCAGGAGTAAATTCTAGAAGGCCCCTGGGGATTTATTCTAGAAGGCACCTGGGGATTTATAAGGAGGCAGAGCTATGAGATCATTGCATGGCTTCTGTGAATGTATGGCTCACAATTTCTTTGCCAAGAACTCTGAGCTCGCTCTGAATTCTATATTGTTGACACCATCAATTGTACCTTTGCTGCGGCACGATCCAGCTCATGTTAACATTTCTCGAGCAATGAAAATGTTGAGTGTACAGCTGTCTTGTAACCTGACTGCCCCGACAGAGCATCTGACATGGATTTCTAGTCTGTCAGAATAGACGTTGCTACTGATGTCCCTGGAGATACTGTGCCTACCTGAGAGCAGGACCTCCCCATATACAGAAGGCCCTTCCTCTCGCTGTACCACAGCCAGAATGGAATAAGAATATTTATTTTCAAAAGTCACATTCTCTTGTATACTTTCCTTTGATTAAAAAAAAATCACAGGAAGCAGAAAGGACACCATCCCAAGAGTCTTCCACCATAAACACAATGATTGGGGGCAGGTTTTAGCACCAAGCAGGCCACAAGTGTTTATGCCATTTTCTCCCTCATTGATGAGCCCACAGGCTACCACCTCTCCAGAGTGTGAACGGTGATTAAGGATGAGGGGGTGGACCGAAGAAAGGCTGAGAAACCACAGGTTTCTGCTAATTGCTGTCCTCTTGGTTTTAGTGTGTCCACACTGTAAATCTGGTTGACAATTCCAAGGTGGGCCAGGGTGGGGGTGGGGTGCCTGCAGAAAAAGTGCATTTGTAACCTTACATGCGCATGATCTTAAGGCATGGAAAAATCTAGAAAAACCGTAATTAAAGAGGCACAGAGTCAGAAAGAGAGAGAAAAATAAAGAGAGCCCTGTGAGTGGTAAAATGTCAAGCTTATTGGTTCTCTAGTGAAACAAGCTTTTGTCTCTTAAAAGCTTGATCTATAATTAAGAGTTTGGGGTACCAGCTGAGGCCTCTGTATTGAGCATACATGATTCCCCATTGCTTTACTCCATAAAGGCTTGGCTGCTGTGTCTAAACAAAGTGCGAAGGGGCTAATCATATTAAGAGTAACAACAGTAATAGTTAAGAGCAGAGACACACGCATACACACACACAGAGAGTTCAAGATAAAGAGTGCCTTCCTCCCACTTTCTTTTCTTTTCTTCTCCTTCTTGGCTCTGAGTTGTCATTTGGGAATCGACCCAAATGTTCACAGCAGCGTCAATAGCTAGCTCTGGAGCAGCAATGACTCTCTGAGCAGATGTACTCCGGCATTCTGCCTGCACCAGCTATTACTCAAGGCATGGCGTCAAAGCAGTGGAGCATGTTCATCTTTTTCCTAGTTCACTCATTTGCAAAGGAGTAGGAGAAAAACAAAACACACACACACACACAAAATTGCTTGGAAAATGAAGCATTGAAAAGTGAATAAAACATCAAGATGCCTCTGGGGCTGCAGGACTGTAGACTGACTCCGACCAAAGAGACACAGACACATATTGATCCTCTGGGTCTGTCGTATCTGCAAAGTGGTAATGGTCTGCATATTAACATGTAGCCTGCGAGGCTGCTGGAGATAGAAAGGGCAGCGGCATTCAAGTCCCGGAACTCTGAAGCACTGGCGTTTCCCGTTAAGATCAAGAAAGTTACTTTGGGTGCAGTTGTCCTGAGCAGGATTGGAAGGAGAGAGGGTGGGGGAAAGTTGTTTACTTCAATCTGTTCACAAGAAACTGACATTCATTACAATCAGACTCAAAATCTGTAAGTAGGTGGCTTCTACTGGTTAAATAACAATCTTCCCATAATCAATACAGTGCAGATTATGTTTGCATTTATTTTGAGGAAAGTATATTGTGTATTAAAATCACATCTTGTTTCCACCTTAATATATTCTAAATATACAAAAAAGAAGAGGAACTCTTAATTAAGCTGCTCTTTTTAATTTATGGAACTTTCCCCACCCCCTTGTAGATCACAGAAAATGTTTCCTGGAAATATGATATGTATACAGTTATTTACAGCTACAGATGCAACTGGTAATGCTGACAGCATGATTATATGGTTCGACAGAACGTCAACAGCTCAAAATAATTCACTAACACATGTAGCAAATGTTTACCTTATAAACCCTGAATCACTCTCCCATAAACATTAATTGGTGTTTCTTCATCTTCTGTGCGAAGCAGCTAAATATAAATTTGGGAACAATGACTTTTTCTGCAGAACTTCTGAAGATATTCTAAGCATGGGACAACAGCAAGCTGGCATCATTTTAACATGTTGTTTTTTTTTTTTTTCAATAACAGTTGGGTTGGCATTTTATATTTCTTTGTAAGTGAGCATAGAGGCACATTCCTTGAAGCAAGTTCTTGTAAATTCATTCTAATCTATGTTTAATTGGTGATGTAGGAGTGACATCTAAGCCTAGTTAGGATGCTTAGGGCAAAACTAATTACCTATATGAAACTAAAGCAAAGGCTAAGGAGTAACAGCTAGCAAAGAAAGAGATTACAGAATGATAAGCCTACAAGGTGCGATAATGGAGTTACAAGATAATGGAATTTTCCCTGTGAATGCTGTGTTCCAGCACAAGTTAAAACTTAAGTGATCTGTTGACAGTAGTGCTGAATGTTAGACAACACCACAATCCACTGTGAGATGCTACAGGGGCGAGATAAAAAATACCAAGTGACTAAGGCGTCAATGTGGATCTGCTGTCTTTGCATATGCCTGAGTTGAGGACTTGACGGCCAGATACGGGAATACAGAAAAACCGGTCAGGATAGAGAGGCTCTCCATGGTGCAAATTGTCAACACACCGAGCTACTACCTGAAGGCTTGGCAGTTCAAATCCACCGAGAAACATTTCAGGGGGAAAAAAAACAAAAACTTGACAATGCAGTCACCCCCCCCCCACCCATATCAGCCCTTGAAAGCTCTGTGACAAAAATTCTACTCTTTTGAAAGACATGGGGACACAGTGAGTTGGAATCCACTCCACAGCAACTGCCGTGAGTAGCATAAAGAGATGACAGCCAAACTCAGTACCTAGGACAGCAGCTGACTGTGAAAAAACGGTCCATTGTCCCATCAACCCTAACTCCTAGTGAACCTATAGGACGGAATGGACTGAGAGCATTTCCAGGGCGATAGTCTTTACAGAAGCAGACTGCCACAACTTCCTCCTGTGACGTGGGTAGTGGGCTTGAGTAGCCAGCCCTTTGCTTAGCTGTCAAATGCTCAAGTACATGGCACCACCAGGTCTCCTTGATGGACAGGAGGGTGAAATGAGTAATGTCTGGGACAAACTTTCGGTTACCTTTTAAATCTCCCAGCTATAACAGGGAAGGGAGACGCCACGATTTATTTGATTTTTCACTTACACACTGAGAAAGATGGGACTTTGTACTCCCATAAAGAGTTACAATCCCAGAAACCCACAGGGGGCAATTCTACCCCGTCCTCTAGGGTCGCTATGAGTTAACATTGGCTGGATGGCAGGGGGGTTGGTTTGAGTTAGTGCTTACAGTGTTAGCTTTAGATTGTGTTTATCTATATTAAACTCCCACAAAGTGGCGGTGTGTGTGTGTGTGCGTGTGTGTGTGTGTGTGTGTGTGAGTGTGCATGCGTGTGTGGTTTTTTTATGTATTTGTATGTTGGATAGCATAGTGAATCAAGAAGTAAAGGAAGGAGGAAGAACGGAGCAGAGCACACCCGGGCCCACCAAGCTCAGAGGACAATAGCCTGGCTTGAAGGGCCCAGTGTACAGAGAGGACCATACAGCCGTCCCCACAGCGAGATACAACATCCTGCACTAACCCATGGCCCTTCATGGGACAGCACCTGAGACACAATGGGGGTGTGCAACTGAGTTGACCCCACAACACTGAAGCAAAACACTGCGGGTGTGCAATGGAGTGGCAGGGGAAGCAGAGCAAGTAGGTCATGAGGGAGTATAAAGGATGGGCTTTGGGGCCAGGACGTGGCACCCCATCAGACTTGACCAGAAAAACACTCCTAAAGGTCAACAAACAGACCTCGAACTACTAACAGGGTTTTTTTGTTGCTGCCTTTTTGTTTTGTTTTTCCCTTGTTTTCTCTTCTTTTAAATTTTGTATGTCAGTGGCTTTTTTGTTTATCAGCGTGTCAGTGTTGCTGCTGTCGATGCCATGTTCTTCTGTGCCACTTTGGTGCTGTCAAAGCCATCTGCATTTGTATGCACATATTGCTATATCTTCAGGTCCACCTAGATAAGATAGGCTGGACAAACAATGTGAGAAGAAAATAACAGGACCAATGGTCCCCGGAAGGACATGAGAGTGTGGGAGGTAGGGGAAGGGAAAGGGGTGTTGGCCAGCCCAGGGACAAGGGAACGAGTTGTTCAAAACCAGTGGAGGGAGGGGATGGGAGGACTGGTAGGGAGTGACCAAGGGCAAGGTAACTGAGAGGAATTACTGAAATCAGAATGAAGGCTGAACATGGTAGTGGGACAGGAGGAAAGCATAAGGAAATAGAGGAAAGGAGTAGGAGGCAAAGAGCGTACACAAACATGTAAACATGTAAATATATTTATGATTATGGGGTAAATAGACCTATGTGCATATATTTATAGGTTAAGTAGTAGGGTAGCAGGTGGGCATTGGGCCTCCTTGCGCACACTCCCTCAATACAATAGCACCTTGCTCAGCTAAACGGTCATTCCATGTCACCAACCATCCCGACATGATCACTGAAGACAGACGTGTGCATAAGCAAATGTGGTAAAGAAAGCTGATGGTGCCCGGCTATCAAAAAGATATAGTGTCTGGGGTCTTAAAGGCTTGAGGGCAAACAAGCAGCTATCTAGCTCAGAAGCAACAAAGCCCACAGAGAAGAAGCACACAAGCCTGTGTGAACACGAAGTGTTGAAGGGATCAGGTAGCAGACACCAAAAAACTAAAACCATCATTGTGTGATCACCTTCCCCACATAAACGCTGAAGATGAATGTGTGCATAAGTAAGTGTGGTGAAGAAGGCTGATGGTGCCCAACTATTGAGAGACATAGCGTCTGGGGACTTAAAGACTTGAAAGTAAACAAGCGGCCATCTAGCCCAGAAGCAACAAAGCCCACATGGAAGCAGTACACCAACATGTGTGATCATGAAGGGCTGAGGGGACCAGGTTTCAAGCAACAAAGTCAGGGGAAAAAAACATATTATCGTGAATGAGGGGAGTGCATGATGGGGACCCAATGCCCATCTGTAGACAATAGGACATCCCTTGCAGAG
This sequence comes from Tenrec ecaudatus, assembly GCF_050624435.1. NCBI lineage: Eukaryota > Metazoa > Chordata > Mammalia > Afrosoricida > Tenrecidae > Tenrec > Tenrec ecaudatus. Next base: position 170,573,003 of record NC_134534.1, read on the forward strand.
GTGTAGTGGGGAGATGAGTCACTCAGGGTTCAGTGTAGCGGCCATGAAACTCAAAATCTTCCTCTAGTTCTTAAACACTTCCTCCCCCCCCCTCAATTATCATGATCCCAATTTTACCTTGCAGACATGGTTAGACCAGAGGATGCACAGTGGGACAGTTGGGAACTGGAAACACAGGGAATCTAGGACAGATGAACCCCTCAGGACCAACGGTGACAGTGGCGAAACGGAGGGAAGGAACTGTAGAAAGGGGGAACCAATCTCGGGGATCTATATATAACCCCCTCTCTGGGGGATGGGCAACAGAAAAGTGGGTGAAGGGAGATGCCAGGCAGTGTAAGATAAGATAAAATAATGATTTATAAATTATTAAGGATTCTTGAGGGAATGGGGAGTGGGGAGGGAGGGGGAGGGAAAAAAGGAAAATGAGCTGATTCCAGGAACCCAAGTGGAAGGTGAATTTTGAGAATGATGAGGGCAACGAATGTATAAGTGTGCTTTACTCAATTGATGTATGTATGGATTGTGATAGAGTTGTATGAGCCACAATAAAATGATTTATAAAAAGAATGTGATCATAATCTATATAAAAATTAAAATAATAAAAAGCTAGAAAGAAAAAAGAAGAAATAACATCACTAAGTCTGAAAATACAAAGAAACTATCAGGAATTGAAGAGCATGTCTTTAACAGATGAAATCTTTCAGAAGGACTGGCAAAGAAGAAATCTTTGGTTACTGTTTTTCTTTAAAAATGTAGCACTTGGTACCACCTGTCTAGCACCCACTCCGGCGCTTGCTCTAAGGCAGCGTCGGCCTCTGTTGCACAGTGTCCGATGGCTGCGACCTTTCAGAAGTAGATCAGTAGGCTTCTTTTCCAAAGCACCTCTGGGTGGATTTGAACTGCCAACATTTTAATTAGCAGCCAAGCATTTAATCATATGTGCCACGTAAAGACATATTAGTCAATTGTTATTGTTAGGTGCCTAGGAGTGGATCATTTATGCAGAGCGACCTCGTGCAACAGAGTAGCAGGGTCCTGCAGGGCTGTCTAGGGTGGAATCTTTGCAAGAGCAGATAGATCTTTCTCCTACTGAGATACTGGTGGGGTCAAACCACTGGTATTTCTGTTAGGATCTGAGCACTTACTGATTGCACTTCCAGAGCTCCTTTGCTAGTGAATAGAGGTTTTTATTTTGACATTTTTCATTTTTCTTATCTTCCTTGCCACAATACCTATAAGTAATATTATGAATAATATACATAGCCTGAAAATTGTTTTCCCCCACTATCTGACATGAAGAATACCATTGAAAATAATGTCTTTCAAGTTAAAGGGGGAAAGTTTGGAAAACCTTAATGGTTTCCAGAAAAATAAAAAGAAAACAAAAACCCTTAAAAACAAAAAGACAGATAAAATATAATTAAATACAAGTACTGATTTTATTTAAATCTGGAGTATGAAGGCTGAAGTGTGATTTCAATTTTCTAAAATGTCTTTAAGAAGTTATCATCCACTTTAAGAACTATGTAAATTATAGTGTGAGAAGCTGTGGTTAAATATAAAAAATTGTTGAATGCCAAGAAAAATAATATAGAAAATGAAATCTATTCTTTGGAAATCTTTGAGATAGAAATAATAAATGAAAATGGGAACCAGTTAGCAATAACTTTTTCGTGTCTTCTATATTTTTATTCATTTTCAAAATGTTTTCTCAAGAATGGGATATGCTAGTGAAACTCTTTGCCAATGTAATGTTTCTGACTAAAGTAATTAAAATAAATGCATTTTTAATTCTGAAAACTTTAGCACAATCTTGAACACTATCAATACTTGTCATCACAGACTTGTTATGCTGAAGGTTCAGACATAGTGCTAGATTCTCAATACTGACTTTGTTGGACATGTACTGTTTTTGCTATTTTAGCATTCATCCCCTTGCCCCTTTGTGTAAACAGAACCATTCCTCCTAAACTCTCACTCCCCGTGTTGACACTTTGTTCTCTTGAGCTGTTGCTGAGTCCCCTCTGACTCATGGTTATCACATGTACAACAGAATAAAATGTGAGCTAGTCTTGTGCAATCTCACGGTCCTCATGTGCTCAAATCTGTTGTGACTTCCACTTTGTATTTTGAGTACTTTCCAGCACTATCAGACAATGGTCCACCATGCTACACAGGGTTTTTAATTGGCTAATGTTCAGAAATCGATGTTCAAGTTTTTCTATCTAGGCTGTCATAGCCTGGAAGCTCTGCTGAAACCAACCCACCATTGGTGAGCTTGCTGGTATTGGAAATATCAGTGACTTAGGGACTGGAATTATAAAAACATGTAAATCACCACAGTACCTGATAGATATGTGAAGGCTATAAGCTTTAGATGAGATTAATTCCAAGATTCTTTCCAAGAGTGGGCATATTACTGGGCTGATTCTCTTAGACAAATGACCAAATTAATTGCAATTCAACTAAATTCCAGCGTCTTTTTTCTGGAACTGCTTGAAAAGAGGCATTTTCTCTTGGAGTTGTAAAATACCAATCTGAAATTCCTGGAAGCCACCTATTTACTATTTAGTCTTAGCCTCCCTGTGAATCTACACAAAAGGAAGATAAATAAAGACTGGTCTACCCTTGAAGAAATCATTGGGCACTTGAATTTGGTCATAGCTAAATACTGTTCTAGTTTTGGACTTTGTACCTTCATGACTTGATGTCTCACAGCCATCTGCACTCTCCATCTTTCTAATGTTTTATTGGAAGTTTTTGTTTGTTTACCTTTATCAATTTGCATTGGGTTTTCATTGATCACCACTAATACTCTTAGTAGACTACACTTTAAGAAGACTATTAATGCATTTGAATGCATAGAAAAAGAATAGAAAGATGATTGAACAGTTCTATAAACCAAGTCACTAGACAAGAAATTGCAAAAGCCAGCAAGCTGAGAATTCTTGGGGTAGAAATGAAAAGGCTAGATGGTTTAGTCGCCCTCAAATATTATAAGTTGTGTTATTTAGAAGAGTGAGTAGATGCTCTGGATTATGCCCTGAGGTAATGAGTAACATTAACAAATTTGCTCATGTAAGGCTTGGTGACAAGTCATATGACACAGGGAGAGATTCCTTCACAGAGTGGCATTGAGGCCTTAGGGACTGTAAGGAACTTTGAACAAAAAGAGTCTACAGCTCAATAATTTGATGTAGAGACTTCTTTATGATTCTTCATGTATACACTACTCATTTACCATATAATCTACTATGAGTACATGCCAAAAAAACTCAACTTCTCCCCACAGGGGCAAAGGCAGAGAAAAAGTGATTGTATGTTATATTTTGAAAACTCTTTAGAATACTGCCATTCATCAATAAAATAGAGCTTGGAGATGTTTATATACAACATGATATCTGTTTGGCTTAAACACTTTTAAGCATGTTTTTCTCTAGCTGCTCTCATGATTTTCTCCTTTTCCTCAAAGTTGGATAATTTAACTATTATGTGCCTTGGTGACTTCTTGGGATTCAATCTAGCTGGTGTTCTTTTAGTCTCCTGAATGGTTGCCTGGTTTTCATTCATTAAGCTAGGGAAACTTTCCTCCAAGAATTCTCCCACTACTGTTGCAGATGACTTCTTTGTTGTGTCTTCCTCCGTAAAGCCTATAATTCTAATGTTCCACTTCATAGCATCAGACATAGCTCTTAAGTTGCCTTCAGCTTCTCTAATGATCTTGTTAGATTTTTGTTTGCATTTGTTAAAGTCTGCTTGGCTGTCCTCCAACTCACTGATGCGGTTCTCTGAATCCTCCAGTCACTTCTCAAGGTCTGTGAGTCTGCTACTATTTTTAGTTTTCTCCTTCCTGAGCTCATGTATTTCTCTTTGATTTATGGCTTATACCTCTTCTATCATTTCATCCTTTTTCTGTATTGTTTCCCTCATATCCTGTATAACTCCAAGTAGCATTCTGAAAATTTCTTTCTGTGGCAGCTCAAGGTTTCCAAATAAGAATATGCTCAGACCTATCAGCAGAAACTATGAAGAAAAGGTGAGAGTGGAGTAACATATTCCAAAAATTGAAGGAAAACAATGCAAACCCAAGAATACTCTACACAGCCAAATTATTGATCAAGATAGATGGAGAAGGCAGAGTCTTCCCAGAGAAGGAAAAACTCAAAGAATATGTTAGAAGAAACCCAGCTCTATAAACGATCCTTGCTGACCCAGTATGGGCAGAAGAACAACACTCACCAAGCATAAATAAGAAACCACCACATAGAAAAGAGGGCAAAAAAGAGAAAACAGACCTCAAGATAGCATTGACTTAAATATAGAAAGACTTGAAAGACTGCTGAGGTAAGCTTTAAAAAAAAAGTGCAAAAGGGGCATAGTGAAAAAGCTTCGGTATACAAACACTCCTTGGGTGAGGACCAGGTAACATGGCAGGGACCAGACCAAATACAGGGATACACATGTTAGACAACTAAAAAGGGGGTGGGGAAAGGAAAAAAATAATAAAAGAGAAAAGGGTAACGGGGGCACAGGGCACTAAGCCACCCAAGGGGAGGGTATTGTTTGTGTCTCCACAGGGAAAGAGGGACCAGACTTCAACCCGGTGCTCCGAGATGTGTATGCAACATGCTGGCGTGCAGTAGGGAACCAATGGAGAGGTCTGGAGGGCCGGCCCCAACACCAACTACTAAGTGGACACCTGTCCCTCCCCTCAGAATAATTTATTTCAAAGGACAGCACTGAATCTACAGCTTTGGAAGAGGGACATAGCTGATCAGAGCACATGGGAGCATATGAAGGGGGAGGAGGAGATAGTTGAGCACATCATGGCCCACCGGGCCAGGAGGTCAATGTTCCCAAATAGAGCAGTCAGTCAACAGAGAGGACCACATGGCCGGCCCCACTATAAGACATGACATCCCTCACTGACCCATAGCCCTACAGGGGACCACACCAGAGGAACCATGAGGGAATTGCACCCGATTGGATCCCGCCACACTGAAGCAAAAACATTAAGTGGGTGCAACAGAATAGCAAGAAAATGGAGTGGCAAGGTCCCCAGGAAATGCTGAAGGTGGACTTTGGGGCCAGGGCGTGGTGCCCAACAGACTGGACTAGAAAACACTCCTAAAAGCCAACAAACAATCCTTCAACAAACTACAAGCTTTTCTTTCTTGTGTTTTCTTTTGTTTTTGTCATTGGCTTGTTGTTGTTGTGTTGTATATTGTTGCTTGGTTGTGCTGTGTCTTGTTTTTTTGCATGTTATTATCTCCGCAGGTCTGTCTAAATAAGATAGGCTGGATAAACAATCTGGAGGATAAAACAACAGGACTGATAGTTCTGTGGGGACATGGGAGACGGGGAGGTGGGGGGAAAGGTAGTGGTGTTAATAAACCCAGGGACAAGGGAACAACAAGCAATCCAAACCGGTGGTGAGGAGGGTGTGGGAGGCTGGTTGGGCATGATCAAGGGTAATGTAACTAAGAGGAATTGCTGAAACCCTGGTGGGGACTGAGCATGATAGTGGGACAGGAGGGAATTCAAAGGAAATAGAGGAAAAAGCTGGGAGGCAGAGGGCATTTATAGAGGTCTAGATAAAGACATGTACATATGTAAATATATTTATACATGAGTGTGGAGAAATAAATCTATGTGCATATATTTATAGGGTTAGTATTAAGGTAGCAGAGGGATATTGGACCTCCACTCAAGTATTCCCTCAATGCAAGAATACTTTCTTCTACTAAATTTGCATTCTATGCTGCTCATTTTCCCAACACAACCTCTGAGGACAAAGTGAGTGAACAACTAAATGTGGTGAAGAAAGCTGATGGTGCCCGGCTATCAAAAAATATAGCATCTGGGGTCTAAAAGGCTTGAAGGTAAACAAGTGGCCATATGGCTCAGAAGCAATAAAACCCACATGAAAGAAGCACACCAGCCTGTGTTACAACAAGGGGCTGAAGGGATCAGTTATCAGGCATCAAAGAACAAAAATATCATATCATTGTGTGCTCACCTCCCTGATACAACCGCTGAAGACAAATGGGTGCATAAGCAAATATGGTGAAAAAAGCTGATGGTGCCCGCTATCAAAAGAGATAACGTCTGGGGTCTTACAGGCTTGAAGGTAAACAAGTGGCCATCTAGCTCAGAAGCAACAAAGCCCACATGGAAGAAGCACACCAGCCTTTGTGATCACAAGGTGTCAAGGGATCAGGTATCAGGCAACATCAGAACAAAAAATCTTACCATGGTGAATGAGCAGGGGCATGTGGAGTAGAGACCCAAAGCCCATTCGTAGGCCACTGGACATCCCCTTACAGAAGGGTCTTGGGGAGGAGAAGAGACAGTCAGGATGTGAAAAACAATGATGAAAAATACAACTTTACTCTAGTTCCTAAATGCTTCCTGCCCCCCTCCCACTGTCATGATCCAAATCCTACCTTGCAAGTCTTACTAGACCAGAGGATGTGCACTGCCACAGATGGGAACTGGAAACACAGGGAATCCAGGGTGGATGATCCCCTCAGGACCAGTGGTGTGAGTGGTGATACTAGGAGGGTGGGTCGGAAAGGGGGAACCAATTTCAAAGATCTACATGTGACCTCCTCCCTGGGGATATACAACAGAAAAGTGGGGTAAGGGAGATGTGGGACAGAGTAAGATATGGCCAAATAATAATTTGTAAATTATCAAGTGTTCATGAGGGAGGAAGGAGAGGGGAGGGAGGGGAAAAATGAGGACCTGATGCCAGGGGCTTGGGTGGAGAGCAAATATTTTGAGAATGATGGAGGGCAACGAATGTACACGTGTGCTTTACACAATTGATGTATGTATGGATTATGATAGGAGTTGTATCAGCCCATAATAAAGTGATTTTTTAAAAAAGTTTTAAGCATTGTACAAGCAATTACATGCTAAAGTCATAGGTGCTACTTGTTTAGAATGCCTCAAAATGTTAGAAACTATGTAAAACAAGACAACAAAATCATCTCAGCCCACTGGGGAATTGATGATTTTAAAAAGGCAAAATGAATGAATAGATTTTTTTTTTTTGCCAAGAGTGGACAGGAAAAAAATTAAGAATTGGACATAGTTATTGGCTGTTAGCTTGCCTTTGAGTGGGTGCTAAACACATATTTGGCTGAGAAGTTAGCAGATTTTTCTGCAATAATAACAAAATATTTTGGCTAAGGGTATATGATGAATTTGATTATATAAGTGGGTATTAAGACATCTGGAATTGTAGCTATCAAGATGAAAGATGAAGACAGCAAAACATTTATTTAATTGTTCTATATTCTGGTGCTTACTACTCAGTCATCTGGTGGCTAAGATTCACTAGTGATCAAACAAACACCGAGTACTCTCTTGAAATATGAAGATTTAAAAGTTGACGTTAGTAAATACTGTGTGAATGAAAACAGAATGCATAGATTCTGATAGACGAATGGAGTGTAGGGGGTCATTTATTTCTATTTCTTGTGGTGACCCTTGTTACACCAATGAGAATACTAAGACTGTCTACTCACTTCAGTTTTTTTGAGGACACATACCTAACAAATGACAAAATGCCCTTATGATCAGCTTGCAACGAAAAGTGTATCTTTTTTGCCAACTTACATGAAAATCCTTGAGCTTTGAGGGTGCTGCTCAGACTCAGCATATCTTCTCTGGTGCTGTGTTGATTACCTTAGTACTCATCTTAGTAAACAACAGTGCTCCGGTCCCTGCTCTTCGTATACCAACTTTCTGCTTACTAATGTATACTAACTAGTAGCTTTGCCAATTGAATACGTGCAATGTCTCTTTTTATTCCCATTTTCCAGATATGGAGAACAGAGGCCTGGAGGCATTCATCTGGAAAAACTGAGTCAGGGTAAGGGTCTGGGACAATCTGCCTCTGGAGTCTTCGTGGTTTTATTCCTGAATGATATTCTCTCTTTATCTCTCTCTAATTATGCAAGCCACAACAATAGATTCTAGCACTAATTACTTATCGCTTCACTCTATGTGTTGAACACCAATGGAAGCTAGTTTTCTAAAAAATAGATTTGATTGTGCTAAAAACTCTGTCCGCCAGCTGATGTCTCCTGTCCCTTACAGTGGAGAGATCTACAAGACAAAGACCAAACTATTTAATATTGTGCAGACAGCCCCTCCGTAAGACTGCCCCTCTTCCCCTATCCCACAACTCTGTATTTACTCTCATCCTCTGAGTAAGGCACTCACCATCATGCCTTTGAGGACAGTGGTGGTTCCAGGATAAAGTTCTCATCTTCCACTTGGAGGCTTGGGATCAGTTCTGATTAATGCGCATTATGGAGCCACCACCTGTCTTTCAGTGAAGGCTGACGTGTTGCTATGATGCTGAACAAGTTAAGACAGAGAGGAAGAAAGGCCTGGCAATCAACTTCTGAAAATCAGAGCAACAACCCTGAAATGCACATTTTTTTAGTCCCAATGTATGTTGGGTAGCCCTGAGTCAGAGACTGACTGGACAGCAGCCAACAACAACGATATCTTTACTTTCAATTTCTTAGGGTTGCCTTTCTCTCCCTTTCTTTCCAGGCAACACACGGTGCCCGTGTAGACACATTCTCCTCAAGGACTCTTAGAGAGCAGAAACTACACTGTCCTCATTGTTTACAGATCTCCCTCACTCCATACTTTTAGGGGGATGTCTGTTGGGCTGCATTGTCATTATTGTTTATGTGTCATTCAGACCTTTTCCCCAGTGGACAAAGATTTCCTGAAGGGCAGAGGCTGTGTACATGTTATTTTTCGAATGCCTGGTTCCTAAATTCAAGCTGGAATATATTTGACAGCTGGTATTTGTTAAATAAATGGTCACTCAAGTATTATGCTCTTTGTCAAATGCTATTCTGTAGCTAACCTGAGGAAAGCCAATTGGAATTCAATTTTGTTGACAGTTTCCTATTAGCCAGAAGTAGAAATAGATGCCATCTATATTGAAGACCCTGTGTGGAAGGCAGATCCCTCCTTCCTGGCAGGCAGTTAGGGTGTCTCCGGATAGGTTTAAGGAAGACCTTAGTAAATAATTTGCACGTTACAAAAATGAAAACGACTGTACAGTATTTCTACAAATGTCCTGTCTTCCTTATGAGTATTACCTTTCGCCTCGTCCATGCTATTGGAATGTGTTTTTTTCCTGCTGGTTATATTAGATTTGATTCATCTTCTAGAATAAATGTAGTACATGCTTCGATCACAGAGTTTCATAACAGTACTAATCATTCAATGGCAGGGTTACATGCATGTACAGAAAACGGAAATCTGTGTCTGTGACAAGCAATTGATGAATCACCCATCTTTGGTGAATTTTATTTATAAATGATAATAACCTGTAGCTAGGCAGTTAGTAGTTTGTGAGGCATTCTCACGTATTTTTATTAGATCATATAACAGATGGAGTATATTTTGGCAGTTTTTTCCTTTGTATTGTTCTTTGTTTATTGTGTGCATTGCTATTATTTTTTGTCTATTTTACCTTTAAAGAAACTAGGATTTGAAGAAATTTATAAAGGACAGAATTAGGATTAAAATCGTGGAGCCTCAATACATTTCTATTTTCTCTATTCAATACTACTCTTCAATGTCATGCAAGAATCAGGAAGCACCCCACTATGAGACACGACATCCCTCGCTGACACATAGCCCTACAGGGGACAACACAGGAGACACAGTATGGGAATTGCACCCGATCTGATCCCGCCACACGGAGGCAAAACACTAAGGGCGTGCAACAGAACAGCAAGGGAATAGAGCAACAGTCCCCAGGGAATTCCAAAGGTGGACTTTGGAGCCAGGGTGTGGTGCCCCAACAGACTGGACTGGAAAACACACCTAATGGCCAACAAACAGTCCTTGAACTAACTATAAGCTTTTCTTTCTTGTTGTGTTTTGTTTGTTTGTTTTGTCATTGGTTTGTTGTTGTTTTGTTGCATGTTGTTGCTTGGTTTTACTCTGTCTTGCTTTTGTGTAAGTTATTATCTCAGCAGGTCTGTCTAAATAAGATAGGCTGGATGAACAAGCTGGAGGAGAAAACAATGGGACTGAGAGTTCCAGGGTACATGGAAGAGGGGGGGGTAGGGGGAAAGTTAGTGGGGTTAACAAACCCAGGGACAAGGGAACAACAAGTGATCCAAATTGGTGGTGAGGTGGGTGTGGGAGGCCTCGTAGGGCATGATCAAGAGTAATGTAACCAAGAGGAATTACTGAAACCCAAATGAAGGCTGAGCATGATAGTGGGACAAGAGGAAAGTCGAAGGAAATAGAGGAAAGAGCTAGGAGGCAAAGGGAATTTATAGAGGTCTAAATAAAGGCATATACATATATTTATATATGAAGGTAGGGAAATAGATCTATGTGCATATATTTATAGGTTTAATATTAGGTAGCAAATGGACATTGGGCCTCCACTCAAGTATTCCCTAAATGCAAGAATATTTTGTTCTATTAAATTGGCATTCTATGATGCCCACCTTCCTGACCCAATCACCGAAGACAAAGCAGGTGCATAAGCAAATGTGGTGAAGAAAGCTGATGGTGACCGGCTATCAAAAGATATAGTGGCTGGGGTCTTAAAGGCTTAAAGGTAAATAAGTGGCCATCTAGCTCAGAAGCAACAAAGCCCACATGGAAGAAGCACATCAGCTGTGCGATCACAAGGTGTTGAAGGGATCAGGTATCAGGCATCATCAGAACAAAAAATCACATCATTTTGAATGAGGTGGGGAGTGTGGAGTGGAGACCCAAAGCCCATTTTAGGCCACTAGACATCCCCTTACAGAAGGGTTTAGGGAGGAGACGAGCCAGTCAGGTACAAGGTAGCAACAATGAAACATACAACTTTCCTCTAGTTCTTAAATGCTTCTTCCCCGCCCACTGTCATGATCCCAATTCTACCTTACAAATATGGCTAAGCCAGAGGATGTATACTGGTACAGATAGGAACTGGAAACAGGGAATCCAGGGCAGATGATTCCTTCATAACCAGTGGTGAGGATGGTGATACCGGCAGGGTGGAGGGGGGGTGCGGTAGAAAGGGGGAACTGATTGCAGGGAGCTACATATAACCTCCTTCCTGGGGGACAGACAACAGAAAAGTGGGTGAAGGGAGACTTTGGATGGTGTAAGATATGACAAAATAATAATTTGTAAATTATCAAGGGCTCATGAGGGAGGGAGGAGTGGAGAGGGAGAGGAAAACATGAGGAGCTGATGCCAGGGGATTGGGTAGAGAGCAGATGTTTTGAGAATGATGAGGGCAATTAATGTACAAATCTGCTTTACATAATTGATGTATATGTGGATTGTGATAAGAGTTGTATGAACCCCTAATAAAACAATTTAAAAAAAGAATCAGAAAGCAAAGGATATGATCACCTTTTTTTAGAAATGTATTATGCTCTTAAAGATATGATTGATGTATAAAAACCAAAATCCAAACTTGCTGCCATTGAGTCAATGCCAACTCATAGTGACCTTACAGGACCAGATGGATGTACCCCCTGCGGGTTTCAGAGACTGTAACTCTTTTTGGGAGTATAAACCTCATCTTTCTCCCATGGAGCTGCTCGTGGTTTCAAACTGCTGACCTTGCAGTTAGCTGCCAAAGGAGTAACCATTACACCACCAAGCTCCTACAATTGATGTATAGGAGATACATCATTGCAACATGATCAAAGACTAAATGATTACAATTTTAAAGATATGACAAAAGTTAACTTCCTTTTTAAAATTTAGACTTTCAGAAATACATTTAAAAATCATTTTATTTGGGGCTCTTGCTGCTCTTATAACAAATCCATACATCAATTGCATCAAGCATATGTTGTCATCATTATTTTCTAGGCATTTTACTTTCTATTGAGCCCTTGGTATCCGCTCCTTTTCCCCACTCCCTCCTCCCACTCCTTGTGGCCCCTTGATAAATTATAAATTATTAATATTTTCATTTCTTACACTGACCCCTGTCTCCCTTCCCCCATGGTTTCTGTTGTTCATCACCCTGGTGGGGGCAGGGAGGGGGCCACGATATGGATCGATCATAACAATAGGTTCTCCTGTTCTCCCTTCATCCCTTCCTCTCCCCATCTTCCCCCAAACCCTTCTGGCATCACTACTCTCATTCTTGTTCCTGGATTCCGTGTGTGCTGAGCTCTGACGTCTTATCTGCACCTGTGCACCTGCTCCCCGCAGTGTAGGCCATTAGATGGGTCATGATAGTGGCGGGTTGGGTGGGGTAGGGGAGGTGAGGAGAAGTACTGTGTGCCTTACTGCACCTTGATTGACTCATCTCTTCCCTGTGAACCCCTCCATGAGGGGATGTCCCACTGTCTACAGATGGGCTTTGGGTCTCTGCTCTGACTCCTCTCATTCTCAACAATATGAGTTTTTGTTTGTTTTTTGGGGGGGTCTTCTGATGTCTGTTACCCTGTCCCAGTGATGCCTCATGATTGCACAGGCTGGTGTGCTTTTTCATGTGGGCTTGTTGCTTCTGCGCAAGATGGCCACTTACTAAATTTCAAGCCTTTAATACCCCAGACGCTATATCATTTGATACCCTGGCACCATCCCGTTTTCACCACATTCACTTATGCACCTATTTTTGTTTTCAGCGATTGTGTCAGAAGGGTGAGCATCACAGAATGCCAGGTTGTTGGAACAAAGAGTTCTTGCATTGAGGGAGGGTATGAGCAGAGGTCCAAAGTCCATCTTCAATCTCTACTGTAAAAAGCAAAATAGAGATGCTTGTGCTATACTATAAGGTAAGGCTGGATCAATATACCTCCTTTAACGCAACAGGAAAAAAATTATGCATAGGCACAGGATCAAATGAAGGCACAATCAAGTAAAATGCTGAAAAACAACTTCCTTATTGGAAATTTGCACCTTCCCTTGCTGATCTCTCCCACTTCCAGACCACACACTCTTTGACCATGGTAGCCCCGACAGACCGCACAGTAACCAGCTAAGGAAATGGCCACATGGAAGCTACCCCAGCTATCCAAAGGGGAAGGATAACCCAACTGTACACCAATCCAAGGCTGATTTCCATGCCGCATAGGTCAGATATGCCTCTACCCTCCAACCTTCTCTGTCCTATTCCGACCTTCACCCTCCCTACTAAAGCACTCTACTTCTCTGCTAGGTTCGATGATCCATTGTCATGTGACAAAATAACTCACAGCCAATACTTGCTCTGGGGAATGTTTTAAGGGAGGCTAACAAGTTATGACAAGTTAGGATCAGAAACACTGACACACAGTTTCTTTGTTAGAAGCATGTCATATCAGGTGTGCCAGCAGGCATTTCCTTCTCTGGGCTACAGAGTCCTGGGTTCTGCCCTGCTTGGGCAAGTGTTAAAAACTTCCTTCAGTGCTGACATATACACAAAGGGGACCCCACTCTGCAAGACACCCTCCTGCCTGAGGTTCTCAGCTTGACTTCTTCATAGGCTGTGGAAGCCCACCACTCTGTGCCCTGTTTTATGCATCCTTTTGTGTTGCTCAAAGGCTCTCTGGTGGCCCAGGCAGTGACTGATAATGTCACTGGCAGCACTTTAAGCCTACCAGCTGCTCCATGGCAGAAAAATGAGGCTTTCTGTTCCCATGCAGATTCAGACCTCGGAACACATATGGAGGTTGGGGATGACTTAGAATCCTGACATTAGGATGGATGTGGGATATGTTGCTTAGTCGCAGTAGAAATATGTCCTGGGAAAAACATTGCGACCAACTTGGTGTTTTGCCATTGTGGTCACCAAACATAAAAGTACAGGTAGTCTCAATACTTTACCAGCAACACTTGATTATTCCTCCAAGCTTAAGAATTTTGTTAGGGAATTTTCCAGGCGAGTTGTCTAGACAATCAGAAGAGCAGACCAAAAGCTCTTCATTCCCTAGTCCTAAATTACTCAAATAATTGCTTTGACATTTCAGTCTGCTGTGTAGACCCAGCCTAATTGATGCTTGAAGCTGACGTGCTCTAATTAATGCCCAATTCCCTTTTTCTCAAAGTGAGATTTTTCTGTCCAAATAGCCTGTGTATCTATATCTGGGGGTAATGTTTTACATAATTAATAAAGCTTATTTTCAGTTGAGAAGACAGCAAATATATGAGAGACCATGAAAATAAAATGTGGCCACCTCTTAGTCATTCTGCCTGCCTGACTGCAATACAGATTGAAGCTTGCTTTGGAAGGCTCTGTGAGGTCAGAAGATTCTGCAGAGAAGTTTCAATGTTTTCTTAAAACTGAAGATAAATATTCACAAAAGGCAAGGGCGATAAGAAATGTCACGCAACCTTTCTCTTCAAGGGAGTTGCAAAACAAGCTGGAGAGACCAATAATTCTCTTAAGTGATGATTAAAATGACTTTGTCTCATATTAAATTAGCTTCCTGAACAACAGAAAATGTTGACCTTGGAAGGCCAAGCATTGCCAGTTCATCCACAAGTAGCAGAACCCGTCTAACGGACCTGAAAAAAAAACAACAGTTAAAAGTAGCTTTTTTTAAAGTGGTAATCAGTTAAGTATCTCCCAAGAGGTCATTATAATTTCAAATCATTGAACGTATTATTGTCATTTTCATTCTTAAAGTGGTCCAGTAGGTTACCCTTTGCCATGGTGAATAGGAGCAACTATAAAAGTTATTATCTTCATAATTTCTGAGACACATTAAAGAAATGTATCCCCCGCCTCAGGCACTTACATGATGTGACTTTATTTAGGTGAACTAGGACTCACAGTCTTCTATTCGGTACATTTTCAACATAACAGGCTTGTTCAACACCTGTTTAATACTAAATACTAGAGCTTTCACAGACATTAGCTCATCAAATCAAATCACAGTTACCATTCTGTGCGTGTCCTTTACACTGTCTGAAATGATTCTGATCATCTCCAAAAAGTAGAAACTCATATGTCTCAACAAATTCAGAGGCCTAAAATCCACCCTCCCCCATAAAAATCATATATCTATATGTGTATGTTGATATACATTACAAGGTTTATGTGGTGAAGTCTATCCATTTCTCTGTAACTTCCATCAAAGGATTGTTTCGGTGGGATAAATGGGACATGTTCAATACTCAAAGAGGGGATTGCTCAGTTGTTGCTACTACCTTCTTGGCATCATTGAGGAAACAAGCTCAGACCCTTCAGAAGAGCATGTTCCAGAACGCTATCTGAAGTGACTAACGCAAGAGCAGAGGCATCCGAGACTACGGAACAGAACAAGAAGAGAAGTCTCAAGACTCTGGGACTCTGAGCCAGAGCTACAGCCAGCCTTCTTGGTCCACGGAGGCAGAGGATCAGAGAGTTGGCAAGAGTTTCAAAGGTTCATCGACCCTACAGCAAGTCAGGATTCTGGAAGCATTTGAACTTCTGTTCTTCATACTCTCCTTTGATCAGAGCTGTTCTATGGAAGCTTGAATAAAATGTTCAAAAATGATGGCTGGGCCCCAACCAGTAGCTCCTATCTCATGTCAAAGAAGGCAGTCGTTCCTGGGAGCCACACATTCCATTCCCTTCCCCCATTCCTGGCTGGCATCTTCTCCTATTGCCCCAAGAGAATAGAGACCAATGACTGTGTCTTCCATGGTCTCTTGGAAGGTTTTGAGACCCCAGGGACTGTGCTATGAACTATTCAAAAGAAAGAAAGAAAGAAAGAAACACATCATTAAGCCAATGAACTGGCATCTTTGAAGTCCAATAATGAAGTTCTATGAGTAGGAGTGGAAGATATATGTATTTTAAATATCTTTGAGGACAAATCCCTGTTCCCTCCATGAAGAATGTGACTAGTAACTATTTGTATGACTGTTTCCTCTGAGAAAGGATGTCACACCAGAGTTAAGCATTGGCTTGGATGGTTGGTTGGTTGGACACTAAGGAGCCGCAGAAGGCAGCTTTGTCTTGGGGAAGAGAGAGTCAGGGTGTTTAAATTGCTGGTAATCTCGATCACTACCCCCAGGACTACTGTGGATGAGGGTCCATTGAGCAAGTACTGGTGTTCCAGGGGGGAAAGACTAATGATCTTTTCATAGAAGAGGTCACCCCTGTAGAGTGACTGCCCTCAGGTCGGCATTCCACTGAGACACTGATATCTGTGACCGGTCAGAAAGGTCCACCCGCATGCCTGGGAAAGCCCAGGCCTCCTGGTCACCAATCTTCCAAGCAGCCACTGCTCGAGAATCAAAGTAATTTAAACATCAGGCCATCTCTCTTTCAATAAAATATATGATCAGATGTCTGGAAATTCTGCCCACCAAGTTCCTAGACATTTCCTTGTTTTTCCCTAGACATTTCTTAAGAGGGGTGCAATATAGCAGCCATCAAGTTTTGACAGGTGTTAATACAAGGAGGCTTCAAAAAATTCTTAGGAAAATCCTGTTATCTTTTCATTCCATTTTTCCATGATCTTTTCCTCTTTTTAGAAAGCATTTTATCGTGATTCGGGGGAATGTTTACAGAGCAAATTTGTTTCCCATTCAACAGTTGATAAGCATTTCCACCCAGGACCTTTTTAGAGGTGCCCGCACATATTGTGGTAAAAAGGAACCATGGTAGCTCAGAGGCTAAAGGGCTTGGTTGCTACCTGAAAGGTCAGTATTTTGAACCTACCAGCCACTCTGCAGAGAAAATAGATAGCAGTCTAGTTTGGTAGAGACTGCATCTTTGGAAACATCATGAGACAATTCTACTCTGTCCAACAGGGATGCTATGAGCCATAATTGACTTGACCATAGGTTTTTGTTTTGTTTTTTAATCTGTTGGTAAACCAGCGTATACTTTTTTTCCTCTTCTGTAACTGATCCTAGAGAACTCTGTGTGAGACCTTTCATATATGATGAGGGAGACAGAGCAGCTCATTTTAAGCCTGACTTGTGAGAATCTGAGAAAAACCACAGAAGGAAATATCATAGGAATACATTTTAGACAAATAGCTTTTGCAGTGTATATTTGCTTGGGCTAAATCTTGCATGTATGCTTTCCATTGTGTAATGAAATACTAAAAGCACATTACTAGGAGTGCTGGTGGCTCAGTGGGATATGCATCTGGCTGCTAACTGCAGGGTCAGTAGTTCAAAACCTTGAGCTGCGTGGCAGGCGAAAGATGAGGCTTTCCGCTCCCATAAAGATTCAGAAGCTCACAGGAGCAGTTCTACTATATCCTACAGGGTTCCTATGAGTTGGAATCAACTTCCTGGCAGTGAGGTTAGAAGTTGTTTAGTTCGTGAGGTTAGAAGTTGTTTAGTTCGGTACATATTACAGGACCCAAATCCTGATAATTGGAAACCAAATAGGTGAGGTCGTGCCAAATGGAGAAAAGACTGAAGTTGTCAAGGGTTTCTTCTTGCTTGACACTACAATAGATGTTCAAGGAAGCAGTAGTCAAGAAATCAAATGACACATTGCATTGGGTAAATCTGCCACAGAAGACTTCTTTAAAGCACTGAAAGCCAAGAATGTCCCTATGAGGACTGAGGTGCAGCTGACCCACGCCACGGCATTTTCAATTGCCTCATATTCATGTAAAAGCTGAACATTGAATAAGAAAGACCAATACAGAATCAATGCATTGAAATTGTCCTGCTGACAAAGCATATGGAAAGTACCGTGGACTGCCAAAGGAACAAACAGATAGGTCTGAGAAGAGATACAGCCAGAAGGCTCCTGAGAAGTAAGGCTGGTGAGCCTTCATCTCATATATTTGGACACATTGTCAGGAGAGACCAGTCTGTGGAAGGACACGGTGGTAAAGTAGAAAGGAGGGTGATGGAAAGCGGAAGTCCTCAAGGAGATGGATGCAGACACAGTAGCTGCAATCACGGGTTCAAACAGATCACCCAGTGTGCGGAGGGAGCAGGACTGGGTAGTGTTTCATTCTGTTGTACAAAGTGAAGCTATGGGTCTGAATAGACTGGACAGCCCCGAACAACAACACGCATTCCAGGTAAACTTTGATGTTTCATAAATAAATCGACACTATTTTGGACTGGGTTTGTCACGGAACTGCTCGATATACCATAAGCCAACACTCTACCAGAATGTGAGAACAAACCAAGAACTGCTTTTCAGAAATAGAATATTGTGTTTATGAGAGCGTGGCCTTAGTCAAAACCCCTAGGTGTGTGTGTGTGTGTGTGTGTGTGTGTGTGTGTGTTTCCTATTGATGCTTGAAAGGGATTCCAGAAAACATCTCTCTCTCTGCCGCAGACACATCCAAGAACCAATGAATGTACTGGGGAATAAGGCTAACATGGAGTGGCAAAACTGTTTCCAACAGTCCCTGAACCCACTAAAGAGCCTTCTCTTGCTCTTGGCTCTTTTCAAAACCAGCAGTCTTGATTGATAACTGACCTGGAAGAATAGTTAGAGAGAACTGAACCGCAATATGATATGTGTTGCTTCAAAACCCAAACACAACATTGAGCATCGTCTTTCTGCAGCGAGTCTCTTCACCTTCAGTTGATATCTTAACACACTCCAAACAACTAGATTCCTATTACCCCCCCTCCCCAACGTGGCAGACATTTGAATGTGCACAATGATGATCTCCCTTAAATAGCAATTAGGCTGCTTGTAAATACCTGCTCCCAAGTCTATTTGACATTTTTATGGATCAGCATGATATTCTATGGGGTATTTGGATAATCAAGGTTCCTCTGGATTGTATCGTATTAAGAAGCAGGGGGGTGGACATAACCCCGTTGTATGACAGTAAGGGTTCTGGCTTGCTTGCCAGTTGAAGTTACACTGCTTCTGATTACTGGTGGAACTCGCAAAGACAGTGTTCCTCAGTCAGTGAGTGAATAGTGCATATATTGGCCAGAGGCTATGTTGATTTATTCCAATAAAGTTACCACATCTGGTACAGCAGCTGTGATTGTTATCACCACTGATTAAGCTTGTGATAATTCAAGTCATTCGACAAAATCCATCTGGCCTTTTTTACCAGTCAAAGAAGTAAGTTAAATAAGGATGTGATAGGAATCCCCACGTAAGCATCTTGACGTCTTAATAGAGGTACTCATTTCTCCTGCTCTCCCAGATCGTTTGATTTACTATTTTGAAAATGAAGGAAGGCATTTCCAGAAAGTTCCATATGATCTGTCCTTCCGTGATAGCCTTTATGACAATGGAAAGAAGACCTCTGGGGGAATTCTCAAAACACCCCAAACGCACAGTCGTCGAGTCGATTCAGATGAGTAGTGGCCTTAGGGGCGGGCAGCACTGCCCCGGTGGGGTTCAGAGACCGTCACTCTCTCCTGCACAGAGACTGGTGCTTTCCAAGGACCAACACTGCAGTGTTCAACCCACTCTTCCAACCCAACGTCCAACCCCCTCTTCCACCCGGGCTCCTCCCGGTGGGGATGCTAATAGTCACTACATGTATCTACAGCCCAGAAGACTTTGAAAACAGCCACAGATAAACACCCAGGCCTGCCTAGCCCCATTGTGAGATAGATTCAAGACAAGTATCTGGCCCCCAGACCCCCTTTGACCAGTAGAACATGGTGGTGTCCCATAATTCCAGAAATTAACATTATATCTGAGCGATTATCTAATAATCCCTAGTAAGTGTGATGATTTCTCGGTGCACATTGTCCTGTGTGTCCAGCTGCCCTCTGGGGAAAGCCCAGGGGAATATTTATAGTATGCTTCACTCGTGAGCAGCATAGGTTTCCTAGGATGTCTGGTGAAGAAGATGCTTTATACTGAGATGTAGAACTTTTAAAAGGAAGACCAGAATTGAACAAACCAGTGAGCACAGGTGAAGAGGGGAAAGGAGAAACCCAAAGTCCTATTTGTGACATGTCGCATTGAGCATTGCTTGATATGTTCAATGGAAATATTTAATAAACACTTGGCAGACTTTGGATCTGAGCCAAGACTAGCAAATGGGATGTCATTAACAATTACATGGTAGTCGAGGCCATCGACCTGGATGTGAACTTGTTGGCAGCCCCGCTATTAAGATTTATGTAGAAAAGGAGTCAGCTAAGGAGCCTAAGAACAGTGGAAGCGAAGCCAGAGATGGGCTATCTCAACAAGCCTGGAAGAAGAAGCTTTAGGAAGGAGAAAGTGGTCAATGGCATCAAACGCTGCAGACATTTTAAAAAATGAACTAAGACTGTAACAGAAATTGCCTTGTAGATTAACAGCATGAGATAACGGAGTCAAAACCAGACTGGAGTGCTGGCCCAGTGTGACCAAGAAGATGGCTTATATTAAATATTTCCTTTCTTCCCAAATGGAATCACTTGAACATTGTCCAGCTTGTTTTATGTGTGTTTAATTTCGATTCCTCCTTTATCATACTTGTATGATAACTCTTCCAGGGGCCATTCACCGCTGCTTTGCCACAGACAGCCTTTTGGTTCGTGTTGCTCCAGCATACATTAAGCTCAAGCCTCATTCAATCTACCTCCAAGGCCCGCACAGAAGAGTCACGCTGACTGTGTTATTTATTTGTCTTGCATGTTTTTGTGGCGATAAAATAGAAGTCACGGAGTGACAGCGGCAGGGTTCTTAGCATGCTACAAAGGAAGCAAGCCTGGAGCTTGTTCACACTGCACATCAGTCTTCAATGCTTCCCAATAACCAGAGCCAGGAAATCAGTAGTCTGCACATTCTGCTGTGTCTAGCTTTCTAATGCATGTATTTTCATCCTGAAATACTCTGTATGCACATGGGTCTCTCTCTTGTCTTCTGTGTGCCTCTAAACCTGTTGGCTCTTTCTTTACTTTGTGAATCGTGGTTGAGATTCACTTGGGCGTGAAATCAATGCGCACAGTTCCTTGGAGGCTCTCGTTATTCCTAAAGATAGACAAATCGGGGTAAGCCTAGAATCGATTCACACAGGGACTAGAGAGTGGATACGACGAACAGCAAATATTTACTTTGTAAAGAACGTGAATGGCGAAGCAGGAAGAGGTTGGCTAACTAGACGCTAAACGGGGATTTAACTGCCCATAATTCCATGGTCCAGGTGAGCCCCCAACAGCATCAGCTTAAGGAAACAGAGCGTTGATGGAGAGCACGAGAAACCTTTAGATGTGCTTTCTGTGCAATGCTTCCAAATACATTTAATGAAGGGGTTCATTTTCACCGCTTTGTCCAGAAATAAATTGTATTCTGTAAGTTTCTGTATCTCACATTTACTACTGAAATGGTTGGCCTCAGTTATTTTCCTGACAAAAATTTACATCTGGCACAAATTTACCTTGGCAATTATTTTTCTATTTTCTGCGATGTGTAGCACAATAAAGAGCAAGCACTCAGTGTTGAGGGTGACTGAGCAATGGAAGGGAAGAATTCATCTAATCGTTGAGTTCTTTTTAAACATAGTTCTTCACCCTGAGAGGGAAATAATGAGAAGCATGCTTTTCAGGTGGACAGAAGAATTATGAAGAGAAGTCATCACAGATATACAAAATGGTAATGATAGTGATATTATATAAACAGTAATATAAATGAGTACACTATCCAAGTTAATTGATCAGCAAATGGTAATCCAGTTTTATAAACCATACTTAAGAATATACAAGGCTCATTAGACTATCATGGTCCACAGCCTCTAACAATGTGCTCAGTAAAATCTTTAAAAATGAATTGAAAAAAAACAAAACAAACCACCTTGCCCTCAAATTGACTTCAACTCATCGGAACCCTACAGAGCAGAACAGAGCTACCCTCATCGAATTTCTAGGACTGTCCTCTTTATAAAAGGAGATTGCTGCGTCTCTCTCTCTCTCTCTCTCTCTGAGGGCTTGATGAGTTCAAACGTTCACTTTGGTATTTAACAGACAAGAACTTAACCACAGTACCACATAGGCTCCACCAGGCCTCTGCTCTATAAATACTCAAAACTTACAACTATGTAGTTCATGCCTTCATAGTGACCCTATAGGACAGCGTAGAACTCTGCCCTGTGAGTTTCTGATACTGTAAATCTGTATAGGAGTAGAAAGCCCTGTCTTTCTCCCACGCAACTGCTGAGGGTTTCGAAATGCTGAACTTGAAGTTAGCAGCCAACTCAATGATGTATTCAGGACTCATGCTCTATAAACAGTGGGTGCAACAAAGGATGAGAGAATTGCAGGATAATATGAAAAATGATTTTTTAAAAAAGCAATAACACAAACTCCAAAACAAACTCAGTGCCAGCAGGTTAATTCAGATTCACAGCACTGCCCTGGACAGAGTAGAACTGCCCTGGTGACATTCCCATGGTATAAATCTCTACAGAGTGCCTGGTGGTTTCAAACTGTTGACCTTGGGATTAGAAGCCAAGATTTCCCATTCAATACCACTTATGTGCCAAAATAGTATGCCAATTGCTTTCTATACAGTATCTCACTTAATCTTGCAGCCCTGTGAAATAGATATCATGCATCTATTTTATAGAACAGAGAAGGCCACAAGGGTAAAATTTCGTGGTTAATTTCAGCAAGAGTTGGCAGTCATCTAAAGTTATCTGACTCCAGAGCCTACTGCACACTGTCTTTCCCCCTCCCTCCCCGGTGAACGTCCTCCATTTCATTGTAATCTCCACATTGGAGTCCCCATAGGTGGCAAACATGTTGTTAAGGATCCGTGTGCTAACCAAAAGGCTGGAGACTTAAGCCCACCCAGAAAAGCTGGAGAAGAAATGGCCTCCTGATCTGCTTTTGACAACTCCCCTGTTGAAAATTCTAGAGGGAATAATTCTACTGTGATCTCCGTACTTTGAGTATGAAGGTGTCCCCAGGGAAGAAAGGAGTCCTCCCCTCCCACACTGAAAGACAGTCTTGTGATGCAATGCTGTCAAGCTCTACGCAAGAACCCAGCCTATTTTTTTCTAATTGTTTTTACTTTGGCAGAAGTTGATCACAAATTTTTGCTTTTCTAATAAAAAAAGATGTTATGAATGTCTACAAAATTTTTATAAGGAGAAAAAGATTATACGGTATACATGTTTTTTACCTGTTTTTTTTTAAAGAAAGTTGGAAAATGAAGTTTTCCTCTGAAAATCTTAATAATTCCCAAGGATAAAAACCTAAGTAGACACATAGAAGCAGCAGGATCAATATTGACATAGACGAATGGCACACCATTTGGTCAATTGCCAACAATTATTTTTTAAATCGTTTTATTAGGGGCTCATTCACTATGGTAAGATATTTTGTTCTGATGATGCCTGATACCTGATCCCTTTGGCACCTCGTGATCACACAGGCTGGTGGGCTTCTTCCATGTGGGATTTTTTGCTTCTGAGCTAGATGGCCACCTGTTTGCCTTCAAACCTTTAAGACCCCAGACGCTATACCTTTTGATAGCCGGGCACCATCATCTTTCTTTACCACACTTGCTTATTCACCCTCTTTGTTTTCAGCAGTTGTGTCGGGAAGGTGAGCATCATAGAATGCAAATTTAACAGAAGAAAGTATTCTTGTATTGAGGGAGTACTTGAGTGGAGGCCCAATGTCTTTCTGCTACCTTAGTACTAAACCTATAAATATATGCACATAGATCTATTTCCCCATCCTCATATATAAATATATTTGCATATATACATGTCTTTATCTAGACCTCTATAAATGCCCTTTGCCTCCCAGCTCTTTCCTCTATTTCCCTTGATTTTCCTCCTGTCCCACTATCATGCTCAGTCCCCACGGGGGTTTCAGCAGTTCCTCTTTGTTACCTTACCCTTGATCATGCCCTACCAGGCCTCCCACACTCTCCTCAGCACCAATTTGGATCACTTGTTCCCTTGTGACTGAGTTTGTTAACACCACTACCTTTCCCCCCACCTCCCTGTCTCCCATGTCCCGATGGAACTATTGGTCCCGTTGTTTTCTCCTCCAATTGTTCATCCAGCCTATCTTATTTAGAAAGACCTGCGGAGATAATAACATGCACAAAAACAAGTCAGAGCAAAACCAAGCAACAATATACAATAAAACAATGACAAACAAAACACAACAAGAAAGAAAAGCTTGTAGTTTGTTCAAGGATCATTTGTTGGCCTTTAGGAGTGTTTTCCAGTCCAGTCTGTTGGGGCACCATGCCCTGGCCCCAAATTCCACCTGCAGCCTTCCCTGGGGACCTCATTGCTCCATTCCCTTGCTGTTGTGCTGCACCCCCTAAGTGTTTTTGCCATGGTGTGGCAGATCGGGTGCAATTCCCACACTGTGTCTCCGGTGTTGTCTTCTGTAGAGCTATGGGTCAGTGAGGGGCATCATGTCTCATAGAGGGGCTGGCCATGTGGTCCTCTCTGTGGACTGAATTGCCAACAATTCTTTCTCAAGGTGAGCATGGGAGTGTCAGACAAAGAAAAGCAAATAGCACAGAACACATGGAGAATACAGTGCTAAGGAGTAAAGGAAAATGATTCCTTGCGGGAAAGCATCTATAACTAGGGCAGGAAAAATAAAACTGTACCGATGGATAGTGTCAAACTCTGTGTCCCTATGACAAAAGAATACGAAAAAACGAGAATGAAGTGTGAACGTAGATAATTGAAGATGCCCTTTATTCTTCAGTTTTATTTTTTAGTATCTCTGAAATGTGTAAATATGCATGGATGTTTAAGAGTAAAAGTTTTAACAGTCACACAACAATGTAATAACGTGTTCAATATTCCAATAGATGTATGAGAAAAGAGAGAACTTGGTTATCACAGACCTTTGAACCAACAAGCACCTGAAAATAAATCACACGAGAGCGAATCAAACGGTGTTGATACAACATCATAGAAACTGTTATTAAAAGGATCCGCACGTGAAGCTATTATTTCTCAACATGTCTTCCGTCTGGATTGATACACTTCTGAAAGCCTTTCCCTGAAGATTTCTGCACTCTTCAATTTATACCACAGCGAATGGCAATCGTGCCTTCCTGGGGGAGCTCAAATTGTTCCTTTGAAAAGTTCTCTGAGTTTGAGGAGCCAAAGACCTCTTGAAGGAGCAAATTCATGGCTGCTGGGGGAATGGGGCAGGGTTTCCGGATTAACCTCTTGTCGGACAGTCGTGACTATGGTCTGAGACTGAGCAGGTGCATTGTTACGGTAGAAAAATATATATTCCCGGAGCAGTTTTCAATTTTCTTAAAAATCCTTCATAATAAGCCCATGTAATTTCCCTGTATTCTACAAAATATCTGTCAAGATTTCCTCTTTGAAATCTCAATGTGTGTTTCTATAAACTTCCGTGCGGGTGCTCTGCTATGAATTTAACTGGCAGGGAGATTTCCCCTGAAAGCCACTGGTTTGATTAGACCTTTCATTGGAAGTCACCTGAAGAAGACTAAGACAGATATTTAATGGACATAACTTGTCTGCAGCCGCCCACAGATGGCAGAGACATGCTTAAGCAAATGGTGCTTGGAATAAACCTGTGCATATATGAGCTAGAAGCCTAGTAGACTATATACACACGCACATATAGCAATATACATATACATACATACACACACGCACAAATATGTAACCGCGGTGCTACCAGGCCTCTTATTGTAATACTGTTAGTGCCCGGTGGCGCAGTGGTTATGAGTTGGGCTACCAACCTCAAGGTCAGCAGTTTGAAACCACCAGCCGATGAACCTTTCTAGTCCCATAAACAGTTGCAATTTTGGAGACCCACAGGGGCAGTTGTGTCCTGTCCTGTAGAGTCACTAGGAGTTAGAACGGAATAGACGGCAGTGAGTTTGGTTTTGATCTGGGGGGAACTACTGCTACGAAGAGTACTAAGAGTAACGCTGACATCATTAAATCCCCTGCCATCTAGTCCTTTCTGAATCACGGTGACCCTATAGCACAGGGAAGGACCATTCCTATGGGTTTCTGAGACTATAACTCTGTAGCGAAACTTGTCCTGCTCACCTGGGCTCTGATAAGCTTATAGAGTTTGCAGGTGCATTGCGCTTCATAGACATTATTTTGGGACTTGTCCTAGCAGCCCTGTGCCAGAACCCTGGCTAAAATCAGAGGCGATGAGGATCTTGGCCTTCAACAGGTATCTAGTATGGGTTTTGGCAAGAATTCAAACTCAAGTAAATTCAGCAATTAGTTATTATGACATATTGCCACACTCCTAAGGAATTCTCATTTTTAGTTATTGAAAATGAGTAATCTTAATCTTTAGCATTATTTTATGCAGAACACTTTCTGAAACAAGAAAACTTTAAATGTTAAAAACAGATACCAAGCAGTTCTGTGCCAGTGTTTTAGGAAATTCTGGAGTAGAAGTTGAATTTGAATTCATTTCTCTTGGCTGCTTGCAAATGATATTGTGGTAGAGGTGCTTAGCTGTTGCTATATCAAGTTGCAGAAGAATCTTGTTTAAATAAATACAACTCTTTCATTACTTCCTTTTCAATCTGCCCCCTTGCCTCCAATAGGCCCATTAAATACATCACTTTAACAATCTTCAAACTATAATATATTGATAAAAATCATTCATTTTTCCAAAATGAAACAATATTTTGTTTTTATTTTATTAATGTTTTATTTTGTTATTATTATGAAAGATTTTCCAAATATTTGATGCCTGTTTCTTTTATAAGCACTGGATGTGTATTTGTTAAACAGAATAGTCAATGGCTAAACTTTACAGCTTTAAGGGGTTTCGTTTCGAAGATGCTTCATGCAAATGCAAACCCATACGGAATACATCAGCAGCCTACACACAGGATACCGATAAGCTGCTCTGGTCAGGATATATTTTACAAGATAGGAGGGAACGTAGGATAGTTGTGACGAAATCTTGATTGGGAGACAATCTTGTCTCTGCCACTGACAAGCTATGTGACATTTGGAGCGTTCCTCATCTGAGACATTGTGACGATAGTACTAGTAAGGGCCTCCTCAGAGGATTATTTCAAGGAAAAAGTAAGCTAACGCTCCTTCAAGGATCCACACCCGCATAGAGCAAGCGCTTAGTACATTTTTCCAGAAGAAATTTCGATTCAAGAGACCAACCTCAGTGCCACAGAGTCCAAAGCAATGAATGTGGAAGAGAAGGGTGATCAGCTTGAGTGAAATAATGGTGACATGGGTACAAGGGTGAAATATCATAAAAACTGAAGTCATCCTATGCTGAATATTCATTCTTGAACAAATATAAGCAGTGCATTGTTCTAATTTCATTGGAAGAGCTATTTTACACAATAATTATATGATTTCTGGATAGTACTTAAACTTGAATTATAGGATGTAGTTTCCATCTTCTCAGAGAACGAATGGGCTTCATTTCACTGCCCTCTGAGTACCACCCAGAAATCTCTTAGCAAAGCCTGTAATTCAGAAGCAAAGAAGACCACAAGGAGAATAAAACTATCTTTTGCTGCCTGGTGACACACAATGATTAGTCATCACGCCCTGAAACGGCACCGGAAAGCAAACTATTGTGGTGTCCTTTCAGTGGAGGCGACAAGAAGCACCCCATTTTCCCCACTTACTTGAAGCTGCTTTTTCTTTCATCTTCTCCAAACAGATTTTGCCCAAAAGAATGAAGCTGCCAATAACATTCTACAGAGTAGGAATAACCTGTGTATTTAACTTGACACCAACTGAATAATCATATACTCTCTCAACTTTCAAGAAACCCTGGGGAATCCTCTGTTACACCTTCTGCCCCAGGCAGACCCTCTACCCCCTTCTGTGTCCTGTACCTGCCAGAACCCAAAACAAAGCAAACCCACAGCCAATACACAGAGACCTAGAGGAAATGCTAAAAATGCTCCACAGGGTTTCCAAGACCGTAAATCTTTAAGGAAGTAGACGATTTCATCTTTCTCCTGTAAAACACGGATGGATTCCAATCCCCAAACTTTTTGTTAGCAGCCAACGCTTAAACTACTCCACAAACAGGACACCTGAACTGACTAAACAGAACATGTTGTTGGGTTTTTTTTCCCTCTCAGCGTTTCTATCGGCTTGTGGAGAGTCAACACTTGGCTCCATCAAGTCTTCTCATATATACTTCATACATTTAAGCTGTAATAGATATGGTACTGGTTGTTCGAGTTATCTCAACATAGAAAAGACCGTGAAGGAGATGTAAGAATGGTAAAATAAATAAATTAGACTCTTTGATATTCTCACCACATATTTTCTATCACTAAACTACCACAATTGTACATATGTCCTCCCTGACTTTAGAACCCTTTTATGGGGAGTTCTGAATTACACTAACTTCATAGTACTCAAATTTAGCATTTTTCCAAGCTGTGTTCCATAGATCTCATGCTCAGAACATGATTTTTCCAGAATTGTTCCACAATCATGTGTGTTAAGGACTAAAATTATAAGTTCAAAAGCATGTAGGTTACACATTGGGCTAGGAACCATGAATTCAACAGTTGGAAACCAGGAGCCCGCTGGTAGGAGAAAGATGAGGCTTTCTAATCCCCTCAGCAGGTTCTGTCTCAGGAACCCATGAGGGCAGTTCAACTCTGTCCTTTGTGGTTGCTGAGTCAGAATCGACTCAATGGCAGTGAGTTTAAGCATGATTACATCAATTTATCGTATAAAAACTGAAGAAAGAAATGTAGTATACAACTGTTTCAGAATACTATTTTTATCATTTTCTTGGGGGATCGTACAACTCATCACAATCCACACATACATCCATTGTGTCAAGCACATTTGTACATTTGTTGCCCTCATCATTCTCAAAACATTTGCTTTCTACTTGAGCCCTTGGTATCAGCTCCTCATTTTCCCCCTCCCTCCCTCATGGACCCTTGATAATTTATAAATTATTATTGCGTAACACGCATGGGAATCCCCATAGTGCTCTCCAAATGGCTAAGGATGACAAATAGAAAGCACCAGGCATTGAAAAATTTGCTGCGTCAGCAGGATGGTGTACCCGCTTCATGAATAGGTTTGGCCTACTATGTTTGAGACAAAGAACAAAGATTTCCCAGAAATTGCCACAAGACCTTGAAGAAAAAATTATGTCATTCCAGTCATTTATTATAAAACAAAGAAGGATTTATAATTATGCCCTGGCAGATATTGGGAATATGGATGAAACTGCCATGGGTTTTGATCTTCCAAGCAACAGAACTGTGGCAAGGTTAGGAGAAAAAACTATTTTTCTCAAAACCACAGGAAATGAAAAAAAAACACTTTACAGTTGTTCTATCCTGTTTGGCTAATGGGACTAAGCTGTGTCCTGTCATTATTTTTGAAAGAAAGACCTTGCCTAAAAAGATCAATTTCCCACCAAGAATTAATGTGCGTGCACATGTTAAAGGCTGGATGGATGAAGACAAAACAAAAAAATGGCTGGAAGAAATGTAGAACCGACGACCAGGAGCAGCCTTAAAGAAAAAGTCATCGTTACTTGTTTGGGATATGTTCAGAGCCCACCTATCGGATGACATAAAAAAAATTGGCAAAATCTAGTAAAGTTACTTTAGCCATTATTCCAGGTGGGTTTACATATCTGTACTGCAGCCTCTGGATGTATCATTGAATAAGCCTTTTAAAGACCGTGTGCGAAGAATGTGGCATGAATGGATGTCATCTGGTCAAGCCCGACTAACAAAAGGAGGAACTCTCATGAAGCCTGACATAAGAGTTAATAGCAAAGTGGGTTCGAGATGCATGGGAAGACATTCCAGAAGACATGGTGTGGCATGCCTTCCAGAAATGTAGTATTAGTAATGCTATGGATGGCAGTGAAGACTGCGCTTTGTATGAAAATGACAGCAGTGATGGTGATGACGGCAATCTCAGTGAGGACAGCGTCTATGATGACCTCACACCAGCTGAAGCTCTGCATTGGGATACAGATGATGATGAGGAATCCAGTTTTGAAGGATTTTAACTCTTTACATTTTAGCTTGGGTTGCTGATTGAGCTCAGGGAATAGTACTCTTAAAGTATCATTGTTGATACCTTATTGTTTTTGTTGATTTTCCACTTACTGTGCTGGTTTACTAATGTTAAATGACTTGTCCTTTTATTTATGTTTTATTTCAATTAAATATTTAAATACATTACCCCACTGATGTCTCAATTTTTAGTAATTTTCATTTGTTTTGATTATTGAAACTCACCAATAACTTCTGCATTTTCCACCCTAGACTTCTACTCGAGTCAATCCATTTTTCTGATTTCCCAGGTAATAATTAGGCACCTCGGCTTATACTCGGTTTGGCTTATATTCGAGTATATACGGTATTTCAGGAATTGTGGTAGGGAATGATGCTCCAAATTATGGGATATTTAATCTCAAACAGAGCTGGATTACACCGTACACGTAATTCCCTCATTAACCCTTTAACTACTGAAGATGGGTGTACACGTGGCCCAGTGCCTTCCTTGGGGGCCTGTGGATGTGCATAAACACCATGACTCAGCTACAGCAACATTTGGAAGCGATGTCTCTGCCACTCTCAGTTCACAGAATGTCAACAGATCCCACTAGCGAAAGGTTAAAAAGAGCACCCCGGGTTGTGTTTTTAGGAATCATTCCTAGCGGCAGCACTAGTTGACATTTTCAAGAGGGAAGCCATTACGTTGGGCATCACGTTTGTCAGCTACCCAACATTTTATTAGCTACTTTGTTGTATTTTCTGGTTACACCTAAGAGGCAAGTGAAAACGAGTAAGAGGAAAGCACTGGCAAGTTTGGGGTAAAAAAGAATAATTTTAGTTTTATAAACATTAAATAAAATAAATGTTTAAATACAAAATTATATAGTGTTTCAATTTTCCTATCCATAGTCCTGAATCCTCACTGCAAAATGTAAATTTAACAAAATTTGTAAATGTGATGTGGCCCGCGTGAATCTTGCCTGTTACACCAAATGATGTAATTGAGTTTGAAACCCCTGATTTAGAGTAACAACTTGACGAGAGATATATAAGGAGATGAAAAGAAATAATATTCCCCTAAACGCCTCTCAAATAGAATATTTGATCTGGCCAGAAGATTTTGATAAACACTTCGAATGGGGCCTTATTTTCCCAGAGTCATCTGCTTAAGAACAAAAGAGCAGTAAATGAATAACCATTGAGAGGAAACTGCGTAGTGGCACTGCAAATCTCCTTCTTCACACCCCGCTCTTTTTAATAGATGCTGGTTAACTGGATTTAAGTCAGAAACCCAAATGGTGACCCTGCCGTAGGGTCCGTATTCCTCAGGCCCCTAGAATGTTATGGTCTAACATTGTTGTATGGTAATCCTTCTCTCTCTCTCTCTCTCTCTCTCTCTCTCTCTCTCTCTCTCTCTCTCTCTCTCTCTCTCTCTCTTTGCCTTCCTCTTTTTCCCCTGAGGGGCATCTTGTACCTTGAGAATGCAATAGAATTATGATTTTCTGGATCTAAAAAACCAGGCATGGCAGGGTCGATTCCTACTCCCAGGCTCAGGTGGGTAAGGGAAGAGTTGTGCCCTCTGGGTTTTGAATGGCTATCTTTACAGAAATAGGCATCCAGTGCTTCCGTTCTAATCTGGAGTGGACTCGAATCTCTGGCTCTTTGAGAAGCAGCAAAGTCAGTTAACTGCTGGCACTACCTGTTGCTCCTCTTCCTATTGAGGGTCTTTTTATTAAAGAGTTCTTCTTAACTATAAGGAATTCTTAACTATCTTTTAACCTACGACAGAGCCTGCAATCAGTCACCTGAGTCCATTTTCCTCTTCTTCTACTGTATCTCTATGGAAGAGAAGAAAGACTATGCTTTCAATGTATTTTTTTAATTATCTTTGCTTTCAATGTATTTTTAATTCCACAGTTACTTAAAAATATTAGTATTATTAAATAATATCTGTAATCCCATGAATAATAATGAATCAAAAATGTTTCTTGAAGCCAAAGTATATGTAAAGTTTAATATAACAGCAAAGACTTGGTAAACATGAATCTTCTCATAAGAAATAACAGTTCCTCTATATACATGTTTGTGTAATCATCTTCCAGTACACTTCCCTTTTTACTGCATTTGGATCCCTGAGCACAATTTCACTTGTTTCACCTCTGCTTCTCTTTACTCAATATCAGTGAAGCACCCAATCTGCAGCCACGGAGGATTTCATAATAGCAAGGAGGGATAAAGACAACTTAAACTTCACGAAATCTGCCATCTGAAACACAAAGAAATACTTTAACTTACCCAAATGTTCTTTCCCCTTTAGTTAATGCCTCAGAGAAAACGTCACTGAGAGGGATGCCTGCACTCAGAACTAACTAGTTCACAGATCCAGGGAAGACGCTCTGCAGGCCATGGAGACTCTTACCTGCTCCGTGTCACAAGTGGAAAGATATGGGTTGCTTCCTTTAAGAATTCCTCGGAAAGATGCTTTATGTTTGGGGTTACCTTTTATTATTGAGTTCCCTGCTTTTTTTCACTGTGTATTTTAGAATCATACGGACATGCTCCGTATTGCTAATGCAAAATGGGTTGTGCTTTTTTTCAGATTATTTTTATAGAAAATGTGTGTGAGTTTATTTTCACAAAGACTCTTTTTTTAACAGAAAGACTATGTTTTCTCCCCATTTCCTCAGTTTTAATTTTGTTCTTGACTTATTAGTGGAACTCTATTCTGACAACTGACCATTCTCAAACATGCCTGCAAAACCAAAATGAACCAAACCCACTGCCATGGAGCTGATTACACACATAGGCACCCTAGCAGGGAGGGTAAACTTCCCCTTCAGGTTTCCAAGACTTTTCATCTTTTTTCTTTGTTTTTTTTTTTTTTAGTTTTGTGGGGACTCTTATATCTCTCATCACAATCCATACAAACATCCATTGTGTCACACACATCTGTACATATTTTGTCACCATCTTTTAATCTTTATGAGAGTAGACAGACTGGCTTTGCGGTTAGCAACTCAGTGCACAGCCTCCCACACTACCAGGGCTCCTCTTTCAAACCTTCTTGACACTGAATCATGTTCAAAATTCTACAGTTTGGCCATAAAAGCTTACCATTAGGATATGCGATGTTGTCATCAGCTGTTGGACTGTACCTCATATGTTGCCTATCATGAACCTGGACGTTCCTTCCTATAGCCTGTATCTTTTGAGTCCTTTTTGCTTCCAGGAAGGTATTTCATCACAGTAAGTAAATGCCACCAAATACGTGCAGAAAGGGAAGTCATAAGCTTCAGGTCACCTTGGAGCAAAATCCTTTGGTTAAGGAACCAATGTCACTGAAAGGATGTCACTAGACCAGTTTGGAAGACATTGGAAAATAAGGGTTCCACTAAACCATATCCTGTCAAAAAGCATTACCCCACCTGGGTTCATCCAAGTAGACTAGAGAAACAAATTCATAAACACTCATGTGTATATGAGAAAAAAGTTTATGTATAAGAGCAATTGAAGATTGAGAAAACATCCCAGCCCAGTCCAGGTCAAGTCCATACGTCCGATATTAGCCCATATGTCAAATACCAATCTATAAAATCCTTTTCAGACTCACGAAACACATGCAATAACGCTGAATGCAGAAAGATCACAGGCCAGTGGACTGTAAGTCTGGGGGATCCAGTAGTGTTATAAGCATCTCAGCCCTGGCAGGGGTCTCCATGTGGTTCCTTCGGCATCGGCATCCAAACTCTGACTGCCTCAGAGTAGCTTCATGTGACTTCTCCTCAGAAATGTCTCATGGGCAGTGAGCTGAGAGAGAGAGAAAGAGAGAGAGAGACTCCTACCTCCAAGGAGGAAATGCTAGAGTTCCCAGAATCCTCAGGAAAAGGCCACGCCCACACAGAGGCCTCATTGGCTATGACCTGATTGTCAGACTAGACTCCACCCCTTCCCTCTTAGTTCTCTCCAGTCCCAAATTGACACCAGATTATGTAACTACCATACACTCCAACTACATATTCATGACTGATTATGTGAAATCTGTTACATATTTATAATCCTCTCAATTTACTTTCTGGTATACATGTATGGAATTGTAACCTCTCCTTTTTCCGGAGATTGTTTTTCAGTATGGGAACAAAAATTTAATAAGCAAAGTAGTCTGTAATCACAAAGAGGTTCACCTTATGATTTGAGGAGGAAGGTGGCAACATCTAGGGCATGATGTTGGAGTTTATAGGGGAGAGGTAGCAGTACTCCATTGGCTTGTCTCATCCTGTACCCGCTTTCCCATTGGCCCTTATTCTTACCTCCCAATTGGCCCTTATTCTGGCAGAATGTAAACATTTTCAGGAGCCTGCCTTGGAAATTCTCGCCCTTACTCGTTCCTTGTGTGAAAGACCATGGAAAGTTTTCCCATTTCATTTTCATCCAGTCTCTGTCTCTCAACTGCAATGCTTTTGTCCTGGGTTGGTAACATAACTATAACAAACAGAAAATGTATATAACACCTCAAAATACAAACCCAAGCTATCATGTTATCAGTCAAACTACGCCAAGCTCACTCTTCTGACCTCTGAAAGAGTTCTGAAAATCGGCTCTGTGTCATTGTGATCATTGTTTGACATTATGAAATGGAAAAATAGCATGCATCCTAAGATTGTTAAGAGAACTAAATAAGATAGTACCTATAAAGTGGTGATCATTGTATTGTAAATGCTCAATTGCTATTCCTATGTTTATCGATGTCACAATTCCTATATATGATATTCTTCTGAAATATCATTGTAGAACAACATGTGAATCTGTTTTCCCAATTTGCCTAAATGCACCCGACCCCTAAAAAAACAACACAACAAAACAAAGTGCCAACATTCATTTAAAGACATCTATCATTTGAATATTCCACAATAATTCTAATTCCGACATGTTATTGACCAGGTTTAAGAAGACGATCCTTTGATGACCCTTTGCCTCTCCCATGAGATGACATGACCTCAGTATCTCTTTACTGTCCATCCAGACACCAGGTTCAGACACACAGTAGAATATCAACCTCCTTTCTATCATTTAAGTTATCATTATCATGTAAATTCTTCAAAGTCCTTCCATTCTTGGACACAGGTAAAAATGTAAGAGTCTATGAAGTGTCTGCTGACTATTTTGCATACCATACATACCTCACTCCTTGGAACACAGCTGGTCTGCCCTCATTTAATTAAAATCTTCATTAATATTTTTATGTCGTGTATCATTTTATAGGTGTGCTGTTGTTGTTTTCCCCCTTAGTAATAACCACAGGACTTGCGGAGCCCTGGGGGTGCCGTGGTTAGGCCTTGGGCTGTGATCCCCATGGTCAGCAGTCCGTAAACCACCAGCACATCCGCAGGAGAAAGACAGGCCCTTCCACTCCGGTACCCAGTTACCTTCTCAGAAACCCACAGACAGTCGCTATGAGCCGGCACTGACTCAGCCAATGGCAGTGAGTTTGATTTCGAAGAAGGTAACTATAAATTTGATCTATTAAGTACAAGAATATGTAAAAGAGGTGGGAATGCCTCGTGTGAATACATCTCCAAGGAACTTCAGAACTTCTCAGTATTCCTTCGCATTCTGTGAAGTTCAAGGTCTTCTATTATTGCTGCTGCTTCGCTCTTTGTAAATTATTTCTCCTCCTCCCCTCCCAGGATTTGTCTTTCTTACTTCTACTGCCCTTCATCCCTGTTGAATATGCATGTGATGTGTGTGTGTGTGTGTGTGTGTAAAATATTGGGAAATAACTTAATGTGCCTATTGTCACTAACATACCTTGACTGGCTAGTTTTTCTGAACATAAAATAAAATGCAACCTTTGGAAGGCTATTCATCTGTCTTGAGAAAAGGTCATAGGCAGAATGCCATAGAATTTTCTAATGGTTCATCCATCAAAAATGCAGCTTCCATTGATTCTTCCTGAATTGTCAATTTCCAAAGAGCCTCGGGGATAAGCCTCATTCTGCGAAAGGAGAAATCCTTGATAAAGAAAGGATGAGGTGATAAATGGTTTTTATCTGGTGTTCCTTTGGGAAAGATAGTCAGTTTGCCCTTAGCCTCAGGCAATAGCCTTTCTTGAACTACATGAACAAAAAGAGTTTTTGATGGTCGTGATAATGTGAATTTGGCAATAGTAGCTTAAACCAAAAACAGTGGTTGCTTAGATATAAGAGCTCTGGAAGTAACGTACTTTGAATGAACATGGCAATACCAGGAAACAAACTTACTTTGCCCATAATGGATTATGGATACAAGGTCCTGTGCTGGCCTATAAAGTCCTTTTCAAAAAGAGTTTGTTATAAGAAAGGAAGGCTCCCATC
This sequence comes from Tenrec ecaudatus, assembly GCF_050624435.1. Lineage (NCBI taxonomy): Eukaryota > Metazoa > Chordata > Mammalia > Afrosoricida > Tenrecidae > Tenrec > Tenrec ecaudatus. Next base: position 170,609,204 of record NC_134534.1, read on the forward strand.
TGGGTCTCTGAACTGATCAACTAAAATAATACTTGGAAAATACCCTGGATTTCATCACAGATAGCGCTAAGAGGCATAATCAATGGCAAAGGATTGTTAGGAAGTAAACTAAAGGTACATTGTGTACCCTATTATCGAGCCTCTCTGCAGCCTCTTCAAGACAGTGGAGCTCTTCATGAACACAGGTCCACCGCCTCCAGCAGGGGTTTCCACCATTTAAAGTTTCCTCCATGGTTACTCTCCTTGTTCTTCACTCTTCAAGGGTATATGAACCTATAGAACACAGAGATGCAATATAAAATAAATAAAGGAACTGAATATATAGGCCTTTTATGTAGCATAAATGGAAAGCCATGTGGGAAGTAGAGGGAGAGGATAATTTGCTTTTAATTTTCCCTTAATGATATTCTCACTTCTTCTTCTGTAACAGTGGAAGTATTACTGCAAATGGGTACTTTGACCTCAAACGTTCCAAAGTCAGAGATGGAATGATAGTGTAGTTACATAGTCAGAATATTTGTGAAAATGCTTTCAGGGCCAATTAATTTTCCTAAGATATACGTGGAGATGGGTTCTCTGCAAACAGGGTAGACCGACAGGGTAGACAGCAGTCCGTACCCTCTGCTCAGGGGCCATCCGTACAAGATGGTTATTTTGAGGGACAGCAGTTAGTCACAGCTGTTTTTCCCAGGGCGGAGAAGAAGAAAGTGGCTGTTGCACTGGGAGGTGTACTAAATGGAAAAAAGAAGTCACAGTAAAATGTGAAAACACATCGCATTGTTTGCGTATAGACACATGTCATGGTTTCACTTCCCTGCCATTACGTATGTGCATCTAGGTCGTGGGATGAGTGAACAGGATATCTGTGAGCAGGTTTAGAGAACTTGGCACTATAAACCAATCACACTCAATATCTTTCTCTTTTTTTTTTTTGGTTTTGCTTTTAATCCATTGACTGAAATGAACACTGATCCCAGCACTGATTCTTTTGTGCTAATGAACTTGTTTTCTAAAATGAAAATGGGTACTACCCAAAAATAAAACCCGCACAAACTTAAAAATATATAAATATGAAAAACATTCATGTTCCAGTCAGCTTCTGACTGGAAAAAATACAAGTGCTCAAAAGCAGGAAAGGCATGATCGCCTTTGCCAAAGACAGACAGCTGCTTTCCCAGCAAGGAAAATGAGCCTGAGTGATAATGCCTGGGCTATAGTTTTGCTTTCTCCCTGCAGCGACTTTCTTTAAGAAAAAGATCCACTCGGTGTCCTACTTTCACTCACGCCATATATAGAAGAGCTTCACCGGGAGATTTTGGGGGGATTATGAAGCTGAGCCTGAAAATGCCTATTAGTAGATGCCTGGATGGTGTGGTGAGAACCTGAATATACACTATTTCCCTTTTAAGGGAAAGAATTTCCCAGGAGTATCACTGTTTGTCAGATAGTACAATAATTCTTTACTCAATCACTCAGACACACTTGAAATATATGTTCATGCCTGTTGGCAGGTAAAGGCGACGTCAACATAAATTTAACAAGGCTCCAGAAAGGCGGGGAGGGGAATTTCGGTTTTTAGATGAAGATTTGTCCATCCTTTGTTCTCTTTCTCTTGGTTCAGAGCGAGAGCAGAAATGCAGTCTTTGTTGAGAATTTTCCCGTGTTTCTTTGCTAATCAAGGTCGTGCAGTTTCCGCTAGATCTGTCAGAGACTGCTCCAACTCCAGAGTCACTGTGCCTCCTTCCATACTTCCTCCGAGGAAGAAAGACAATGAGATATTGTCAAACCAGCCTGACGATACCCCCAACTTACTTTCTGGAAATGTTCAGAAGATACCAGCACATTGCAGGGCCGAGTTTTCCTTGCTGCGGCTCAACTAGACATCATAACTCCCACAAGACAGCGGGTGGGATCAAGCAGACTGCATGCATTTCCGTTCTTCCAGTTTTGCTGATGTTAGGTGCCACTGAGTCAGTTTTGACGCACAGCGACCTGATGCACAATAGAACAACATACAATCCTGTCCTGCGCCATCCTCACCACTGATACGATGCTGACCCCCACCGAGGCAGACACTGTGGCAATGTAGCTCCTTGAGGACCTTCCTCTTCCTTGCCGCCCTTCTACTTCTCTGTCTTTCACACTGTGGTGGCGGGTGTGTTGTTGTGAGACTGGTGGCGGGTGTGTTGCTGTGAGACTGGTGTCGGGTGTGTTGTTGTGAGACTGGAAGCGATGTCACCGGTATTGCAAATGGCAGCAGGGCCACCGCACAGGAACATGTTTCAGCAGGACTTCCCTACTAAGAACCGGCAGCAAAAGAAGGACTTGGCGGCCCGCTTTGGAAGAAGTAGCTGCTAAAACCTGTAGGCACCGATCTGAAACCGCTTTCTGCTGGGTTTGGGTCAGGGAAGGTGGAAAAGTTGCTGAGAGGATTCAGTTTTGAGTAAGTACGAGTGGGATTAATTGTGATTGTAAAAAGTGGATACTCTGACTTGGGTGACATCCCACTGGGTATGACATGAGCCATCACAGAAGAAAGAAGGTGTGGGCAGCAGCTGGGTGAGGGAGTTCACATGGCCATTCCAGAGAGAAAAACCCAGACTGGAGTAGCTTCTTTGGACGTCAGGTTTCCTGCTCATCGATTCCCCTCAATTCAGCATACAGAGAAGAGGCACCAGCAGGACCAAGAGTTCAGAGTACAAAACAGAGTGGTGGGCTTACAGGACTGAGTAAAGCTATGTGCCTTCCACCAGGAAGCTCGCTTGCAAAGTTGGGTGCCTCCTGGCATTGATCGGAGGCGCTGTTTGTGTTGACCCATGGAGATAAAACTAAGTGCCTTCAAGCCCAGGCCATGGGGAGTGCCCTTTGGGCATGTTTCAGCAGTGCTACAGGAGCTATGAAACACTGCCAGGGGCCAGGACCAGAGAAGAATGCCTGCGGGCCTGGCTGAGAAGGGGTACTCCTAATCAGAAAAACTCTCCTCTGAGCATTTCTGAACCTGAATTGTAACCTTTTAACGGCCCTAATAAACAAGACATTCATGAGTGTTTTCTGTCAGTTCTGTGTGGCCCTTTCGTTAAGTGATGGAAACCAGCAAGGAAGTCTAGAGTGCCTTGGGAGGGATAGATGGGGTCGGATTTGGTGAAGAAAGTTGGAAGGGGCAGCCGTGACTCACCTCTGCCTCATGGGAATTAGTCTTGGGAGGCTGTTGAGTTTGTTTCTCTTTCCCCCCTGGAACATCAGCAGAGGTGGCAGATATTGTCCCCAAGCTCTTCCTGAAACTGTCGGCCAAACTTTTAAAGATGAATTGATTTCCCTTTGCTGTCACTTCAGGGGGTTAAACTTCTTATTTAGTGAAGATGAGCACTGTTTTCCATGACAATAGTGAAAATATCTAATTTTGTTTTTAAATGATTTTATTGGGGGCTCCTACAACTCTTATCACAATCCATGCATCCATCCATTGTGTCAGGCACATTTGTACATTTGTTGCCATCATTCTCAAGACATTTGCTTTCTACTTGAGTCCTTGGTATCAGCTCCTCATTTTTCCCTCCCTCCCAATTCCCCGCTTCCTCATGAACCCTCGATAATTTATAAATTGTTATTATTTTGTCATATCTTACACTGTCTGACGTCTCCCTTCACCCACTTTTCTGTTGTCCATCCTCCAGGGAGGAGGTTATATGTAGATACTTGTAATTGGTTCCCCCTTTCTACCCACATTCCCTCTACCCTCCCAGTATCACCATTCTCACCACTGGCCCTGAGGGGATCATCTGTCCTGGATTTCCTGTGTTTCCAGCTCCTATCTGTACCAGTGTACATCCTCCGGTCTAGCCAGATTTGTAAGGTAGGATTGGGATCATGATAGTGGGCGGGGAGGAAGCATTTAGGAACTAGAGGAAAATTGTGTGTTTCATTGTTGCTACATGGCACCATGACTGGCCCATCTCCTCCTGTGACCTTTCTGTAAGGAGATGTCCACTTGCCTACAGATGGACTTTGGGTCCCCATCCCTCACTCCCCCTCATTCTCAATGATATACTTTTTTGTTCTTTGATGCCTGATCCCTTCAACACCTTGTGATCGCACAGGCTGGTGTGCTTCTTCCATGTGGGCTTTGTTGCTTCTGACCTAGATGCCTGCTTGGTACCTTCAAGCCTTTAAGACCCCAGACACTATATCTTTTGATAGCTGGGCACCATGAGCTTTTTTCACCACATTTGCTTATGGTTCTGGGGTGACATGGGAGAGGGAGAAGTGAGGAAAGGAAGTGGTGCTAACCAACCCAGGGACAAGGGAGCAACAAGTGATCCAAAATCGGTGGCAAGGAAGGTATAAGAGGCTTGGTAGGGATTGATCAAAGGTAATGTAACCGGGAGGAATTACTGAAATCCAAATGAAGGCCGAGCATGATAGTGGGACAAGAGGAAAGTCAAAGGAAATAGAGGAAAGAACTAGGAGGCAAAGGGCATGTATAGAGGTCTAAATACAAGCATGTACATATGTAAATATATTTATATATGCTGATGGGGAAATAGATCTATGTGCATATATTTGTTGGTCTAGTTTTAAGGTAGCAGATGGACATTGGGCCTCCACTCCAGTACTCCCTCGGTGCAAGAACACTTTGTTCTATTAAACTGGCTTTCCACGATGCTCACCTTCCTGACACAATCACTGAAGACAAATGTGTGCATAAGAAAATGCCTAATTTTATAAGTGTGTCTATGTCCTCAGTTAGGAGCTCTGGTGGCACTGTGTTCTAGGCATCTGATTGCCAACCACACGATCAAAGGTTCAAACCCACCAGTCACTCTGTGGGAGAGAAATGATGCTCTTTGCTCCTGTGATGCTATAACGTTTTAAAAATTCTGTATAGCATCACTATAAGTCTAAACTGACTTGTTATAAGTGGGATTTTTGTATGCACTGAGTAACGTGCCAATGATCTAATTAGTCATTAGCTAGTACACAGACCTGAAACTTGGTTAGCGGGTACATTAAATAGGATCATTTTTATGGGTCAAATGATTTTTTTTACCCAACCTGGATTTTCTAAATTTTTTACTCTGTTTTTGCGGTCTTATATTTGTAAAAGAAAATCCTGTTTCATGTAGGCCGGTGTTCAAGTGTTTTCAGCAGCTCAAAACGGATAAATTATCCTGATGACAGAGATTAGCCAGAATATATCTAACAATAGTACAAACCCAACCTGAGTTAATATTAGACCCCCCTCACGAGCTGCACACAAATGTAACACTGGCTTGGCCACATGACAATTCTTGGTAAATGCTCTTCTTAAAATCTGAAAATGCACTCAGACTAAAAATGTATGAAAGCAAGAGAGGACCTCGATCCACAGTACCTATGCAAACCAAGGGATACACATATATCATAAACTAGTATGCTAGATTGTCACATTACTTGCAATATGTGCACACATATATACAGAAGTAAAAGCTCAGCATATTAGTAGTCAATTGTGTGTGTGCACATGCATACTTGCCTGGATGTGTCTGTATTGCTCAATCCCACAGTCTGGCTAACATTCAGGAAGGTCAATTCAACCATTGTCTAAGAAAGAGCTATCCAATGCTGCCTCCAAAATGACACAAAAACAAAACCTTGGAATGTGTGTCCCTTACTTGATCTAACAGGAGGAGTATCCTCAAGCATGAAGTGTAAAGATGTGTTCTTCTCTTGAGGGCTGGTTTATGGATAAGCATGTATTTATCTACCCTTCTCAATATGTAAAAAGCGAGATGGATTTCAGATTCACCAGAATGACAGCTAGGAGAGCTAGAATTTCAGTCACAGCACGTTTCCTGAGATAATTGCCCAGCACACCTAAAAGCCCTCAAACTCCCAGCTCTCAGCATGATTCCTCTTGCCCCTAGAAACCCTTTTGGGGCACTCCAATTCACCCCTGAAAAGGAATTTGGTGTCAGGTAATGGTGCAAAGGCATGTGAGGAGGAAGAGAGACAAAAGAAAGAAAAATGTCTTACCCCTGGGAATTATACAGAATCACCCAGACACTTAGCTATACTGGCTTTTTATCTTGGCTGCCTACATGCATTCTAACACATGACAGCGAAAAGCAGCCATGTCCCTTTCCTGTGTCAGCTCTTACAGCCTATCCTAGCCATTCTTCTCATCCATTCCTACCCCTTGGAGAAGGAAACGTGAACAGAGGAAGGACGGCAACATTCCTTCCCTGGATGACTGCAGATCACCACAAGCAGAGTGCCTCAGGAACAAAAAATCGGCCATTGTACAACATGAACTACTTATATGAATTTCTTTTTTCAGTTGGTCACTTAACTGGGTGTTTGTTTTCTTGAGAAGAAATGCCTATCAAGGTGCTTGATCCATACCCATGGGGAAAATATATTCCTTAATGAATGAAACCTTTACAATCATATTAACCTATGATCTCAGATCCATCGCTCTAGCACGGAATCCTGTCTACCTCGATTTCTCGTCTTACTCCTTCCTTCACTAATGGGTTAGGCCCCTCTTTTTCTCTCAGGCAGTCATCCTTTTCCTTATTCATTTGTTCCTTTATTCTTTTATTCAACAAGTATAAATCCAACAACTACTACGTGCCAGCCTCTGTTTTAGAAGCTCATGCTCTAATGGTCAGTGACAATGGTGGAAAGGGAAGAGAGAAAAGGCAATTTAACAAGCATCCCAGTCTAAAATGACAAACAATGACTGGTGCCACAATGTTGTGAAAACACGGGCCCTGGGGGACTAAATTGAACGGGTCTAGGTCATCAAGAGAGCTACATTCTCTTGAGTTCAGGATGAACACGAACCCCTTATGAGAAATGGTGAACGGGAGCGTGGGGGTGGTGGGGTGGGAAGTGTGTCAGCCAGCAGTCGGGGGCAGGGCTGCGGAGCGGAACGAAGGGTTATAAGAACACGCCTAAGATGTGAAGTGGAGACGCTGAGACAGGAGTATGGAGGGCCGTGTCCGCCATGTTAAGAGATTGCGTCATAGGCTTACTGGTCAGACCGAGACTGGTAGAACTCCCAAGACTGGCTCTTAGTCTCCCTTCAGGTCTGGAAATGAACTCAGCCTCAAGGTTCAGTTTTCAGTTAAAAAATAATCGGTGTTGTGTTAGTCCGGGTTGACTAGGGAAACAAATTTAGTGACACTTATAAAGTGTCTTGTAGATCTAGTGGTGCTGGAAGCATCTCATCTCCAGGGCTCTCCCAGGTCTCAGCATGGCTCCACATGGCTTGTAAACAAGAAGGTGAGGCAGAGAGAGAGGGTGTTGACCGCCTCCAGGGAGGAGGAGAGGAAGTTCCCAGAATCCTCATGAGAAGGCCATGCCCACAAGGAGGCATCATCAAGTTGTGACCCAATTAACAGGCTAGACCCCACCCCTACACTTATTTATCAAGTTGACACAGAATTATGTAACTACCCCAGACCACCCCTTGTCAATTTGACACCTTTACACAACTCTTCAGCTGTATATAATTTTGTAAACAAAGCAATGACAAAATCATATCTGTGCCTAACAGGGTAAAACTAAAATGCGTACAACTCAAAATGTGCCAGTCTCATTTAAACTAATACTCTATAATGAAACAAAACAAAAATATTCTATGCTTAACAACTTCAGTATGTGAACACCTATAACATAATCTTATAAGTATATAAGCATATTCCCTCAACCATGAATGTTTGTAAGTCAGCCACTTCCTGCCTTTATCCTCCCTGTTTTGGCTATCCAGTTTCTATATTGCCCACTTAGATCAACTCTGTGCTCTGAGGAACAAGTATTTTCTTTATGTGAAGAATCTTCATTCCAATGGGAACCTTGTGAGTCCACATCCATTAAGCAAAGTCAAATCAGGACAGGCTGTCTATAAAGTCAACAGCAATATACACAAATTCACAGGTTCAAAAATCTTATATTCATTTGGTCTGGTTTTGACTAACTAAAATGAGGCCCGCCTCACTTAGCGTCACCAGGGTACCTATGGCCACCTCACCTTTAGACCATGGGCCCCATCACAAATTCTCAACAACCCTAACCTTCTTGGGCTAGGTCATGAACTTCAGACCAGCCTTCCCCTCAGTCCCTGTAATCCAGGTCCATGGATGTCAATAGCCAGAATCTGTAGCCGTCCCGGGGGTCTCAGCATGGCTTCCCATGACTTATAAACAGGAAGGTGAAGCAGAGAGAGTATGTGGCCCGACTCCAGGAAGGAGGAGAGGAAGTTTCCAGAATCCTCCTGAGAAGGCCACACCACAAGGAGACAAGGAGGCATCATCAGGCTGTGACCTGATTAATAGGCTAGACCTTACCCCTCCATGTACGTTTCAGGTTGACATGAACTTATGTAACTAGCACAGGTGCATAAGGAGAATAATAATAACAAGTGTGAGAGACACAGACCTTAAAACAATCAAATAGTTGGGATTTAAAAAAAACAACCCAAAAAACAGCATTTACCCAAAGACCAAGTTGAGAAGGGTTAGGCAAGAAGAGGAATGTGAACAGAAAACACAGGGAGGGATTGAAAGGAGTGAAGCCTCTTTAAAGGGATTGCAATTAATGAGATGGAACAAAATGTGTGTGAATTGTTCCATCTGAAACTGACGATCTGCTCTACAAAGCTTCACTGATTCACAATAAATATATATATATATTTTGAATCATGGAAAGGAAAAAGAATTTCCAATGAAATTTTTGCGTCCACCTTGAAGTTTGATGTTTCTGGATTATGGAAGACTGAGTACAAAAGAAAATAAAGGTAGAATGTCTCCTAACTAAATTTTACATACTTATATGTTCATTTCTTAATATGTTATTTCTTAATTTAAAATGGTTTTGGTCTTTATCAAAATGGTTTTAACTACTGAGGAATATTAAACAAACAAAAAAGAATATTAAACAAATTTGAAAACAAAAATGTAGCACTGTGCAACAGGACTAAATGAGTGCATAAAACAAGACACAGGAGGATAAAGGAGCAAGAGGGTCCAGTGATGATGGGCTTAGAGGAAGGTGAGCAGAGCTGTGGGTAGAAGTTAAAACCAATGGGGATTTAGTGGCGAGTTGAAGGTGCTGGGGCAGTAGGTTCAGGAGGTCTGGAGGATTTCTAGATCATACAATTTTACAGACAACATTTTTAACTGTGATAGAAACATTTTTAAAAGAGAAAGTTTAAGGACAAGGCTGTTTTATTTAGGATGTGCTAAGGTTGAGTGCCTTTGAAATTATGAAATTGATAGCTGGTTGTACTTTTCTGAACCTAGAGAAAAAGTCTAAGTTTAGCTATATCCATTTGTGAACTATGTTCATATGTGTATATATGATACCTAAAAGCAGAACTTGGATCAGGTCACCTTAGATAAAAGTATATTGTTGAGTCTCATGGCAAGTCCTTGCATTAGTCTCTTATTGAACCGTCAGGTAGAGAAATATAAGTCTGAGCCCAACATGGAGTTAGCAGAATGAAAAGTATAAGAAAATATGCTACAAAAAAGCAAACACAAGAGAATTTTCAAAGAAGAAAGAGTGACCAACCAGGAAACACTGCTGAGATCAACTGTAATTCGAAATGAGAAATAGTCATTAGATTTAATCATATTAAAGTGATCAAGATGGAAAAGTGAATGGAAACATCAGAAATAGAGTATGGATATAGAATGGAAAAAAGAGTAATAGAGAAATAGCTAGAGTCAGAAGTAGGGTTGAGAGAAAATATTTTTATTTTTGTATTCCACTTAATTAAAAAAAGCATTTAAGAATGCTAAAATCCTGATGGGAAGGGTATTTTGGGGGAAAATATGTAAGACAAGTATTAGACAAAGTTTGAAATGTTAGTATGTGCCTTGACTATATTTTTCTGCACAATCTCTCCTACTTCATGATATTCTCTCTGCATTCACTTTCTGAATGTCCATTACATCACCTGCTCAAAGCGACGGGCACATTTCTCAGGTTTGTCTATCTTGCGAGCCACTCTACAAAATGGGTTTAATAGTAACATTTGTGTCATGGATACAGTTCCTCCTAGATATAGTGATCTAGCTACCTAACTCTTCTGCCTATCCGTGCCCTCCTCTATAAACAAAGGCGTTACAGAGCTGTTGAGAGGATGAAGTGTAACAGCACATACACAAAGGCTTACAACTATAACTGTGCTCCATAGAAAGAGGAAGTGCAGGCGATTGTCGATGTTACTTCAAGGAAATCACAGGTTTTAATACATTTTGGTGAACCAGTAATAATTGCAAGTCTGAAACGATACAAAAACACAGGAAGCTGGAACGTGTGGTCTGAAAAATACCATAAATAGACAAAAAGAGAGAAAGGTGATTGATATTTGCTTAGTCCTAACCTGTGATGTTGAATAATAATTGCCCTCTTAATCTCATTCAGTCTTTAAAAGACTCAATTAAATGGTTATTTTGGGTGTTGTTTGCAGGTGAGGAAATGAAATATGTGAAATTATCAAAGTCATACAAGAGCTTAGTGTCAAACCGTAGGCTTTGAAATTGGTCTATTTTACTCCAAATCTCAGGCTCTTTGCTACAAACCTCTGTTTCTGTCACCGAAAGGTGAAAAAGAAGTACAATCAGCTAAAGGCAGAGATACTAGAGAAATCTTAAATAGAACAAAAGACCTACAAAAAAAGTAAGAAAATACCCAAGCAAGACAGCCATTAGAGGGATCCCAGAACTTGATTTAGAATATGCATATTTTCATCCTCAGAGTTATTTGAAGGGAAAAAAAAGAAGTCAAGGCCTAAAGCAATATTTGAATACCAGTGTGTTAGATTGAGTTGTCTAGAGAAACAGAACTAGTAATTTTCACATATGTATAAGAAAGAACTTTATATCAAGTAATTTTACATCATGAAAGCACCTCAGTCAGTCCAACTCAAGTCTACGGGTCCAATGCAAGCCACAGCCCTCTGCAGACTCACGTGCTTCAGGTTGAAGACACAGAAAAGTGAAGTAGGCAGCAGGGAGACCACAGAGCAAGGAGAGTACAGAGTTGCATTGATCCAAGGTCGGTGGGACTATAACAGGGTTAACTGGACCCCAAACAGGGAGGGAGGGTGGAGGGTCAGAAAAGAGAAAAGTTCCCAGAGTCTCCATTATCAAAAGGCCACAACCCCCAGGCAATGACCGGATTCATAGGTCATTTCTACACAGGTACAAGTTGACATAAAGTCTAACTCCCACAACCAGACCAATTATAAAGCAAAGAAGTAGGCAGGTGGGAAATACTGTGGAGGCCATATCTGCTCTCCGTTGGCTTCCTGATTGCCACAAGGCAGGGTGAGTCATGCCTCCACTCTCCATCTTTCTTTCTCCCCTTTCCTTGACACAATTTATTATAGATGACAATAAGCAAACTAGCTAAATGTCCATGGGGGTGGGAAGTGAATTTTAAAATACAAAACAGAGGTCAATAAATAGCCAAATATGTCACCCATGGAAAACACTTTTTCCTTATGGACTAAACCACTGGTTTGCAACTTTTACTAAAATTTCACCTACACAACTATATAATTTATGACTTGATTTTGATTCAGCGTTTGACAACAGTTTTTTTTTTACATAGAAATTGCAAAATATCAACCAAAGTACAAATAAAGCATTCTATCACAAGTGTACACTTTAAAACTTTAGCTCCTGTCAACAAATAATGACTGTCTATCTATTTCTATTAGTCCTGTGATCCAGGACTAATCCTAACATTTTTTCTCTTGAAATGCTTTAACAACTTCTGCATGGCCTGGGAAACTTCTGACGGGGATGGTGAGACAGTCTGTTCTCGATGAAGACACTAATCAGATGTTGCTTGATCCCTGGGTACTGTGGAATGCGACCCAACCAGCGAGAGGCAGTGAGATATTTCTACTTTCTGGAGCTGCCAGGTCAACCTTAGGGGCTTTTTCACTTTGAAATGAGCTACGGTGTGCCAGCCAGCCAGCCAGCCACATCATCATTCTAAATTTAAAAAAAACAACTACTAAAGCACATTGATCTATAAAGTGGTGGAGTCCATCATGTAACAGGATATGGGCTAAGGTACAGTTTTAGCCCGTACGGTAGACTTTGTCTTCGAGATACGAATTGAGATCCTTCAGCAGAATGCGGATGTCGTCTTTAGTGGAAGGTCCATCGGCTTGAGCGATCCTGAATTCCAATCAATGCTGCGCAACGGCCTTTTCTTCTGCAGGCCTCCCCGCAAATATTCCTTTTTGGCTTTCCTGCCTAGATGAGCTGCTACTGTCGTTAATCCTGTTAAACACAGACTGCTGTTTGTTTGGAGAACTGGAATCTCTCCATGATGACCAGAACCAGGATTCTTTCCATCTTTCTCTAGCCTCTGCTGATAACAACCAATTCACAACACTCTGGGCTCAATAACTCATTATAGTACCCACGCAAACCTTACAGCAGATGATACTCAAGATTAACGGGTTTATTAGGGAAGCTACACAACTACATCTCTTCTCAGCCAGCAGTCAAGTCTCTCTTTCTGGTCCTCCTCTTCTCAGCCATAAGGTCCTAGGGCCTGTGCATCTGTGGTAGTTACATAATTTGTTGTCAATTTGAGACTTAAGAGTGAAGGGGGGGGAGTTAAAGCTATCGATCAGGTCGCAGTTTTATGACCTCATTTGGAGGTGCTAGGTGGTAAATAGCTGACTGGGGGTGGGACACAGACACACTCTCTGTGATACATTCCTGCAGACAAGACACATGGAGCTACAGCCCTGGAGCTGAAGAAGCCACGTGGAGACCCTGGCCAGAGCTGAGATGCTTCCACTGCCACTGGATCCATAAGGCTTTCCACCTACTGGCCTGTGATCCTCCTGCATTTGGTGTCATTGCATGTGTTGCATGAGTCTGAAGAGGAATTCATAGATTGATACCAGACATTTGGGCTAATATTGGACTTATGGACTTGATCTGGACTGGGCTGGGATGTTTTCTCAATATGTAATTGCTCTTGTATATGAAGCTCTTTCTTCTGCACATAGGAGTGTCTATGAATTTGTTTCTCTAGTCGACCCAGACTGACCCAGCCTCTACAGGCCAGGAATCCAGCATACTAATCTGTCTCAAAGTCTAATAGTGCAGCTCCTCTGTTCTGTCTCCTGGTCTCCTTGTCTCATGGTTTCCATGAGCATCCTCTGGTGCTTCTGCTCTCAGCCTCTGTCATCTCATACAGACATCTCAAATGGGCTCTACACGTGGCTTTCTCTTTCTTTCTTTTTTTAATGATCCTGGGATTTCTCTTTGCCTACAAGATGGCCCTGATACCTAGAAGAATGGCATGGATAACAGTGTGGTTTTGCCTTTCAGCAGACCATACCCCCAAGGAAACAGAGGATGGTGACTTCCAACCTCTAGTAAGGTGGAGACTAAGGACACATCCCACCTTCATCCCATAACAGAGATCTCACTCGAAAATGGGAGTATAACCTTAAGCCAGAATTTATAATACATCACATATGGTATTATGGCTAAAAGAGCCAGATCAACCGACTACATATGAGCAGGAGCAGGAAAGGCAGATATAGTTATGAAACTTGGTTATCCATAGAAGTCTTACAGATGGGCTGGCTTTCTGACCCATGGAGACAAAGGCCATGGCTGAGAGACTAGCAGCCAGAGAGATACTTGGCTACCACATGGCTATGATTGAGAACGAGAGCTTTGGCTTCTGACTGAGAAGACCAATAACTGTATCCTTACTGTTAGCCAATCCTGACTTGTAATTCATTAACTTCCCTAATAAACTCCCTTAACCGTGAGAATTGTTTGTGAGTTCTCTGTGGCCATTGCGAAAAATTACCAAATCCAACGTAGAGTGGCTTGGGAGGTACAGTTTGTGTCATAATATGTAATGAAGGATGAAATTTGGAGACATGTCTGACCCCTGCCTCATACACTGGGAAAGCCAGTGGGGTCGAGGGCCGCCAGATATAGCCACTTCCATTGCCATTGATTGCAATAAATACTCAGGGTTCTCCAGGCATCAATCTAAAGAAAATTTAAATGAAAACATCAAAAAGTAAGGAAAGCAAAACATCAGAGAGAAAATAGGATACAAATGAGTGATAAAAATAATTAATTAATTAATGCTCAGAGAAGAAGGCAAGTCCAAAGTCAACCAATTAAGCAAAATTATTTTAGGGCACTACAGCCCCCAAGTTCTTATACATTTTATAGATGCCCTCTATTAAATCATAAGCAGGAAAAAGACAAGAAGGAATCATTGAGATAAGGGAGACCACCAGCATGAGGCCATAATAACTACAGATATAGAACATGAGAAACAAAGGATATTGTCCAAAGTCATGATATGTAGCAGATAAATGCATCATAGTCCGAGGTGGGACTATGGAAGCAGGGAAGGGGCCATGATTGGGATGTGCACATGATTATAGAGTAGAAAACCCCACAGGGTTAATTCTGGGTCCTTCTAATCCCCTTCATCAAAGTATCACTCATGGCCATAAGCTCCTAGTACCCCAAAGACAAAGACCAGGTTGATTGGCAAACTTTTGAAAGCGCAAGAAAAAAATGAAACATTTGAGTTTGCTGCCTTTAAACTGTTTCAAAAATCAAGCAAGTTATCCACCTCAAACTATGTGACAAAAAAGCAGGTTTTGCAGTGATCACAGGAAACAATTATCTATACAACACGTTTCTCCAGAGGTTATCAGACCACCATGCCCTGGAGCCGCATCGCCTAGTGCTCAGCTAAATGAGGGATGCTCTGTGCGGGGTACTATCTTAATGGCCCTGCTTTCTGCCTTCTTGAGTTAGAAGACCAGCTCTTCTGATTGAACTTAGAATGAATTTTCACTAAAAGGGAGTGGGCGGTTATAGGGTTATACTTTTTGGATTTCCAAAAATTAAATATTAAATTATGTTATATTTCCTGTATTTTGATTAACAACAGGCTATCTCTTTGAACCCCCCCCCCCACCTCTGTCACTGTGACCCAGAAATATTCATTATAGGCTTGTGGTTTCTTTCTATGTATAATTAGTATTTTCTCTATAGATATTTTAAAATTATTTATAGCATATTGTACATACATTTATATATTATCTTTTATTTACCATGAATTTTGACATATTAAGTAATTTAATTTCTTTTCTTACTTGGTTTTCGATTATGGCTCTTATTCCATCAGATAAAAACATTAAAAACCTCTGACTGCCACTGAATTGATTCAAGCTCATAATGACCCTGTGGGACAGAATTGAAGTGCCTTTGGAGTTTCTGAGTCTACACGTCTTTACAGGAGCAGAAAACCTCATCTTCCTCCCATGGAGTGGCTGGTGGGCTCAAACTGCTGACCTCATGGTGAACCGCTCACCATGTAACCCACTAGACCAGTGGTTCTCAACCTCCCTAATGCCACGACCCTTTAATACATACAGTTCCTCACGTTGTGGTGACCCCCAACCATAACATTATTTTCGTTGCTACTTCATCACTGTCATTTTGCTACTGTTATGAATTGGGCGACCCCTGTGAAAGGGTCGTTTGACCCTCAAAGGGGTCATGACCCAGAGGTTGAGAACCACTCCACTAGGCCATCAGGCTCCTATAGAAGTATTCAACTCGCTCACTGTCATTGAGTCAATTTCAACTCTACCTAATCAATTTTCAGTGATAAACAAGTTAATTGGCACATTTTAAAAATACTGCTGAAATATTTCAAATTTTAAAATATTTTCAAACACATCTAAAGTCTAAAACCTAGAAAAAATATGAACTTTTCTGGTTTGACATTGAATTTCTGAGTCATTAGGCATTTAATCCTAGAATGGTGGTACCAGATTATATTCTAGGTAGAATTATTCGATTGATGTTGAGGTAGAGGAGCCTAGTGTCATTTCTCTCTTTACAAAACATTAAAAGGAAATGCTGTTGTAGATCTAGGGATAGTTGAGTCAAAGTCTTTGATCATAAGTTAGTTCATTCTGATTCAATCCTTCCTGAGAATTTGCATTTCTATTTCAGATAGGCTGAATTAGAATCTACAGTTTAGCAAGATTCCCACATATATAGACTCCCAGTTCATTGGTTTGTGTGCATTGTTAAAATATAGATTCCGACTTAGCATACCAAACCCAAACCAACTGCAATCAAGTCAATTCTGACTCGTAGAAGTTCACATTCTCAGCAGGGGTCAAGCTGAAATGTACTGGTCCAAAAGCCTTGCTTATAGCTGTGTACCTGTGGTTGTTAGGTGCTAATGAGTTGATTTCAACACATAGTGACCTCATGTGACACACTTGAATTGACCCACATGTGTCCCGAGTCTGTTATCTCCATGGAAGAAGATCACCAGGTCTTTCTCCCACAGCACCGCTGATAGATTACAATTGCCAATTGCCATTAGAGTAGCCTCAGGAAACTAATACACTATGGATATTAGGTGTTATTTCCAAGTCTTTGAATGTAATTTCATGAATATCCTTTTGCATGATATGTAAGACAAGTTTAAGACTCATATCTGAGCGTCTGATTAAATGTAGTGTGAAAAATTAACAAAACATATTATTGTATTGAGCAAAAGTGAAAGAAAAAGAAATGGGTCAAGAATCCTGTTTTGGTCAAGGTACACATCTTAGCAATTCTTCTTCTTCCCCGGTGTCTAAACAGCCTGATGGAGTGAAGGTCTGAACCAAGGTTTGGAGGGCAAGATGCCCAGAACCAGGACTGTGGCAGTTTTCTGAACTGTCCCTAAGGGAGTTGGACAAAAATAAATGTTCATTTCTAGAATTCATAGATTTCATAGTCTAAAGTAATTCCAAGAAAGGAACAAATGACTGATATTTACTCTTGTAGAATGTTTTTTACTTATTATTCCAATTAAACTTAAAATGTCCCATAAATTGTGCAAGATTATTAGAGTCCATGGGTAGTGAAAATGGTCAATGTGAAAGGCCTAGTTAACCTACTTCTAAGAAAAGTCGGCATTCAAAGCCCTCTGGAACACAGGTCCATTCAGACATACAAGTGGTTGCCATCCATCTGCACTGACGACCTGAGGCCTGGTACCTGATATTGGAAACAAAATAGGTAGAAATTAAGAAATCACAGTGCCCCCCCCACACACACACAGTGCTTTTTTTTATAGCATTACCATCGTCCTAATTCTCCAAGGTCTCAGACTGTCATTTGCCTAATGGTTCTGACCAACCATTTCTCTTTTGTGCCCTTTCTTAATATAGCTTCTACATTTCAACTCCACTTAACCGGCTTTCTTTCTCCCCAAAAGATACTCCTTCGCACTGTTCATTTGCAAATCGCATTATATTCTTCTTCAAATCAATAGCTTGTCCATGTGATAAAGAGCTTTCTAGGCCGATTTTCTGTTTCCATGAGAGGCTTTCTCTCTTTTATTTCCCTCCGGCCTTCCTACAGTCATGGAGGCGATGCTGACCACAGTGACCCTGCAGGACAGTGCAGGGCTGTCCCTCGGGGGTTCTGAGGTTGTACCTCTGTCTGGAAATAAAAAGAGGTGTGACGGTTGGGTGCAGAAACGCAGCACCAGGCGTGTGACCTGCTCTGCTACCAGGCTCTCAGTCCTATAATCAACAAAGAGAAGCTGCGGAGCAGGGCGGATGCTGAATATCAACCTCAAATAGGAGGGGTTGGGGAAGCGAGATAGTTCTTGGTTAGTGAAAGCAAGTGATTAGCATGCTTAGGTAGTAACGAAAGAAGTTGGAGGCTCACGTTCACGCAGAGTGCCTTAATAGATCAGGTGGAGCACTCGTAAGGCGTCGGCTTTTATAACTGCACAAAGCACGGTTGCACTCTGACATCTATGCTGTCAGCCAAGTTGGAGTTGTCTTGAGTTGAGGCTGACTCTAAGCCAATTGCTGCTTCCGAACATCTCTTAGGCATCCCTGTGTTTTCTAGTAGCTCTGAGAAAGTCCGGAAAAACAAACCAACCAAAACAAAGCATAAAAACCCTGGCCACCGTTGATACAATTGACGTAGGGACTGTTATAAGAGCTCTAAGAGCCCCAATAAAATGATTTGTTAAAATTTGTAAAAAGCTGGCCACTGTGAGATCAATGAGATACATCTTTCAGATCAATCAGTTGGGAAACTCCTTAAAGAATCAGCCAAAACTGTATCCACAGGCCAAACTCTATTCTGATTTTCAAATCCACATTTTTTTTCTAGTCTGCTAAACACTCACGCTTTTATGTCTCCAAGATACACACAGCTTGGCATTCTAAAACAGTCTGAGAACGAGGAGAATTGTACTGAACTGAAGAGCTCTGGCATTGTGGCTACGCATTGGGCTGCTAACTGCAAGGCCAGCAGTTCGAAACCACCGGCTGCCCCATTGGAGGAAAATGGGGCTCTTATCTCCCATAAAGAGTTACAGTCTCTGAAATTCAGAGGGACAGATCCACTGTGTCTTATAGGATCGCTGTGAATTAGCATCAGCTGGATGGCAGTGAGTTTGTTTTGTTACTTTTGGGGGGCCGGGGGCGGGGATGGTTGGTTACATAGTGAGTTATGCATTGGGCTATTCCCCACACGGTCAGCATTTGGAAACCAGCAGCTAGACGGGGCTTTCTAGGCCTGTGCAGCATGATACTCTCAGAAATCCACAGGGTCAGTTCTACTCTGACCTGTGGGGCCACCGCGAGTCAGAATTGACTGGATGGCAATGAGTTTTGTGTTCTTTAAATTTATGCACTATATGTTATTACTGTTATTATTAACAACTATCTATATAGGTCCTGACTCCTATTTCAGTTCTAAATAATGCCATTCTCTTTTTAGGAATAATATCTTAGAGGATTTTAAATTACCCTTAAATAGTGAATTTTAAGCAGAAAAAATTTAAATAATAATTATTAACGTGATTAGTATTCTCCAAAACCAATTTATTATTCCTAAATTTTAAAATCAAAGATTTAAATCTCCTGTAATTATCCCAGGATAATAAGCATAATTAGAAAAAATACTTTTTAGCCAAATATGTTGGTGAAAAGCTAACTTCCAATTATAGTTATAGATGCAAAATTTTCTTTCCAGCCCCAGTCTATTTTGAATGGTATTTATTTATTACATGATAATCTGCTATTGTGTTACACATTCTAGGGTGTGATAAGAAGTTGTTTACTTCAGTCAGTCAAAAGATATGGACTGTTGATAGACGTTATTAATACCATTTTAACATCCCAAGTTACTATCTTGCCAAATATGTGAATCATGTTATCACGCTGTTGCCAGGGAGGGGTTCTGAAATGGCGCAGGCTTCCACTCCGAATGCGCATCCTTTATGTGAGTCACATAGGGTTCTGGAAGAGCATGTGAATTATGTTCAAGGATTTTAACTAGTTTAACTAGTTCAACTTCTACTGAGATTTGCCTTTGCACCCTAGATACACTAAATCAGAATGCACACTTTGTATATTTGTTAAACATTTTTTAAACAGATTCTGATTCAGCCTATCTGGAGGACACAGGCAAATTCTCAGCAAGGGTGGAACCAGAATGAACCAGGTCAAGGCCCTAGCTTATTACTAGAACCAGAGGAAGTTTCACAGACACTCATTGATTTGAATCGTTTGAAGGTACATCTTGTGTGAGTGCTTGGTTTTGCTTTGCTTTTTCCTATTCAGTGGTTCCTACATAATTCACATCAGCTGCACAGATTCATTATGGGTTTAGACTGGTTTCCCCAAACCCCGACAAAAACACTGATTCTATCTCTTGTGAAACTAAAAGTAGAGATAGATTGGAAGATGACCTTGGCCAAAGCAGGCCAATGCTGTATCCAGGTTCAGATCTGAACCTGATTTGGAGAGTGAAGTACCTTCTCTACCCTGGTGACAGTGAGATATCGGATACATCAAATGGCAGAGTTATGGGTCATACTGAGAGAATTGTTGGAATTATTGAGGCAACTGCTGGGACAGTGTAAAACGATGTCGCCTTCCAGCTAGAACCAAGTCTGGCACCGTTTGACGCTCGTAATTACCTAATTCGTCTATCAGTACGTTGTTTATCTAGATGGTTTCGGTGTTAAGGATCTCCAGGCAAGGAAAGACTAGAGTGTGAGTCTCAACTAGGTCAAACATGGTCTCAACTAGGTCAAACATGGTCTCAACTAGGTCAAACATGGTCTCAACTAGGTCAAACATGATCAACATAAATTGACCTTAAATTGAATTCACGAGAACAGATCCTTGGTGAGTCCAAAGAAGGCCTCTGGAGGAGAAAATCACCAGCAAGCTCCAAGGCGCCTGTGGTTCAAGAGGAGAATCTGTGTTATACATGTGGGCCACCCACGCTTAATGTCCAGCCAAAGCGCCTTGCGGGCAGCAACCCCCAGTCCGCTGTGGCATCGCATACATGTCAGCCCTGCTTGCGTCAATAGGCAGACCGGGCAGAAAGGACTGGGCTGCTCTGAGTCAGAATCCTCTCAAGCAGTGACTGGTCTGGTTTGAGGAACAAAAGCTTGGCTGTCTATTTCCAAAAAGCAGGCGAGGAATTTCTGATGCTTCCGCTACCATCGGTGGCATCCTACCGAAGTACTGCGGTTCCCGCAGCCCCGACTTGCTGACTGTACCTCCAAAAGACCCGAGCTCGCAATGCTGAGTGTTCTGAACTCACATCTCTTTCTGCCTACATTTTCCTCGCCAACTAAGCAGTTTTGTACATCTGGAAAGCAGCATCATTGCAAGGACTACGATTGTTGGATCTCTACGGATTGTGAACCATATTAAGGGGCAAGGACTTGATGGTTTAACCATGTGACCACATGATTTGAAATGCATAGGCTTAAAGTCTCAGTATCTACCGATGCTGGAGAAAGTGGAGCGGTTCATCTCCATGAACTCATCAGTTAACATGATATTGGGGTGTATGTACTGTGCACCATCAGCCCCAGGAGGAGAAACAGATTATAATTTATAAATCAGATGTAACCCCAGGAGCTTTATTTTGATATATGAGTCAATAATGATATGATTAAATGAGTAGAAATATTAATATTACAAGGACTGTCTCCCCTATGACAATCTGTTTGATTGAAATTATACTGCAGAACCTTATTTGGAGCTGGGAAAATACAAATTACAAACAATACTCCTGAAAAGCAGGGATTTTTTTGTAGTCTGCTTCCTTTATCATTACTTGGAAGACGTTAGCTCTTAGGATTTGTGAACCTGTTTCAAAGTAATCATAGTTGTTCTCAAGTTGATTTGGACTCCTGGCGCCCTGTGAGTGTCAGAATAGAACTGTGCTTTAAAGAGTTTTGGGTGGCTGCTTTTCTTAGAAGTAGATTTTACCAAGGCCACTCTTCCAAGAAGCCACTTGGTGAGCTGGAACCACCAACCTTTAGCTTACTCGTGGAAATGTATTCGTTCGTCATCCGGGCGCTCCAAAATCAACCTCAGTGACACTGTGATCGTTTTACTACTCCATGCACTAGCAAGGGTGGACATTGTTTTATCTCGCTAATCTGCTAGTAGTGTCTTTTCCAAAACATTTCAAATGAAACATGATTCAATGTGGACTCATTTTTAAAATCACCCACTTTTAATCAAGGAGGGACAGTAACTGGTTCTGCTGTAGAAGCACAGTGGTACCTTCCCCTAAGTGATGAGCGCAGGAACTCTGGGCAGCTCTGGTGACCTCTGCATTGTGTGAATAACTAAGCAATATATCTGTGCCTCGGGATCTAGGGCTAATTTAATTTTAGTCCAATTAAGAGAGAATTAAGCAGTCCCAATTAATGTGATAATCAAGGCTCCCCATAAAGCATAAGTCTCTCTTAAGATGTTTTTAAATGTAGGCAACCCCACTTTAATCAATATCTTGAAAGCTTTTCAGAGTTCTACTCAATCAAATCAATGGCAAAGTTTCTGATCTGAAATTTTCAAGTGTTTCCAATTCTTCCATGCATAGAGGAAATGCTTCATGTGTGACCATTCATTAAAGTAGTATTGCAATCTTCATAAAGATGTGAGATTGTTTTCTTAAGGCTGAAATGCCTTTGTTACACAATGACATATGCATTTTATTTTTAAGTCCATAGTTAGCTAATTTGGGAAGGCAGATTGTTCCTTGAAAAAATATGCCACTGACTAAATATTTTTCTGCATTTGTAAAGAAGTTTCAACATATTATAGGTGTATGTCCAACAAAAGACTCCACCAGAATTCTTTTGAGAAACTCCAAGAGCAAATTATTAGACTGGGTGCCCAGGCTAGCTTTTCACATAAATCTACTCACGCTTAAGTTAGGATATTGGACATATGGTTTGTGGAAATATTTGATGCATTTGCATAAGACACACAAGTTTTGG